>NC_056630.2:156829507-157452840 GCF_002870075.4 Lactuca sativa | reverse complement strand
GTATGAATTTGACACATTAGGATTTATAGCCAATAAACCCTAGGAGGCAAGGATTTCGAAATTAGGGTTCTTGAACCCTGTATTTCGAAAATTGATAAGGGTTTTTCAACCCTTTTCTTAGCCACCAAGATTTTGAAATCTAGGGTTTGCAAACTCTAGGGTTTTCGAAATTTGCCTCCTCTCCAGGATAAGACCCTTAATTTTAGGGATTTGGATAATCCCATATCTTGTAATTATCTTTTAATGGTTTAAATATGGTAATTAAAGATTTTGAATTATCCCATCCCATATTTTCGAATTTTAGGGATTTAAGGGATTAGGATAAATTATATTAATTGTTTAATTTAGAGAAAATGACAAAAATAGCCATTTACACTAATTACATTACAAAAATAGCAAAAAAAAAATCGAAATTACAAAATTAGCCCACAATTTCGCAGATGGAAATGCCCCATCTACGAAATCAGCATCCCATCTGCGAATATACAAGCACCTAAAGCACAGCTGTGCTTTAGCTGCTTGTATATTCGCAGATGGAATGTTCCATCTGCGAAATGAAGCTGTCATCTGCGAAATACCTTTTCTTTTCACTATATAAACGTTTTTTTTCTCCATTTTCACTATTCTCTACACAAAAACTCTCTCTATCTTTGGGCTTCTCTCGGAATTTTGGCTAGTTTTTGAAAAAAATGGAGGATTATGTCAACAATCCCGCAAATATGGTTAGATTTTAACTCTTTTAATGTTTAAACTTTTTTTTTATTTTATCATTTATTGTATTATTTAGTGTTAAAAAAGGGTAATTTTGTTGTGTTTGATAGTTTTAATATTTCTTTAGTATACTTGAAGTTTAAATGCTATTTTGTTAGTGGTTGTTTGAATGTACAAGTAGAGACTGCATAGAGTGTGCATCTGGTGGTTTAAATTTAATAAAATGGTTAGAATATGCTTATTTTTTTTTAAATTATTAGTTAAATAAATTGTTAGAATAATGTTTACAATTTGTTAGTTTTGTTGTTTGTTTAGTTGTTGTATAACTTGAAAACTTGTATATTCTTATCGTATAATTGTTTATATAATGTGAAAAATAGTTAAATTACAGTATGTGCAAAATAGTCGTTTGTATATATATTTGTCGTATAAGTATAACATTTGTATAAGTTGAAAATTTGTCGTATATATATTGTTAGAAATTGTTTGTGTTTGTCGTATAAGTTGAAAATTTGTATAAAGTTGTCGTATAACTTGCAAAATTGTTAATTTGGTTGTCGTTTTATTAGAAAAATTGTTTGTTTATATGGTTATAAAATGTTAGTTTATATAATTAGAAAGATAAATATTCTTTATATATTTGTCATTTAAGCTGAAAATTTGTTTAATAAAATGTTTATATAATTATGTATGATATTGTTTTTTATCGTAAATATATTTGTTGTATAACTTGGAAAATTGTTTATATATGTGTATGTTATTGTTTTTTATCGGAAATATATAAACTATTAATTAAGAATTTGTATTTGCATTACTATTTGTTTATGTACTTATTGCAGTTCGTAATCATATATTTTAAAAACAAAATATTTTTTAGTTCTCTAATTTGTTTTTGTGTTTTTTTTGCAGCATGATTTTAGTTTTATCAATATGAAAGCATTTGTGAACTTAAAAGGCTCGGGCGGTAACATATGGGAAGTATTTGAAGTTTTAGATGATGCCAGACGTGCCATTTTCAGAGATACCGTATTTGGTTATTTTATTGATGTCCCTCGTTTACAAGGGAACACATTGTTGTTCCATAAAATGTTCCTTCATCAGATCCAGCCGGACCCTGTTTTATCTCCAGATGGAATAAAACGATTATATTTTCGAGTAGGCAATACGAAAATGGTTTATGGGCCGGAAAAGTTTTGTTTGATAACCGGCTTCAATTTTGGGGAGTATCCAAAAAACATTGGGAGAAAAGGGTCGGAAAAATTATTAAGCAGTAAAAAAAGATGTTTATTGCGTGAGCGGCTATTTCCGGACCATACCAATAGTTCGGTGAAAATCGGCGACCTGAAACATTTAATTTTAAATCGAACATTCTTAGAACTTGACGACGTTGATGCAGTTAGAGTATGTTTGATATACATTTTGTGTGAAGGTTTTTTGGGAAAAGAAGTTAATGATTGGGTGCCACAAGATTGTTTTTTTTTTTTTTTGCTGAGAATTTGAATCTCTGGAACAGGTATATTTTGTTTACGTTAAAAGTTTTATTTTATTAAAGTTATAATTTATATAAAAACCAATTTTGTTTTTTTGTTTTGTTAGTTTCGCTTGGGGTAGCTATCTTTGGGATTTTACTTATGTTGACCTTGAGGATACATGGAACAAAATAGATAATTATTTATCACTTTCTGAGCGTCGTCAAACTTTAAAGTACTCCGTCTCAGGATTTACGGCTCCAATAAGGGTATAAAAATTTTCTTATATTTAAATTGTTTTATTGTTATGTTTTTTATTTTAATTTTAACTTTTATTACTGTAATTGTAAAAAATTGTAGATATGGATATATGAGATGATTCCGGCTGTTCGTGCATTTGGATTTGTATTGAGAAAAAATAAAGACATGCCTCGGATGAAACGATGGAGTGGAACAAAAAAATTGAAATGGGTTGACGTGAACAAGATTTGGTCAAAGATACAGGTTTATAAATATTTCGTTTATTATTAATAAACTTGATTATTATACTTTTATATGCATTTTTAATATGTTTAATTTTTTAGGAGGGGCAACCACCAAGACAAAACTTGTTACCGGGTGATGGTGAGATGACATCTTGTTATTATATGTCATTTCAAGAGTATGTATATGGTGAAGGGAAAGCAATTATATCCCCAGTACGAGACCATTTTAGGAGACAAGACGAATCTTCGTCTAGTATGTCGTCCAGTGGTCGCTCTCATGGTAGAGGTAGGGGCAGTGGGAAACACAACCTAGACGAGATGTTGAAACGGCTACATGCACTTGAGCAGCATGTGTTTATGAACCGACAACCTACAGAGGTTTTTGTTGAAGAGTGAATACTGAACAATTCTCATGCTTTGGAAGAAGGGCAGGACTGGAGGGCGTTTATGGCTGGTATTGCTACGTACCCCAACTTCATGGTTGCTTGGTGGGATGTTGATACGGTAAACTTAATTGTTTATATTGAAAATAATATCGTTATTTTTGTTATGTTTTTGTATTGTGATGTAAAGAAACATAATTTTATTTTCTGATCCTTATACAGGTCTTATTGCCGATTCATTCATCCCCTAATCATTGGATATTTGGGGAACTACGATTAGCGTCAATGGAAGTGCATATTTATGACAGTCTTGGTAGAGGGGCTTATGAAAAATTCAAATCTGAAGGAATCTTTTCCAAATTTGAACGTCGGGTGGCAAATTATTTGGACAAGATTAAGTATTGGGACCGGAGGAACATCCCAAGGATTCCATTGAATATGCAATTCATTTATGAAGAAAATGTTCCCCAACAAAGTAGTCATTTGGGAGATTACGGTGTTTTTGTTTGTATGTTTATGGAGCAATTCGTTTCAGGTCAACCAATACGTGTTCTTATTGACCCAAAGAACGCAGCTTTAGAGTTCCGTCAACGGATGACAAATTTTTTTTGGGGGTCTAGTCTTGGTCCTATGTAGTTGGATTATATAATTGTATATCTAAATTAATGTTGGATTTGATTATTAGTTTATTTTTACAGTTTACTCAACGGATGGCAAAAAATTTAACGTTACGACAATTACAACAAATTAATGACCTACTAATAACTTATCAATACATACAACATAAGAACGACTACAACATTTGTTTTAACGTTACAAATACAACAATTTATTAACCTAACAACTTCAAAACCATAAAAACAATATTAAAAAGCTTACAACTTGTAAACAAGAACTGCCAAGAACAACACCGAACTACAAACCAACGCTATCTTTAACTTCTTATTTTCTGATTGAAAGAGCTTATTAGAGTTAGCTACTTTAGCTATTACCATAGATGATTGGTCTTTCTCTTCATCAACCCAACTGATAAACCCGCATTTTGGTTCCTGTTAAATTTAACATTGACAGTAAGAAAATAAATTTTTGTCATGTAAACACGAGGGTTTAAATTTAAATGACGTTAACAACATGATACCAAATATGGGCAAGCGTAAAACAATCTTCCAGGGTTTTTAGCTGTACCCGAAATCCTAACGATACGTTCTCCTCCGCAATTGCAGTATGCCATTAGCCTTCTTTTTCTTTTAAATTGGAGTTACTTTCTCAGTTAAATTTTTCATACTGAGTGACACCCATTTATAGAAGAAATCATATTACAAACAATTCTTTTTTACTATGAAATGAACTGGTTTGACTATGAATTCAAAAGTTGAACTACGAAATCCAGACAAGTACATTCTGTAGTATTGTCATGTCAGTCAGTGAAATTTGACTATGAAATGAACTGGTTTGACTATGAATTCAAAAAGTTGAACTACGAAATCCAGACAAGTACATTCTGTAGTATTGTCATGTCGGTCAGTGAAATTTGACTATGAAATGAACTGGTTTGACTATGAATTCAAAAAGTTGAACTACGAAATCCAGACAAGTACATTCTATAGTATTGTCATCTCGGTCAGTGAAATTTGACTATGAAATGAACTGGTTTGACTATGAATTCAAAAAGTTGAACTACGAAATCCAGACAAGTACATTCTGTAGTATTGTCATCTCGGTCAGTGAAATTTGACTATGAAATGAACTGGTTTGACTATGAATTTAAAAGGTTAAACTATGAATTTTGAACAGTAGAGATACAATATTTTCTATTTATAATTGCATTTGTTTGATATTGCATTTGTGTGATGATTGTAGAGCACTATCATTGGTATTGAAAATGAGTACTTACAACAAAAGAAGCTTTTCTCAACTACCAATTTTCTTGCATAACCTTCAAAGAACAAATCCTAATACCTTCACAGCCATTAAGAAAATCGATACCAACCGCTTTCAATTCTGTTTTGTGGCTTTAGGTTGCGTGGTATAACATACTTCTTTTATTGAGTTATATAATATTTCATGGTAATGTATCTCGATTAGTTTTTACTTATCACTAATATGTGTTCGTTTTTATGTAGATTCGTACCTTCCTTAGGTGCATGATATCGCTGATATATGTGGGTTATTTACCCCTTCTTGGGAGCTATCTGACAACAATGTACTTCGCAGTGGCTTTAGATGGAAATCATGAACCACTACTCTTAGCAATTGGTTTGGGAACCTTAGAGTGTGAAGAATCATGGATATGGTTCATGATGAGGTTAAAAGATTGTTTAGGTGAGGACATAGAGGTTGGTTTCATAAGAAACCTGTGTGATAAAATAGACTTTGGTGTTCAGAGTGCCTACCCGGATTCCTATCATGGATATTGTCTTAAAGATATAGCTCGAAAGATACGTGAGTCTTTCGGACATAACAATACGGAAGTCGAATCGTTGTTTTGGAAGTCATGCAACGCATATAGCGTTGATGATTTTTACTTGTGTTTGGAAAGGTTGCAAAGTACATGTAGGAAACCACCTTTCTGCACCTTGCTTAGGAGTCCAATTTACTGGCTTGACGATATACCGATTTCAAAATGGACACGAGCATTTTTCCCAAAAATACGTTACAATGTTAAATCGATTGACGTCCCTGAAATTTTGCAAATTATATCCACACGTGAGTTTCCTATAACAACGATAATTGAGTTAATCACCACGCCGATACAATCAAAGTATGCTGAACGGGCCGAAGTGGCGGGTAAGGGAGATTGTTATATTTTTTTTATTGTGCTACTATTTTTATTAAAATATCAAATTTTACAGGGAGGTTGTCTGGTGGGTTGACCCCTTACGTTGAGAGTAAGGTTCAAAAATGTCTCAACAAGTCTTATAATTGTAACGCAAGACGTTTGTATGGGGATACATTTGAAGTCGATGACAATTTTGCCACCAACAACGTACAACTTGAACGAAGGGTATGTAGTTGTGGTAAATGGCAAAAAAGCGGTATACCATGTGGCCACGCTATAGCATGTCTAAGAACTCGTACATCTGAATCCATTCACAGAATGGTTGATTACAAGTTCACTAATTATGTGTATCGACTTGCATATGGATCTGAGTTGGTGAATACTATACCATCACATGTGCATTTGGAAATACCAAATGAAACGGTGGTCCTGTTACCTCCCTGAATGTAGTAGTTATTCATGTAGCACCTTTATGTTTTATGTAATATTATGTATTAGTTTTTTATGTACCCCGTTTTTATTTTAGTGTCGTGTTACGTATTAGTTATCCATGTACCCTGTTTATATTTTATGTCGTATTATGTATTAGTTATTTATGTACCCCATTTATATTTTATGGCGTATTATGTATTGGCTATTGAGGAAACAACATATATTAAAAGAAATGGACGTTTATTAAATAGTAACGACTACACACATACAACAACAAGCAACTTAAATAACGAAAAACAATTAACTTAACCAACATGCATATTAAAAATAAGGGACATTCTTTAAAAGATTCCATGCATCTAAGTGGATAAACTCGCTACCATCATATTCAAAACGGTATAGTTCCAAAGCCACCTGCCATAGAATGTCTTCATCCGTATTTGCATGTTCGTTATCCAACTCGTTATAAATACGTTGAAATTGTTTCACCTTTATTTTCAAATCCAGAAACTTCGCTTTGACATCTCTTCTTCTTCGATATTGAGTACGCCTCATTAAATGGTGAAACAAATGACAGACACGAGACCAAAATGATCCAGCACGAACTTGTGGGGGACCCGGTGGAAAATCCTCCTCTACAGTTATAATCCAAGCTTGAACCAAAACGACCTCCTCTGCGTTCCTCCATATATGTGGTGAGTCCATAATTGCAAGGAGGGAAGTAATATGATACAATTACAACGGATATTAAAATCTATTTATAACGGCTACTTACTTTCCTGGTGCAATGGCTTGTCAATTCAAGCAGCAATGTATTGTGTTGTCATTCGACTGGGGAAGACTTGTCAACTCGAACAGTGATCTGTTGTGTTATAAGTATAGTACACTGCATTCGTCAGTTAATTTTGACTATGAATTGCAGACATATTAGAAGATTGGACTGCGATTTTGTGTAGAAACTACTATAAATTGACCTTAAGTTACATAAATACTTTATTAAATAAACCAATACAGGTGTTCAAATATTGTTTTTTAGATTCTACTCTCTTTGTTTCAATCAAAATGAGTTCTATATCATGGAGCAATGAAGAGTTCTTGGTTCTTACACATGCTTATATTCATGTGTACGAGACAAGCAAGTTGAACAATCCAATGTTTTGGAGCCGTTTAACCAATATTTTCAATGCTGAAAACCGAATGGCTACAAGAAACGATCGTGACGAACTAGACATCTTAGCAAGATGGTATGAAATGAAAACCGAAGTTCTATTATTCAACGATCTTTATACCAAAATTGACGACACCCGTTTAAATGCTACTAAGGAGGTCATCTTGGAAGCTGCTAAGGAGGAATACAAGTCATTAAGTAACGGGTTGGAATTCCAGTTTGAAGCCCCTTGGAATATTTTGAAATATATCCCGTTTGTTTAAAATCTATTTTAGTTTATTACGTGAGTACTAGGTTATTTTCATGTACTAGGTTATTTTCATGTATTTCGTTTGTTTAAAATCTATTTTAGTTTATTATGTGAGTACTAGGTTATTTTCATGTATTTCGTATGTATTTCGTTTGTTTAAAATCTATTTTAGTTTATTATGTGAGCAACTCGTATGATTAATTTGAATTAATAAATGCCCATTGCATTAGTTTTCACAATACATTAGAATACATTACTAACAAGGATTCCATGAACCATTACAAACATTACAACAATTACATGAAAAACAATGACATAATACGAACAAAGCATTAACGTAAAACACAAGTCCATGGGTTATTCTTAACAGAAATTAGAGCGGTCTACATGAAATACTGTTTATCTTTAACAACCTTCCAAACTTCCTCATATTCGAAGTCTCTGCCATCATCCTCACAGATGTAAAAATCTGTAACAACTTCCAAGAACTCTTCTTCGTCCCGATAACGAACATTGTTACTTTTCGCATAATTACATGCTCGATTGAACCCTGTCACTTCTTCCTTTACATCCATCTACTTAGTAACAACATCTGATTTTTCTCTTTTTTGTCCTTCTCCCATCTCATAGTTAAACAAAGATGTTATGTGAGTCCATTCATCACCAATTAGGCAATGCAGGGGAGCAAGTAACGATACACCATCCTTAACACTTAGCCAACATCGTGTTAGAACTAACATCTCGTTTGTTGTCCACGGCCTTTCAGAATTGGAACCAGGTACTTCATTCGAAGAACTTGCTGCATTCGACGGCATTTCTAATAATGGGAGTTCGTTTCGTTTAGGTGATTTGGGTGTTTGGTTTTTAGATCTTAAACATCTATTTATATAAATAAATAGACTATGAATTAATACTTTGACTACGAAATGGTTATATTTGGACTACGATTTTTAGCTTTATGCAGTGTTTTATCATGTCAAACTGTCATTTATCTCTTGTCACTTAAGGGTCCCACTATGATGTACAGGTTACTACAGTGACTTGTCATTACTGTCTAGTCATTTCAAAGTTGGACTTGTCATTACTGTCTAGTATGTATAAATACCACTTATAGCTCCAGTTTAATACAATATCGACTTTATTATGAGTTCCTCACACAAATTCGAAGTTTGCTCATGCAACGAAGTAGATTGTTACTACTGTGATTCGGTAGACCCTTTTTTTACACCCTCTTCAGCTGGGCCATATATGTCACATGAAAATTTTGAAGAATTAAAGAAGGCTGAAGAACAACAAGAAGAGGACAAAGAGTCATCCTGACTTCTCACTCAACTTGCTAATGATATTGAATCGGAATGCAAACAAGCTCAAGAATGGATTGACCTCAATAAAAAAAATCAAAGAGCATAAAGATTGGATAAAAAAGAGTAAGAAGGCAATCAAAACGACTGAAAAACGGCTTGCTGAGAAGGATGAGCAGTTGATACACATTATGGTAAAAAATGGTCGTTTGGAAGACAAAATGAGAATTAGGGATGACTATATAACAATGGAGAAAGAGAAGTACCCATTGCAGTTCCCTGAGTTTAAAAATTAGATACAAAGTTGTTGTAATATTATCATGAAACAGATTAGGCTGCAAAAGGATCGTTTGTTGTTTTTTTAAATAACATGTTGTAACTGTTAAAAAAAATCTGCAAACTATATTTTATAATATAAAGGCTTCATTGATTGTTATAATCAACAAACTTAACTAAAATATGAAAGCATAGCAATGTCTTGTAAGAGTTAATAAAAATATTAGAATACATAATAAGTAAACAAGTCATCATTACTCTTGATTTCAAGGTTGTTTTATATCAAAATCCGTGTTATAGGTTTGTGAGCAACCCGCTGAACCACCAATATTAAATGCCATTTCTGCAGTAGAAATTATGTGACGTGCTTCGCTACCGGATGCCCTTCCAGTACAATTATTTCTCGTGTGTCCTAGTTGACCACATGTAGAACACTCTTTTATAATTGGACCCTCGCCTTGGGATGGAATGCGGTCTGTGTTTCATGGCCTGCCTGACTGACGTTTATCCATTATAGGTGGCTTAACAATCATCAAATCATCGGGGATCTCCCATTCGGATGGCTTTGGCAGAGGGTTTATTGATTCCTCATATGTTTTCCTCAGTGTTTTGGTAAAGTAAGCATTTAATGCAAACCTCAAGCAGTCTTGGTAATTGTTCACTGTTAAACATCTTATGACATGACCACAAGGCATCCCATCAAGTTGCCAATGCCTACATGTACATGTCATATGTTGAAAATCAACAATCACATTTTGTGCCCCCTTTTTGACCTCGCATTTCGTATTTGAGATCATGCGAACATCCCATTTGGTAAAAGTTTTCTTGTTTTCTTTTACAACTTCATCCGCCCAAGGGGTAAGTATTCTTGTTGCTTCCGCTAAAAAAACAGCCAAAATGAAGAAGTTAAGATCAATAACATCAAAATTAATAAAACATTAATATTACAAATTTACTTAATACCTGCAAAGTTACGCATTTGAAACCACCATTGTTGCATTGTAGCACGAAAAAAATCGATCAACATAAGTATTGGCACCTTACGTGCGTGTCTAGATAATGCATTTATAGACTCCGCACTGTTGGACGGCATAAGATTGTATCGGTTCCATTTAAAATGTGCCCTTGACCAAGTTTCTGGATTTATACTTTTTAATTACTCCTATACTGGTTCTTTTGTCTTTTTCATAACATCCATGGCAGCATCAAAAGCATCAACTGTGTACGCCCTACACGCCTCCCAAAAAATTCCTTTAACCGTCTTACTCTTGCCGAATCTAGATACTATGTTGAAATACAAATGGACACCACATATTCCATGATGAGCGTGAGGAAACATGTTGGCAACGGATGTTGCTATAGATGGAGACCTATCAGATATAATTGTAAGCTCCTGCATATTTCCTATGCAATCATGTAGTTTTTGAAAAAACCATGTCTAAGAATCGGTACACTCATTTTTGCATATACCATATGCAACCGGTAATATTTGGTTTTGTCCGTCCTTAGTAACTGCAAGTAACATGGTACCTTTGAACTCGCCCTTTAGGTGAGCTCCATCTACTACTAGGTTCGGCTTACAAAAATTGACAAAAACGCGTACCTACAATACATTGTATATCTATTCAAATACACCAAAATTAATATTAAAAATTAATATAATATGATAATACTAACCGAGCAACCGAGTGCGACGTACAAAAACTCAAAGCGATCATCAGCATCCGTTTTAATATGTGTGACAGTACCCGGATTATGTTTGGCCAAGTTGTGACAATACGTCGGAAGTTTGGTAAAAGAATCCTCTTTCGTACCCCTTAACGACAACAATGCATATTGCTTCACACGCCATGCCTGATGGTATGAGATATTGATATTAAATTGAGCATTCATATCATTAAAAATTTCTTTTCCCCGATAAACTCTACTATAGTCTTCAGCCAAAACATCAGCAACATATTCACCCAAAACATATTTGTTTGCTTGTCGATGATTAGGTTGCAACAATGTTGAAGAACATGTGTGTACATCAACAAATTTATTCACTTGGAAAAGTCCATCATAATTTTTAATTGCTTTTGCTCTTAGTAACCAAGAACAATTTTTCGAAACACACACAGCTTCATACCTTGATTTGGTGGATCTACTTGTCCTCGTCTGGAAACCTTCTCGAAGACATTTTTTTACCAATACACCACTTTAAAAGTTCTTTGTTCTTAAATATACTCTCACATTGAATCTTTTGAAGATTCATGTCTACCATCTGTGTTGGGATATCTTCATTAATATCAACTGGGCATGCTGGTACAGGGGGCATACCGTGAAAAAGGTTATCAGGAAACTTAGCTTTAACTTCATCACCCAACTCATCTCTATCGGAATTGCTTTGTAGCTCAGTTATATCTAAACATACATCACCAACATCAACATAATGCTCGTAAACATGATTTTTTTCATTTTTTTGACTTGAATTTTTTTCTTTTTAGTTTTATCTACCACACGCCTATTCATAAGTTTAACTTCTTGTTCGGCAACATCATTACAATGACCACCCACATGATTAAGATATGTACCAACATCATCATCACCAACAGACTTGTAATTCTCAGGATCCACATAGTGAATAAGTGAATAACTAACATTAACATTTTCAGCAACACTGTGAAACTGAGGTACACTAGGAGTATTGAAAGTACCTATCGGATCGTTGCTCCCTTTATAACTGCATAAATTACCAACAAGCTGGTTTCCAATTTCATCACCCCCATTAACCTTCTCAACTTCATCAACCACCACAAACACTTTCACAGCCCTTCCTCCACTACATTTGATTACGTTTATCAACATTCTAACATCCATGTCTTCAACTATAGCTATATAATAATTTAATTCAGGATGGTGGAAACGAAGACTAATTCTATATTTGTCTAACAAACCAATTTTGCTTCTTACCAAAGATACAAAATCAGTATAACTAATATACTCAGAAAATATCAAATCAAGTTCAGAAATACCTCCTTGTGGACATATGTATTCCAGATTAGTTCCATTAACTTGCCATCTCCCACCGGTTACAAGACAAACCAAATATTCAATCATTTTTTGAGCAAATTGTAGAGAAAGTTCCTAAACAAATAACAACCAAAATGATAATTTTCTACAAAACTTTTTATATAGCAACATGATTTCGTAGTCAAACCAATTCATTTTATAGTCAAACTAAAAAAAAACACAAAAAAAACCACAAATTCGTAGATAGAATGAGAGTAAATCACAGATGGACCTATTCCATCTACGATTTTACCCCTATATATAGAGAAAAATAATTAAAAAAAAAATTAAAAGCACCTGCAAATGTACAAGCAGCTAAAGCACAGTTGTGCTTTAGGTGCTTGTACATTCGCAGATGGGATGCTGATTTCGCAGATGGGGCATTTCCATCTACGAAATTGTGGGCTAATTTTGTAATTTCGATTTTTTTTGGCTATTTGTAATGTAATTAGTGTAAATGACTATTTTTGTCATTTTCTCTTTAATTTAAAAGATAATCCTTTTAGATTTGATAATTTAAATTACTTGTTTAATTTAAGGATAATTATTAAATCAAGAGTTTTAATATTTAAAATTTTAATTTAAAAAAGTCTTCAATTTCGAAAATTTTAAAATTGAAATTAAAACCCTAGTATTTTGAAGTGTTTAAAATACACCCTATACTATTATATTATTACAATATATATATATATATATATATATATATATATATATATATATATATATATATATATATGTATAACTAAAATGTTAGTCTTACCGTTAGTAGGCCTCATTCACGAAGTGGATCTATAAGGGGGGTATAAGGTTATGGCCTATAAAATGGTCATTTAATGGGTATCAACTCTTACCCACCGCTTCCTTAATTGGTGGAGGGTCGTTAGCCGAACGGGTAGGATAGGGCAATCCTCTCCTCATTAATAAGTATAATGAATCTATATAAAGTAACTAAACGTTTTTACAAAATTCCCAATCTTAGTTACTTTAGGTAAAAGTGAATAGATGCAATCCCATGAAATTACACTTTGCACCCTTGCTAAGAAGTTAGTGGAGCGTGTATGGTTAACCGGCACACTAATTGGTTCTAAGCAAAGGTGGCGAAGGGTGACTCATTGTTTGTCATAGTTCGATGGAGCGTGTGTGGTTAACCGGCACATCGAATAGGTGACAGTAACAATGAGGGCACCATGTACATTTGCATGGTTATTCACACCCACTTTGTGATCCTCAGCATCCTAGTCACAAACTAGAGGGGCATATCGAGATTTAAACATGCCATTGAAAATTTCAATGAATCTAGGAATTTTTAGTACATTTAAAACTTAAGCCTTTCATGCTTTTCATGGTGGAAAATTAGTGAATCGTCATTCACTTACCTCCAAATTATTTGCATGTTGGATTACGACATCCCTTTTCTAATGTGTAAATAATGTTGTTGGATCCTAGCCCTAATTTCTCATTTTGGGTGTTTTATTAGGGATACAATTCTCTTCAAACTTTGTTCCTTTCTAATTGCAAATGTCTAACGCAAACGCAAACAACGCTGCTCCTGGATCATTCTCGCTAATGAGCCTATGTCAAAAAGTGACGTTTGATGGATCGAATTTCAACGAATAGAGAAGATACATTCGCATGATTGCTCGTTACGAGGACAAAGAATATGTCCTCGACGAGAAGCTTGAAAAGATCAATCTAGAAATCGCTACTCCCGAAGAAATTGTCGTCTTTGAGACCCACGAGCGTGATGCAACGAAAGTTCATTGCATTATGTTGGCCACTCTGAATCTTGAACTCCAAAAGTCATATGAGGACATGTATCCATACGAAATGCATCAAGATTTGCTGGAGATGTACCACCAAAGCGCAAGGCAAGAGCGCTATGAGATCATCACCAACATGATCACCGCTAAGATGGGAAGTGGAGAGTCCCTAACCTCACATTTGCAAAAGATGCAGAGGTATGTTGATCGTCTTCGCAAGTTAAATGTTAACTTTGGGGAAGATCTGGCAATCGACATCATTCTCCATTCCTTGCCCTCCTGCTACAACCAATTTAGGATGACCTACCACATGAACAAAGAAGAGGTCACCTTAAGCAAACTCCAAGGGATCCTAAGGACTGCTGAGAGCAACCTCAAGGACAAGTCTGTTGCATTAACTCCCACTCCACCCACTACTCCTGTTTTGGCCATTGGGCAAGGGAGGGGCAAGAAGAGGAAGGCTCCTTCAAAGATCCACCACAAGGGAAAGCCCCAAGATGGTACCTCTTCTAGTGGAACCAAAGTTGGTTCTGCTAAGCCCAACTCAAACCCAAAGGAGGCAGAGTGCCACCACTGCCACAAAATAGGGCATTGGAAGAGAAGTTGTCCGGAATATCTACAAGCCATCAAGGATGGGAAGATCAAGCCGTCTTTCGCAGGTATTTACACAATTAAATCTAATGATTCATCACATGCTATTTCTTGGGTTCTTGATACAGGATGTGGTTTTCACATATGTTCTGATTGCAGGGACTAAGAAAAGATAGGGATGTGGAGCATGGAAGAATAAATCTAATCATGGGGAACAGAAGATCGTCGCCTGTCACCAAGATTGGAGTGTATTCTCTAGCTCTTTGTAATGGATTAGGTTTAGATTTAAATAATTGTTGCTATTCGCCAGATATGGAAAGAAACATAATTTCATTTCATGGTTTGTTTAGACAAGGATTTAGATATTCGTTTGATAATGAGAAAGGTTCGATTTATGCTTATCTAAATGGTGTTTTATATTTTGAAGCATTGCCTTGTAATGGAATTTATGAAACTGTTATGGTTGTAGATAACCTAGGAAATGATGTATTGTGTGTGGATTCTTCCAATAGTATAGATAAAGCATGCTTGTGGCATTGTCGTCTTGGACATGTCAACAAGAAACATATAGCCCAACTCCAAAAGGATGGAGTGTTGGAGTCATTCGACCTTAGGGACGATGACGTGTGCGAGTCTTGTTTACTTGGAAAGATGACCAAGTCACCCTTCACTAGCACATGTGCAAGGGGTGAGGGTCTATTGGATCTCATACACACCGATGTGTGTGGGCCCTTTAGATCCACCACAAGGGATACGAACCGCTTCTATGTAACTTTCACTGACGATTATAGTAGATATGGGTATATCTATTTAATCAAGCACAAGTCAGAAACCTTTGAAAAGTTCAAAGGGTTTAAACAAGAAGTGGAGAATCAATTGGGTAGGGAAATCAAGATGCTTCGATCCGATCGAGGAGGAGAGTACCTAAGGCTTGAATTCCACGACTACCTTAAGGAATGCGGAATAGTTTTGCAATTGACGTCGCCTAGGACATCGCAGTTGAACGGTGTGGCTGAGAGGTGTAATCGAAACCTGTTGGACATGGTTCGTTCCATGATGAGTCGTGCTTCATTACCTATCTCATTCTGGGGGTATGCCTTAGAGACTTCCGCCCATATCCTTAACTTAGTCCCTACAAAGAAGGTTGCCAAAACACCTCACGAGATGTGGAAAGGGAAAGCTCCCTCGTTGGCACATATCAAGGTTTGGGGTTGCGAGGCTTTCGTAAGATGAGAGACTCATGACAAGCTCGAACCTCGTAGTGAGCGGTGTATTTTCATCGGCTACCCGCAGAAATCCTTTGGATATCTCTTCTATAGACCGAGTGACAATGTTGTCTTCGTTGCGAGGAGAGGGGTTTTCTGAGAGCGAGAACTCATAAGCCAAGGGGACAGTGGGAGGCAAATCGATCTTGAAGAGATTCAAGAGTCAAGCGATGAAGGAACCTCTAACGCTGGCGCTCAACCCGAGGAGGAAACTCCGGTTGAACCGATTGACGAATCCTTACCTCTTAGGCGTTCCGAAAGAGTTAGAGTTCAACCCCAGTTATATGGTTTTCATATTACTACAGATGGGGACACGTATATTAGTGATAGTACACTAATAAATTTAGATGAACCTAATAGCTATAAGGAAGCCATGGCAGCCCCGAGTCTGCAAAATGGAAAGAGGCAATGGACAGCGAGATTCAGTCCATGTACGACAACCAAGTTTGGAATTTGGTTGACAATGTGCCCGGATGTAAGACGGTTGGGTACAAGTGGATCTTCAAGAAGAAGACTGACATGGATGGGAATGTGCACACATATAAGGCGCGATTGGTTGCGAAGGGCTTTACTCAAACTCCCGGAGTTGACTATGATGAGACCTTCTCACCAGTTGCCAAAATAAAGTCTATCAGAGTGATGCTAGCCATTGCTGCATTTCATGATTATGAAATATGTCAAATGGATGTCAAAACCGCTTTCCTTAAGGGGAAGTTGGCTGAGGATGTTTACATGGCTCAGCCAGAAGGTTTTTTCAATGCGAAGCATCCCAATAGAGTGTGCAAGCTTGAGAAGTCCATTTACGGACTTAAGCAAGCATCTCACAGATGGAATCTTTGCTTTGATGAGAAAGTCAAAGAGTTTGGGTTTATACGAAGCGAAGATGAATCATGTGTATATGTCAATGACAGTGGGAGTATAGTTAGCTTCCTCATATTGTATGTCGATGACATACTACTCATAGGAAACGACATCCCGACACTGCAGGAAGTTAAGTCCTGGCTCGGGAAGTGCTTCGCTATGAAGGACCTTGGAGAGGCTTCCTATATTTTGGGAATAAGGATAGTGAGAGACCGAAGTAAGAGACTAATAGGACTTATTCAGAATACTTACTTGGACAAGGTGCTAAAACGTTTTAGTATGGAAAACTCAAAGAAGAAAGAATTACCAATCCAAAGTAATGCCAAGTTGAGTAAGACTCAAAGTCCGAGTATCGAATCCGAGATAGCAGAGATGAGTCGAGTGCCTGACGCTTTCGCAGTTGGCTCGATCATGTATGTTATGACTTGTACTCGCCCTGATGTGGCCTTCGCTTTGAGCATGGTCAGCAGATATCAAGGGAACCCTGGCAAAGCACATTAGACCGCAGTCAAGAATATTCTTAAGTACCTTCGGAGGACCAAGGAATGGTTTCTAGTCCTCGTAGGGAGTGATGACTTAAAGGTGCGAGGGTATAGTGACGCTAGTTTCCAGACCGACAGGGACAACTATCATTCGCAGTTGGGCTGGGTCTTTACCCTTAATGGAGGAGTAGAGACTTGGAAAGTTCCAAGAAAGAAACCGTAGCTGATTCAACGTGCGAATCATAGTACATTGCAGTGAGCAAAGCGTCAAAGGAGGTGATATGGTTGAAGAACTTCATTGGAGACCTTGGAGTTGTACCTGCCATAAAAGAGCCTATGGAAATTTTCTGTGATAATGAAGGAGCAGTTGCCTTGACCAAGGAACCGAGGGATCATGGTAGATCTCGACATATCGACAGAAAATATCACTTTATTAGACATCGGGTAGAAGAAGGACTCCTCGTAGTAAAGAGGGTATCGTCATAGGATAACCCAACAGATCCGCTTACGAAAGGACTGAGTAGGGTTAAGCACTTGCAGCATGCTAGGAGCATTGGGCTGAAGGACGATATTAGTTTGGATTAGATAGTTTAGAAATGTGTAATAGATAAATGTAATTGACATTTGATGATTAAATAAAGGAGTATTATTTAAACTTTATGTCTTATGTTAATTGTTTAACTATTGTTTCACTTTGCATGTTTTGACTTCCTGAATAATTGAGTTAATTAAGAATAATCGAATTATTCAAACAGTCCACAGTCGTTCATATGCTGGAAGTAGGTATGAATGAAGACTGTCATGAATTGGTGTAGATTGCCTGAAAGGTATTAGGCATAGCAAAGGTTTGCTACAACGTTCATAAGTGCTTATGAATAAGTTTTGAGCATTGGAATAAACCCGCATTTGCTGGAATCACTTCATGGAATTTATTACGAGTGATCGCAAAACGATAATATCATATGGTCTTAAAACCAAGATATATGGTTTATTATTTGCTAATTGATTGTGCATTGATAATGCGAAAACGCATCAGTAACTTGATGTCATAAAATGCATTGTTGTGTATAATTTGATTAGTGAATAGTAAATGCATATAAGTCGAAGTTTATCTGTTCCTTTTATCCTAAGAGGGTAAAAGCGATATCAGGGCCCCTCGATGATTTGATTTGACTTATGTACTGGTCCCGGTCAGGACTGAATTGATGTGTTCAATTAAGTTCTATGTCAAATGAATCTGAGATCAAGAAACAAACTGCTGGACAATAAGTATGACTATGTTCCATGAGATTGTCCGCACGATATCTGAAACAGAGGATTGTACGATCCCTTATCTAAAGGACAGGTTGCTGATAAAATCAGAGTTCGACAGCGTCTTTGAGAGCTACGATTGCTAATCGAGTTATGCTTGCATTTATGGTTACTAGACTTATCCCAATGGGAGATTGTTGGATTAGTGTCTAAGCCCGTAACCATATTTGGTAAGTACTTGACCCGGTTGTGCATGGTCCTTTTGGGTTGCCTTCACCAAAGCAACTTGACTGGAGAAATAATAGAGAAAGAGGTTATTATGATTTATTAATATATTATAAGAATAATATATTAAAGGAGAAATCATATTTGTTTAATTAATATTGGTCAATAATTAATTAAGAATTAATTTTATGATCAAAAGTAATTAATTAAACTAGAGGGGCTGAATTGTAATTATGTGATAGCTGCAAATTAGGGCAATGGATGCCCTATGGATAGGGTGGACGAATTCAAGGGGATAAGGCCCTAGAATTCGTCCAAGGATAAGGCTTCTGGACTTATCTTATGGGCTGCTTGGTGGGCAAGCAACCAGATAAGGATAAGGACTGAAACCCTAATCTCTACCCTATATAAGGACCCCTTGGCTAAGGGAAATCGCCCACTTGATCCCTAGAAGACCTAGAGCCGATTTTCTGCCTCTCCCCTCTCTCTCTCTCTTGCCTCTCCATTTGCTCTTGGTGTTTGTGAGTCATTAGAGGTACTACACTTGTGGCACTTGCTTTCATAAACAAGGAGATTGAAGATTTGAGTTGTTATTACAATATAACAACAAGAGGTATGTGATTCTTTCTACCATCTAAATTTCAAAATACCTAGATGCATGTCAGGGATCTTCTTGTGCTCATAATGTTGTATATCTAATAGTGAAAAACATAGATCCAAATCTAGGGTTGCATGCACACATAGGATTGTTTGTAAAAAACCCATCAATAAAAACATCGAAACAAGGACACACGAAGAGGAATGCGAGAGGACACACATAAAGTCTCAAAAGTAATGACTTTTGACACACCATTGGGGAAAAGTTAAATAAGTGAATAACATAAAAACACAACACGTCCAAAAAGAATGAAGTAGGAGGAAGTCTCAACCCTCACACAAGATACCGAAGATAAAACCCCACCTTACCCGTAGGGGCATCAAGGATACATAAAGATGAAGAAAGAAGAGCAACACCATGCACAGGAGAGAGTTGGTACTCATGAACATATCGATCTAACGTAAAGCTATCAGTATGGGAAAGAATGGTTGACCTATAACAAGCCGTGATGAAATGCGACGTACAAAAAGAGAGAAACATACAAGAGATGAAACATTCCAAAGTAACGATTATTTGTTATATACAAAAAGAAACGGTCAAGCATTAATTAGGCGATCCAATCAAATAAAGCGACATGACTAACTGACGACGGGAGCATTTATTGAAGCCTGTACCTGCTAGAGATGAAATTGGGTCCAAACCCAGACCGTTAGACCCGGATTCGGAAAACCCGGAACCCGAAATTGACGGATTATAAGACCCATTAACCGGACCGATATACGGGAACCAGGTCTGAGTAAAGTGGGTATGGAACCGGAAATTGAACATTGGAACCAGATTCATGTAAAAAGACCCGGAATGAACCAGAAACCCAAAAGTGGAACCTAAAACCTGGAATTTTGGAACCGGAAACCTTTAAATTTGGCAATTTTTTGTTCAAAGTGTTTATTTATTGATTGTTTTCATAACAGTGATGCATATCTCTATCTCTGATGAATCATGTGTAATGAAGGAGCTGTAAAAAGAATCAAATATAATCACAGGGGATTATCTCCACCAATACCTTGTGTACAAAGGTAACACCAGGAAGAACAAAAGAATGTAACAATATGAAGAACTACAAGTAACGAACTGGAAAATAGGCGATAAATAAAAATTCTTGGACCCTGAGTATTATTGATTGAAAATGTTTTTTGGGCTACATAAAAATACCACACAAAGGGTCTATTTACACTAAACACAAAACAATCCTAGTAAAACAGAAAAATTGGAATAAAAACTATTAAACAAGAAAAATTCCGAAAATACCCCTGCCTCTTATTTGCACTTTCCACATATTCATTCACATATTTTTAAGTCCCTTTGATGATTTACATGTTTTTAGCTTAACCTCTACTGCAAAACAACATCCTAAACATCCAAAACTAAAATATGGCAGCTTTTCCGAAAATACCCCTAGGACATAATCAGTACCATTTGTGTAAATCCAACCTTTCCGGGATTCCGTGATTGATCACCTGTTTCATAATAGGAATGGAATCAGAGACAAGAATGGAATCACAAACTAGAATACAAAGATTGCTTTATTAACTTTCTGCATGCATAATTGTAAATCACATTGATATTAAATATATAAATATATGCAAATATATATTTATTCATGTATGTAGATGTTGATTGGAGGATTGCCCTTTTTTCCAAGATTAAAAAAACCAAAAACTTTTGGAATGTTTTAATTCATCGAGTGCAGAACTCAAACTTTGTTGATTTCAACTGGGAATATTAAAAAAATAAAACAAAAAGTAATTAAGAATTGGAGTCAAGTGGTTGGATCCATGTGATTACTTTAAAGATCAACATTGATTATTCATTTTATAATATTTTAAACACCACTAAGAAGTAAGAAAATGATAATGTTGCTGAAATATGGCACTAATTATATTAATTAGAGACCTATCAGATTCAAGTGGTTGGAGATTGATTTGAAGTTCAATTGGGATTGAATGGAAGAAAAATTAAAATGAGATGAATGTTGTCGATCGCAGAGGAGAATAATTTTTTTTTTGAGTCACTCTTGTAGTTCCTGACTCCTATTGTTGTCATCGATCACAGGGAAGGGCAAAAAAACAAGATTGAATGCATTTGATGATTGTCGATCATAACTATTGAGGATCCTTTATCGACATCAAGCAAGAGAAAAGCGAGAGTTGTCGATCACCACATATAACCCTTCAGTTCCGGTTCCTTGCCCTATACTGGTTCCTTAGACACTAAACCGGTTCCTTGGCCCACTAAACCTGTAGATGAATTATATTCGAGAAATCGATTAAGAACAAGATTAATCAATGTAATGAACTCAGAAAGTAAATAAGATTTTGAAGTTTTTATTACTCTCTGTAAGCTTGATTACAAAACTTAGACTACGAAATCTGGAAAACTCGTCTGTCTAAACCAAAGCTCAGTCCCTATTTATAGGGAACATAAGAGTACAAAATATACTAATTTTGAAACCATTACGCTTCGTACAAAAGTGACTTAGTAAATACATTATATACGAAAAAGACTAAACACAATTCGAATCTTTACAAGACTTCGACCCTAACAATCTCCCCCTTTGTAAATGAGTCGAACTACTCAATTCGTGAGAATCTGAGGAGCAAAGTGCATCATCCTTCGTATATCAGAATACCACATTAAAACCTTCTTTAACTCCTTCTTGTCACCATCGTTGTTTTTCGAGCAATTGTTCATATGAACAATAAAGTTTGTATATTGTGACGTTGTATATCTTTCAATCTCAGCAACTTGAAAGAGAAATATCTTAGCCTTCCCTTTAGTGTCCTTCCCAGCAAACACCAAACCAAATGGTTTTAAAAAAATTTCCCCATCAACATTCTTTTTCAACTCAGCTTGTGTCTTCGAAAGTTCCATTGCAACATTTATTTTCCTATCCATACTCGAAGCCAACTCTTCGTCAGTCAGGGCAAGACAATCATAATAATTGTCAATGAAGATTTTAATGTGAGCAAGACCCAGTTTCAACACTCTTTGCATGTACCCTTGAGTTGTGATGCCTCCATTTCTTTTATAAGCAATGCAACTTGAATAAGATCATTCACGTTCATTAGAAGGAAGTCTGCAACACTGAAATCAACTGCTTGATTGTTTGCACGAATTACATGATACCTGAAATTTTGTATCATGTCTTCGAACAAGATATCTTTCTTAATAGCAACTACCTTCTTGATCTTGATCAAAGACCACAATTTATCTTGCTCTTTTCCAAGTACAACATGAAAACGAATTTTCATGTGTGTATAATCGTCTGGGTTTTTGAATTTCTCACTAATCTTGTATTGAGCAGTGATAAACATCATTTCGTTTATCAGAAATTCCAACTGACAAAAATCAGTGTTAGTAATTGAATAGCTTTTCCTTGGCATCTTTTCGAAAGCATACATATGATTGAATGTAACTCTCGATTCGATTGATTCATACGAATACAACTTTTTAGGATCACCTTTGTCTATACCAGGTGGATCATTTTCTCTCAACCTCATTATACTTTGAATATGCCTTTGAGGTTCGATTTCAGCCTCCACCTCTGCTTTCTTTTCTTCTTTAGACTTTTCCACAAGAACACCCTTCCTTTTGTCTTTCGAATCTTGATTTGGTTTTAAGGAACTTGAACTACCCCCTTCTGTAGCCGAACCAATCACAATTCCTTTTGGTTTTGTAAAAGGTTTTGTGGTAACAATTGTTGTTGAGATAGTATCAGACTTCATCAGAATTGTAACAAGAATTTGTGTAGAAAACACTTTTCCAACAACTTTCGAATCTCCAGTTGTTATCTTCTCTCCTTCTCCCTTTCTGTTCACACTTACTCCTTTGCTTACTTTCGTTTCTCCCCCTTGCACCCCTGTGACAACAGGTGGGGCATTATGTGGCAACATTGATCAAACTTGGAAATAGGAGCAACCGCCTTCTGAATGACCTAATCAAGTAAATTTAACTTCTGAGTTAGGAACTCAAGAGTTAAAAATGAAGATGGAGTAGGCTTTGAAACAACTTCTTTTAACTCCTCAAGAAGAGTCTGCAATTTCGCAAGCTGATTGGTGTCTTCAGTTTCTTTTGTTTCGAACTTCGGCATTTTGTCTTGAAAGGTTTTAACAAAATTTGTAACTGCCCCAACAATGATATCAACCTTTTCTTGAATTAAATTGTACTGAGAATTCATGTTCACAATTTCCTGAGATACTTCCTTCTTCAACTCTTGAAGTTTCAAGTTGACATCTTCACGAACCTTTTTGACATCTTGTACGAAGAGAATATGACGTTCCTTCGCAACAAATTCAAATCCTTTAAGGCCCCTTCAAAATTCCCTAACTGAGTCTTGATATGAAGCTCACTATTTTGATCAGAAAGATCTATCTTCTCATGAAGTCTTTGTTCAGCTGCGTTGATCATTAATTCAACTTCTAGACCTGAAACTGAATGATTTGCTCCTGAATCAGCTTATGACTGAAGAAGTGAGTTTAACTTCCTGTTCAAGATTTTAAATTGTTTTCCTGACATTAACATATGATCAAGAATCTCCTCCTCTTCCGAATCAAAATTTAATTCTTCGAACGTTCCTCCAAAACCTCCTCCTTCGGTTTCATCATCAGAATGAGGTTTGGGTGTGTCTGTGGATTGTGATGGAAAAAGAGTAGTAATTGGTTGTTGAAGGATGGTTTCAAACAATGGAGATGAAGTAGAAGTATAAATGGGTGGTGGTAATGAAACAAATGGAGTTGAAGTGATAGGTGGCAACGAAGAAGAAAGAACAATAGGTTGTGAAAAGTTGACACTCATGTTAACATTTGCCTCCGTATCAGATACGTTAGCTGTGATGTTTGAAATAGGAACCTCCTCAGTAAATGACTTGGTTACCAATATTTCTAGTGGAATGGTTGAAGTAGGAGAAATAGTAGAAACAATCGAAATTGAAGAGATGATAGGTGTTGAAGTTACCACAGGAGAATTCGAAGCAACAGGAGTATCAGGAACAACTTCGTTATCTGAGGAATCATCTCTTATTACAAGCTTTCGTTTGTACCGTTTTTCTGTGATGTGCTTTGCAACATCATGAGCATGCCTCTTTTTGGATAACAGTGAAACAGGAGCAGGTATTTCACGAACTACGACTCCTTTACTGCTAACTTGAATCTTACGAACCATCGGAGAATCATCAGACGAAGTTCATTTAGATGATTTCCTATGAATTCGTTTAAGAATTCCTGATTTTGATGGAACAACTTCTTTCGAGGGCTGAGCTTCAACCTCAATGTTCTTTGTATCATCACCCTCAACGTTCTTGGGCGAGGATTTTGAATTTGTAGCTTTCACATGGTCCTCATCAGACTTCGTTTTCTTGGATGGCTTGGAAGAACCAGCTTCAATTTCAAGCAACACCCCAGTTTCGACATTAGGGTTTACCGTCTGCAAATACTTAACAAGAATCTTGTGCGTAGGATTCACCTTCTTTAGCATTGCATCTGGAATTCGTGCAACACTTGTAAAAATGTGCTCATCATCGTAACATTCTTTGGAAATTGATACTTCGTGAATTCAACAATGTCTTCACCCTGAGGAACTTAAATTCCCTCTTTCTCATACACCTTCTCCGAAATCAAACTCCAGTATCTAGCACAAGAAATTCCCTTAGCTACACATGTACTTTCCAAGCTTTTCGTAAATTCTTTCCACAACTGAGTGGCATAATCCACACTCAAGTCGTAATACAAACCCATGACCATAACATATACTTCTTGTCTTCCCTTGTCAAGGCCCACTTTTCTTCCTGTTAAGCATCGTAGAAAAATCCCAAACAAGAAATTCCATATGCAGGGAAGCCCAGACTTTTTGAAATCACTTATCTTTTTGAGTGGTGGCTGGTGACCCATCTCGTTGAACATATGCATAATATGAGGGTTATAAGGTTTGAAAAAGGGTGGTGAATTGGGTAACTCCAAGAACTGTGAGAACATTTTCTCGGTGAGATGAATTCGTTTTTCATTCACTAAGTTGAAAGTGAGAATATATGTTCCTTTATTGAATGAAGCAGTAGATGCAGCCATAGACAACCAAGTTAGTGGCATGGCGAAGGATTTGAACATGATGGTGGCTAGAACTGATCTTTTCAATAAAACTATCAGCATCTTGAGATCTTCTAGATACAACGAGACATTTGATTCAACCTGATAGTTGTTGCTTTGTATCTTCATCAGAGGTTAGGATGCAATTTCTTCAGTAGTGGAATTCTGAACAACAGCCTTTTGCAAGTTGATTAAAAGCTTTCTGGAAGAAAAAAAAATTAGGGCTTTTTGATCTTTTGTAAGTTCTTGAACGCGTGATTTCAAAAGGAAAGAAGATATTACTTTTATAAGTAATCCAAAATAATTTGAATCTTTTGTCATTAAGAAGTAGATCACGTCATCCCTTGAAACGCGCACCAGTAGCCGTTATTGTAGCAATTTCAGATAAAGTTCCTTGAAACTAGGGCCAAGTTACCAAACAGTTACTTTGAGACTGTTCGTGAGTACTTGTGGATAAGATCAAACGTTTCGGATTTGAGGTTGGGCTCATTCATTTTTGAGATTCGAAACGAAGTCATTTGTCAGTCTTGTGAAATCATCTGCCTAAGTTGGTATTACTTAGAGCCTCAAGGATTTCGTGAGTGCAGTGATTCAATGGAAAAGGTTAAGAAGCAAATTAAAAAAAATTGGATATGTGATGTCAAAAATGTTGACACGAAAGAAGTTAAACCCCAGGCAAAGGTTGCTTCGTTAATTATCAAGAGAGATAACTAACAGCTTGTGTATTTTCCCGTGAATTACAATCGAATACTTTTAGAGAAGTATCAAAGGGCTTCTTTTTCAAGGATTCAATGGGTGGCTTACAAATTTCGTTACATATAATCCTAAACATAAGGTGAGTAATTGTAAACGAAATTACTTGTTTGACCAGTGTAGTCAGTGACAAGTGGCTTTGTAAAATTTTTGAAAGTGACTAGAGAAAAGAATTGATACTCACACTGAAATCACATTCAAGGAAATAATAGTTAAGCTGGATTTTGTTGGGAAACAAATGTCGTGGGTTTCGAACATTTGATTAAAACCACTCATACGAAAGAATGTGATTTGGAGTATACCAAACTTTGGTACATAAACAAGTGTTTCGTAAGAAATTGGAACATAGTTCCCCATCAATCCCTTATTAAGTTCGGATATTTGGGTTTCACTTTCATCACAGTCTCATGATTTAAGATCATTAACATAGATTTTTGACATGTTTAAGTCACAACTGATTTGATCAATGACCTATTGAACATGTGTCTTTGTGTGTGAAATGTGTTCAGAAATTTTGTGATGAAAAAGATTGGTTAAGATTTGAATGTACCTCTGTTATATATGGACCAAACAGATAACTCTTAACTCATTTGAGAAGAGTAAGGTAGCTTACTGGACTAATGCGAATGTAAGCCTAATTTGGAAGAAAATTTCGTATGAAAATTTTCATTAAGGCTTTCGTAACACACATAGAGTCAGTTGAGGCTTGAGTCGACATGCATCAATATACTTCTAGGGACATCTTAACTAGTACAAAGATTTAAGAGAATTACCTTCCGATAGAAACACAAGCATGACCCTTTGAAGAATTGTCTTGAAAACGTTCTTAAATACCTAAAAAAACAAAGTAACCAAAAAATCTTTTTGAATTTTCCATTTTTGAACAAAACAAAAACCAACAAAAAAAAATATTTTTGTGATTTTGAATTTTCCGAGTATTAAAACATGCAACAAAAGAAAATCTTTTTGATATTTTTGATTTTTCGAAAATTAATACAATGAAATAAAAATATTTTTGATATTTCAGTTTTTCAATGAACAAATTCTAAACTAATGAAAAGAAATGATAGAACAAAGCACGCGAAACTTTTTAGTATCAAGATACGAAAACGAAGCGTGTCGAAGCCTCTTAACGCACAGTAACCTCTGAATGGTTCAGTCAGCAAGCCTTTGAATCGACACCTTTTTCACCAACAACATTTAGTTAATTTTGAGTATTTGATACTGGTACCGAATTCGCATCTAACATTCCCAAACCTGCTAAAATTCTCACAAAAGATTTTTCATCAAGTGGTTTAGTGAAAATATCAGCAAGTTGATTAGTAGTTTTCACAAAATGAACTTCAATGTTTCCATCTTCCACATGATCTTTTATAAAATGATAACGAAGAGCAATGTGTTTCGTTTTCGAATGTTGTACTGGATTATGACAAATGCGAATACAATTTGTGAATCACAATACAAAGGAATCTTTTTCATATTAATTTCATAATCACGCAATTGGCTTTGAATCCAAATAAGTTGAGAAGTGCAAGCAGCAGCAGAAATGTATTCAGCTTCAGCAGTAGAAATAGCTACACAAGTTTGTTTCTTTGACTGCCAACTTACTAACTTCCCATCCAGTAACTGACATCCCCCACTTGTACTTTTTCTGTCAAGAGTACATCCACCAAGGTCCGAATTCGAAAAGGCTTGAATAAAAAATCCAGATTTTGAAGGATACCACAATCCCAACGAAACTGTTCCTTTGAGATAACGAAAAATATTCTTCACAGTAGTTAAATGTGGTTCTCTTGGATTTGCTTGATACCTTGCACAATTGCACACATAAAACATGATATCAGGTCAACTTGTAGTTAAATAAAGTAAAGAACCTATCATGCTTCGAAACAATGTAAGATCAACAACAGGTGAATCTAACGAAGGTGTTAACTTTGTTCCTACTGCCATTGGTACTCTCAGCTTCGTGCTATTAGTCATTCCAAACTTTTCAAGCAAATTCTTCTTATATTTTTCTTGGTTAATGAAAATTCCTTCTCTGCTTTGACGTATATTTAACCCAAGAAAATTGTTGATTTTTCCCATCATGCTCATTTCGAATTTACTTTTCATCAAATTCTCGAATTCACTAGACAAAGTTGGGTTAGTAGAGCCAAAAATAATATCGTCAACATAAATTTGAACAAGCATGAGATGATACCCAACTTTCTTACGAAATAATGTGGGATCAACTAATCCTTGTTTAAATTTGGACTGTTTTAAGAAATTGGTGAGAGTTGCATACCATGCTCTTGGTGCTTGTTTTAACCCATACACAGCCTTATCTAAAATGTAAACATGATTAGGATATTCTTCATTAACGAAACCTGGTGGTTGTTCAACATATACTGTTTGTTCGAGCTCTCCATTCAAGAATGCACATTTGACATCCATTTGATAAACATCAAAGTCTTTGTGTGCTGCATAGGCTAAAAATATTCGAACAGCCTCGAGTCTGGCGACAGGGGCAAAGGTTTCTTCATAGTCGATACCTTCTTGTTGCAAATAACCTTTAACTACAAGCCTAGCTTTGTTTCGAATAATATTTCCCTCTTTGTCGGTTTTATTTTTGAAAATCCATTTTAGCCCGACAATCGAAACATCATTAGGTTTTGGAACAAGTCTCTAAACCTTGTTTCGATCGAATTCAACAAGTTCAGATTGCATAGCAACAACCCAATCTGAGTGTTCCATAGCAATCTTAACTGTTTTTGGCTCTATTTTTGAAATAAAAACATTAAACATGCAAAATTCTTGATGTGTATTGAGTACCTCATTTTTCGCATGAATCTGAGCTCTTGTTAAAACTCCATCTTGTGGATTTCCTATAACTTGCTCTTTTGGATGATTCTTCGTCCATTTCTCAAGTGGTGGATATGCAAGATCAAATTCCAATGGTGCATCTTCGTACATTTCTTCATTTTCAGTGCCTGCCACAGACATATTATCATCAAATTCATGAAATTCATCATTTTGATCAATATTAATTGCATCTGTATCATCATGCTCCCCCTCAACATGATTATCATTTTGATGCTCCCCCTCAAATTCATGATTCATACTACTCTTCTCCCCCTCGAAAGGATGCTCCCCCTCAACATTTAGAGGAATGGACGTATGCTCGCCTTCCATACGAACATATTGCCTACTTTCACCATTTTCAGAAGTATCCGAAGTGAGTGTTGAATCATCAGTATGTTTTGATGTTTCGGGTGTTTGATTATCATCAACATGAACTTCAGCATCAATTGCCCTATCTGGAACACCAAAAATGAGATCATAATCAAAATCAATTGAGTTATCATTCTCAATTTGATTGTTTGATTCAGCAAGAATTGATTTTTGTTCAAACTTTCTTTCTACTTGTTTAACATAGTAATCATCAAAAGTAAGATTAAAAGTTTCTTCAACTTTGCGAGTTCGTTTGTTCAACACTCGATATGCAACAGAAGTATGCGAATATCCCAAAAATATGCCTTCATCAGCTTTAGCTGCAAACTTTGAAAGATTGTCTTTAAGATTCATGATGAAACATCTGCAACCAAAAACATGGAAAATTTTGACATTAGGTTTCCGATTAGTGATTATTTCACAAGGAGTGATATTAAATCTTTTATGAATAAAAGAATGATTATGAGTAAAACATGCTGTTGAAACGGCTTCAGCCCGTAGATACTGAGGAAGATTCGCATATGTCAACATTGTTCTTGCTGCCTCACATAATGATCTGTTTCTTCTTTCAACAACACCATTTTGTTGTGGTGTATATGGTGATGAGAAATTATGCGAAATTCCTTTTTCAGTTAAGAACGAATCCAACATCTTATTCTTAAACTCAGACCCATTATCACTCTTTATTCTACGAACATTCTTTTTCAGACTCATCTCTATCTTTTTGATAAAATCAATCATTGTTTGAGCTACTTCAGATTTTAACCTGAGAAAAAATACCCATGTGAAACGCGAAAAATCATTAACTATAATCACAATGTACTGTTTCTTGTTAATTGTTTCAACAGTTGAAGGTCCACAAAGGTCAATATGAAGAAGTTCCAATGGTTCAACAATTTTTGAGTCTATCACGATAGGATGTCCTTTGTGATGTTGTTTTCCTTGTTCGCAAGCTGCACAAAGAGTATTATTATCAAATTTTAACATAGGAAGACCACAGACTAAATCTTCTGTAACCAGCTTGTTTAGATTTCGAAAGTTTAAAAAAGATAAACGTCTATGCCATAACCAACTAACATCACTTGAAGCTTTCGAAAGTAGACAAACAGATGGTTTGCCCACTATTGGTTTAATATCCAGTGTGAACATATCACCATATCGTTTCGATTTTAGTAATACTTCATTCGTATCGACTTTTGAGATTATACTTCCTTCTTCATTAAACGCCACTTGATTTCCAGTGCCCACAACTAATTGTGAAACAATAATCAAGTTATGTTGAAGACCTTCCACATATGCAACGCGATTTACTGTGAATTGCCCATTCGTTACTTTGCCATATCCTTTCACTTGACATTTTTGATTATTACCAAACTTCACTACTCCAACATTCTCAATACTTCGAAAATCTCTTAAGTTCTCCTTCCTTCCAGTCATGTGACGTGAGCAACCACTATTAATATACCACTTCGTATCATATTGCTTGTCACCTAGTACCTGCATTTAATTAAAGAATTTAGGTACCCAAGGATTTTTGGGTCCTTGGTTATTAGTTTGAAACAAGGAGTGAATTTTAGAACTAAAAGCCCAAGTTCGAATTTTTGCAGTTATACTATCAATTAAATGAACATCATTATCTGAAGATATTGAAATATAATTTTTCGATAGTTTTGGATTTTCATTAGATTGCACCTCAGGCTTCTCAATTCTTGTTAATTTGTTGATTGGTTTCCATCTCTGTCTCAGAATATCTGAATCTTGAGAAGATAAACTTCTAGTTGTTGACTAATTCAAATATTTTTCATAAGCTGTTTTGAACTGAACATGAGAAAACCTCCCAGACTGATACCTTTTTCCTTGTCCTTCAAACCAATTATTGATAGAATGAATTTCTGATTTTTCATTTGAACACGAAACTCTTGTTGGTTGTGTAATCGAAGGATTTGGAAAATTTGGCTTTTGTGGAGTAAATGTAACTTTTGATTTGAAAGTTTTGTTTGGAACATGTTGAAAATTCGTTGATTTTCGAACATTGTTAAGTTTTTGATCATTCACAACTTTGTGTGATTTCTCATACTTTCGAATGTTATCAAATTTTCGAATATGTTCAACCTTTTGGTTTATTGGAAATTTGTCTATTACACTCATTGGATGATGAAAAGATGTGTCTTTTTGTTTTTCTGTGACAATTGGTTTTTGAGAACTCATAGTTTTTGAAGAATTTGAGAAATTAGGCTTTGAAACACTGACTGTCTCATACGAAACTTTGGATTTAGTCAGAGCGGGTTTTTCATTAGACACCACTTGCCAAAAAATTACTTTTCATGCCTTTCTTTTTGAAACTTTGTGTTCTTTTGAAAAGTTGTTAACAAGAACTTTGAATTCGTTTGAATTGAGTTTCACAATTGGAGTTGAACAAACAACTTCTTTTGTAACAACATCTTATTCTTTTTCTGATTTTACAACCCATTTTTGTTTTGAGTTTCGTTTTTGAAAAACATACGAATTCTTAGTTAGATTGTTTTCAATTGTGTTTTGATTTGAAAAGAATCCTTCATCAGTTGAATGCTTATTGTCTTCTTCCACCAATTTGTTGAATTCGGGCTTGACGTTCTCAACATTCCCAGTTGTGACAAATACTTGATTTGGAAAAACTACATCATCTGTGCATGTAAAACTCGGATACACGACAATATGAGTTTCCAAATAGTGAGCACCTTTTTCATTCATCACGTTGTCAAATTTTTCAGTTTCACCATAAACTTGTTCAACAACTCTTGGAATTGAAATTTTAGTTGAAGCATTCTTTTCTATTTTACGAACATTCGAAGCTTTGATTTCGTCCTCCTCATCATCACTACTATCTATCTTACTATCTCGAACTTCCACATCATCAAAGTTAAAAGATTTCGAAGTAGAGGGTTTTCCAATGTCATCCTCAACCATCGAATCATTAACAATTTCTTTACCTTTTACTTTAGATGTCATGTTAATGATAGACGACTGAGAACAATCAATACTCTCTTTTTCTTCAATTTCACTGATTTCGCTGAGAATATCCAAATTCTCATCAACATCAGCAAAATTGAGTGGTGAATCAAGTTTCGAATGTTCAGTTCTTTTCAAAATTTTCACTTGTTCATCTTTTGTCAAACTTTCATTAACAATATCAACCAATTCATCAGCATTTAAAAACTCATCTATCTTAACAACACCATAATCAAACCTATCGCCTGGTACTTTGTTAAAATCAGCTATTGTGTTTTCACAATCATATGACATAACATCAACTTTTTCTCTTTCGAATGCAAGAAAAGGAAATAGTTTACGATGTTGTTCTTTGCTAATTTCAAAAGAATGATGTAATGCTGTTAATTTTGCATACAACCGTTTTGCAGAATTATAATAGATGTTACGTTGAGCCAACAACATTCTTACATATTTATCTAGATTCTCTCTATCACTATTGACATTTGCTAATTGCAACTCTAGATACTCTACCTTGCACCGTTTCGTGTTTAGCAACTTTTGAGTCTCAAGCAATTGATTATTAAGTTTCTTTGCCTCATTACTAGCAAACACAACAATAGCATCAAAGTAAGCAACAATATCATCAAAAGCAATTATTTCAGAATCATATGCATGTAAAGGAATATTAAAAGATTCGAGTATAGAGCGTACCTTTGTTGTCATTGGAGATTTGTCACTTGACTTCGAAACGAAGCAATGTCTAGATATCTCTTCTTCTTCTCCATCCTCGAATTCTACAAACATGGCACCATGAGTAGGATGCCTCATCTCCTCATCATCAGACCCGGATGACCAAATCTGATAAGTACCACTTTCTTCATCTTCATTTTCTCCTCTTGCCACAATAGACAGTCCCTTGGCCTTCTCACGAACTTCCTCCAGTTTTTCAGCATAGTATGCTTCGTCCTTCACTCTATTCTTCTTTTCCTTTTTCTTTTGAAGCATACAATCAACTGCAAAGTGATTCGCACCATTACAGTAGTGACAATCTATACCAGAATCTCCTTTCAATTTCTTTTCTGCCTTCAACTCTTTCACCTTGTCATCATTCTTCTCAGGCTTTTCAAATTTCTTTTTCTCTTCCACAGCAGACTTCGTAAGATTTCCTTTCATCTTACTCTGCTTTCCCTTAGAATTAAAAGGCTTTTTGAAAAAATTCTTAACACGATTATTCGAATAAAAAGCAATAGCTTCATCATCCGAATTCAAGAGGAAACCTTCTTCAGATGAATTCTCCTTTTCAGCAAATTCCACTTCAGACACTTTCGAAACCAAAGCTAGTGGTCCTCCTAAAATCTGTTTCGTTTCTTCCATTATCTCAGACACTTCACTTTCGTGTGTCTTCAGCTGATTGTAAACATCATTCAATGAAGAAGTATCGAAGCTCTGTTGATTTTTGATCATGATACTAACACTCCTCCATTCCTTCCTAAGTCCCATAACAAAAGTAAGATTATACTCCATTAGAGACCTTGTGATTCCATAGCGATTACATCTGTAGATCAACACATTCAGACAATCATAGTAAACTTCAATTGTTTCAGTTTCCTTCTGTTTGAACTCTTTCAGCTCAACCAAACATTGCTTAATCTTATTTTTCTCGCTTCCTTGATACTTTTCCTTGAGAGTATTCCAGATATCCTTAGCAGTTTTACAACCACGAATGTAGTTATAAACAACAGGAGGCAAAGCACCTCTCAATTCCCTCATACAACGCTTTTCGTATTTCTCCAGTCTTGTTTGTTGTTCTTCAACAGCAGAAGTAGTTCCAGCTGAACCAATATTTTGGACATTCGAAGGAGGTTGAACTGTTCCTTTGATGCAATTCCACAACTCTTCATCCAGACCATTCAAGTAGTCTTCCATACGATCAGCCCACTAATTGTAGTATTCTGGAATCAGAATTGGAATTTTGGTTGATGATCCGAGCAGATGAGAATACGAAGTCATTGTGTTCATGTTGAAGTTTGCCATTGATGAACACACGAGAAAAAATTCAGAAATCACAGAAAACTTGATGAATTTGAGATTTGATCAAACGAATTGATCAAAAACTTATAATCGATCACTCGATTATACAATTTGAATGCATAATCTAATCAAATTTGTAGATCAGACGAGATTTTCAGAACCAAAAGCGCGGAAACTTTTGATACAAAAAAAATGACTCAAAATCAGATGATTTAGAAAGAAAATCAGATCAATGCAGTTTGATTACTGGTCTGATACCAATTGTAGATGAATTGTATTCGAGAAATCGATTAAGAACGAGATTAATCAATGTAATGAACTCATAAAGTAAATAAGACTTTGAAGTTTTTATTACTCTCTATAAGCTTGATTACAAAACATAGACTACGGAATCTGGAAAACTCGTCTGTCTAAACCAAAGCTCAGTCCCTATTTATAGGGAACATAAGAGTACAAATGTAACGACCAAAAATTTTCAACCAAATTAAAACATTTTTCTCATTCAAAAACCATTAAGTTCATACGTCATATTTTCAAAATAGTTTAAACATCAGAGTATCTCCCAGAACCATATCATATAAATCATAAAACATGAGGAGCGGTACGATCACGCCTTCGCCTTGCCACGATCTCCTGAAGTACCTGAAACAATACACCAAACTGTAAGCCCGAAAGCTTAGTGAGTTACCCCCAAAATACCAACCACACATAAACATACTCATAACATATCACAAATAGAACAACCATGCACATCGGGTCTACTGTGTGATTGGTACGCCCGCACCGGGCCTTCAGTCCACCTGGTCCACCCTCCGAGTCTAGCCATGTACATCGAGTCTACAGTGTGATTGGTCCGCCCGCACCGGGCCTTCAATCCACATGGTCCACTCTCTGAGTCTATAGTATGACCGGTCCGCCCACACCGGGCCTTCAGTCGGCTTGGTCCACTTTCCGAGCCTCAGCACGTTTGGTCCGCCCTCTTGGGGCCTTCAGCCTATTCAGACCACTCGTTGGGCCTTCGGAATATCCGGTCCGCCCTGGGTATGTTGGCCTACAACACAAATCAGGACCCGCCTCAACCTAACCGCCGTCAAACAACCATGTGTACATAAAACAATTAATCGCATACAATCCTTAACCAGACAAACAGTCTAATAGATCACATAGCATATCAGTAACATAGCAACCATCCTAAACCAGGATGTATCTAGCATATCAATAACATATCATCATCCTAACCAGGATTCCGACCTAACCGGTCACTAGCATAACATTACCCTATATAACGGGTACCGACCTTAACCAGGTCACTAACATAACACCATCCTAAATACCAGGATGAAATCTAGCAAAGCAATAACATAACAAACAATACTCGGATTTCCATCCGATAAAGGGCCGACCTTGGTGCTGTAGACCCTGTCGATATAGTGAGGATAACTCACCTGCAATTGCCGACTGAAAAGAAAAGACCAAGCTGCTCCGACCACCGACACGAACTTCACCACGGAGCACTACCAAAGAACCAATTCCATAAATACCATAATTACCAAAATACCCTTGGAAGTCAAACTGGTCAACTCTTGGTCAAAGTCAAGTCCTCAGTCAAAGTCAACCTTCCTGGTTGATTCTACTCGTCGAGTCACACCGACGACTCGTCGAGTTCCTATACTCAGAAACTCCCATAATACGACTCAACTCGCCGAGTCGCCCCAAGACTCGTCGAGTCCAACGATTTATGAGTCCCATCCTGTCCAACTCACTGAGTCGCCAACCGACTCACTTAATCCAAGGCTTTAACCAAAAGAAGTTAGGGTTCTGCGACCTGACTCGCCGAGTCCAAGACAATCTTCAATAGGCTCGCCGAGTTGTTCTTCCAACTTGCCGAGTCCATGCAACTCGTCGAGTACACCCATGTGACTCGCAGAGTCTCTCCAGTTCTCAATCCACACAGAAGCTTTTCGAGCCATGTAGGGGCTCCAATCCATAGATCCACTCTTCTACAATCTAACCCTCACATAAAGTTGCAAACTTTATGTGAAACCAAGGAGATATAGGCTCAAAACACACTAGGGCTTGGGTTTTAGACAAAGGGGCTTCACCAACAACTCAATGATTGAAACTTTATGACATTTTGGACCATCACAAGTCTAGATCTGAAGTAGCAACCTCAGATCTAAGCCTCTAACTCGAAATAGCTCTCAATCATACCAAAAGTGCCCCAAATCTCAAATGATAATCGATCTAGATGCAAAAGAGGGAAGGTAACAGCTTATTCCCTCCAAGATGTGCCCAAACTGAAGTAGATCCCAGATCTACACAAGCCCCTTGATGCTAGCCTCTAATTTCTCAAGCTCCTTCTACCAAATTCCTCTTCCAAGCTTCAATCTCCTCAACAATGGAGTCTCACACGAAATTTAGGGTTTCTGGAACTATCAGGGGATTAGGAGGCTGGGAGAAGGACATAAAGTCCTTTAAATAGGGTGCAACCCTCGGGATTAGGGTTTTCTCTCTTCAGCACCAACTCGTCGAGTCCAAGCTGCCGACTCGGCGAGTTGGCCATTTAAACCCGCGACAAATCCCGCTCTGACTCGGCGAGTAAGCATGCCTACTCGTTGAGTCCTTTCCCTTAATTTATACTTTAAGTCCTTTAACTTCTTGCTTCCGAACTTGGGATGTTACAACAAAATATACTAAGTCTGGAACCATTATGCTTCGTACAAAAGTGACTTAGTAAATACATTATATACGAAAAAGACTAAACACAATTCGACTCTTTAGAAGACTTCGACCCTTACAAAACCGGTTCTGGTCCATTAAACCCGATTCCGGTTTTTTAAACATATCCGATTCAAAAACCCGGATTACTAGGACTCGTTGGAACCGTACCCGGAACCCGGATAAGAGTAATTTTGGAACCCAATATATGGACCATTTAAGAATATTCCAGTTATACTGGTTCTGGTTCGATTTCGGTTTCGGTTCGGTTTTGCAATTCTAAATCTCATCCCTAGTACCTGCACAATGCGTGTCTCTTCGAAAACCAAGGAAGATTTCAAAATGTAAGCGATAAACAATTTTCGTGTTGTTATTTACCCTTTAAGAGGGTTTGATGATGTACCCGAGTCGACCATTCTAGCCAACATCGACCTGGGTATAACAAGTTGGTGGATAAACGACAAAAATACAACTGTTCAAAGGATAACGGACTGTAATGCAATATCGATATACGATGAATAAAATTTCCCAAAAAGATATATCCTAGAAATTACGCATAAGTACAAGATCGTAGCAATATAAATAGTATTCATCAGTACAAACCACATAGTTGCCCAGGTAACGCAAGCTACCAAGTAGAACCCCGTAGCAGAGAAAGAGAACACTGAGATGCCTATAAACCCCAGAAGAACGCATTAAGAAGGTAATGTTTTTCGGAACCTAAACAATTTACTCATAGCCTCAATCAGTATCTAACTTATGCATCGGAGAAGCATATTGTGGTCTATCCCTCAATGTGACTTTTTAATCCAACTTTTGTCTATCTTATGCAACTTGACTTCCAGAATGCTCTTTAGAAGAGGTCCTCAATGACTAGCTAACAAAATATCCGGAAGCCCAGATAGCAACATGTTGCATTTTTTGGATAAAAATATGATTAAATTAAGTAAATAGTCCTAAAAGTTATCAAAAAGCAGAAAAGACAAATGTAGGGGTAGAATAGTCTTTTATAAGTAACTTAACAGAGACATATGGATAATGGCTGGCCTAGGGACTAAAATTGAAATCAAAACCTGTAACAAGGACCATTTTTGAAAAAATCGAGAAAGTATGACTAAAACTGCAAAATCATGCTAACCATAGGACAATTTCTGTATTTTAGTCTTTTTTTTGCTAGTATATAAGCAGTCAATGCGGTCTTTCGTTATGGTCTTTCTTTATGATTACAGTACATGATTGGTAGCTAGACAGAGTGTTCGAATCCTTGAGAATATGACTCCGACGTTTTCACGAAGAAGGAGAAGACAAGGATCGTAATTCTTTTCCCCTCAATCCAGGTCCCCCTCCCATTCTGGTAGCTTTTCTTTTTCGCATCTGAGATTGCAGATTTATTCACCCTATTCAGCTATTCGTCATATAATCTACCAAAAGATTCGGATTTGAACATCTGTGTGCAACCAAAAGTCCAACCTTCCAAGTCAACGCAATAATGGCTTCCTTTGTTAGGATTTCAGGTAATCATCTAAACTAAAATCCAAATACTGTATCTAGCTTGCTAGATCTTCGATTTAGCTTCTTCTCTTTTCCCCTTTTCTGCTCTGCTGCTCGTAGTTTGGCATCTGATGCTTTGCTTTGAACTGGAGCTTACCTATATTCATTGGAAACAGGACTATGTCCTTCACATTTTTCATTGGAGTTTATAACTTTAAATATTTATGAATTGTTTATCATATCTATTCGAGCTTTTTAACAAAATTTTATTATCTACAAAGATCATCCTATTCCTCCACTAGAAATTTATTCTTATCTTCTGGGAATTTCAGCACTACTATGGGCGGATTTGTTAGCTGCATTTGCAATGTATATCATGATGACCTACTTAACAAATGTCTGGAATCTAAGCACTGCACATGCTGCTGGTATTATAAACATTTGGGATGGAATCACAGCAGTTTTAGCCATTGTGTTTGCCTATATTGTTGATTCCTTCTTGGGCGACTACTATATGCTTCTTCTCTCTAGCATTTCCTACACTATAGTAAGTAACTCAATGCACAACATTTCCATCTATAATTCCTAAAAAAAAAATCTAAAACTAAACCAAATCAACACAGGGATTAGGTTTGTTGTCCATGTCAACACCTCCAGTCTTCGGCCCATGTAATGAGTACAAGGAGAAATGTATTGGGCATACACAAAAAGTCTTGTTTTATACTGCTTTACCATTGATAGCAGTAGGAATGGCTGGTCATGTAGTCTCCTTAATGTCATTCTTGAATCTACAAACAAACACTGAAAATGAAGCCGATAAAGATAAAGATAAAGATACAAATAAAGAGAAAGAGAAAGAGCAAGAAAAAGAGAAAGAGGGAAATAAAATATATTGGCAAATGTTAGGTTTATTAATAGTGGTGGTTGTATTAATCGCTGGAGGTATTGCACTTCCATATATAAAACCATGGTCAATCCGCTTTGGGATTCCTGCTATATGTACATTGGTTGCAACACTTCTGTTCTTTAGTGGACATTCAGTGTATAAACCATGTAAGCCAGCTGAAGGAAGCCCATTAACAACCACATTAAGAGTCTTTGTAGCTACTACACGTAAGTTTTCTCAACCACTTCCTGACCCTAAAGAGCTTTACAATGAAGAAGATACTCGATCCACCAGTAGCCTTAGGTACTCTCTCTCTCTCTCTCTCTCTCTCTCTCTCTCTCTCATTAGAAAAAGAACACTGAAAATAGTAGTAATGTACTTACATATACTTTATATCATGTTTTGCATGTTTTCATGATTCTAATTTGAAAAACAGGTGCTTAGACAAGGCAGCTATTAAGTTACAAGAAGAACCGGAATCAAAAAACTGGAACCTTTGTAGTGTTCGCGAAGTAGAAGACACGAAGATCGGAATCCGTATGCTCCCAATGTGGCTAACCTTCATAGTCATCGGAATCGTGCTTTCCATCGGAAACACCTACTTTCTTGAACAAGCTAATCGAATGGATCGTAAACTTGGAAAAATCAAGATCACGATTCCGATCTTTCTTTTGTTCTATCAACTATCAAGCAGCATATCCACATACTTTTACTCCATCTTAACAATGTGTTTCAACAAGAAATATGCTCCTCCAGTTGGGATAGCTACAGGAATGGTTTTATCTGTATTATGTTGTATTACATCTGCAAAAGTGGAGACTCGAAGATTACACGTGATTAGGGATCATGGGTTGTTAGACAAACCTGATGAGAAGATCCCAATGAGTATATTTTGGCTGCTTCCACAGTTTATGCTTCTTGCAGCTGTTGATGGGATAGCTAACACGAGTATCACAAGTTTCTTTAAGCATCAAGCTCCTGAATCGATGAGGAAATATTTGACGTATTTCACAAAGGGTGTGTTGGGATTAGGGACAATGGCTAGTGTTTTGTCGGTTTATGTTGTGGGGAAGGTGAGCGAGAGAGACCAAAACCCTAACTGGTTTCAACCTTCGTTGAATAAGAGCAGATTGGATCGATATTATTGGACGTTGTCTGGGTTATGTGCTGTTAATCTTGTGATCTATGTTATAGTTGCGTCTTTCTATACGTATAAGGAAACACCGGATGATGGTGGTGATGAAGGAGAAGGAGGAAATATGGATCCAGGTTTTGAAGACACTGCGAAATGTTGTTGTTGATTTTGGTTAGTGTTGGTGTGTATTACAATTGCGGTTTGTGTAACGTTGTTTAAACAGATCGATTGATTATGTTAGCGTTACTATAACCATTTTGTACTTATATATAGTCTAGAGATTGTTGTTGTAATAGTTCTTATGTTAGGTATATATCTATGAATTTCTCTTTTTCCATCCCTTGTAAATTCACGGTTCCTTTTATCAAAATCGATTAAACCTTTGGCTCTCTATTATCATAATTGGCATCTAATATATTATTAGAAAGTTATGTTTGTGATTATCATCTATATTGTATATATAGGTATACAATCACTCATTCATATTTATTAGTATTAGCTTAGGTTATTTGTTATACAAATTATAATCGACATCGAAAATACTTGATCATCATTAGCTAGGAACAACAACCATGCAATCTATAGAGTTGTGGTCCTAGAATGTATTGGGCCGGAAAACATGTTTACATTAAAGAAAAGTTGAAAAAATATGGAAAATCTAAGTTTGCTCAAGTTTGAGAGCTCAAGGTGCCTTCACAACCCAAGTTGCAACTTCAGCCCGAGCTGCCACCCATATTTATTTTTTTCTAAAATGAGTTTTTTTAACCGTAATTCTGTGATTTTCATCAAACTTATCTAGCTTTTGGGTAGATGAGTGTATGCACTCATAATTCACTTATTTGGAGCTTATAAAAATCAAGAATCAATACTCTCTAAAAGAAAGTTATTTTTGTTTTGTGCTTGAAACACAAAATGTTCTCATGAAATATCCCATATTGAATTTCTTGTTAATCCAAACATAGGGAAGATACATCAATGCACATAGTAAACTACCAAGAGTTGACAATAGATGTTCCTCAACCTTTAAGATCAAGGGTTTTAGTCCTGCTCTGAATGCAATGTATATTATGAATACAATGTATAGATTTAAGAGTAAAGTAGTGTGTGCGTGTGTAAGCCTTTTAAAAAGAAACACATAGTAAACTTACATGATTCTTTAGGTATTTAGATTCTTCCGATTTCTAAATCTTATTTTTTAATTTTAAATTATTATTATTTTCATAATTAAATAAATTACAAAAATGGTCTTCATCCTGAAGGTCCAATTTCAATCCACAAGATTTTTTGTCACAATATCATCCTTAAATTTGATTTTTTGTCTCCATGGTATACATTTATAATTTATTTTATTTTATATTTAATAACTTGATATATTGATTTAATTAAATAATATATTTTAATTCAACAAGTAATTAATTTTGTTTTATAATTTATTTTTTAGTTATGTCAACAATAGAAAACTATTTAAAATTTAAAATGGTTTTGTTTATTATTACAATAAAACTACGTCAGATTACATATTAGTAAAACGCTTACAAATATGCTCCATTAAATCATGTTGTAAAACATGATGTAATCTACTATTATATAGCTTAGAGTGATATTGAACTTTTTGCACAAGTCCTCGATGCACACATATTGGAGAATTGTCATCCGACCAATTACTAACTATATTTTCTTAATCATCCACTATCATATTAAATAATATAATGCATTTATACATTTACCCTTTATGTTTTAAAGTTGACAATACCTTGTTAGACCTTGTACTATTGCCCAAAGAAATTGAAAAACACCAAAGGCCTTCTTAACAAAAAATTTAGAGAAACTGTTAAAGCAAGATTAAAATAAAATATAACATGTAATAAAATTTGTATTTCATATCATACTTTTTATTTAAAGTATTGTTTGTAACTTTTAATTTGTAACTTGTAATATTTAATTTTGTACTTTGTAAATTGTAAATTGTAATTTGTAAATTGTAATTTATTTTGATATTCTACTTTTATTATATATATATATATATATATATATATATATATATATATATATATATATATATATATATATATCAAAATTTAAATGGTTAAAAATAAGATGGTGATATGACAATCCATTAAACTTTAATAGAGCTTAATGGAGTGTAGAGTTTAATAGATAAAATAATATGATAATTGGAATATTGATGTAAAAAATCATTGAATGTTTAAGGGTTCGATGCATTAAAGATGACTTAATTTTGTTTATCTTTTTTTGTATGATTGCTTTTGATCCAAGTTTTGTTTGTTGCATGGCTCGTAACCATGATGTAGCTTCATGTTCTTATAAGTCAGGTCCATCCATCATTGATTTTAAGAATTGGAGTGTTAATTCTTTAAATACCAATTTTATCTTTAGTAATACAAAATCTGAAAAACAAATACAAAAACCGAGTAGAACACAACAAACATCCTAGACCTACCCTTTGAGCATGCTCTATGCCTATCACAAGGAAAAACAAGGGTGATCCTCATACCTCGAAAAATGGGATGTTTTTCATTTTTCATTTTTGGAATATGAAGCTTAAATGTAATGACCTAAAAATCCAGTGTAAAAATTTCACTTTTCATTATAGTCAAACATAAATGTTACTCTATCTAATCATTCAAAAAACATTGCTTAATTAAAACATTTATTAGAGTTATGTCCCACAATCACATAATGCGGAAAATACGGGTGTGTGTGCTGCATTCAAGCTGGGCTCTTCTTTTCCAAACCAATGATACCTGACATCATAAACAAAATTGTAAGCATGAAGCTTAGTGAGTTCCCCAGAGTATACCCCACATAATCCACATAATCACATAATCCATATCAATCACATAAGCCATGCATATACACATATAAGGATGCCCTGGACACCCTCCAGGGTCTTACTCTAGGATGTCATAGGCACCCCCACATGGTATTACACCTATGTGCCATGGGCACCCCATGGTCTTACTTAAAATGCCATGAGCACCCCACATGGTCTTATAACCAAGTGCTATGGGCACCCCATGGTCTTTACTTGGAATGCCATGGGCACCCCCACATGGTCTTATAACCAAGTGCCATGGGCACCCCTATGGTCTTTCATGTAAGTATAACAAAGACACTAGTATGTAACGTATAACATACTCAACTAGCATACCACCTAACATGTAACCAACTAGCATACCACAAAACACATAATATGCCGGCCTTGGTGCTTTCGACCCATTGGTATGGTGAGGAGACTCACCTCGAATGCTGAAACTCCCTGCAAGAAATCCTTAGTTGCTGCCCTGACAACTCCTCGAGCTGTCAATACCGAAATATCGCCCAATTAGCAATTGGGCCCCAAACCATGATCCATAATCCATACTTGGGGGTAAACTGACCATTTTACCCCTGGTCCAACAAGATTCATTACTAAGTCCCAAGTCCAAAACCGACAAGGCCTAAAACTATAAAACCCATAAAAACCCACTAATAGCCCAATTTTCCAAATTGGGCCCAACTCCTCAAATGGGCCTTCCCTTTAAGCCCAAACACATTCTTAGCCCAAGTCCTTTCAAAATGGCCCAAGAGTCTTCCCTTTGCTAATGGGCCCGAAAGTCGTGTCCAAATCTATTAATGGCCTAATGGGCCACATGGCCCAATAAGGCCCTACCAAAACAACCATGGCCCAAAACATATAAATTGGACCATTAACCCAAAATATGATTAGGCCCAAAGGGCTTACAAGCCCACACGAAGCCCAAAACCCAACTAGAGTGCGTACGCCCTGCGTACCCCTCCAGCACGCTCAATGTACTATCCCTTCAAGCAGTACGCGCTGCGTATGCGAATTTACGCACAACGTACAAGCATGATGTGCACATTTGACCATTAAGTGCTTAATACTTGGGGTTTCAATGTCTAACTTTAGATCTGAGTCCATTAAGATGTCCTAAGGCATAAAGTTGACAACTTTATGCCTTTGTGTAACGCCCCAAAATACGGGCCAAAAATTTCATTTTTAATTAAGTGATTTGCAAACGTTTGTAGCAAAATATCATTCGACCATATCATTTAATAAAACATGTCTCGTGTCTGTAAACCAAAACGTAAATCATAATAATATCAGAGTACAAATCCCATAATGTCTCATAGTGCGGAAAAACAAGAGCGTGTGTGTGATATGCCGCTACCGCGCTAGCTCCTTCCCCTTGGCTGAAGAGGTACCTGAAACAACAACTAAAAACCATAAGCACGAAGCTTAGTGAGTTTCCCCATTGTACCACATACCATATAACCACATATCAAACATATATTGTCAAACATATTTGGGTGCTCGACCTACCCCTTCGGTCCTCTCGACCGGATATTAGCTAGCATATCTGGGTGCTGGCATCCACTTCGGTCCTCTCGACCGGATACTAACTAGCATATCTGGGTGTTGGTCTCCCCTTCGGTCCCCTAGACCAGATGTTGGGGACTATTTCACCCCTACTACTACCATATAACACATATCACATAATCTATCTAGCATAGCTGGGCATGACTGCCCCTTCGGCCCTATCGACCGGTAAACCGGGGACTATCTCCCCTACTGTCACTAGCACATAGCATCATATCATACTAGCACATAAACATAACATAGGTAGTAGAAACCTAGATGAATATCACAATGACAATCATCTAATCATACAACTCCTACTGGTGGGCCGACATTGTGGCCGTAGAGCCAATGCTACTGGAAGATAACTCACCTCGAAAGTAGCTGCTGAAAGTCTGCTTGCTGAGCGCCGGACTGCTGAACCGGTAATCCTCCGGCTATAAATCATGAACATAGATTAGACACTCATAAATACCCTTAGGTCAAATGACTGACCCTCCCCTGGTCCAAGGTCAACTCGTTGGTCAAAGTCAACTTCCAGTTGATTGGACTTGCCGAGTCATGGCATGGACTCGCCGAGTCCTTCTCCTACTAACCCGGTCCTACTCGACAAGTCCTTCTTCCCACTCACTCCCACTCACTGAGTCACCCTTAACTCACTACTTAGGATGATTGAACCGACTCGCGATCCGACTCGCCGAGTCCAAGAATAACTCGTCGAGTTCCCACGAGTAGATCTCCTGCTCGCTTCCAAATCCTCACCAGAGCATCTGTTTTTTTTTTTGAGGATTTGGGTTTCTGGGACTATTGCTACACGCTAAATTGCTAATTCCGCGTGCAGATATGAAGGGTTGGACCTCCAACACTTAAACCCCTCTCATTCAGTAATAGTTCATCGGACTCGTCGAGTTTGAAGAACAACTCGTCGAGTACCATGCAATCTTCATAGGACTCACCGAGTTGTTCATCCAACTCATCGAGTCTAAGGCCATCTTCATAGAACTCGCCGAGTTCCACTTTGGGACTCGCCGAGTCCCTTGACCCATTTCCCATATAGACCAAATCTGAGACATGCAATGCTTCAAAACCATAGATCTATGTTCCTAGGGCATGCTTATCACGTAAAGTTGCAAACTTTACGTGCATGCATGGCCCTACAAGCTCCAAAATGCAAATCCAAGCTTTTTATGAGGTCATACACCCAATGGGGACCTCAATCACTCCAACCACAGAAACTTTATACTTCTAATACGTCCATAATGTCTAGATCTGAAGTCCTTTCGGATCATTAAGCACAAACACAAGGAGTATGGTGTTTTAGGGCTTGAAAACCACCATTTTAGGGACAAAAGGGAATCTAAAGAACTAGTGATCAAGGTAGGGGCTTTTCTACCTGAATGGAAGCCTCTTGCAGTGTAGATTCCGGATCTACCTCCCCTCCTTGCACACTACAACCTCTTTCTTCTTCTTCTAAGCTCCAAACCTTCTTCACAAAGCCAAAATCACTCTCAAGAACAAAATGGGGGCTAGGGTTTCGCTCTTCAGCTCTCTGGAAGTGTTAGGGACAAAGGAGGCCAAGATAGAGCGTTTAAATAGGGTGCAAACACCCGTATTAGGGTTTTTTTTGCCCAAACAGGGTTTACTTGCCGAGTCCAAAGTTTAGTCCCCGTGTCTTATCCCGCTCCTACTCGGTGAGTTGGTCCATCAACTCGCCGAGTCCAAGGCAAAAATGCATTATTTTAAAAATGTTAATTACAAGTAGTACGTACCGGGAACCAGGTGCTACAAATCTCCCCCACTTATCTTAGACTTTGTCCTCGAAGTCTGCTGCTCGATCCTGAAACAACTCGGGGTAGTGCTCCATCATCTCTTCCACCGGCTCCCAAGTCCTCTCCGATCCCTTCCGGTGCTGCCATTGCACCTTCACGAGTTCCACCCTTTTGTTCCTCAGATCCTTCGACTTCCTGTTGAGGATTGCCACAAGCCGCTCGATGTAATTTAGGCTGTCATCGACCTGAATATCCTCCAAAGGCACCACTGCCGAGTCGTCCACCAAACACTTCCACAACTGAGAGACGTGGAAAGTGCTGTGGATCTGGCTGAGTTCGGCTGGCAGGTCCAACCTATACGCCACCTTGCCTACCCGGGCTACAACCCTGAATGACCCGATGTACCTTGGGCCTAACTTTCCTCGCTTTCTGAATCGGATGACGCCTTTCTATGGCGACACCTTCAGAAGAACCATATCCCCGACTTGGAATTCCAAGTCTGAACGGCGCTTGTCGGCATAACTTTTCTGCCGACTCTGAGCAGTCTGAAGCCTGCTCCAGACCTGCTGAATCTTCTTTGTCGTCTGGAGCACCACTTCGGTGCTTCCCATGACCCTCTGGCCAACCTCTCCCCAACATATTGGGGTCCTGCATCTTCGTCCGTACAACATCTCGAAGGGAGGACGGTCAATACTCGCGTGGTAGTTGTTGTTGTATGAGAACTCAACTAAAGGAAGATAGGTATCCCAACTACCACCGAAATCTAGCACGCAAGCCCACAACATATCCTCAAGAGTCTGGATGGTCCGCTTACTCTGACCATCCGTCTGCGGGTGAAAGGCAGTGCTAAAATGCAGATGAGTGCCCAACTCACCATGAAACTTCTTCCAAAACCTGGAAGTAAAGCGCACATCTCTATCTGAAATCACTGATATTGGCACCCCATTCCGCGCCACTATCTCCCTGATATAGATGTCGGCCAACTTCTCGACCGAGATGCTCTCCTGAATCGGGATAAAATGGGCGCTCTTGGTCAATCGATCCATGATGATCCATATAGAATCCACTCCTCGCACGGTCCTGGGAAGCTTCGTGATAAAATCCATGGTAATATTTTCCCATTTCCACAACGGGATATCCAACGGCTGCATCTTGCCGTGCGGTCTCTGATGCTTAGCCTTGACCTTCCTGCAGGTCAAGCACCGCTCGACATACCAAGCCACATCCCACTTCATGCAGGGCCACCAATAGTCCAGACAAAGATCCCCATACATCTTCATCTCCCCGGGATGAATGGAGAATCGGGATTTGTGCGCCTCCTCCATCAAGATCTGGCGCATGCCTCCGAGGTATGGCACCCACACCCTACGGTGTAATGTCAATAATCCCCTGCTGTCATAGTCGAAGGAGGAAACCTGACCCACTATGCGCTCACTCTTCCGATGTTCCTCCTTCAGGGCCTCCCGAATCCGCTCCAAAAAGTAGAGTCACCACACGCATCCGCATGCAAATATCCTTGATCGGCGCCGTCTTGCGGCTAAGCGCATCGGCCACCAAATTGGCCTTCCCCGGGTGGTAAAGGATCTCACAATCATAATCCTTCACCACATCAAGCCACCGACGCTGCCTTATGTTCAAATTCGACTGATCCATGAGGTACCTCAAACTCTTGTGGTTTGTGTAAATGGTACACCGAACCCCGTAGAGGTAATGTCGCCAAATCTTGAGGGCGAAGACCACTGCCCCAACTCTAAATCATGTTTCGGGTACTTCACCCCGTGAGGCTTCAGCTTCCTTGAAGCGTAGGCAATGACGTGCCCTCTCTACATCAGTACCGCGCCCAACCCCGAAATGGACGCGTCACAATATACCACAAAATCCTCTACGCCCTCTGGCAGGGCTAAGATTAGCGCCTCACATAATCTCTGTCTCAGAACCTCGAACGTTGCCTGCTGCTCAGGCCCCCATCGAAAGATCACGACTTTCTTAGTCAACCGTGTCAGGGGTACGACTATCTTGGAGAAGTCCTGAATGAATCTCCGATAGTAGCCCGCTAAACCCAAGAAACTCCGAATCTCAGATGGAGACTTCAGAACCTCCTATCTCATCACGGCCTCTATCCTGGCCGGGTCAACCAGTATACCGTTCTGGTTGACAAGGTGCCTAAGGAATTGCACCTCGCGCAACCAAAACTCACACTTGGAGAACTTGGCGTACAAGCTCTCCCTCCTCAGGGTCTCCAACACCTCTCTCAGATGCTCCTCGTGCTCCTCATGTGTCTTGGAATAAACCAAGATGTCATCAATGAAAACTATCACAGACCGATCCAGCATCGATCTGCACACACGGTTCATGAGGTCCATGAACGCGGAAGGAGCATTGGTGTCTGGTGAGCCCATACGGCATCACCACAAACTCATAATGGCCATAACGTGTCCGAAACGCGGTGTTCTGCATATCCTCCTCTCTCATATATTTCATTTTTGACTAACTATAGATGGTAACTAAATATATGTATTTATTTATTTTTCAAATATTTTTTTTTCTTTTAATTAACACTTTTTTTTCCAACACAAGGTAGGTCCTTTAATTCTTTTTTATATAGGTCCAAAATTTTTGTGTATATAATTTATTGTAAATCTTGAAAAAATAGGTGGGTCAAAGGACCCACCTTAAGATAGTGTAGCCTCGCCACTGTTAATGGGCCACATGGCCCAATAAGGCCCAACCAAAACAACCATGGCCCAAAACATATAAATCGGATCACTAACCCAAAATATGACCAGGCCCAAAGGGATTACAAGCCCACACGAAGCCCAAAACCCAACTAGAATGCGTACGCCCTACATACCCCTCCAGCACGCTCAACGTACTATCCCTTCAAGCAGTACGCGCTGCGTATGTGAATTTACGCACGACGTACAAGCATGATGTGCACATTTGACCATTAAGTGCTTAATACTTGGGGTTTCAATGTCCAACTTTAAATCTGAGTCCATTAAGACGTCCTAAGGCATAAAGTTGACAACTTTATGCCTTTAGATGCTCCATATGATCCCAACAACCCTTTACAACCCATTAAGACCTTTCCAAGGGTCTTAACTCATGCGTGAGGTCAAAACACCCATCAAGACTACATTTTTATGGTACTAATGAACCAAGGGACCTCGAATCTACTCTTCCTAAGCTCTAGAGTTGCTCAAACTCCCAACAGATGTTTCATGAACACAAAACGAGACAATATAGCAAACCCTAACTCAATCTAATGAATAAGATTTGAAGGTTATGACTTTATACATCCAGAAGCTCCTCAAGATGATCTAGATGCAGGATCTTGAAGCTGAATGCCACACCAAGCTTGCTCACTATCTTCTCCTTTTTGGATAATCTCTAAAATGTCCACCAATACACTTTCTAAGCTCAAGAAACACTCTCACAAGGAAATCAGAGGTTATGGGATGAAATGGGGCTGTAGGATTGCTAGGGTTTAGCCTCAATGACTTAAGGATGTTTAAATTGGTGTCAAGTCCGAATTTTAGGGACTTGCATATCCATCACATACGCCCCGCGTACGCTCTGGTACGCCAAGTGTACGTGCTGACCCTCTGCGATCATCTATCCTTAGTACGTTTAGCGTACTCCAAGAGTACACCCAGCATACGAAGGGACCATTATGCCACAATTTTCATTTCATGGGTATAAAAATTAACTACCATATTTGGAGTGTTGCATTAAAAATCTATTCGCATTAAGATGAAATCTTAGATTATGATAATATTGTGGCAATGGAAAGTTTTCATACCATGAAATATTTCAATATGACTATAGTGATTACAAACAAAGCGGTGAAAGTACAACTTTACTAAAACTTATAGTTGCCATTCAAATAGACTATTAAACCATATAAGATAAATATCTACCAAAGTGAATGGTAATCTAATTTATTATAGTTAAAAGCATTCATTCCTACATAAAGTTTACTTCCTTGAAATGGAGGAAGCAAAAGTATCCTTTCTATAATGTTTCACACACAAATAAGATTTGAGTGTTGCGGTTGAATGCTAGTTTGGTAATCTTAAAAACCTAAGGTATAACATACACAACCAGCACAAAATTTCATTTCATAAAGATACAAACCTATAAGTATATATATTTTTATATATTTAGCCCAATTTATAGATAGTCCATTTTTTGTCTTTGTTGTAAGCCCATTAGATTTGAATCCTTGTATTCGTGTATATATTGGTTTATGGAATGAATTATCAATCATAGTAAATTACTCTAAATCTATTATGGTATCAAAGCTGTAAAGGGCTCCAACCGAATTTCCTAATATCTCGACACCCACTGTGTCGATCTTCCCTTGCCGTTGATGCTTTCATCTTCTTCTGTTGTTATTTTCCAATCACCCTTCTTCTTCATCATGACAGGTGAATCATCCAATCCTTGTGGTGGTAACACCAAGCCATATGACATTACCAACATCAAAGCATTTGTGCCTCCTATTTTTGACTTGAATCAACTTAATTATGATTCTTGGGGGGAGTTACTCCAAACACACTGTATCGTTTTGGTGTGCATGGCCATCTCGATGGAACCTCAAAACCAAAGGGAGATAAAGATGAAGAATGGTCCACCCTTGACTCTCTTGTCAAGATGTGGATCTATGGAACTCTAACTCAGTCCATTCTCAACATGGTGAGTAAACACGACTCTACTGCTCACACTCTATGGATCGACATTGAATCTCTCTTCCGTGAAAATAAAGAGGCACACATTATGGAGCTTGAAAACGAACTTAGACAGATGACCATGGGAGATAAATCGGTCAACGAATTTTATGAAAGAATGAAGGTCACAACTGATTTGCTAGGTAATATTATGAATCTAGTCATAGAACGCACTCTTCTCACTTATTTTCTCAATGGTTTGAACCCCAAATATGTCCACATTGCTGCTATGATTCGCCAAAAAGAGCCTCTTCCAGCTTTGCTTCAACCCCGCTCAATCTTCACATTTGAAGAAGGTCGACCCTCCCGCTCCCATCCACAACTAGCACACCATTCCGATCATGATTCTGCCCCTATTGTGCTATACACCGGGTCTCTTTCGCCTCCCTAATCTCACAACAACAACCGGAACAACAACAACAATCACCACCGCAACAACCGTGGCAACTCTTCCTCTTGTCGAACTCAAAAAATGACATCAACCGCCCTTCAACTGCTGCCCCTGTCCGGTCTCCTCAACAATTTTCATTCTACCATCCTTGGTTCTACCCTCTGACTTGGATGCCTTATGGATGGGCGGCAGCCCCTTGGACCGCTCCTAGAACCACCGCTGGACAACAGCCACAACGACACTGTTATCCACTGTCCAACACACAACTAGGGTTGTTGGGCAGCACTCCCGCTGCTTTTATTGACCACTCGCCTCCGCCTCCTGTTGTTTTTCATGCTTTTGATCACACGAGTGAACTCACCCCCCGTGGCAATGGTTCCCTCCGACTACTTACAATCAACCCACATACATTGCATCAACCATGAACTCTATGTCAGTGAGTGACACGTACGACCCATCTTGGTATATGGACATTGGTGCCACTTCTCACTTGGACTCGGACACAAGTATACTTCACAATCTTAGTAATAATTGTAAAATAAATTTTTTCCTTGTTGGAAATGGTTCTCATATTCCCGTTACCCATACTGGTCGTGCCTATTTACTTACATCTCATCGTCATCTTCATCTTCATCTTCATAATATCCTTGTTACTCCTAACATAATCAAAAAATATTATTTATGTGTGCACATTCACCACTGATAATGATGCCACCATTGAATTTGACAAGTTTGATTTTTCTTTGAAGGATTTTTGAACCCGCCAAGTTCTTCTTAGATGTGATAGCTTGGGTGATCTCTATCCTTCTTTCTCGAAGCCTCCTACTCATTCCATGCTCCTTGCTTGCAGTCCCACACTTTGGAACCAACGCCTTGGCCATTCGGTTCACTGTGTCCTTCTATTTTTAAATTCCAATAAATTTATTACTGATGGGTTTGAGCCAAAAGAACATCCTATGTGCTCATGCAAACCCTAATGCTTAGATTTAGGGTTCTCTAATTGTACATGCATTCATCCAAGACTTTCAAACCCTAAATCTAATAAGAAGAATTCGAAATTATATGAAACAAATCAGATCTAGATCATTACCTCTTGTTACTTGCTTGAATCTTCTTGTCTTCGAAGCTTAGAGTCACAAGTGTCACTCCTCTAATGGCTTACAAACACCAACTAGCAAGAGAATGATCTTGGAGAGAGGTTTGAGACTTCTTGAATTCGGCTCTATCACTCTTAGGGTTAGGGTAGCCGATTTCTATAGCCTAGGGGTCTTATTTATACTATGGGCAGCTAGGGTTTCAGTCAAAACCCTAATGGACAGCTTAAACCCTAAGCAGCCCATGGAACCTTCTAGAATACAGGCCATGGACAAAAATATGATGGGATCCCATCATAATTTTGTTTACCCCTTAATCCATTAGGTTTCCCGGCCCAAAATACAACTATCACACATTTGACAGTTCAAATCCCCTTTTTTCAATTAATCTCTTTTAGTCACCAAATGAATTCCTAATTAATTTATGACTAATATAAATTAAATAACATGATTTATCTTTTAATATATTATTCTTATAATATATATATTAATAAACCATAATATATTTTCTCTCTCCATGAATCACCCTGTCAAGTTGCTATGGTGAAGGCAACCCAAAAGGACCACGCACAACCAGGTCAAGTACTTACCAAATATAGTTACGGGCTGAGACACTAATCCAACAATTACACGTATTCAAAACATTAACTCGGTTGCATGTACTTCTTGTCATCTTGGCAAGCAAGTTAGTTACTATTTACTTCGTCTATTTCAGTTGTTTCTAGTGCTTTTGATATTGTTCATTAAGATATTTGGACATCCCCTATTTCAAGTATTTCTGGAATAAATTATTATATCTTATTTCTCGATCATTATTCGCATTTTCTTTGGGTTTATCCTCTATGTAACAAATCAGAAGTCATCTCTAAATTCTTACACTTTTGTGCTTATGTCAAAACCCAACTTAATACTGAAATAAAATCTTTCCAGTGTGATCACGGGGGCGAATTTGATAACCGGGAATTTCACTCCCTATTTGACCAAAATGGTATCATCTTTCATTTCCCTGGCCCTAAAACATCCCAACAAAATGGAATTTCCGAACGTATGATATGAAGAATAAACAATATGATTCGTACCCTCCTTTTTCAAGCATGTGGAAGGGGTAAGGTTGAGAAGGTGAGATTCCATATGGAGGGCTTTGACCTAATATTCGGGCGATTTTTGTGTGCCTTTGTTAAAACACTAAACTCATTCATAAAACACCTTCTTATTCTAACTTGCGTGTTTTTGTGTGCCTTTGTTATCCATACATCACACCACCTCATAAACTTGCCCCAAACTCCACCCCCATGTGTGTTTCTTGGTTACCCTACTAGTCATCGGGGATATTGATGTCTTGATCTTGCTACTCGCAAGATCATCATCATCTCTCGCCACGACACCTTTGACGAATCCTCCTTCCCCTTTCTCTCTATGATTGTTGACCATCCTCCCTCTTACTCCTTCCTTGGCAAACCATCACCCATCACCATTTCTTACATCCTCCAAAATACCATCACCACCCCCATGGAACTCTCCTCTCCTGTAACCAACACACCCCCGGTTATCGAATCACTCTCATCCCCTTTGGGTCCACACCTCCCACTTCGCCTCCTCCTACTCATACCACTCAGACACTTCCTCCCACTTACCCCATGATAACACATGCTAAACGTGGAATCTCTAAACCTATCTCTCGCCTCAATATCCATACCACTACCGAGTCTCCACTTCCTAAATCCCATCTTATGCCCTCCGTGACCCTAATTGGACCATTGCCATTAGGGATGAGCATCAGAACCGAGTACCCGCTGTTGGAACTGGAACCGCCTCGGAACATGGCGGTTCCAGTTCCGGTTCTCGTTTTTTCAGAACCGCTACCCGCTGGGTACCCGCCGGAACCGGTTTATATATATATATATATATATATATATATATATATATATATATATATATATATATATATATATATGTATAATTTCATATAAATGTGTGTTACTTAGACCGGTTTAAAATATATTGGTCCGATATTGTCCGTCTTTGGTCCAAATTGATTTGATTTGGATCGAACTAAATTGTGGTTTTGTCGAAAAAAGTTAACAAAATTAATGTGACCGGGTTATCCGCTCTCGGAACCGGAACCGCTGGTTCCGGGACTGGTTCCAAACATTTAAGAACTGCCTAGAGCGGTTCCGGTTCTAACTTTCTAGGAACCGCCGGTTCCGGTTCTCGCCAAGTGAGGCGGGTACCTGCCTATGCTCATCCCTAATTGCCATGTAAGATGAATTTGATGCTCTTATTCTAACAAAACATGGAAACTTGTTCCGAGTCCTCAAGGGGCCAATATTGTTTGTTCTATGTGGTTATCTACAAAGAAATACAGAGCAGGTGGATCTTTGGAGAGGTACAAAGCTTGGTTGGTTCCAAATGAGAAATTTCAGAGACCCGATATCGACTGTGATGAGACTTTCAATCCGGTTGTTAAAACAACCACTATACATTTGGTTTTGAGCATTGCCACATCTCGAAAGTAGCCCATTTATTAGCTCGATGTCAAAAATGCATTTTTACCTGGCCAACTCCATGAGACAGTTTACATGCATCAACCTCCAGGCTTCAATCATCCAGATCATCCAAACTTGCTATACCCATCAAATTGTATTCACGTAAGAATTGTTAATCAAGTCAAGACTACTCTTTATCTATAGTAATAGATTGAAGAGGTTTTTACATTATTCTTTCTTAACATGCTCGAGAGTGATGTCACCAATGACATACTTTTGTGCTCTCATATAGAGGCCACCTCACTTTTGCCACACCCCTTTAATTTTTTTTTCCATTTAGGGGTGGTTTTCCATGTGACACTATTTTTATTTTGAGTATTATTTAAAACATTCTAAATTATAGAAAACTAAATTTCCATGAAATTAGAAAAGGAGATTAAATGATAATAAAAGATAAGACACTTGAAATTAAAACATAGCCACATAGAAAACATGAAACATTAAAATAACATGACTTCAATCTACATATCGGCATCATGTTGCGCACCACTTAACAACTTGCCAAAAGTCTACATAACGGAAATGTTTGTTCTTTTCTTGGCGAAAAATTACAAGAGCAGTATTTAACATCATTCCATCGTTTTCACCATTTTGCCAATCACGTCTCACTTTATTAAACATGTTGTCAAACTCTATTCCCACTTTGTACGTGTTTTTCTATTTGGTGTAGATTTGATAGTGCTTTGGTAGAGACCTTGATGTTAAGTTTTGGAGACTCATTTACCTTTTACGCTATAGCCATTAGGTAGAATAAACATGGGTCCCTTTATCAGAAACGACATCAAAACACGTGATATCTAGTTTACTTAGCATTTTTTTGGGTTTGGCCATACTGGCAATTTTGGGTCAATAACTAGTATTTATACTCACTGAATTTGTGTAACAACATCATTGTATTGAAGCCTTTTATGACAAGAATAATAAAAATCTCTATCATGTTCACCATGGACATAGGCAATGATCGTGTGAACCACATAAATTAATTGTGTCTTTGTTTTCGATTGCATTATTACTATGTGTGAAATCGTTTATCAAGTTGTTGAAGTGCTTAAACCCTTAACAGTCGGTTCATAATTTTATCGAGGAAATGTTAGGTGATTTTATTCCAAAAAGATGACTCAGTACTTTCGTTGATACTGACCGTTAGGTCTGCTGATACATTGACCCATGCATGGGTCAAAGTCGGCTCTTCTATGTGATCCAAGATACAACCGAGGAATCGGGTTGAACATTTGAGGAAGACATTTTGAAAGGTATTTAATGAGTGTTAAGAGTTTGAAAGAGATGAATATTGAAGGTTTGAGGGTGGTGAAAAACGAAGATAGTTGTTGGTATTCATTTTGGTAGAAAAATAATTTGAAATTTGTAATTTTGAAAAAAAAAATGGATAATTTTTGAAACGTGGGAAAACAAATTGAAATTGAAAATAATTTCATTTCTCATCTTAAGTTTGTTAGTGAGTTAGATGCCCGAGCTAAAGGGGCAATGTTTTCCGAGCTGTCTTGCCGATGCATTGCCAAATCAACTCCCCGTAGCCTTATTGTTAGCCGGGTACAATGCACAATGGGGAAAAGAAGGTTCAATGTAAACACGAGTGCTATTTTACTACCAGATAGAAAATCGAATCGTGTTAAATTAATATTTTTTTTATGTAAATGCTGTATAGTGTGTATGTCTAACTTTTATTGAATTACATAAGTTCCGTTCTTTTAATATTTGTAATATTTAAGTTTTTATTTATATTATAGGCATTGTATACATATACTTGAATATAATAATATAGCAATAATATTTTGTTGTATTGATAAACAAATCGGTTTCTAAATGTCCTCCACAAACCATTCTATAACTTGTATGTCTAACTTTTACCGATTCATGATTCCAATATTCTCAACTGATGAGATATGTCTATGCTGCAAGACATGTTTGAACTCTTTTGAAAAACATGCAGTTCACTGTAAAGAACTCTCGGGGTTCAAATATAGACATGCTATAATTAGGGATGTTTTGTTTGCCATATATAAGTGTGTCGATGTTTCCGCCAAGAAAGCGATTCATGTGAATTTTTTGAGACCTAATAGAAAGAATGTCAACCCATAGACCGACTGATGTTTTGATTTTTGGATGGATTGAAGAAAAACACGTATGTATGGACCTTACAGGGGTATCCCCTCCCGTGGGCTTGAGGGCTAGAAGTTTAACGACGAGACAAACTGCTTTAAAAGTTGCTACCAAACATGAATGAGAAATCGTGCATGGAAAATCAACAAATGTTTATATAATTTGCATTTGATACGTTTAGTTTTTTCATACCGGATGCATTAGAGCTTCTTAATAGAGTCCAATGGATCATGCATAACAATATTATATCCCCTAGATCTATGAATGTAGTCTTAAAAAAAATTAAACTTTACCATACAAAAAGGCTTAGCGATGCAACTTATTGCTCGTTTGCCATAACTAAGATATTTTGTAATTTAACCAATTTTTAGAGTTTAAAAAAAATTATATTCAAAATAAAAAGACAAAATTAGCCTTGCTATTAGTACGTACACAGTATCTGATATATGATCCAAGATTTCATTCTATAGTTCTAGGATGAGACTTAGATGCCACAATTGTGACTCTATTTGCTTGTTTGTGTAACCGAAGATAATATGTTGTTTTCAAATCAATCTCATCTCAATTCTAATAAAATAGTTAATACCAAAATCTTACAACGAATATTAATAACAAACCAAAAAAAAGAGAACTTATCTTGATAATCAGGAAACTAGAAACCATCCTACCTACAGTTATAAACAATACGACTTGACTCAACATTACTAGAAAATTAAAGTCCATCTGGGTAGCCACTAACCTTCTTGTAAGTATACCACTTGGCAATACCCACATAAGCCAACAAATTCAACAAGCTCAAAACTGATAACAACAGAAAGAAATAATCAAGATGCCCTTCGTTCAAATTGTCAGGGATCCACCCAGGCTTTCCATTCTTGGTCGTCATCTTCGCCACCACTGTAACAAGCACTGTGCTCAGATAATTTCCCACCGCAATCGTCGTCAGTGACAATGCAGAACACAAGCTCCTCATTGCATCCGGCGCCTGATCATAAAAGAACTCAATCTGCGCAATGAACGTAAACACCTCAGCGCACCCAACCAAGAAATACTGTGGGACTTGCCAGAAGATACTCATGGGGATTGTTTCAGCATCGTACAAGTTGTTTTTCCGGACATAGTTCAACCGGTACATCTCCAAGGCAGCAGCGGCCATCATGGCAAACAAGGAGATCACAAGACCGATACCCATTCGTTGAAGCTGTGTGAAGCCTCGTTCATGGCGGGTGTACTTTCTGGCAATGGGGATGATTAGGCGCTCGTAAACAGGAGCCCAGAAGATGACACTAAGAGTGTCAAAAAGCGAAAGTGAAGCAGATGGAATCTTGAATTTTGGACCAATGTGTTGGTCCATGGTGTTTCCTTGCAAGACGAACATGGTGCTCATTTGGCTGTAAACTGCAGCAAATATGATCCCTGATGCCCAAATGGGGAGTATCCTGATGATGGATTTGAGCTCTTCGACTTGAGTCACAGTGCATAGTTTCCAAGGATTGTTCACTTCCTTATTGCGATCTGACTCGGTTTCCACTGCAGCCTTATCTAGAAACCTGCATCATATTTTTTACATTTAACATGTAGAATTATTCATAATGTCATAAATTGTATGGGTTGACATATATATAGTACCTGAATTTATCGGTGTGTTCAAGCTTACGACTTCCTACAATCTGGGATTCTGTATCAGAAGTCTCGTAAAGAAGTGATTTATCGTTAGGGACTTTGACATTAAACTTTCGAAGTGACGCTATCATCACTTGAAAAATCCTAACAAGAGGACTTCCTGAAGGCTTTTGAATCCTGTACAAAGGACTCCCTGAAAAGAAAAAGCAAACAGCAATAGCCATAGCGACAGCTGGAACACCAAACCCCCAACCCCACCCTACATTCATCTGTATCCAAACCAAAATGGACGACGCAAAAAGTGCACCTATGTTGATGGAAAGATAGAACCAATTGAAAAAAGAACTCTTCTTTTTCCTCTCGGATTTATCAGTTTCATCGAACTGATCAGCCCCAAAAGATGACACACATGGTTTGATGCCACCAGTTCCTAAAGCAATCAAGTAGAGAGCCACAAAGGCGACTGCAGTTTGGGTTGATGTTGGGTGGCATCCGGTGTCATTGCAAGTTGGCTCTAGTCCTTTGACGCATGCAGATAGGGTTAAGAGTGTCATTCCCTACACAAAATCGCGTAAATGTCAGTCATAGTTATAGAGAAGATAGTCTTAAAGATAAGAAACTTAAACTGACTTACAAAGAAATAGATAATGGAGAAAACTGCAATTGTCCAGTATCTTCCTAAGTATGCATCAGCTAAGAAAGCTCCAAGCAATGGTGTTGCATAACATGTTCCTGACCAATTTGTAACATTGATGGATGCACGTACGTTTCCTTGGTCAAGACGGTCTGCTAGATAGTTCACCAAATTGGTACTCATTCCATAGTAAGCCAACCTTTCGCAACATTCATTCCCTACACAACGAACAATTAAGTGTATCTAGTAAAACTTGAAAAGAAATAAACCAGAATAATATATGTATATATTTAGTGTGGATATACAAATCTGTAGATATATATAGCATACCAAGAATGAATGGGCAAGCTCTCCAGTTTCCAGTCTTTTTCTTGATAGCACGTTCGTTCTTAAGTGTAACAGTTCCATCATTCGTATAGATATCGTCGTCTGTCATTGAATCTTCGATGTCTCACAAGATTGATTAATTTTCTGTTTGTTTGAGTTGGAGGACAAGGCACTACATCAACACTGCAAGAAAAAAGCTTGTTCATAGAGTTGTTAAACAACAATATTGGATTTATACACGCAGGGAATAGGAGGACTTACATCCGCAGAAAATACTAAAATATTCTGTATATCCAAATAACAAATAACATCATAGAGTCTATAAGATTCAAAAAGAAATTGATAAAGAAAAAAAAACGTCCAAATCTGATCTGCATTGACCTATGTAAAAAATCAATCTTCAAATGTTTTCAAATGATTATAAGCACATATTCTCGTCCGTTAACCTTCTAGAATTAAAATAATTAAGTAGATTATAGATACATATTGTATTATGCTTCATTTAAGAAGAATTCAATTATATAGAATTTTTAGTCTATGGACCACATCTACAGCAGAAGAGGTGGACCAAACCTCTGCAGTCTGAAAGAAGAAAGACCGTTTATTTTTTAATGTCCGCAGTCTGTTTTATGACTTTATTATAGATTAGGGAGAATGACACAAATGCCCTACGAAGTTTCTATGGTTGTTCCATTTAATCCCTAAACTATTTTTGTAGGTTTATGAGGGAACAAACTTGTTTTTGTCAGGTTGATTACGTCCTTTTTGAGGTTTTGAAGGGGGTAAGCCGGTCATATTTTTGCCACCTCGTTTAAGTGGGCCTAATTCATCATTTCCCCGGACCTCTCTCTCTAAAATGTTTACCCCATTAACATGGGTTCTTATTAAGTTATTGATGAAAAAGAACAAATACATAAAATTGGACCTTTTGCAACTAAGCGGAAGCTATTTCTGAAATCTATTTCGTCTCCTCTCAGCTTCATCCTCCCTGTTTCAAATCTGAAATCTATTTCATCTCCTTTTGACCAGCTTTGCAAATCTGAATCTGATGTTTTTCGATCACTAATCAGGCGGCCTTGTCACGGTCTCAGGAGAACACGAGCAAACCGACCGCCTCAGCCATTCACACGGCCTGAAGATGGAGATGAAACATCAAGCAAACCGCTTGGACCAACCACATCAACCATCTGATCCTTCCCTTCCATGCGACTTCAATTTGATTTCGTGAGGCAACGACCAATATACATGGTCATCGAAAATTAGAATCACTGCTATTGTGATTCTTCCATGTATGTTTGAAGCGGCTTTGAAGTGGTCTCGTGAGGCTAATATGAGACCTCTTAGTCTTTCAGTTATTTCGATTTGAAGTTAATTTTAACATTAGGTTTACCTAATGTAACTCATAGTCTAATCAATTCCACATTTACACAAAAATGTATATTGACATGTTTGGCTCTATATACACATGATTCTAAAAAGAGCCGATTTTGGAATCTTAATTTTCCAAAGTTACACATGTTATTTCTGGTGATGAATCTAATCAACCGAATAAAATGATATATACTATAGTCGCTTGAAAATGCACGATTAATATCCATTTACCAAACATATTGCAGAGTAAATACCTCTTTCCACTATACTGAAGTTTAGAAGTTTTGATTTGTTTAGCAGATAAAGCCAGGCTATGTGAGTGGCTTGGCTTGCTCATGAGAGTGCTATCTTTAATGTATGTTGGATAAAGGTATAAAAAATCAAACCATTCGATCACAATTAAATAATATATATAAAAGAAAATTTTGACCTTGTGCAGTTGCCCACTTTTCCTTGTCATACCAGCTTATGAAAACGAAACCGTCCCTCGGTAACCAATCATCTATAATCATTTTCGACTTTGGTAACTTTACCAAGGGCTATAGTCATCATAGTCCTCCTGTTCAACTACTTCGACCATTTCCAAACACAACATAGTATTTTCAAGGTGTCCAAATGTTGGTTTGCATTGGACTTGCAGTCACCTCCACGACCACGCCACGATATCCCTTCCCAACCTTGACCTTCTTGTCCTTTTGATGACGTGGAGCACATACAGAATTGGCATAAGCCTTAAGGGAGTAATAGAATGACAAACGGGACCAAAAGAGTCCAACTTAAAATATGTGACATTGGGCGAACCGACAAGTTGCAATGGATATTAGACCTTCGGATATAAAAAAGGGAGAACTTGTTTCTGCTATAAAAGATCAATTGAAGAATAGAATATAGGAGGGAAGAGACCGAAAATTCTTGGGGTGGGGACGTGAATCTATCATGATGAACAAAGGATGGCGGGAATCATTCTGGTAGGAACAAACAATTAGCAACACAAGTGAACAAAGTCTTTTACCCAATCATTATTGACAGATGATGATTGCAAAACTTCAAGTGACCGTTGCAAAACTTCACTTTCAGTAGCAATAAACACCTACCAACAACTTCGTGACGGATTACACCAATAATGACAGAAGATCCTTCGCTTTATTAATGTTGTCGTAAACAAAGTTTTTTACTAAATTTTTACGCAATAGCATTGAAAAACCCATTCCTAAAGGAGCCACGAAACTCTAAGTCATCAATGAGGCTTACTTTTTTGGAAGACTAAATTTGTCGCTAATGACTTCAGCAACGGAACCACGGTGGCTCTTGCCCTTATTTGTGGTTCAAAATCAGGTTTGTAACAAGTAAAGATATGAAAATATCAAAATTGGGTAAGAAATAAGTAAAAAAAATATACATTTTTGTATTATGATATGGAACACATAACTTGATTTAATCACGATTATTGTTACTTTATAAAAAGTGTATTGATTTTCAGTGAAGAACTTTCTTACTTGTGAGTAAAATGTATCAAAAACGATACAAAGGAGACTTTCTAAGCTAATATTTTGTCAAACCAATACACAATGTTTGGAAAATTGACTTATTAAGGTAATTAACTTTTCAGTTTGTTCACATCTCTGTAACTATTTTTTTTACATATCTATGTAACGAACTTTTTGGAAGTGTTCACGTATGATCATTATGATCAGCTATAGCAGGTTACATCTGGTCATAATGATCATATGTGAATACTTCCAAAAAGTTCATTAGCTAGATCTATACAAAAAAAAATAGTTATGTAGATGTGAACAAACTGAAAAGTTAATTACTCTGATAAGTCAATTTATTTTCTTTTTTATTTTACCTTCTACTTTTGATTTGGTATAAAATTTAACCTAAATGGTAAATATTTTTAAAAACACACCATTTTTGGTAAATATCTTTTTAAAATAAACTACTTTGTAAAAAAAACTCTAGATTTGACATGGGAAAAAAATATTTGTTTTATAAAATTTTATTGTTTAAGATATTATATATAAAAATTTAAATTTACTAACGACAAAGTATCATAAATGGAGACCAATAATATAAGAAAAAAGCACACTGTTTGATGAGTTAAAGCTTAAATTGTTGTTAATATAGTTTCAGGTTTTGATTTGCATTTCAAGTTATGGTTTTCAATTGATCTGATTCTCCAATATTTCTTTATGGTATCAATTTTCTTTTCCTACAAGGATTGTGATGCATTGGGTTGTGGTGATGGAAAATTCGATGAAGAGACAATGGTTATGGTGTTGCTTCACCGGAGTTAAAGGATCGAAAAAAGAAGGAATGGTGAATACGTCGATGTTACTAAAGATGGAAAGCAAATAGAAGTTGAGGAGGATGAGAGATGAGATAATGACTAGTAGGACACATATTAAAATTTTCAAATGTGGTTTCAGGTTTAGGGTGAAGAGATACATATATGTTGGGCCTATTAATTTTTTTTAAATATATAAAAAATAAATACATAGATAAGAAAGTTAATTAAAAAATAAATTAACAAAGACACAATAGTCTTTTTAGGAAAGACAAGGACCAAGCGTGTTACAAAATAAGCAATGGGGACCATCCGAGTAAAAAAAATAAGTTAGGGACCAAACGCACAAATTATACTAAACCACATTCGTGTTATTTACTCATATCTTTTCGATTTTTTCACATCTAGGTAACTATCTTCTTTTTGTACACATCTAGATACTGAATTATTTGGTAATTGTTCACATATGACCATTATAACCGGATGTAACCTGTTACAGTTGGTCATATGTGAACACTTAAAAAAGTTCGTTAACTAGATGTGTACAAAAAAAGTTATTGAGATGTGAACAAATTGAAAATTTAATCATCTTAATAAGTCAATTTCCCTATAAAGTTTTTAAGAGGAAAAGGGAATTGAAATTAACTAATCAACTTAAAGATATTAAACACTAGTTGTGAGACTCATGTATTACATGAGTTAATTTAAAAAAAATAAAGTTAAATATAAAAGTCAAAATATTTAAGAACTTTGAATTTATAAGAAAATAAAAAAATAATGATATATTATAATAGAAACGATTTTTATCTTTAAATTTAAACAAATAATTTAAATAAGAAAATAAACTAATGAGCTTTAATTTTGGAAAATTTGAAATTAAAAGGTAAGTTTATTAGTAAAATTAATATCTATTTATTACTACATATATTGTAATTATTATATTAAAATATTATATAAAATTTAATAAAATAGAAAAACTTATAAAATTACATATAGAAAAAAAAATTAATTTAAAATAACCACAAAATAACATTTGACAATTTGAATGAAAGTATAATAAATGACAAAAAAGAAAAAAAAATCAATAGTTTATTTTATTAGAGAGGATGTTCTAACAAATGTATAAATCAACCTTGGGATATGTTGACAAGAGAGCCATATCAAAAACTCTTTCGATAGACATAACATATTGTTTCAGTTGTTTATAAACATTGCCACGTATAAACTATCATAAAAAATTTATAAATTATAAAATCAGTTGCCCTGGATACGAAAAATTCACTATTTTGACGATAGATCAGCAGACCGATTCGAACTCATAGTTTTAGGGTTATTTTTTCAGTCGTTTAACAAATCCAAGAGAATTAAAAAATGAATCTTTTTCAAGGACGTGTATTGATATAGTAGATCCATTTCTATTGATCGCATAACAAGAGTAGGAAATTAAGAGTCTATCATATATACTAAAAATTAACCCCACTCTTGGATCGTATGTTTGTGTGTCTATACGCACATGCATGCTGACACACATTTAAGACAACAAGAAGATTAATCGAAAGAAAACCATAATTCTTGGAAGGTCACTGAAAAGAGGGAGGAGGATAGATTAGAAGCTGACCTTTAGTGAGATCGCAAAGCGTATGGCAGCGGACTGACGGCGGTGAGCGGGGAGAACGTCGGAGGAATGTGAGAGAGAAAGAGAGACACACGTAGTGTGTTATCTTTTTATGGATTCTACTGCTTTAATGCTTATCAAGTTTAACGAAATATATGATACGATAATTATCAAAATTAAATTCCATTAACTGCAAATTTGAAATTAAATTTCCAATATATCAGAACTTCAAAATATTAAAAAAAAAAAAGATATAAAGGGTTTAATTAGCAAAATGACAAATATATCATTAATACAAATTAAATATTTATTTGTTTTACATTTTTTTTATGTAAGTTTATGTCAAAAAATAGTTTTTTTCAGACGAATTATAGAAACGTACTTCAGTTTATTGCCTAAATTAAGAATATCAAAATTAAATTCTACGTGCATTAACTGCAATTTTGAAATTAAGTTTCCATTATATATATGGAAAGGGTTTTATTAGCAAAAGGACAAATATATCATTAACACAAATTAAATATTTATTTGTTTTATAATTTTTTTAAATTTATGTCAAAAAGTAGTTTTTTCAACGAATTATACAACACTAGGTGTGAAACCCGTGTATTACACGGATTGATTTAAAAAAGATTAAACATTAAAATGTAATTAAAAAATATTTTTTATTGTACAAATTTAAAATAAGGAAAAACATATTAATTGCAATTCAATATCTTATATATGATATTTAATACTTTACAAATATAAATATATGACTTTAATTTTAAAAAATGAAACAAACTAAAATTTGACAAGTGGATAATATTTATTTCAAAAATTCCATAAAATGACAAGTGTCAAAACTCATGAGAGATTGACATGTGGCAAAAAAAACATTCATTTATTAAGGATGATATTTCAACTCATTATCTAAATAAATAATATCTTTAAACCCTAAGATTCGTATATTATATGATTTTATTTAAAAAATAATAATAATTCATATGAAGGTCTAAACATTTAGGAGTTTGAATTTATAAGTATAATAAAAAAATATTAAATTATGGAAATTGAAGTGCTTATTCTTTTATAACTTAAACAAAAGATTAAAATAAATCAACAAAGAAAAATAATTGGGCTTTAATTTAGAAAATTTGAAATTAGAGTAAAGTTGTATTAATGATATTAATATACGTTTATTACAATTTTTACATTTAAACTAGGAGGAAAACTCGGGTTTTGCCTCGGGACGATTTTTTTATTGTTTTTATTTTTGTGGTATTGTGTCATAACGGATTTCACATAGATTGTATACAACTTAATAAATAGTTTGTTTTTGATGACAAACAAACAAACAAACAAAAAAGATAAAGATAAAACAGAAAAAAGTTGAACTTAGTAAATTAACCCTAAAGCTTACCTAATATACCAATATAAGCTGCAAATGTTCAATAGCTTGTCTCGTGAGTGGTGGTAATGGCAATGCAATGAGTTCATTTTTTATATTTTGGGCACGTAACTACTCAATCATTTTCGGTTCCTCTTTTGAAGCAGTTCCTTGAAGTCCCTGAATAAAAAAAATGTAAATAATTGAGAACTAATACATATCAACGAAGGTTGAATGTAAGAAATAATGATGTATTTTCATATATATATATATATATATATATATATATATATATATATATATGTATATATGTGTGTGTGTGTGTATGTGTGTATTATAGACTAATAGTGTCATGCTTTCATTTTTTTTGCCTTAATTTCAACTGTTTACTTATTAAGGCATTATACTTTGGAAAAGTGGGTACATTTTCAAAGTATAATGTTGTAAAACGAACAAATAGAAGTAGGATACTATAATAAACAAATCAACAAATGTACATTGCTATTTATTGCATTAATCTAAATAAGATAAAAAGTAAGTTTTAGGACATACATATATACTTCTCTATGTGAACGAATAGATGCATAATTTCAATTATAGAATACACCCTTTAATAGCAGGGGGCTTTCACCCATTTCCAAATGGATCCCTTCTACCGAGGTTATTAATTGAGATTAAGTTCTGAAATGAAAGTAGTATGTTATTTTTCGCTTATAAATGAAAGTAGCATGTTGTTTCGACACTAAATATTAGTCCTAAATACTAATACAATGAAATCTTTATATAATGTCTCTGGTTCTTTGTTCATAACTTGTTATTAAAGAAAGACATTATTTTGTTCCGAAAGATAATGAGTTTTTTAATTTAAGTTAGATGCCTACAAAAGGATACACACCTGATCATAATTAGCCACATTTTGAAGTTTCTTTAGGGTCTTTTAGCGAGAGAATGAGCAAGGAAAAATAAAAAAAAAATACTTATGTGCTCTTCCCAGCTATACTATAACCTTGAACCAATAAAAAAAACACCTACAAATAAATAGAGAATAAATAATCTTTATGAATATAAGGGCATGTTTGGTTAATTGGAATTGGAATTAGAGATTCCATTATGTGTCTTGTTTGATTGCCAAATTGAAAAATCTAATATTGTTGGAATTCTTTAAATTCAATGTTTCATGGATTTCAACATTCCTAAAAAAGGATTTTTCATTTCCAGTATTTTTTTTCTTTTATTATGAAAAAACCGAAATACACTAATTATATAAAATTATTAACATTTATTATCAAATTCAATCTTATCTAGATAAAATTACAAATTACTTACATTCTTACCAAAAAAGGGTAAATCTGACAATTATTTACCATTGAAGATAGACATTCTGCCCTAATATGAACCTACTGCAAAGTCGGTTCCCTCTCTCCTATTGCATTTTTTAAAAGTCTTGTAATAAGTCGTGATAAATTATCAACAACTGTCAAAGAGAGATTTAATATCGATTAAATCAATAACTTTACTATAGAAGATGAAAATTATAAGTTACTCCAAATAAGAAAAGGAGTTTTCCATAAAATATTATTACCTCTTCACAACAGATGTTTGTGGCTTATTGCAAGTCATTACAAAAATTTTGTCCATCTCCATCTTTATGTGTGCTTGTTTTCTCTTATTCTTTTAACATGTTAAAAAAGCCTCTTTTTTCATCAATATCATCACATTTTAAAACAAGTATGTTGGATTCAAGGGTCTCATTTAAAACATATGGCACATTCACAATTTCTTTCTCAGATGAAAAAATTAGTGTTATTTTGCATTCTTAGATGGAAAACTCTATAGCCTGAATTAGCATAGCACATAGCCCTTCTGCTCAGAAACCTCCCTTTCACTCACATGAATTACCTTTTCACATAATATAGGCAATAAACTTAATTTTTTTACCAAAAGAAAACTCAAGTTCGAAAGTATTATTTCGTTCCTAATAAAAGGAATAAAGTACCTCCCCTACCTTTTCAAGTGCTTCAATCACCATTGATTCGATCTTTAAGCCTCCGTATATGTTTTCTTTCCACATTCCTACAGAAAAAAGATATACAAACTCAAGTTAGAAAGTATTTTTCTAAGAAAACTTCCATGCTCAAATTTTAGTTGCTACAAAGTTCATATACTTTTCAAATCTCTAGAAAGAGTCATATTCTCTTCAAATCTCTACAATGAACTCAAAAGTAACATACAAATAACAACTTGATTTTAGATTCCATATGTTAGAAGACAATCAACAACAAAACATTGGTTTATCTAAACATAATCAAAATCATTAAAAAGACCTTTATATTGGACTGAAATCTGAGTCTAGAATCTCGGATAGTGGTGGCATCTAGGATCAACAGAAATTACAGGGAATTACAACAATATTCACCTAAAGGTGATGGCACACAAGTTCCTACAATCAACTTGTAATGCATACATGATGAACCTGTTATTAAAGAAAGATATTTATATTCATAATATATGAGAATAATGGAATATAGGATGTTCTTGTACCGGGATCAAATGCTAATTACTAAACCACCTTCATAAAAATACACAAAACAATAGTAAAAGATATTGGACCTATTCATTCAGGCAATATCTCAAACACTTTTTATACCATATTAGAACAAAAAAAGCGTTGGAATCTTATCCATACTCTTTTATACTTCTAATCAAATTAAGGTAAATAATTTCCAACTTTTACCCAATATCAGAAACATTAATATAAAAAAGTGAATAAAGAACTCAGAGTAGGCGACGGGTATGTTCCTATTACACGGATTTGAAGAAACTTCAAGGTGGCTGTTGATGTAACAAAACAAAAAAACATGAGGAAGGTATGAGTTATGATTATAGGGACAATGCCACTGAAATTTGTGTATTCGTGTGACATTCCTAAATTTACGACCTTTTTAAAAGTTTTTATTTATGCTTATTTTAAATCAGAGTAATCTTTATAAATGCGGAATTTGTCCCACAATAGTATTTCCGAAGAAAATGTTTTTCATTGATTATTAAAAATTTGGGATGTCATAACTGATATAGAAACATAAGCATAAAGAGGTCGTACATCAATATTCTTGAAGCCTATGAGGTTCTTAAATCTTTCAGCAGTTAATTACATCATCAATCAGTACGTTTGTATCTCTACATGTGACACAAAGAAACTAAGTCGGGCAGGTTGGAAAACCTGGTGAGTATGTAGGGATTTCAATCCCACAATGTTATTATATATATATATATATATATATATATATATATATATATATATATATATATTAATTCCACAAAACCAACTATTACCAAACAATATATAGGCGTGTCTTCGACTTGGATATCTATAAACCCTCATACCTATACATACCCACCCTAATCGACCCCCACATTTCCTAATTTATGATTATCAAGAAATATTATCCTGCCAGATAAATCGTTTAGAATAATCAAGTGTTCTTCATCTAGAAGATGACCCGACATAGCTCTACAGTTGCATGATCTAGACCAACCATTCCTGGTAATACAAAATATTATGCATGCATACCATTACAGTTGCTTGGTCTGGGCTCACCATTCCTGGTCACCTAAAAGAATAAGCAAACATACCATTACATAAGCAGACACACCGTTACAATTGTCTGATCTGGACCCACCATTATTGGTCATCCAAAAAGAAATACGATTTATATTCCAGTATGTATTTTGTTCCATCAACACCTAAAAGTGTCAAGGAACAGAACTCTGCTCTCTGTTCCTAACTTACACACACATATCCCAAATGAGACTACCCACTATCAATCTTAGTTGAACTAGGTATCTATAATAAGTTTTAACTTTATTAACGAGCATAACTACTAAACCCCCAATATGAACTTTGTCTAGACAACACTATCCTATCTTGGTGTATATGTCTAGCATAAAGTATTTAGGCATTAATATACTTTTATTTTTCTCTGTGATAATATTTTTATTATTGTTATCATGTGATAATAGATGTATATCTTTTAATATATATAAAATCATATCTGAATCACATATAGTATATCCTCAAATATATTTTTATCACATAAACCAGAGAATAAGCATATAGCTCACATATACTTTCTAATAAATTAGTTAATACTTTAATTAATACTTGTATTAAAATTATGTTCATGAAAGGGACTATACACTCACTTGATAAAGTTGATGCCTCTGAATTTGGGAAGAACTTCGCCTTGGTATTTTATTTTTTCCTCAAACGTGACATAGGTACAAATATCATTATGTCTTAGTTTATCATTTCTTATGACTAATGATAGTCTAGGTTCCCTAACAATTCCAATGTCTACATCAAGATCTATCAAGTAAGGATCAACCAACCAGGACAGTTGGGAGGCAGGACCATTTCAGCATATAGCTTTTATGAAATCCAACAACCTAGCCAACGTGACCATTCTAGATACATCTACTGTAAGTAGATCAATCAGTATAATGACTTGGTATTAATGATAAATCTTATGTATAAATTAATAATAACAATTATAAATATAAATATAAATTACACTTAAAATAATATTGAGTGTAATCTAACTTTCAAAGATTTCCTAGACAGATGTTCGGAAATTGTGCTGGCAGAACTTCGGCCTGCTAGCTACTAGATGTTAGGCTCTTAGGGACCTCACGGCTTATCCAGTCTCTTAAAACTAAGGGCAAATAGGCTAAAATAAATAGAAACTCTAGATTGGATGTCCAAGTTGGTGTGGAAATCAAATAAGTAGCTAAAAGTATGACATAACAGATACGCCTCACGCCTCTATTAGGTGAGGTGCACTCGGGAAACTTCAAAAATTCGTAGGCTAGCCTGCTAAAATTTGTATAACATTCATAACTTTTTCATACGATAATTGTTCTCAACTGTCTTTATATCAATGGATAGGTATTGACGAGATCTTGAATTCTCATTTAGATTGGTTTTCCCAATAATCAATCGATTTCAATTTTGGCATCTGAGCCATATACGACTATGTTGAAACTTCGAATAATCATAACTTCCTCATATGAAGTCAGATTTGGACATTCTCTATATGCAGAAAATCCTTGTTACATATGCTACAACTTTGGTTAAGATTATTTATCGTAAATAATCTTTTATCAAAATGGTCGTTTTTAACGCTTATTATATCTAATTTGATTAGCCTGAATATGCGGATGTTCCAATTATTTCTCCTTTGGACGATTACGTCCCGAAATCATCAACAAAACAGGGCTTGCATAATGACTCTGCATGTTTCCTTTCTATCCTAGGTAATAACCATAACTCATATGTCTTTTTTAGTGAGTTTCTAACTCTTTGACTTCTTGGTTGTTGATGGTGCTCAATCTTGCACATGCTCTTCCTTCCAAAGTCGATCTTTATTGGAGACTCTTGCTCCTTCTGGAACAGTCTTAACCTATCATAGGTTCTTTACTTCAACTACCATAGCAAACCAAACGGTCATGCTCTAATGATCTTGCATTGCATGATGTAACAACTATACCCTGTCTCTTTAAGTCAGACTCTAGTATGGATGATGCCTCCCTTCATGTTCTAATGTGATATAATCACATCATAACATGTAACATTTATAGCTACATGTTTCTTGGTCTTGATAGCACACATTATATCAAACTTACTTTGTAGATTTTTTGGCGGACTCGATTTGATATGATCACTAAAGTAGGAATGGAATTCATCTTCTTTGTCATCACTGATACAAAGGTAATGATGGAAATGAACAAAATAAATTCAATTACTAGCGTCTTAATAACCTTGTGACTTTTTCCTAATCCAATTGCTAGTCTGGTGGTTTCGTTAGTATAGGCTTCTACTGCCTTTCACACCTACACATACTCGTCCCATGAATAGTCTCGCAGTCACCAAGTTCCTATTCCTAAAATTACAAAATGATTTAACACATACAAATGTGTCCAAATAAGCACGTGTCCTAGACACTCTAATAATGATTATGCGTTTTATTATGTTCGTATGAATTTTCCTTGTCTCCTCTTCGGTGTTCTTCCTCCCTACCTTTCGCAATTCAACTATTAATCTTTCTTTACTGTTTCTTAATCCACTACATGCTCTCACCATTATGAATTGTACACCAGTATAGGCGTTCAATCAGGGCCGGTCCAGACGGTGGGCAACACGGGCGACCGCCCAGGGCCCACGTCTCCAGGGGGCCCAAAATTTATGAGATATGTAGTGTGTGTGTGTGTATATATATATACATATATATATATATATATATATATATATATATATATATCTATATTATTACCTAAATGATTTTTAGGACATAAAGTTGATTCAAACTCAAATTAGCTCAAAAGATAAACAATTGGCTTACTTGTTATTGCTAATTGAACATGTCTATACCGAAGAATAATTGATATTTTTTTAATCTTTATTATATTTGTCTTTAGGGGACCCTTTTTTCTTTTCGCCCCGGGCCTCGTATACGTTTGGACCGGCCCTGCGTTCAATTTACTGACACGAGAATATAGATATGGAAGGTTTTATTTATGATAGACGCATAAGTCCTCCTTATCCCTCCAAAAATTTACATACCAGTTCTAATACCATAATTTAAACATTTTGAATCCTGAACGTATAAATTTTCTTTATTTTAAGTAATGTTCGACAATAGAATTTTCATATATTCATGTATTAGTATTATAGTTAGGCAACCTAAGGCATACTACAAATCATTTAGCACATAATAGCCATTAAAGAATCTTATCCTAAGGTAAGCTAGTGCTTATGTCTATTCAGGTGTACTAAAATAAAATAGACACACATCTCACTATCATCGCTTAGCTTTCTAATTTTAAGTCTAGAAATTCCCTAAAATACCTAGTTCGGTTAAACTAATGGTCTAATACCAACTGTGTAACACCCAAGATCAGAAAGGCCAAGAAAGGAAAGAAAAACCTAAGTCAAAGGGGTCAACTCGTCGAGTCTAGAGAGGAACTCGACGAGTAAGAGCGTGATCCGTGTCGCGGCTTAATTGACCGACTTGACGAGTCCGGGAGACTGACTCGGCGAGTCTTGTCTAGATTAAGAAAGCCCTAATTCCGGGACTTGGACCCTTTTTAAGCATCTCATTCTCCCTTTATTAGCCTCATTTGTAGCCCCCATTGTCCAGAAGCTATTCCACAAAACCCTAGTGCTCTCTTTGAGTGTGTGAGCCATTGTTGAAGAGTTGGAGTGTTCTTGAAGCCTAGAAGGAGGAGAAGGAGTTGAGGGTTCAAGAGGAAGGTGGTGGATCCAGAAGGTTCATCTCTTTAGCTGCTTATTTTGGTAACCAAGTTCCTTCCTTGCCTTGTTATTTGTTGGATCTTTTCATGTCCCTCTTTATGAGATTTTGGACCAAGTATGATACATTTCGGGTTTGGACATCCCCCAAGCTGAATCCCTTCAGCTTCAGGTGTGTCTTGGCCTAGAGGGTCATAAAGTATCAGTCTTGAAAGTGTAGGTGATGCATGGTTGTCCTAAACCCTAGTTTGTGGTGTGTTTAGCCTACATCTCCTTAGCTACACATAAAGGTTGCAACTTTATGTGGGGAATGGGCTTTGGGAGAGTGGATCTATAGTTTCGAGTCCCTGCATGACTCAAAAAGGCTCTGAATGTATTAAGGACTGAATAGACTCGACGATTCCTTCGAGTGGACTCGGCGAGTAGTATGAAGATTAGGAGGAACTCGACGAGTTGGATGAACAACTCGGCGAGTCGGTTGAAGTTTGCCTTGGACTTGGTGAGTCTGTTCTTGGACTCGACGAGTCAAGTCGCGAAACCCCGAACCCTTCGAGTTAAGACTCGAATCAGTGAGTCGAGTGGAGACTCAGTGAGTTGGTCAGGACAGGACACGGAAATCGGTGGACTCGGCGAGTCATGGGCTGACTCGGCGAGTCGATTCGCAAATGGAAGGACTCTGAGCGTATGAACTCGGCGATTCAGTAAGCAGACTCGACGAGTAGGGTTGACCAGGAAGGTTGACTTTGACCTGGACTTTGACTTTGACCAGAGTTTACTTAGTTGACTTTCGGAGGGCAGTTAGACTAAGTGTTATATTAATGTTGGTAGCTCGGGAGGGGGGGGGGGGTAGCGGAGCAGCGATTTAGAGAATTGTCGGTCAACACCCAGAGGGTTATCAGCAAGTTTAGCAGTTCGAGGTGAGTTTCCCTGTTGTGTGGATGGGTCTACGGCCACAATGCCGACCCATATAGTTATGAGTAGGAAGACCCGGGGGTTAGCCCTAGGCACAGTATGCTAGTATGACATTCAGGACGAGGTGCAATGTTAGCGGGCCGGTGGCCAAGGAATGGTTTGCATGATAGTCATACTTGTTGTCTGTATGATACATGTATGTGCCTGGTAGGAAGGTGAGTGTGGGCGAGGTCTCGTATCTCACCAACAGCAGAGTATGGACGATGTTCCATATCTCATTAGCAACATAGTAAGGGCGAGGCCTAGGTTAGGGAAGGAGTGAGTGTGGGCCGAGCCCGTATCTCACTATCAGTAGGAGTGTGGACGGGGTTCCATGACTCATCGGTTGCAGGACATGGGTGAGGCCCAAGATAGGCGAGGCCTTTAGAACAGGATTCGGTAGTATATGTGTTGCGATATGTTTATCTGTTAGTATATGTTGGCGGGCGAGGCCCAATGACAAGTGAGGCCTAAGTGAAACAGATATGTATCCGAGCGGGGCTCAAAACCAGGCGAGGCCTGGAGCGGCGGGGCCGTTGTAGCGGGCGAGGCCCAGAATAGCGAGTGTGGCCCAGTATGTGCAGTATGTGTTTATGCATGGTATGTGGTAGGTTGGGGGAACTCACTAAGCTTTGTGCTTATGGTTTCAGTTTTGGTTTCAGGTACTTCCAGTAACGGAGGGAAGAGCTCGGGGTGATCGCATGGCACACACCATAGATTAGACAGCTTGGGATGTTTTGCTCTGATAATGAAGATATGTTTTGAAATTAATGCTCTGATTATGTTATGGATTGATAATTGTGTTTTAAGTAATGTTTTATAAAAGAAATTTTTTGTTTTGAAATTTGGGACGTTACAAGTTGGTATCAGAGCCTTGGTTTGAGGGATTCGGACATACTCTCGGGTGTGTCTGAACTCAAACTAAGGAATTGGTATGAAATTTTCAAAAATGAAAAGACAGTTTTGTAAAAAGAGTTTTGAAAAAGGAAACAGTTTTAGAAAAGCAAAAAGAATTCAGAAAGAAAAGAATTTCGATAAGAGAAATATGGTGTGGTGCATGCAATCAGCCGAGCTCAAGTAAGTACCCCAAAATACCCATACAAGTTTATGTTATGATTATCAGTTAGTAGAACAGCATGCTAGATTAGGACTAAGGATCTAGGGAGGATGCCTTATGTGCCTATTATATGTGCTTGTGAGCTGCATGATAGTACTGGTTAGACAGTAAGAGGATAGCCTGTTTAGCTTATGCTTGAGTTTATGAGCTTATGTTGCATGCTAGTACAGATTCTTGATATGAGATTATGGTTGCTTGAGTATGTTATGGTTAGATTTTTCCCTTGTCTAAATGCTGCTTGCTTTGTGCATTGTGGGATTCTGAATGATGGGAGTTAGCCATTAGGTGGATACGTCACGTCACATGTGATCAGGGTTGAATAATCTCAGAGTGCTGGATTTGGCCCTATTGCGCAGCTCTTGTTTGACTCCAACCGTTGTAGGGACGAGTCTTTTACTCGAAGGATTATTTGAGCCTCGTCACATGTGATGGTATCCAGGTGATGGCTAATTGGCATCATAAGGAGGCCTTCAGCGGCTGAGGACTGGTTTGGTATGAGTCAGAGGATTCCCTAGGGTAAGCCTAGTATGAGATAGTGCTGGGAGCAGTAGTAGTAGGAAAAGGGACCTGGTGGAGTCAAAGCAGTTCTTGAGGAAAGTACGAATAGATGTGGAAGGTAGTATGGGCCCATACTACTGAAAGCAGAGGATCCGTACTCGATTCGAGAAAGGCCGAGATGAGACCGGGAAACTTGTAGTGTGTGCATATGATACCTCAGCAGTGATGAGTATTTTGATAGTTATTGTGATATGTTTTCAACATGGTGACATTGCGAGAGAGACCAGTGGGCGGATCAGGTGCCGGAGGGATCAGGCTCGGGTTCAGGGGTTGAGCAGCTCGAGGAGCGGATGAGGGAGTTGATATCAGCTGAGGTTACGCGCAACATACTAGACCAGAATCCTGTGATCTTTGGCACGATCAAGGAGGGTATACTAGAGATCTTGGATGAGAGGATGGGAGCCTTCCGTACCGAGATGATGGCTTTGATGGGAGCGTGTACTTTGACATTCCGAGAGTTCAGGGTTTGCGGGGCACCAGATTATCATGGGGCTAGGGACCTCATTGCTAGCAGCAGATGGTTGGCTGATGTTGCCAACGCATTTCGTACGAGCCGGTGCCCCGAGGGGGACAAAGTGAGACTCGCCTTCTGTCTTCTAAAGGACAGAGCGAGGGATTGGTGGAAGGAGATTGGTCATGCCATTGGTGACGATGCCACGTTGGACGCAATGACATGGAGCGATTTCTCGGCCAGGTTTAGGGCTGAGTTTTCACCGATTATTGAGGTGCAGTAGTTGGCACGGGAGTTTCAGGATTTGACGCAGACTATTGAGATTGTGGCGGAGATCACCGCCAAGTTCAGGGAGAGGACCTTCCTTGTTTCGCAGTATGTCGCGGATGAGGAGATGAAGAAGGCCCGATATCACGAGATGTTGAGGGATGATATCAGGCAGTTTGTGAGCAGGTCTAGCTACAAAACGTTGGAGGATATGATCGCTCGGGCTAGAGAGAGGGAAATTGATTTGGAGCAGATCCGGAAGAGGAAGCCGGATGAGGTTCAGGTAGCCACAGGTTCGGGCAAAACACTCAAGGAATCGGATTCGAGGTCGAGGGATTATCAGTGTCACACCCCCAAACCTGAACGGCAGAAACGTTCGGGGGCGGATGACTTCATGTGGTAACGTAACAAATGAATACATAGTAAAGAAAGCAATACAACCATCATATATATAATTGAAAGTTTACATTTGTCAAAAGTTACATGTTCAAAACTCAATTACAATATGATGTCAAAAATACGAGATTAAACTGGCGCCGCAGCATCCCTTCATCAAAAGCGTAATGAATACCTGAAATTACTGATTTCCTGGGACATACAAGTAATTTTGAAAGAGTAGATCAGCATTTAAGCTGGTGAATTTCATAAGTATTTAAGTGGCAATGTTTGAATGAAATGAAATGTTTTATCTTTGTTCGTTTGTGTGTAGAAAATCCTATATTTTCTACTAGTATAAAAGTAGCCTTCGCTCAAGACCAATGTTTGACTCCAAAATGTATGTAAGTGTAAAATAACCAATGAGTTTGATAACCTTGTAGATCAATGCATTTTTAATACCCCTTGTGAGTTTTATAACCATACTATTGACTCGGAATGCCTATACACAACGTTCTTCAGGCGTTGGAATGTTATGACGTTTGTCACCCCAAACGGTGGACTGCAGCTAACAGTCAGGGCGCGGGTTGTCAAGCCCGTATAGATCTATACACAAACACCATGCTCCCCCTCCAAGGGATTCTGGTATATAATACAGGACTTGAAATGTGTACTCGAACGTACATGAAGTTAGTGTCTCACAAAACCGTGGTATAAAAACAGATCTACTTGTTAAAATGTTACGTTTGTTCTTGTATACGAAAGTAAACTTCTTGAAATTCATGTTTCTAGTACATAGGAGTTAGAAATTTGTTCGTAAAACTATACCTATTATAGTTTTCTAAAAGTGTGTCTTGTTTGTTTAGAAATACCTAGGAAAGGAATCACTTGTTTATAAAAGCATAGATTTTTGGTGTAGAGTCTAAGATAGACAAGAATAATCTAAGAAAAGTTTAGTTTATACATGCATTACAACAAATTTATATTTCAAAAGATAGAATGCTATTTTAACATATTATATATATATATATATATATATATATATATATATATATATATATATATATATATAAAAGTTCCTTAAAAGTTTATAAATCGCATGTGATTTGAATATATAACAGCATATAAAAGAGTTTCTTTATGTAACACACGATAATACTCGTGTGTTTTACTTGTAATCCCCCCTTTGAAAGCATATAAAAGCATTTAGAATATTTAAAAAGGTTGATTAAGGGGTATGAAACTCACTTGAAAGTCTGAAGATAGCGAGATGGAAAACCGGGTAGAGTTTCGTCTCGGGAAACGGATTTTCCTCGGGATTCTCGGGAATCTCGGGAATAAAATCGACCCTCGGGACTTGAGCCAAAAAGACCAGAGCTTCGGGTTTGAACGGACACGGAAAACGAGGCAAGATTGTGAGAGAGAGGAGAGAAATGAGCCCTTTTCTCGGAAGCCCTCGCATCCTATTTATAGGAAGGCTGGACTGCCTCGGTACGCGGGGCGTACGCTCGTACGCAGCGCGTACGCGTACGTCATGCATGACCGAAGCCTCGACTGCCTCGGCTTCGGATGGGACGGGTTGCTGGGGAGGCGGGTCGGACGCGACAGCGGGTCGGACGGGACAGTGGGTCGGACGGGTCGGGCGCTTCGGACGGGTCGGATTCCTCGGATAGGGCGACGTGGACGATCAGAGGCCAAGTCTCTCGGGTACGCTGGGCGTACAGGGGTACGCAGCGCGTACCCGGATGAGGACGCTGACTCCTCTTCGGATAAGGTCCGAATTTTGATTTAAATAAATAATTAATTTATTTAATAAACTTCAAAAATTCATATCTTCTTCATACGAACTCTGTTTTCGATGTTCTTTATATCCACGCGTAGGTGAGACTACGCTCTACAACTTTCGTTTAGACTCCGTCGGCAAATTCCGAAATTATTTTTTTATTATTTATTATAAACTCATCGTGTTTAAGGAATTTCTTTGAAAATTCATAACTTCTTTATCTGATGTCGGTTTTTGCCAGACTTTTTACCGCTGAAATACCATTGTCGAGACCTTCGATTCTCGTTTAGGTCATTCCGGCCAAAAGTCGCTCGATCTCCGATTCGAGTTTTTAGCTGTCTGTTGCTAAGCCGAACTTGGAAAAATCATAACTTCGCTATATGAAATCGAATTTGGGCGTTCTTTTCACGTACGATCATGGTTCAAAGACATTTAAACAAAGAAGGAAATTAAATAGAACTATTTGCACATTTTATTATGAAAGTAAATTTTATTACTCAAAAGTGGTTACAATACTTGACCCATTTTGGTCATTACAAAGAGTCGAAATATCGGGTTGTCACATCATCCCCCCGTTAGAGAGAATTTCGTCCCGAAATTTAAAGTAGTAAAGATACTAGTGAACATGAAAGAGATGAGGGTACTTTTGTTTCATCTGATCTTCGCGTTCCCATGTGAATTCAGGTCCCCGCTTGGCGTTCCAGCGAACCTTCACGATGGGTATGCGACTTTGTTTTGTTTGTTTGACCTCTCGGTCCATGATTTCTACTGGTTCTTCCACAAAGTTGAGGCTCTCATTGATCTCGATCTCGTTGAGTGGAATAACAAGAGTCTCGTCGGACAGACACTTTTTCAAGTTTGAGACGTGGAAGGTTGGATGGATGTTACTAAGTTCGCACGGTAGGTTAAGCTTGTAAGCCACAGGGCTGATTCTGGCAAGAATCTCGAAAGGCCCTATGTATCTTGGATTTAGTTTCCCACGCTTTCCAAATCGTATTAAACCCTTCCACGGTGAGACCTTTAATAAGACGTGGTCTCCTACCTGGAATTCCAAAGGTTTCCTCCTTTGGTCAGCGTAGCTTTTCTGTCGGTCTCTAGAGGCTTTCAATCGTTCACGAATCTGAACGATCTTCTCTGTCGTTTCACGTATGATCTCCGGACCGGTGAGAGTGCTTTCAGGAACTCTTCCTCTAGCTAACTGGGTATCGCCAACTTCAGTCCAGCATAGAGGGGATCTGCACTTTCGACCATAGAGGGCTTCAAACGGAGCAGCCTTTATGCTTGTATGATAACTATTGTTGTATGAAAATTCGAAAAGGGGAAAATGAATATCCCATGCCTTTCCAAAGTCAATCACACAGGCTCTCAGCATATCTTCTAAAGTTTGTATTGTTCTCTCACTTTGTCCGTCTGTCTGTGGGTGGTAGGCTGTACTCATGTCTAGCCTAGTTCCCAGGGAATTTTGTAGTGACTGCCAGAATCTTGAAGTGAATCTACTATCTCGATCGAAGATAATGGATATCGGAACACCATGCAGTCGCACTACTTCCCTTAAGTAAGTTCTTGTAAGCTTCTCCATTTTGTCAGTCTCCTTGATGGGTAGGAAATGCGCGGATTTGGTCAATCTGTCGACAATGACCCATATGGTATCGAGTCCACTTGTCGTCTTGGGTAACTTGGTTATGAAGTCCATAGTAATCCGCTCCCATTTCCATTCTGGTATCTCTGGTTGTTGTAGTAATCCTGACGGTTTCTGATACTCGACCTTAACCTTAGCGCAAGTAAGACATTTACTCACGAAGGTAGCAATTTCTGCTTTCATGTTAGGCCACCAGTATAGTTTCTTAAGATCCAGATACATTTTATCTGAACCCGGGTGAACGGTATATCTTGAGTTGTGGGCCTCGGTCATGACTACGTTTCTGAAACCACCATGTTTCGGGGTCCAGATTCGGTCCATGAGATAGTAGGCTCCGCCACCCTTGACTTCTAGATTCTTCTCCATTCCTCGCAGGGATTCACCCGCCACATTTTTAGGTTGCAAAGCTTCCATTTGTGCCTCCTTAATTTGTGTGTATAAGTGGGAATGGATAGTCATGGTCAGAGATTTGACCCTCCGACCAGTGTATTCCTTTCGACTGAGGGCGTCAGCTACTACGTTGGCCTTGCCAGGATGATAACGAATTTCGCATTCGTAGTCACTTAGTAACTCAACCCATCGTCGTTGTCGCATGTTGAGTTCCTTCTGATCGAAAATGTGTTGAAGGCTCTTGTGATCGGTGAAAATAGTACTCTTTGCTCCGTATAAGTAGTGCCTCCAGATCTTCAGAGCAAATACCACTGCTCCCAACTCGAGATCGTGTGTCGTATAGTTCACTTCGTGTGTCTTAAGCTGTCGGGAGGCATAAGCGATAACCTTCCCTCTCTGCATAAGAACACAACCAAGTCCTTGATTTGACACATCGCAATACACTACGAAGTCTTCTATCCCTTCGGGGAGGGATAGTATCGGTGCGGTGCACAAGGCCTGCTTTAGTGTCTGGAATGCCTTCTCTTGTTTCGCTTCCCAGTCAAAGGCCACACCTTTCTGGGTTAATGTAGTAAGAGGTTTCGCAATGCTCGAAAAGTTCTTTATGAATCTGCGATAGTAGCCAGCTAGACCTAGAAATTGACGAATTTCTGTAGGTGTCTTTGGTGCCGACCAGTTCTCGATGGCCTTAATTTTGGAGGGGTCCACGTGTATACCTTTCTCGCTAACAACGTGGCCTAAAAATTCGACTCTTCGAATCCAAAATTCGCATTTAGAGAACTTCGCATAGAGTTTCTCCGTTCGCAGTGTTTCTAGGACTTTTCGTAGGTGCTGACTATGCTCTTCCTCACTTCGAGAGTAGACAAGTATATCATCGATAAAGACGATGACGAACTGATCCAAGTAAGGGCGGCATACCCTATTCATTAGGTCCATAAATACTGCTGGTGCATTGGTTAATCCGAACGGCATCACCACGAATTCGTAGTGTCCATAACGAGTTCGGAAAGCTGTCTTTGGAATGTCCCCCTCTAGAACTCGTAATTGGTGATATCTGGATCGTAAGTCTATTTTTGAGAAGTAGTTCGCCCCTTGAAGTTGATCGAATAGGTCGTCAATACGGGGTAGAGGATAGCGGTTCTTGACAGTAAGTTTGTTCAGTTCTCTGTAGTCGATGCACATACGGAACGATCCGTCTTTCTTCTTTACAAACAAGACCGGTGCTCCCCAAGGTGAGAAACTTGGTCTTATGAATCCTTTGTGAAGGAGTTCATTAAGTTGACTGGAAAGTTCCTGCATCTCTGCTGGTGCGAGACGGTAAGGCGACTTCGCTACTTGGGTAACTCCTGGAACTAAGTCGATTCTGAACTCGACTTGGCGTTGCGGTGGTAATCCTGGTAGTTCTTCTGGAAAGATATCGGGAAAGTCGCGTACTACCGAGATGCTCTTGATGTCCTTCAGTTCTTGGCTTGTATCAACGATGTGCGCTTGGAATGCTCGACAATCCTTCCACAAGCACTTTCGAGCTTGGATGCACGAAATGATGCGAAGGTTTGTACTAGATTTGTCGCCGTAGATAACTAGTGTTTCGTTTTTAGGAAGATTAAGACGGACTGCTTTCTCAAAGCACATGATGTCGGCGCGAAGAAGACTCAACCAATCCATGCCGACTATGACGTCGAAACTTTTAATTTGAACCGGCATGAGATTGATTGGGAAAGAATGGCCGTCTAATGTTAACGTACAGCCCATGTATATGCAATTTGTGTTTTCGGTTTTTCCATTGGCCATCTCTACAGTGAATGATTTTTCTAACTTGCTAGGTTTAGGTTTAAGTAAATGAATAAAGTTTTGACTCACGAAGCTTCTCTTCGCTCCACTATCGTATAATATGCATGCGTATGAATTATCGAGAAGGAACGTACCAGCAACTATAGTTGGGTCAACTACAGCTTCGTCGTGGCCTATTGCCAACACTCGTCCCACACCTCTGGTGCCTGCTGTCTTAGGACAGTTCCTCTTATAGTGGCCCACCTCGCCACAACCGTAGCAAGTCTGCCCTACACCCGCACCGGGAACTTGAGTGATCGGCTTTGCGGGTTCCTTGCAGAAACGGGCTGTGTGTCCTTTCTTGTTGCAGTTGGCGCACTGCATTTCTCGACAAGGTCCATGGTGGTGGTAATTGCATTTGGTGCACTTTGGGAGGTTACCTATATAAGGCTTTGTTGGGTAGGTATTTGTAGGGGCTGTAGTAGGTACAGTGGCAGCGTTTACTGAAACCAGTTGTTTCTTTGCGGATTCTTGGGAAGACCCACCCTTCCCTTTATTCCACACTCTCTTTCTGCCATTGTTGTTGTTGTTGTTGTTGTTTCCTTTCTGTGGTGCTGGTGCAGAAGTGGTTGAGTTCTGATGACCTCTGTAGTCAATCAGAGATTGTGCCAGTTCCTTAGCACTTTCAAAGGTGTCAGGTTTAGAAGCTAACACGCTTGATCGCATTTGGGGCGTCAGTCCCCAGATGTACCTTTCTATTTTCTTGCTCTCGGGAGCAATCATATCTGGACAAAGGATTACCAGCTCGCAGAATCTGTTGGTATAAGTAGCGATGTCAGTACCAACCATTCCGAGAGTCCATAGCTCGTGTTCAAGCTTTTGAATCTCTCCCCGTGGGCAGTATTCTCTCATCATCATGGCCTTCAAGCTCTCCCAGCTTATGGAGTTTGCCATGATTAGGGTAAGTACTTTAACGTGGCCATTCCACCAAGTTAAAGCTTTATCGAGAAGGGTGAAAGTTGCAAATTTGACCTTGCTGTGCTCGAGACAGGAGCAGATTTCAAAGACTGCCTCCGTCCTTTCAATCCACTGTCTCAGGGCCATCACACCACCAGTACCATAAAACATCCGGGGCTTGGCATTAGTGAAGTCCTTATAGGTGCATTCTCGAGGTGGTCCATGACTCTCGCCATGGTTGGATAGGTGTGTGCCAGATCCCGAGCCATTAGTACTTGAGTTATTGATCTATGACATGGCAGCTGCCACCGCTGCGATGACTGCTGCTTGAAACATAACAGCATCAAATGGAGGTGGTGGAGGTGGTGGTGGTATAGGTGCTTCTTCACCGTTGTTTCGCCTTGGATTCCTACGCGGAGGCATCCTTCAACTATAGGTTGAAAAGACAAGGATAAGAATTTCATAGAATAGAAAATGTATGTGTCTCATGAACTAAATCGCTATAGTTCAACAACAGATGATAGTATGAGTCTTAAAATAGGAGAATGAAAGTTATTTGTAAGACTGAAGGTATGAAACAAGAAGTTGGTTTCACAAAGACCATTCAAGGTTTGAACGAAATACTTAACATAGTAGTAATAGTGCCACTTATATTAATATAAAAGTTTTTACAACGATCATGAAAATTTGACCCCTATAAGGGTCTCCGATTACAAAGTTCAAGAAACTTAAAGACTTTTAGCCGAGGTCCTAAGCTATAACAAAATTTGAGTCCTTGACAAGCACTACTTGCGTCGAAGGTTGCGCTTGGAGCTTGACTCCGCATCTGATTGCTTTGACTCCATTAGACGCCTATCAAAAGCGGCTTGTTGTTCCCTCAGTTCAGCGAGGGCTGCAATCATTTGCGCTTGAAATGCTTCGGTTTGGAATTGAGCGTTGTCTTGCATCTTGTCCAGCCTACGGATGTCAGAAGTGTGAACCTGCACTTCCACATTGATATCCCGGAGTCGGCTAGCTTGAACTCCAGACTGATAGGACTGATTGGCTAACTTACCCACCATTACCGGGAGTGCTCGATCAGCCGAACCTCCGCCGCAGACATCATAGAAGTCCCGGCACATGCCGTAGGGAGGGCGTAGGTTTTGCTGTTGGCTCCAATGGTGGAGGTGACTTCCCCAGACGGGAGTCGGTCCTTGAAAGTTCCTTACGAAGACGGGAGGTTGAATGGGTGGTGGATCGATAACTTCCGGCTCTGAGTCGGTACCGGAGTCATCACCCACTTCTATGGGTTCCTCGTCCTCTTCGGGATCATCTTCGATCCATCCTCCGTTGCCTTGGTTGGGAAAGTAGGGGTCGCCAGGGTGGTGAAATCCAGCCATTTGACTGTACGAGAAATAGGGTTATAAGAATTGAATAAAGTCGGAACATGCAAAACATGTAAGTTAAACTAGTTTAGATAGCAAATACTCCTATAGTATTTAAATTCTTGTGTTTGATTCTTGTAATGGTTTGGTAAGTTTTGACTTGTTGCTTACTACGATCATTCCTCGATAAACGTTGGTCCAATCTCGGTCAAATATAGTTGATCACGCTATATTTGTCCAAAATCTGATTACATATATCGAGTCTCAATCGTAGTGTCAACTTGTCTAAATACTTGTATAGTTGTATAACATGAAAATAGTTTGTGGTATGCATGTAATTGTACTTAAATGAACTATCAATTTAAGTTGAACGCAAAACTGCTTAAGCGTAAAAAGAAAATTTGTTTTGTCAGAGAGTATTAGTCCCTTAAGCATTTATAGTTTGTATATCTTATGTGGTTTGATATACTTAGTTCACTATAAACATTGCTCTGATACCAATCTGTCACACCCCCAAACCTGAACGGCGGAAACGTTCGGGGGCGGATGACTTCATGTGGTAACGTAACAAATGAATACATAGTAAAGAAAGCAATACAACCATCATATATATAATTGAAAGTTTACATTTGTCAAAAGTTACATGTTCAAAACTCAATTACAATATGATGTCAAAAATACGAGATTAAACTGGCGCCGGAGCATCCCTTCATCAAAAGCGTAATGAATACCTGAAATTACTGATTTCCTGGGACATACAAGTAATTTTGAAAGAGTAGATCAACATTTAAGCTGGTGAATTTCATAAATATTTAAGTGGCAATGTTTGAATGAAATGAAATGTTTTATCTTTGTTCGTTTGTGTGTAGAAAATCCTATATTTTCTACTAGTATAAAAGTAGCCTTCGCTCAAGACAAATGTTTGACTCCAAAATGTATGTAAGTGTAAAATAACCAATGAGTTTGAAAACCTTGTAAATCAATGCATTTTTAATACCCCTTGTGAGTTTTATAACCATACTATTGACTCGGAATGCCTATACACAACGTTCTTCAGGCGTTGGAATGTTATGACGTTTGTCACCCCAAACGGTGGACTGCAGCTAACAGTCAGGGCGCGGGTTGTCAAGCCCGTATAGATCTATACACAAACACCATGCTCCCCCTCCAAGGGATTCTGGTATATAATGCAGGACTTGAAATGTGTACTCGAACGTACATGAAGTTAGTGTCTCACAAAACCGTGGTACAAAAACAGATCTACTTGTTAAAATGTTACGTTTGTTCTTGTATACGAAAGTAAACTTCTTGAAATTCATGTTTCTAGTACATAGGAGTTAGAAATTTGTTCGTAAAACTATACCTATTATAGTTTTCTAAAAGTGTGTCTTGTTTGTTTAGAAATACCTAGGAAAGGAATCACTTGTTTATAAAAGCATAGATTTTTGGTGTAGAGTCTAAGATAGACAAGAATAATCTAAGAAAAGTTTAGTTTATACATGCATTACAACAAATTTATATTTCAAAAGATAGAATGCTATTTTAACATATATTATATATATATAAAAGTTCCTTAAAGGTTTATAAATCGCATGTGATTTGAATATATAACAACATATAAAAGAGTTTCTTTATGTAACACACGATAATACTCGTGTGTTTTACTTGTAATCCCCCCTTTGAAAGCATATAAAAGCATTTAGAATATTTAAAAAGGTTGATTAAGGGGTATGAAACTCACTTGAAAGTCTGAAGATAGCGAGATGGAAAACCGGGCAGAGTTTCGTCTCGGGAAACGGATTTTCCTCGGGATTCTTGGGAATCTCGAGAGTAAAATTGACCCTCGGGACTTGAGCCAAAAAGACCAGAGCTTCGGGTTTGAACGGACACGGAAAACGAGGCAAGATTGTGAGAGAGAGGAGAGAAATGAGCCCTTTTCTCGGAAGCCCTTGCATCCTATTTATAGGAAGGGTGGACTGCCTCGGTACGCGGGGCGTACGCTCGTACGCAGCGCGTACGTGTACGTCATGCATGACCGAAGCCTCGACTGCCTCGGCTTCGGATGGGACGGGTTGCTGGGGAGGCGTGTCGGACGCAACAGCGGGTCGGACGGGACAGCGGGTCGGACGGGTCGGGCGCTTCGGACGGGTCGGATTCCTCGGATAGGGCGACGTGGACGATCAGAGGCCAAGTCTCTCGGGTACGCTGGGCGTACAGGGGTACGCAACGCGTACCCGGATGAGGACGCTGACTCCTCTTCGGATAAGGTCCGAATTTTGATTTAAATAAATAATTAATTTATTTAATAAACTTCAAAAATTCATATCTTCTTCATACGAACTCCGTTTTCGATGGTATTTATATCCACGCGTAGGTGAGACTACGCTCTACAACTTTTGTTTAGACTCCGTCGGCAAATTCCGAAATTATTTTTTTATTATTTATTATAAACTCATCGTGTTTAAGGAATTTCTTTGAAAATTCATAACTTATTTATCTGATGTCGGTTTTTGCCAGACTTTTTACCGCTGGAATACCATTGTCGAGACCTTCGATTCTCGTTTAGGTCATTCCAGCCAAAAGTCGCTCGATCTCCGATTCGAGTTTTTAGCTGTCTGTTGCTAAGCCGAACTTGGAAAAATCATAACTTCGCTATATGAAATCGGATTTGGGCGTTCTTTTCACGTACGATCATGGTTCAAAGACATTTAAACAAAGAAGGAAATTAAATAGAACTATTTGCACATTTTATTATGAAAGTAAATTTTATTACTCAAAAGTGGTTACAATACTTGACCCATTTTGGTCATTACAAAGAGTCGAAATATCGGGTTGTCACATCATCCCCCCGTTAGAGAGAATTTCGTCCCGAAATTTAAAGTAGTAAAGATACTAGTGAACATGAAAGAGATGAGGGTACTTTTGTTTCATCTGATCTTCGCGTTCCCATGTGAATTCAGGTCCCCGCTTGGCGTTCCAGCGAACCTTCACGATGGATATTTAAAGGGTAGTTAGGGAATGTGCCCTTTCGGAGAAGGTTACTTGGGATGCAGTAACTGTAGCATGCCTGTGTGGGACTTGGAATGTCTCGCTAGTTCGTAAATGTATCGTTTAGAGATGGACTGGTTAGATCTCTAGCTATGGTAAGCTTGGGTTCCTCAGCTGATTGATTATGGGATGGTAGCAAGGATCTGGAATTCTTTTCAAGCATTGAGCAGTGAGGTGGAAGCAGGATCGAAGTGGGGGAGAATCCTCCGAGTGTACAAGGGTAAGAGCACACAGATCCAGAATGAGTACACGGTCTCTGAGGAGGAAAGGGAGTGGCACAGCGTTAGATGGATTGAGGAGCTCAGGGTTGGGGGTTTGAGAAACTCCCCATCAGTTAGTGCATGCAATGGTGATGGTTAGTACGTGGTTGAGAATTCATTTGGAGGATCGCCTGTAGGACTCGAGTGAGTCGGAATGAAGATCTTGAGGACAGATAGCATGGGATTCTTTCGCGTTAGGAGTCAGTGGCAGAGATAGCATGTAGAGCATGGTGGAGCGGCGGGGGAGCCGCATCATTCTCCAACAGCAGTCAGAGATGGAAGGTGTTGTAAGACTACGGGGTAGCCGTAGCATTCACTAGCGGTCAGTTGGCATGGAAGGTGTTGTAACACTACGGGTAAGCCGTAGCATTTCCTAGTAGCTTTGTTAGCGGAGCTGGGGCGAGGCCCTTATCTCCTAGTGATCAAGGTAGGGATCAATAAAGGGTAGTAGTTGAGGATAGTAGGGAGGTTGCATGTACAGCCCTAGAGAGGTGAGACCTTGGGAGAGGCTGCTCTAGGATGTAGTTGGGTGAGACTCGTGGGCAAGGCCCATATGAGTAGCAGTATAGGTGAGACCTGAGAGCAGGGTTGCTCAGTAGTGTGGTTGGGTGAGACCCGTGGGCGAGGCCCGTGCGAGAGTGGCTAGACAAGTGAGACTAGAAGGATAGATTTCTTGAGGTTATAGGCGGGTGAGACCCGTGGGCGAGGCCCGTGAGATTATAGTAGAGCAGGTGGGACCTGGTAGGTACCGTAGTGTCAAGATAGAGGATTGAGGATCCCAGGATTGTAGTGCCAGAATGGCAGAATAGATTGAGCAGTTATAGGTAGTCGAAGTTTCTTCGAAAGTCGTTGGGAGAGACTAGGAGTTGTGTTAGGGGCTAGCGACCGGTGGGAGCCAATAATCCAAATATTGATAGATTGGTAGGGACCAGGGTGGTCTCGGTTCATCCGGAAGGCAGACAAGGGACAACAAAAATTTTCAGTCAATGGCAGTGGTGTTAAGAAGTATCCAATAGGTATTGGCAGTGATGACCGCATTGAGAGTAGCATGGGTAATGGATTCGGTGAAGGATAAGTCCTTCACAGCAATAAGGGAGGTAGCTGGTTATGGAACGTTGCCTTGGGGAGGTCAGAAGATGCACAATGAAAGAGTGGGGTGAACCCCTAGGGGTTCAGTTTCAGTACTCGGGGAGTACCAGAAGGATTATCAGGTGAGTAAGTTGTGTTTCCAGGAGGGTCGAGGTTAGGGTAAACCTGAGGATATTACCCGCAAGAAGTAATGATAGTCAGAAGGACCAGGCGGAGGGCCGGCAGAGGTAGCCAGCGGGTGTTAGGTTTCCCAGACAGAGTGTTGGAGGCATATCTTAGGTCGGTCGGCCATAGTGAACTTTGAGGACGAAGTTTAGTTTAAGTGGGGGAGAGTTGTAACACCCAAGATCAGAAAAGCCAAGAAAGGAAAGAAAACCCTAAGTCAAAAGGGTCAACTCGTCGAGTCCAGGGAAGAACTCGACGAGTCAGAGCGCGGTCCGTGTCACGGCTTAAGTGACCGACTCGATGAGTCTAGGAGACTGACTCGGCGAGTGTTGTCTGGATTAAGAAAGCCCTAATTCCGGGACTTGGACCCTATTTAAGCATCTCATTCTCCCTCTATCAGCCTCATTTGTAGCTCCCATTGTCCAGAACCTATTCCATGAAACCCTAGTGCTCTCTTTGAGAGTGTGAGCCATTGTTGAAGATTTTGAGTGTTCTTGAAGCCTAGAAGGAGAAGAAGGAGTTGAGGGTTCAAGAGGAAGGTTGTGGATCCAGAAGGTTCATCTCTTTAGCTGCTCATTTTGGTAACCAAGTTCCTTCCTTGCCTTGTTATTTGTTGGATCTTTTCATGTCCCTCTTTATGAGATTTGGACCAAGTATGATACATTTCGGGTTTAGACATCCCCCAAGCTGAATCCCTTCAGCTCCAGGTGTGTCTTGGCCTTGACGGTCATAAAGTATCAGTCTTGAAAGTGTAGGTGATGCATGGTTTTCCTAAACCCTAGTTTGTGGTGTGTTTAGCCTAGATCTCCTTAGCTACACGTAAAGGTTGCAACTTTACGTGGGGAATGGGCTTTGGGTGAGTGGATCTATAGTTTGGAGTCCCTGCATGAATCAAAAAGCCTCTGAATGTATGAAGGACTGAATAGACTCGGCGAGTCCTTCGAGTGGACTCGGCGAGTAGTATGAAGATTAGGAGGAACTCGACGAGTTGGATGAAAAACTCGGCGAGTCGGTTGAAGTTTGCCTTGGACTCGGTGAGTCTGTTCTTGGACTCAGCGAGTCAAGTCGCGAAACCCCGAACCCTTCAAGTTATGACTCGAATCAGTGAGTCGAGTGGAGACTCAGTGAGTTGGCCAGGACAGGACACGGAAATCGGTGGACTCGGCGAGTTGAGTCGCGAATGGAAGGACTCTGAGCGTATGAACTCGGCGAGTCATTAGGCAGACTCGGCGAATAGGGTTGACCAGGAAGGTTAACTTTGACCAGGACTTTGACTTTGACCAGAGTTGACTTAGTTGACTTTCGGAGGGCAGTTAGACTAAGTGTTATATTAATGTTTGTAGCTCGAGGGGGGGGGGGGGGGGGGGCTAGCGGATTAGCGGTTCAAAGAATTGTCGGTCAACACCCAGAGGGTTATCAGCAGGTTCAGTAGTTCAAGGTGAGTTTCCCTTTTGTGTGGATGGGTCTACGGCCACAATGTCGGCCCATATAGTTATGAGTAGGAAGACCCGGGGGTTAGCCCTAGGCACAGTATCCTAGTATGATATTCAGGACGAGGTCCACTGTTAGTGGGCGGGTGCCCACGGAATGGTTTGCATGATAGTCATACGTGTTGTCTGTATGATACATGTATGTGCCTGGTAGGAAGGTGAGTGTGGGCGAGGTCTCGTATCTCACCAACAGCAGAGTATGGACGGTGTTCCATATCTCATTAGCAACATAGTAAGGGCGAGGCCCAGGTTAGGGAAGGAGTGAGTGTGAGCCGAGCCCATATCTCACTATCAGTAGGAGTGTGGACGGGGTTCCATGACTCATCAGTTGTAGGACATGGGCGAGGCCCAAGATAGGCGAGGCCTTTAGAACAGGATTCGATAGTATATGTTTAGTATGTGTGGTGCGATATGTTTATGTGTTAGTATATAATGACGGGCGAGGCCCAATGACAGGCGAGGCCTAAGTGAAATAGATATGTATCCGAGCGGGGCTCAAAGCCAGGCGAGGCCAGGAGCAGCGGGGCCGTTTGTCACTCCCCAAAACCAAGAACGGCGGAAACGTTCTGGGGCGGAGGACGTCATGTATAATATCAACAACAATGTAAAGTAGTAAACAAGCAACAACATCATCTATTGCATTAATAAAATAATTATTATACAATTGTATTCTGTCAAATCTTGATATACACTAAAGCATAAATCAAAATGAAAGATAAGTCTTGAATAAGCTCCATCTTCCTTTCTTCTTGCATCGGTACCTATCTAAGATGACCTGAGGATACAAGAAATTTTGAAAGCGAGTATCAGCTATAAAGCTGGTGAGATCATAAGTATTAATGTGTCTTAATTTGTAAAAACTTATAATTTTTAAGACTTGACATTGTTTTGAAAGAAAGCTCATAAAAGTATGAAAATGTTTGTAGATCAGCTGTAAATGTTTGAAAACCCTAGAATCCCTATGATTCCTATTAGTAACAAAAGGAGTCTTCTACCAAGACTTAACTGTGCTCTTTGTAGTCTTCTACCAAGACTTAACTGTGCTCTTTGTAGTCTTCTACCAAGACCTAATTGTGTTACTATTATTATCATTATAAGGAATTTTATCCTTTGGTACAAGGATACCTAAATATAATTTTACCTCATTGGTTATGTGAATGAGTCACAATTATGGGTAATAATATAACTAACCTGAATCATACCCTTTGGTACTGTAAACGTTAACTTTAAGCCATCCGTAGACGTACTCTTTACCTCTGTTGCTAACAGCTGGGTATAGGAATAGTTAATCCCTTAATCGTGCACCTGAAAAGGTACCAACCGTTTGACATCCGTAGATGTACTTTTACCTCTGTAGCTAACAGAGATTCTAGGAATGGTCAATCCCCCAACTCGCATCCTGTGGTACTAGGATAATAATCTATTCTATCTCGTCGATTATGTGATCTTATCACAAGGAAAAGGTAAGAACACGGATTTAATAACAGAGTCGATACATATAAAATGTAATAGGACTCCTACTGATATATCTATGCACAAGTACTCCTATAAGTATAATAATGTAAATATTATAGTAGAGTACGGTAAGGTTCTACGTGTACTAGCTGTAATGAGTGTTCTCTCTATCTAGCAAGTATAGTAATATAAACGTTCTAGTATAGATGTATATGTTCTCGTCCTAGTATAGTTTGTACATGTAATGTATAGTAATGTTTTAGAAAGTATTGACTCATGAATGAACTGACTCATTGTATGATATCGCATTCTAGTAATGGTTCTGGTATCTTCCTAAACTACCCATATGGTAGCTTACTAGTAATCTAAGTGGTATGTATGGACGTGGATGTATACCCTTGTTACCCAAGGGCATAGGATGAACTGGAAGGACCTTTTATGACTTTATATGTACACATGATATATAACTAATATTTAAACGACCTTCGGACGAGTATCCAATATCCCACCAGACCACATCCAAATCGAGGAAAAGGAAATAGGGTGGATAGCCTTCCTAAGTCTTTTAAACATTTCTTATATAACTATACATATAGAGGCATGCAATTTATAATATAAAAGCATAAATAAGTTTGGTAAAACATTTGAAACATAAATATTAGTTTAAGGAAAGATCGACTTGATGTCAATCTATAACACAATTTGAAGGCATAAGTTTGATAAAACGATATAAGTATAAGGAACATTTGTTTGAAACATAGTTGTAAATGAGTTTGAAATATGATAAACAGAGTAAGAGGTACAGTGTAATAAGGAGTTTAAAACATATAAAATGTTTATTAAAATCATTTGAAGGAAACTGTTTGGTAAAACGGCTAATGAGTAGCCAAATCTTTTGAATGTTGTATATTAATCACATGTGATTGATGTAATACTAGCATGATTCTACTTGTATCCCCCCCATAAAGCATTTAAAAGTAGTTTAAAACATTATTTAAGGGGTATGAACTCACATGAAAGCTTGAAGATAGCGAGATGGAAAACCGGGCAGAGTTTCGTCTCGGGAAACGGATTTTTCTCGGGATTCTCGGGAATCTCGGGAGTAAAATTGACCCTCGGGACTTGAGCAAAAAGACCAGAGCTTCGGGTTTGAACGGGCACGGAAAACGAGGCAAGATTGTGAGAGAGAGGAGAGAGAAATGAGCCCTTTTCTCAGAAGCCCTCGCATCCTATTTATAGTAAGGCTGAACCGCCTCGGTATGCGGGGCGTATGCTCGTACGCAGCGCGTACGCGTACGTCATGCATGACCGAAGCCTCGACTGCCTCGGCTTCAGATGGGACGGGTTGCTGGGGAGGCGGGTCGGATGGGACAGCGGGTCGGACGGGTCGGACGCTTCGGACGGGTCTGACGGGTCGGACACCTCGGATAGGGCGACGTGGACGATCCGAAGCCCTTGATCTCAGTACGCGGGGCGTACTTCGGTCCTATCCGATGACTCCCCTTCGGATAATACCGGGAGTTTATAATTAAATTTATATTTATTTTAATTAAACTTCTAAAATTCATATCTCCCTCATACGAACTCCGTTTTTGACGTTCTTTATATCCACGCGAATGTGAGACCAAGATCTACAACTTTCGTTTAGAATCCGTTGGCAAATTCCAAAATTATTTTTATTATTTATTTAATAAAATGACGCGATTAAGGAATTTCTTCAAAAATTCATAACTTTCACATCCGAAGTCAAATTTGGACGTTCTTTTTATGTACGATCATAGATTGAGGTTGTCTATAACTTTCATTTAGATACTTAAGGCTAAAAACTATTGCATCGAAATTTCGCGTTTTTCGTTTAATCGCTAATGCCGGTTTTGTCGAGAATCTTCGGTTGGTCATAACTTCTTCGTTATAACTCGGATTTTAGGGTTCTTTATATGCTTGGAAACCTTGATACGATTCCTACTACTTTATTTAACCCAAATAAGATTGTAGGAAAGTTACATTTGGACCTAAATTTGATTGGTTTTACATTACGTTGTCTCGAAATATCGGGTTGTCACATCATCCCCCCGTTAGAAGGAATTTCGTCCCGAAATTAGAATTTAAGAAAGGAAGTATGCACGAATGATCGAGTCGTGAGGAGGAAACTTCCTAATCGATTGGTTCTAGTGCATCTAATTGATAACGGGTTCTCAGTTGGCATTCCAACGAACCTTCACTAACTGGCGATGGCGTTTCTTCGTCCGCTTGACCTCTCGGTCGAGGGTCACTACGGTTCTAATACGAAGTTGAGGATCTCGAAGAGTGGGCTTGCAAGAGTCCTAACAGAAAGGTATGGTTTCACGATCGAGATGCGAAGAGTAGAAAGTACGTTACTGAGTTCGCGAAGTAGGTCTTGTTTGTGTGAGGCACACGACCGATTCTGATAAGAATCTCGGAGGTCCTGTCTAACTTGGATTTAGCTTTCCACGCTTTACGAAGCGTATTAAGCCATTCCCAGAGTGAGTTATCCTAAAGAACTTGGTCACTCACTTGGAATCTCAAAGGTTCCTTTTCTTACGTAACTTCCCAGTCAAAGGCCACCCATTGCTGGGTCAAAGTCGTACGAGTTTCTGTAGCTTGCGAGGAGTTCTGAATGAACTAAGGCGGTAGGTCGGTAAGACCTAGAATCTGGCGAAAAAACTGTCGGCGTCTCTGGTGTTGATAAATGCTCAACGGTTTTGACAAATTGAGAGACTACTCAAAATTTCTCACATTACTATCAGTGTGTCCTAGAAATTTGACTCTTCAATTTCAAAACTCGTGCCTAGAGAACTTTGCTAAAAGTTCCTCTGTAGGAATGTTACCATGGGCTTTCTTCTTACTACGAGGGTAGATAAGTAAGTCATTTCATGGGGAAATGACGAATTGATCCAAGTAAGAAAGACGTAACCCTAATCATTTAACTCATGAAAACCATGGGCGTATTGGTCCTATCCGAAAGGTATCACTACGAACTCGAAGTGTCCGTATCGGGTTCGGAAGATAGTCTTCCAGACATCCTTCCCTAACACATCGAACTGGTGATATTCGGATCTCAGGTCCATTTCTGAAAGTAGATTCTTTCCTTACGTTTGCTCAACCATTTTGTCTATGTGAGGCAGAGATAACGATTTCTATGAAAATCTTGACGGATTCCTCGATAACCGAGGCACATACGATGCGATCCATCGATCTCTGGAAGAATCTGACCGGGGTTCTCTAGGGTGAGAAACCTAGTCTTCTAATTCTATTTCTGTGTGGTTCGCCAAGTTGCTCGTGCTGTTCTTGTATCTCCGTGGGTGTGTAAACTATAGGGTGATCTATTTTCGGGAGTTGTACTGGGTTCTAAGTCTATTCACATGACGATGTGATTACTCGTATACTTAGGCAGTTTCTCCGTCCTTAAGTCCATTTTAGAATTCATACAGGGCTTCACGATCACAATTTCGTGTATACGAGTCTTATATAATTAAGATTGAAAAGGTAGTCGAATAACTGATTCTTCATTACCCTCACATCCCAAGGAGGAAAAGAGTTAAGGCGGAATCATCAATTCTAAACCTGTAGAACCTTGATTATATAACACTCTTATGTATACCTTCCTCAGTGACAGATCATCTGCATGAATCCCTGGATTGAACTTGACGTACTGCACGAGTGGTACTTCGGGGATTTCTTTGGAAAGAAAATAACTAAGAGGTACTCCTGGAATGAGTACTTCGGTGTTCTGATATGACGGCTTCGCTGGAAAAACGATCCAGAAGAAAGAGATGTACGTATGAAGCTGTTTTAGCGTCGATCAAATTGAATATGATTGTATGATAATGTCGGAATCATACAGAAACTTTAAAGACATTAGAATTAAACATAGACGATTACAGACAAAACACAACTGTGCAACCATGAACAGAGTTACAGTAATTTAGATTTATCACAAGACTATTGTTGCGAATAGGATATAGTACAAAAGACAAGTATACGCAGCACGAGCATTCCTATACAGACAGGATCTCGCAAAAGGTAAGACTCTAGTTGCACTAATTCTAGATAGTTTATAAGTCTGTTACAAGGAACGCCCAAATTACATTTAACGTGGTTCCAGAGTAGGCTCTCCTGCAGCAGTGATCCTGAGGATCTTCCCATCTGCGCCAGAATTCTGCGTTATCGGGCAATCCTTCTGGAGGTGTCCAATTTCACCGCATTGGTGACATATAGGGACATCACCCACATTGGTGGTGGTAGTGAAACGTCGAGTAGGAGTTATGGGGACGCGGGTTCTTTCCTTTTTCGGGCATTCTCTTTTATAGTGACCAAACTCACCACAGTGATGACAAGTCTGGTTTCCCTCGGCGTTGGGTGAGTTATTGGTCGGTCCTGATAAGCTCTTGCGGTATCGTTTGGTGTGCCTCTTTTTGTTGCAGTTTGAGCACTGCTTCCCCCGACACGGTCCAAGGTGGTGATAATTACATTTGATGCAATTAGGGAGATTTCCAGCATATTGTTGGGCTGAGTTTGGGACAACTGGTGTTTCCGAAGGGATGGTAGTAGGAGGTATAGATGTCGTAGTTGTGAAGGTCGTTACCCGTGGTTGTTTCTTGTTCGTCCCTTTACGCGATTTGTCCTTCTTTCTATCCCAAAACTTCCGTTTGTTACTCTTCGTCTTGGAACTCGGGGTGTCGTGGTAGTTTGCTGCTCGTTGCGGTATTTGATTGTTACTCGGATTGGAATTGTTGTTAATAATCCCGCTAACATTCGCATTGTTAGCGTTAAGGTGCATCAGAAAAGCTGACACGGCAGCCGAGACTGCAGCTTGAACGGTAGCTGCATCAATCTGGAGGGTTGGTGCTTGGTTGATGGGTTGCTCGTCCTTATTTGGCGACATGATTCTGTAACATGAAAGAGTAAGGATTTGTGAGCGATTCTGGTTGACCCTGATGTACTTAGATTGTTCATGAAAAGAGTAAGAGTATGATCTCGAAAGTTTGACCTACATCCCTATGATGTAGTCCTGGTAAAGAATGAAAGTATGTTTGCTAAGGTTTGACCTACATTCCTACGATGCAGTCCTAGTACGGTATGGAAGTATGTTCGTAGAATGGTCTCAAGACGTTTGTCGTTCGAGCTGAGGTATCGTGGGTTGGTGAATAACAAGATCCAACCACTGAAAGAGACTTGGAAGTGTCTCCGGAGATAAATCACTATAGTCCAATGACTTGACTAAAGTATGATTTAAATAGACTCCAATGAAAGTAAGATAAAAGTACTTGAAATGAAGAATGACGCAACAGTTAGCCGGCTGTCAATATCTTTGATATTCACGATGTAAGGGTTTTGGAAAACGACCTTTTAAAGGTCTCACATCATATCCCCAGAAGATAGTTCCTAACAGCATAAAGACCTAACTAAAGTTCGTACTGAACAAGATAATTTCATAGAAAATGCCACATCGGGCATAGACAGAAAACGATTCCTTTTTATAAGGGAAATAAGTAAAGCGTCTACTACGGGCGACGGTCATCCCTCTGGTGCACTCTTAGTTCAACCAATTGACGTTCCATGTCAAGTAGGTGTCTTTCGCACACCATGTGGCGTACTCGGAGTCCTATGACTTCGGCTCGTGATTCAGCCAGTGCTTGCAGCAGGGTTTCGTGGTTTCTCTCTGATCTCTCGTGAGCATCCTCTAGAAGAATGGTGTGGAGGGTATGCATTCTAGCATAGGCAACTACTTCTGTAATCTGATGTAGAGCTGTCCTGCCTTGAATCTCATTTCGGGCCTCTCTGCGGACCAAGATTAGCAAGGCTCTATCTGCTGAGCCCCCATTGCTCAAGTCGTAAAAGCTTCGGTCGCCATCAAATAGCATAAACTGATCTTGTCCTTGGCTCCCTGTTTCCAAGCATTCCACTCACTCAAGGTCGGGCCATGAAAAGCCGGAAGAGGGTTAGGAATTGGAAAGGAGCTGCTTGGGGTAGGTTCTCAACCTCTGGTTCGGAGTTAGCATCATACGGAAAGTCTTCATCACGGTGATCATCCAAGGGGATAGGATGATCATTCTCTGGTTCTTCTCCAAACCAACCAGCTATAACTTCATTCGGAAGATACTGGTTGTCAAGGGGATGGAGTCCAGCTATGATTTCTATGCGAGAATTTAGGGTAAGTGGATAATTATTAGACGAACTATCTAGATAATTATTTAGAAAACCTTCATTAGTTACATCGCTATTTGTGAAGTGCATACCAGCTATGTGTAATCTAAACAGGATAGACCTTCGAATAAGTGACCTTAGTTCCAAATTCACACAGAATAGGGGTAAGGCAAAATTTCCACAAATTCTAAGTCTATAACATCCTAATTACATATAGCCTCAGTGTATCCACTTAGCAACTATCAACTTAATAATGAAGATCCCGTTTTAATTCTCAAGTATAAAGTACTTATAGTAACACCAAATACTCCTATAGTATTTTAAATTTATTGTTATGTTCTATTGTTCTCATTGTGGTAGGGTTGGTAAGATTTTAGCATTGTTGCAACCACACACTTAAACTTAGGCACATGCTAGTCAACCCTCGGATAATATAGGCGATCAGGCTATATCTTCCCAGTTTTGACCATATGTCTCTAAGCCCACTTGTGTTGCCCAACAATCGTAATTCTTTTGTACTGTCCTAGTGACACTGATTTTAGTATGAATGCAGCACGTATACTTACTTAAATATTTTACTATTTAAAGTATAAACTCTTGGTCAGAGTATTTTTAATCCCTTATGTATTTATAGTTAGTATATCTTTTATGGGTTGATATACTTAATTCACTATAAACAATGCTCTGATACCAATCTGTCACACCCCAAAACCAAGAACGGCGGAAACGTTCTGGGGCGGAGGACGTCATGTATAATATCAACAACAATGTAAAGTAGTAAATAAGCAACAACATCATCCATTGCATTAATAAAATAATTATTATACAATTGTATTCTGTCAAATCTTGATATACACTAAAGCATAAATCAAAATGAAAGATAAGTCTTGAATAAGCTCCATCTTCCTTTCTTCTTGCATCGGTACCTATCTAAGATGACCTGAGGATACAAGAAATTTTGAAAGCGAGTATCAGCTATAAAGCTGGTGAGATCATAAGTATTAATGTGTCTTAATTTGTAAAAACTTATAATTTTTAAGACTTGACATTGTTTTGAAAGAAAGCTCATAAAAGTATGAAAATGTTTGTAGATCAGCTGTAAATGTTTGAAAACCCTAGAATCCCTATGATTCCTATTAGTAACAAAAGGAGTCTTCTACCAAGACTTAACTGTGCTCTTTGTAGTCTTCTACCAAGACTTAACTATGCTCTTTGTAGTCTTCTACCAAGACCTAATTGTGTTACTATTATTATCATTATAAGGAATTTTATCCTTTGGTACAAGGATACCTAAATATAATTTTACCTCATTGGTTATGTGAATGAGTCACAATTATGGGTAATAATATAACTAACCTGAATCATACCCTTTGGTACTGTAAACGTTAACTTTAAGCCATCCGTAGACGTACTCTTTACCTCTGTTGCTAACAGCTGGGTATAGGAATAGTTAATCCCTTAATCGTGCACCTGAAAAGGTACCAACCGTTTGACATCCGTAGATGTACTTTTACCTCTGTAGCTAACAGAGATTCTAGGAATGGTCAATCCCCCAACTCGCATCCTGTGGTACTAGGATAATAATCTATTCTATCTCGTCGATTATGTGATCTTATCACAAGGAAAAGGTAAGAACACGGATTTAATAACAGAGTCGATACATATAAAATGTAATAGGACTCCTACTGATATATCTATGCACAAGTACTCCTATAAGTATAATAATGTAAATATTATAGTAGAGTACGGTAAGGTTCTACGTGTACTAGCTGTAATGAGTGTTCTCTCTATCTAGCAAGTATAGTAATATAAACGTTCTAGTATAGATGTATATGTTCTCGTCCTAGTATAGTTTGTACATGTAATGTATAGTAATGTTTTAGAAAGTATTGACTCATGAATGAACTGACTCATTGTATGATATCGCATTCTAGTAATGGTTCTGGTATCTTCCTAAACTACCCATATGGTAGCTTACTAGTAATCTAAGTGGTATGTATGGACGTGGATGTATACCCTTGTTACCCAAGGGCATAGGATGAACTGGAAGGACCTTTTATGACTTTATATGTACACATGATATATAACTAATATTTAAACGACCTTCGGACGAGTATCCAATATCCCACCAGACCACATCCAAATCGAGGAAAAGGAAATAGGGTGGATAGCCTTCCTAAGTCTTTTAAACATTTCTTATATAACTATACATATAGAGACATGCAATTTATAATATAAAAGCATAAATAAGTTTGGTAAAACATTTGAAACATAAATATTAGTTTAAGGAAAGATCGACTTGATGTCAATCTATAACACAATTTGAAGGCATAAGTTTGATAAAACGATATAAGTATAAGGAACATTTGTTTGAAACACAGTTGTAAATGAGTCTGAAATATGATAAACAGAGTAAGAGGTACAGTGTAATAAGGAGTTTAAAACATATAAAATGTTTATAAAAATCATTTGAAGGAAACTGTTTGGTAAAACGGCTAATGAGTAGCCAAATCTTTTGAATGTTGTATACTAATCACATGTGATTGGTGTAATACTAGCATGATTCTACTTGTATCCCCCCCCCCATAAAGCATTTAAAAGTAGTTTAAAACATTATTTAAGGGGTATGAACTCACATGAAAGCTTGAAGATAGCGAGATGGAAAACCGAGCAGAGTTTCGTCTCGGGAAACGGATTTTTCTCGGGATTCTCAGGAATCTCGGGAGTAAAATCGACCCTCGGGACTTGAGCAGAAAGACCAGAGCTTCGGGTTTGAACGGGCATGGAAAACGAGGCAAGATTGTGAGAGAGAGGAGAGAAATGAGCCCTTTTCTCGGAAGCCCTCGCATCCTATTTATAGTAAGGCTGAACCGCCTCGGTACGCGGGGTGTACGCTCGTACACAGCGCGTACGCGTACGTCATGCATGACCGAAGCCTCGACTGCCTCGGCTTCGGATGGGACGGGTTGCTGGGGAGGCGGGTCGGATGGGACGGCGGGTCGGATGGGACAGCAGGTTGGACGGGTCGGACGCTTCGGACGGGTCGGACACCTCGGATAGGGCGACGTGGACGATCCGAAGCCCTTGATCTCAGTACGCGGGGCGTACGAAGGTACGCAGGGCGTACTTCGGTCCTATCCGATGACTCCCCTTCGGATAATACCGGGAGTTTATAATTAAATTTATATTTATTTTAATTAAACTTCTAAAATTCATATCTCCCTCATACGAACTCTGTTTTTGACGTTCTTTATATCCACGCGAAGGTGAGACCAAGATCTACAACTTTCGTTTAGAATCCGTTGGCAAATTCCAAAATTATTTTTATTATTTATTTAATAAAATGACGCGATTAAGGAATTTCTTCAAAAATTCATAACTTTCACATCCGAAGTCAAATTTGGACGTTCTTTTTATGTACGATCATAGATTGAGGTTGTCTATAACTTTCATTTAGATACTTAAGGCTAAAAACTATTGCATCGAAATTTTGCGTTTTTCGTTTAATCGCTAATGCCGGTTTTGTCGAGAATCTTCGGTTGGTCATAACTTCTTCGTTATAACTCGGATTTTAGGGTTCTTTATATGCTTGGAAACCTTGATACGATTCCTACTACTTTATTTAACCCAAATAAGATTGTAGGAAAGTTACATTTGGACCTAAATTTGATTGGTTTTACATTACGTTGTCTCGAAATATCAGGTTGTCACACCGTTGTAGCGGGCGAGGCCCAGAATAGCGGGTGTGAGTATGTTCTGTATGTGTTTATGCATGGTATGTGGTAGGTTGGGGGAACTCACTAAGCTTCGTGCCTACGGTTTTCAGTTTTGGTTTCAGGTACTTCCGGTAGCGGAGGGAAGAGCTTAGGGTGATTGCATGACACACACCATAGATTAGACAGCCTGGGATGTTTTGCTCTGATAATGAAGATATGTTATGAAATTAATGCTCTGATTATGTTATGGATTGATAATTGTTTTTTAAGTAATGTTTTATAAAAGAAATTTTTAGTCTTGAAATTTGGGACGTTACAAACTGTGTCATCTCCAAATTTACGGCCTTTCTAAAACTTTTTATTTATGCTTATTTTAAATAAGAGTAATCTTTATAAATTCAGAATTTGTCCCATAATAGTATATCCGAAGAAAATGTTTTTCATTGATTTATTAATAACTTCGGATGTCATAACTGATACTGTAACAGCCCGGAATTTCAGGTATCGTTGTATTTATGATTTTGGGTGTTTTAAGAGGGGACTCGGCGAGTTGGAGCTCAGACTCGCCGAGTAGGGTCGCGGATCTGGTCGCGGGTTCGCGACCGGACTCGACGAGTCCGGATATGGACTCGGCGAGTCCGCGCTGTTTAGCGAAACCCTAACCGTCCAGGTTTGGGACGTATATGAGGGGCCTTATGGCCGTCATTGTTCACCCTAGTCCTCTAAAAGAAACCCTAATTCGATTGTGAGCATCTGGAGCAAGGTAGAAGACCATTGTTGATTTTGGAAGTGTTGTTTTGCAAGGAAGAGGAGGCTTGGTTAAGGGAACAACAAGAGAAGCCACATTCTGAGGATTGGGGACACAGAGAGAACGTTATTCAGGTAATATTTCGAGTTGCATTCTTCTATGTTGATGTGTATATGGATTTAGGGTTTATTGAACCCTTTTGTGGCTGGATTGAGTGTTACCTTAGTCCCCCAAGCGATTGGAACCCTGTATTGGGACCTTTGGAAGTCCAGAATGTCCCATGCCTGAGCATTTCGGGAATCAATGGAGGTTTTGGATTGGAATCCTTATGCCTTAGGTCAAAATGTAAATTATGAGTCATGGGGTGTATTATGAGCACCGAAATGAGGACCTTACGTGATGAATCAGTCTAGGAAGGCCAGACCTATGAATGGTCGGAGCAGATCTGACCTTAGAAAGCAGTTTGAACGATTGCATGGCATGGAATCGCTGAGTCCGATGAACAGACTCGGCGAGTAGCTTGAAGATTAACTGGGACTCGCCGAGTTGTTCTTCAGACTCGGCGAGTTGAATCGGGGTGGCCCCGCGATTCTTCCAGGAGGAACTCGTCGAGTCAAGGAGGATACTCGACGAGTAGAAAGGGAATCATAGAGAATTGGTGAGGACGTCTAGACTCGCCGAGTCGCCCTAGCGCTCGCTGAGTCCGGTCAAGCTGACCGTTGACCATTGACCAGAGTTGACCTATGTTTGACTTCTTAGGGATAGTCAAACTTAGAAGATAAAAGTGTTAATGAGAGATGTATGATATTATAGGGAGATTGTAGCTCAGCAGATCGAGCACGAGTGACTTCGGGATTTGCTAGCTTTCGATATTCACGAGGTGAGTCTTCTCACTATACCGTACCCGGAAGGGTTTGACTGTGTGACCGGAAGGTCGAATATGATATGTGATATATGTGATATATGTGATAAGATATTTGTTATGCGTGCTATGTATGTTTATGTGGGCCGGAAGGCATTATGTTATGGGCCGGAAGGCGTTGTGTAATCTGGACCGTAAGGTTGGCGTGGGTAGGACCAGAAGGTTTACCCAGCAGGGACGGAAGTCCCCTGAGACACATGGACCGGAAGGTCAGGGCCTGGAAAGGCGTATGGGCGTAAGTTGTATTTTGGGGAACTCACTAAGCATTTATGCTTACAGTTGTTATGTATGTGTTTCAGGTACTAGCGAGGACCGTGGGAAGGCGCCGGCGTGATCTGTACACACTGATAGATGTTTTGTGATCCTGGGATTCATATGATTTGTATTTTGACATGACATTTGGAATGTTTATGCCTTGTTTTGAATGAAATACTTTGTTTTGAAATGAAAATTTTGTTTGAAAATTTACGTTGTTACAAATTGGTATCAGAGCCTTGGTTTGAGGGATTCGGGTGCACCTTCGGGCGTAACTGAACTCAAACCGAGGATTTGAGGAAAACTTTTAAAATAAAGGCATAAACTTTTGTAAACGATTTTGTGGTAAACAAGAAAGAAGCAGTGTGTACGATCAGTCAGCGCCCGAACGGTAAAGATCCCCAAAATACCTTACACTGTTATGTTAAGAAATAAGATATGATGTGAACTGTTATGCATGCTAGAAGACTAGGTATTCATGATAGGACTAGAGTGGCCTGATTTGTGATGCCTTAGTCTAGGAAAGTTTGCCGATATGAGATGCTTTGATAGCGTGTAGATAGATAGTGCATATCAAAAGTAGAGTACTCACTATCCGGGGTTTGGGGAGGAAGATTTGGGATGAATACTGATGCGGTGTGGTCGATAGTATTGGGCCCGTACTACCGAAGACACCGGGTCAGTGGGAGACCCAAGTAAGAATCCCTGGATATCGGAGACTGAGTAGGGTTGCGTTATCGAGTGCGATTATACTCGATGGAGTCTCTGATAGTTTTATGTGTATTTCAGAGACATCATGGTTAGACCACGCCACGGAGCGAGTACGAGCGGTGTGAGTGACGAGGAGATTCGTCAGATGATTCATGAGGAGGTGGCTGCAGCGATCCGGGCTGAGATTCCGGAGATGTTTGGGTCTATTAAGACCACCTTGATGGAGACTTTTGATGAGCGGTACGCCGCATTGACCGAGGCTGCAGCCACTGCAGCTACCGCAGCTGTGGCCGCTGCCAGGCCACAGGGGGGTGACTCGTTGCTGTTTCGGGAGTTCAGCAACACGAAGCCACCTGAGTTTGATGGGACGCAGGATCCGATTGCTGCAATGAGGTGGATCGCTGATATTGAGGGGTGCTTCTACACTTGTTCATGTCCGGAGCATCTGAGGGTACGGTTCGCTTTGAACCAGCTCCGTCTGGGAGCGAAGGATTGGTGGAAGTTCGTGACGGCGAACTTCACTTTGGCAGAGATTTCAGCAGTGACATGGGAGGGGTTTACCTCTATGTTCAGAGACGAGTACGTTCCCCCGGTGGAGAAGGAACGATTGGTTCAGGAGTTCTTGACCCTCAAGCAGGGTACTGATTCGGTTGCGGTGATCACGCGGAAGTTTCATGAGAGGGCGATGTTCTGCCCCGAGCTGGTGTCCACAGAGCAGGCTCGGATGAGCTGGTACTTGGGTGTTTTGAGGAGGGATATCTGGGAGTTTGTGTCAAACTCCACCTATCATACCTTTGCTGAGCTTCAGGCGAATGCTAGGAAGTGCGAGATCGAGTTGGAGACCCAGGCCAGGGAGGAGGCCGAGTCTCAGCGGGTGGACCGACGATCGGCTCAGTCTCAGCCGGCAGCCAAGCGGACTAAGTCCGTCGATTCGAGGACGGGAGGTCCGAAGGGCCGCACTTGTGGAAAGTGCGCAAGGGTCATGAGGGGACATGTCGAGCTGGTGCTTGCTACAAGTGTGGCAAGGAGGGGCACATCGCTAGGGATTGCCCCAAGGGGTTTATGGTTTGCTTTCACTGCAACCAGACAGGCCATCGGAAGGCCGAGTGCCCTCAGCTTCTTCATGGATCTGCACCTACTGCTAGGGCTGTTGAGACTCGACCGGTGAAGGTCGAGGCCCCGAGGGCTCGTGGGAGAGCCTTTCAACTGACTGCGGAGGAGGTCCGCGCTGCGCCCGATGTTGTGGCAGGTATGTTTTATTTCATGTCTTTATTTTGATGTCGAGATGTTATGCTTATGTTATGATATGCATAGGTACTTTCCTTGTGAACGATGTGCATGCTTTAGTGTTATTTGACTCGGGTGCGAGTAGGTCCTTTGTATCTTTGGCTTTTAGTCAGCATATCAGCGTTAGTCGTGAGTTGTTGAGTCGGCCTCTAAGAGTTTCTATAGCTGACGAGAGAGTGATTTGTGCCACGGAGGTTCTCCGGGGATGCGTGTTAGAGATTTTCGGGGTTGAGTTTCCGATTGATCTGATTCCTATTGCGATGGGTGATGTCTGTGTCATTGTGGGCATGGACTGGTTGAGCCGATTCGGCGCCGTCATCGATTGTGAGCGTCAGCTGGTGACTATACGAGACCCTAGTGGGGGAGTTCTTTCGGTGTACGGCGAGGGTACCCGTTCGGGATCAGCTTTTTGTTCGGCCGCTAGGGCGAGGCAGTGTCTACAGCAGGGCTGTAAGGGTTTTGTGGCGTATGTGATGGATACGCGGGAGGTTTCCGAGAGACCGAGATCAGTTGAGGAGGTCCCAGTGGTGCGTGAGTTTCCAGATGTCTTCCCCGAGGAGCTGCCGGGAGTACCTCCTGTGAGGCCAGTAGAGTTTGGTATCGATCTGGTTCCGGGGGCCACGCCTATCGCTAAGGTGCCTTATCGTCTTGCACCTCCAGAGATGCAAGAGTTGTCCTCGCAGCTTCCGGAGTTGCTGGGGAAGGGATTCATTCGGCCGAGCAGCTCGCCGTGGGGAGCACCTATTCTGTTCGTCAAGAAGAAGGATGGTTCGCACCGGATGTGCATTGATTACCGGGAGTTGAACAAGTTGACGGTCAAGAACCGTTACCCGTTACCAAGGATCGATGATTTATTCGATCAGTTGTAGGGGGCATCTTGGTTTTCCAAGATCGATCTGAGGTCGGGGTACAATCAGGTGAGAGTGCGGGATGAGGACGTCCAGAAGACAGCATTTAGGACGCGATATGGGCATTATGAGTTTGTGGTGATGCCTTTCGGGCTCACCAATGCCCCGACCGTGTTCATGGATCTCATGAACAGGGTATGCAGGCTGATGTTGGATCGGTCAGTGATTGTATTTATCGATGATATTCTAGTGTATTCGAGATCTAGAGAGCAACATGAGGAACATTTGAGGGAGGTCCTTGGGGTTTTGAGATCGGAGAAACTTTATGCAAAGTTCTCCAAGTGTGACTTCTGGTTGCGGGAGGTCCAATTCCTAGGACATGTTGTTAATCAGGAAGGGATATTGGTCGATCCGGCCAAGGTTGAGGCGGTGATGAGTTGGGAGGTTCCGAAGTCACCCTCTGAGATCAGGAGCTTCCTTGGGTTGGCAGGGTATTATCGGAGATTTATTAAGGATTTCTCCAAGATCGCAGTGCCGCTCACCAGATTGACCCGGAAGGGTGTAGCATTCTCATGGGGACTCGAGTAGCAGACCTCCTTTGAGACACTTCGCCAAAGGTTGTGCGAAGCTCCGGTATTAGCTCTCCCGGAAGGAATGGAGGATTTTGTAGTATATTGCGATGCATCGATTTCGGGGCTGGGTGCAGTGTTGATGCAGAGGGGTCATGTGATAGCTTATGCGTCGAGGCAGCTAAAGCCTCATGAGGCGAGATATCCCACGCATGATTTAGAGTTGGGGGCAGTAGTGTTCGCTCTCAAGATTTAGCGTCACTACTTGTATGGGGTTCGATGTACGATATACACGGACCATAAGAGCTTGAAGTATTTGATGGATCAGCCCAACCTAAATATGCGTCAGAGGAGGTGGTTGGATGTGGTCAAGGATTATGATTGTGAGATCCTGTACCACCCAGGCAAGGCTAATGTGGTAGCCGATGCATTGAGCCGCAGGGCGGAGAGCACTCCACTGCGAGATGTATGTTTGAGATTGACTGTGATAGCTCCAGTATTGGATGCTATTCGTGGGGCACAGGCCGAGGCTGCGCGACCAGAGATGCAGAAGGGAGAGCGGGTCGTTGGGTTGGTTTCAGAGTTCGTTACGGATGGACGAGGGCTTATGACGTTTCAGGGTCGGATTTGGGTACCGTTCGTGGGCGGTACGCGTATTACTTTGATGGAAGAGGCTCATCGATCAAAATTCTCGATCCATCCCGGGGCTACGAAGATGTATTTGGATTTGAGGAAAGAGTATTGGTGGCCCTGTATGAAGAGGGACGTCGCATGGTTAGTTGAGAGGTGCTTGACCTGCCGTAGGGTTAAGGTCGAGCACCAGAGACCGCATGGCAAGTTGCAGCCATTGGAGGTTCCCGAGTGGAAGTGGGAACAGATCACTATGGATTTCATCACCAAATTGCCGAGGACTGCCAGAGGAGTCGATGCAATTTGGGTGATTGTGGATAGGTTGACGAAGAGCGCTCACTTCCTTGCCATCAGTGAGAGTTCTTCAGCAGAGAAGTTGGCGGAGATATATGTGAGAGAAGTGGTATCTCGGCATGGGGTGCCGATCTCGATTGTTTCAGACCGTGATGTGCGCTTCACTTCCAGATTCTGGAAGAAATTCCATGAGGAGCTCGGTACTAAATTGCATTTTAGTACCGCATACCATCCCCAGACAGACGGTCAGAGCAAGCGAATGATTCAGACACTGGAGGACATGCTTCGAGCGTGTGTGTTAGATTTCGGGGGTAGCTGGGATGCGTATTTACCCTTGGCAGAGTTTTCCTACAACAAAAGCCATCATTCGAGCATTGGTATGCCACCCTTTGAGCTGTTGTATGGTAGGAGGTGTCGGACCCCCATTTGCTGGGGAGAGATGGGACAGAGAGTGATGGGCAGTACAGAGATCGTGCTTCAGACGACAGAGCAGATTCAGCAGGTTAGACAGAGGTTATTGACCGCCTAGAGCCGACAGAAAAGTTATGCAGACAGACGCCAGTCCGAGCTTGAGTTTCAGGTCGGCGACTTCGTACTCCTGAAGGTCTCTCCTTGGAAAGGAGTGATTCGATTCAGGAAGAGGGGCAAGTTGGGGCCCCGATATATTGGGCCTTTTCGTGTGATTGCGAGGGTAGGCCGGGTGGCCTACCGTTTGGAGTTGCCAACGGAATTGAGACAGATCCACGACACTTTTCATGTGTCGCAATTGAGAAAGTGTATAGCCGATGAGTCGGCAGTGGTTCCATTAGAGGACATTCAGGTGGATGCGAGCCTGAATTATGCCGAGAGACCAGTGGCCATCAGAGATCGGAAGATCAAGGTTCTGAGGAATAAGGAGATACCTTTGGTGTTAGTTCAGTGGCAGCACCGGAAGGGATCGGAAATGACCTGGGAGCCGAAGCGTGAGATGCCGGAGCAGCATCCAGAGTAATTTTCAGAGTGAGACTTCGAGGGCGAAGTCTAGTCCTAGTGGGGGAGAGTTGTAACAGCCCGGAATTTCAGGTATCGTTGTATTTATGATTTTGGGTGTTTTAAGAGGGGACTCGGCGAGTTGGAGCTCAGACTCGCCGAGTAGGGTCGCGGGTTCGCGACTGGACTCGACGAGTCCGGATATGAACTCGGCGAGTCCGTGCTGTTTAGCGAAACCCTAACCGTCCAGGTTTGGGACGTATATGAGGGGCCTTATGGCCGTCATTGTTCACCCTAGTCCTCTGAAAGAAACCCCAATTCGATTGTGAGCATCTGGAGCAAGGTAGAAGACCATTGTTGATTTTGGAAGTGTTGTTTTGCAAGGAAGAGGAGGCTTGGTTAAGGGAACAACAAGAGAAGCCACATTCTGGGGATTGGGGACACAGAGAGAACGTTATTCAGGTAATATTTCGAGTTGCATTCTTCTATGTTGATGTGTATATGGATTTAGGGTTTATTGAACCCTTTTGTGGCTGGATTGAGTGTTACCTTAGTCCCCCAAGCGATTGGAACCCTGTATTGGGACCTTTGGAAGTCCAGAATGTCCCATGCCTGAGCATTTCGGGAATCAATGGAGGTTTTGGATTGGAATCCTTATGCCTTATGTCAAAATGTAAATTATGAGTCATGGGGTGTATTATGAGCACCGAAATGAGGACCTTACGTGATGAATCAGTCTAGGAAGGCCAGACCTATGAATGGTCGGAGCAGATCTGACCTTACAAAGCAGTTTGAACGATTGCATGGCATGGAATCGCTGAGTCCGATGAACAGACTCGGCGAGTAGCTTGAAGATTAACTGGGACTCGCCGAGTTGTTCTTCAGACTCGGCGAGTTGAATCGGGGTGGCCCCGCGATTCTTCCAGGAGGAACTCGTCGAGTCAAGGAGGATACTCGACGAGTAGAAAGGGAATCTTAGACCTCCTTTGAGACACTTCGCCAAAGGTTGTGCGAAGCTCCGGTATTAGCTCTCCCGGAAGGAATGGAGGATTTTGTAGTATATTGCGATGCATCGATTTCGGGGCTGGGTGCAGTGTTGATGCAGAGGGGTCATGTGATAGCTTATGCGTCGAGGCAGCTAAAGCCTCATGAGGCGAGATATCCCACGCATGATTTAGAGTTGGGGGCAGTAGTGTTCGCTCTCAAGATTTAGCGTCACTACTTGTATGGGGTTCGATGTACGATATACACGGACCATAAGAGCTTGAAGTATTTGATGGATCAGCCCAACCTAAATATGCGTCAGAGGAGGTGGTTGGATGTGGTCAAGGATTATGATTGTGAGATCCTGTACCACCCAGGCAAGGCTAATGTGGTAGCCGATGCATTGAGCCGCAGGGCGGAGAGCACTCCACTGCGAGATGTATGTTTGAGATTGACTGTGATAGCTCCAGTATTGGATGCTATTCGTGGGGCACAGGCCGAGGCTGTGCGACCAGAGATGCAGAAGGGAGAGCGGGTCGTTGGGTTGGTTTCAGAGTTCGTTACGGATGGACGAGGGCTTATGACGTTTCAGGGTCGGATTTGGGTACCGTTCGTGGGCGGTACGCGTATTACTTTGATGGAAGAGGCTCATCGATCAAAATTCTCGATCCATCCCGGGGCTACGAAGATGTATTTGGATTTGAGGAAAGAGTATTGGTGGCCCTGTATGAAGAGGGACGTCGCATGGTTAGTTGAGAGGTGCTTGACCTGCCGTAGGGTTAAGGTCGAGCACCAGAGACCGCATGGCAAGTTGCAGCCATTGGAGGTTCCCGAGTGGAAGTGGGAACATATCACTATGGATTTCATCACCAAATTGCCGAGGACTGCCAGAGGAGTCGATGCAATTTGGGTGATTGTGGATAGGTTGACGAAGAGCGCTCACTTCCTTGCCATCAGTGAGAGTTCTTCAGCGGAGAAGTTGGCGGAGATATATGTGAGAGAAGTGGTATCTCGGCATGGGGTGCCGATCTCGATTGTTTCAGACCGTGATGTGCGCTTCACTTCCAGATTCTGGAAGAAATTCCATGAGGAGCTCGGTACTAAATTGCATTTTAGTACCGCATACCATCCCCAGACAGACGGTCAGAGCGAGTGAATGATTCAGACACTGGAGGACATGCTTCGAGCGTGTGTGTTAGATTTCGGGGGTAGCTGGGATGCGTATTTACCCTTGGCAGAGTTTTCCTACAACAAAAGCCATCATTCGAGCATTGGTATGCCACCCTTTGAGCTGTTGTATGGTAGGAGGTGTCGGACCCCCATTTGCTGGGGAGAGATGGGACAGAGAGTGATGGGCAGTACAGAGATCGTGCTTCAGACGACAGAGCAGATTCAGCAGGTTAGACAGAGGTTATTGACCGCCTAGAGCCGACAGAAAAGTTATGCAGACAGACGCCAGTCCGAGCTTGAGTTTCAGGTCGGCGACTTCGTACTCCTGAAGGTCTCTCCTTGGAAAGGAGTGATTCGATTCAGGAAGAGGGGCAAGTTGGGGCCCCGATATATTGGGCCTTTTCGTGTGATTGCGAGGGTAGGCCGGGTGGCCTACCGTTTGGAGTTGCCAACGGAATTGAGACAGATCCACGACACTTTTCATGTGTCGCAATTGAGAAAGTGTATAGCCGATGAGTCGGCAGTGGTTCCATTAGAGGACATTCAGGTGGATGCGAGCCTGAATTATGCCGAGAGACCAGTGGCCATCAGAGATCGGAAGATCAAGGTTCTGAGGAATAAGGAGATACCTTTGGTGTTAGTTCAGTGGCAGCACCGGAAGGGATCGGAAATGACCTGGGAGCCGAAGCGTGAGATGCCGGAGCAGCATCCAGAGTTATTTTCAGAGTGAGACTTCGAGGGCGAAGTCTAGTCCTAGTGGGGGAGAGTTGTAACAGCCCGGAATTTCAGGTATCGTTGTATTTATGATTTTGGGTGTTTTAAGAGGGGACTCGGCGAGTTGGAGCTCAGACTCGCCGAGTAGGGTCGCGGGTTCGCGACTGGACTCGACGAGTCCGGATATGAACTCGGCGAGTCCGTGCTGTTTAGCGAAACCCTAACCGTCCAGGTTTGGGACGTATATGAGGGGCCTTATGGCCGTCATTGTTCACCCTAGTCCTCTGAAAGAAACCCCAATTCGATTGTGAGCATCTGGAGCAAGGTAGAAGACCATTGTTGATTTTGGAAGTGTTGTTTTGCAAGGAAGAGGAGGCTTGGTTAAGGGAACAACAAGAGAAGCCACATTCTGGGGATTGGGGACACAGAGAGAACGTTATTCAGGTAATATTTCGAGTTGCATTCTTCTATGTTGATGTGTATATGGATTTAGGGTTTATTGAACCCTTTTGTGGCTGGATTGAGTGTTACCTTAGTCCCCCAAGCGATTGGAACCCTGTATTGGGACCTTTGGAAGTCCAGAATGTCCCATGCCTGAGCATTTCGGGAATCAATGGAGGTTTTGGATTGGAATCCTTATGCCTTATGTCAAAATGTAAATTATGAGTCATGGGGTGTATTATGAGCACCGAAATGAGGACCTTACGTGATGAATCAGTCTAGGAAGGCCAGACCTATGAATGGTCGGAGCAGATCTGACCTTACAAAGCAGTTTGAACGATTGCATGGCATGGAATCGCTGAGTCCGATGAACAGACTCGGCGAGTAGCTTGAAGATTAACTGGGACTCGCCGAGTTGTTCTTCAGACTCGGCGAGTTGAATCGGGGTGGCCCCGCGATTCTTCCAGGAGGAACTCGTCGAGTCAAGGAGGATACTCGACGAGTAGAAAGGGAATGTTAGAGAATTGGTGAGGACGTCTAGACTCGCCGAGTCGCCCTAGCGCTCGCCGAGTCCGGTCAAGCTGACCGTTGACCATTGACCAGAGTTGACCTATGTTTGACTTCTTAGGGATAGTCAAACTTAGAAGATAAAAGTGTTAATGAGAGATGTATGATATTATAGGGAGATTGTAGCTCAGCAGATCGAGCACGAGTGACTTCGGGATTTGCTAGCTTTCGATATTCACGAGGTGAGTCTTCTCACTATACCGTACCCGGAAGGGTTTGACTGTGTGACCGGAAGGTCGAATATGATATGTGATATATGTGATATATGTGATAAGATATTTGTTATGCGTGCTATGTATGTTTATGTGGGCCGGAAGGCATTATGTTATGGGCCGGAAGGCGTTGTGTAATCTGGACCGTAAGGTTGGCGTGGGTAGGACCAGAAGGTTTACCCAGCAGGGACGGAAGTCCCCTGAGACACATGGACCGGAAGGTCAGGGCCTGGAAAGGCGTATGGGCGTAAGTTGTATTTTGGGGAACTCACTAAGCATTTATGCTTACAGTTGTTATGTATGTGTTTCAGGTACTAGCGAGGACCGTGGGAAGGCGCCGGCGTGATCTGTACACACTGATAGATGTTTTGTGATCCTGGGATTCATATGATTTTTATTTTGACATGACACTTGGAATGTTTATGCCTTGTTTTGAATGAAATACTTTGTTTTGAAATGAAAAATTTGTTTGAAAATTTACATTGTTACAGATACAGAAACATAAGCATCAGCAGGACTTACATCAATATTCACGTAGCCTAAGAACTTCTTAAATCTCTCATGAGATAAGTGCATTATCAATCAATACCTTCGTATCGCTACCTGTGATATAAATCTACGATTATCAGGAAGGATCATTCTTCCTAGTGAATTGTTTAGAATAATCAAGTGTTCGTCATCTGGAAGATGAGCAGACATCCATTTATAATTGCCTGATCTAGACCCATTATTTATGGTAATCCAAAAGATTATGCATACAAACCATTATGGTTTCCTAATCTGGGCCCACTATTCCTGGTCACCCAAAAGAATAAGCTGACATATCATTTCAGTTGTCTGAAATGGCCCCACCATTTCTGATCACCAAAAAGAATAAGCTGACATACCATTACAGTTGTTTGATCTGGACCCACCATTCCTGGTTATTCAGAAAGGAATCTGATTTGTACCTCGGTACGTATTTTGTACCATCAATACCTGAAATTGTCAAGGAACGGAACTCTACTCTCTGTTCATAACTTAGACACGTATATCCCGAATGAGACTACTCGATATCAAACTTAGTTGAACTAGGTATCTATAATAAGTTTTATCTTTATTAACGGGCATAAGTACTAAGCCCTTAATACCTACTCTATCTAGCCAACACTATCCTATCTTGGTGTATATGTTTAACATAGATTATTTAGGCATTAATAAACTTTTAATTTTCATTCGAATAATATTTCTATTATTGTTATCATGTGATAATAGATTTATATCTTTTAACATATATAGAACCGTATCTAGTTTGCATATAGTACATCCTAATATATACTTCTAACACATAAACCAAACAATAAGCATATAACTCACATATACTTTCTAACAAATATTCAATACTTAGATTAATACTTGTATTAAAATCTGAAAGATCTTGTACGCTCAAGAATCATATTAAAGTGATATTTCTAATTAACATATGATACTAATAGGTTACACTAACAACAAGACTTCATTACCCTTGGTGATCACAATAAAGTTTAATTTTAGCTTCACAAGACTGAGAACATGAAGCTTCATTACCCTTGGTGTTTGAGGAAATCATTGTTTATCAAAAATGCCCTTTGACTTCAAACCTTGAAAGTCAACCTTAAAAGTCAAATTTAAAATGTCAAACTTAAAAGTCAAACTTGAGAGTCAAATCGAAAAGCCAAACGTGAAAACTTGAAAGTTAAACGAGAAAGTCAAAGTTTAAAGTCAAAGGTCAAACTTGAAAGTCAAAGTCAAATTTTAAGGTCAAAAGTCAAACTAGTAAGTCAAAAATAAAAGTCAAAGCTTTATGCCAAAAACGAAACTTCAAAATTCGAAAAAAATGAATTTTTGGGCCAAAAATGTTAAAAATCTGAAATTTGGACCGAAATCGCGAAGCTTCTTGGTCCTAACCGAGAAGACTCGCACCAAGAAGGTCTGCTGACCAAAAACGAGACCGAACACGTACACCGAAAACCTGCGAAGCCACGCTCCACCGCAAACCCGTTTCGGACCGCAATCTCGCTTTCGACTGTAAACTCTGCTGACCAAATACAAGTTTCTGGCCGAGAACTCCTCGGAAATCCTACCACACATAGCTATGACCGAAAACCGCTGCCTCGTCCTCGCTGGTTACGACTAAAAAACATGATTATTCAACTTTTTAGTGCAAAACTCGATCAAAAAGTCAATTTTATGAAGAACACAAAGAACAAACACCCAATATTTCTTCTAAAACAAATCAAAAACGCTAAAACCTTCAAGAAAAAGTCCAAAAAAGTTCAAAATCTTGCCAAATTAATTGATACGATCCAAGCTCTGATACCAACTGTAAGTCCCCAAATCGCTTTGATGTTTCAATCCAATCCACTTGATGGTGCAGAATCTCAATTAAGTGGATGATACAAGATGTAATGGAAAAGAAGAACAACAAGAAGATGAATCTTCAATGTATGCAATCATATTCAATGATTATCCATGTATACAAGATTCACACACACATTTGTTCTCTCTACTTTCTCTCTCTAGAACACCAAGTATAACAATGATAGCTCCTTGAACGTCCTTCCCCTCTTGGTCACCCACATCTCTATTTTCTAACCCCTATATATAAATATATATATATATATATATATATATATATATATATATATATATATATATATATATATATATATAGGCTTAGGTTATTTTGTTTTTACTAAGTATTGTGTGCCAGAATGCACAGATCTGGACCAACGGATGAAATTAATCAATGGACATGATTTGAGAGTGTATAATATTACAATGGGGTAACATGTACCGTATAATCACACAATTTTTAGCAAAAGGGTATTTTGGACAATTAACTACATTTATAAAAGGAAATTTTCGGATTTTTAGGGATGATTAATTCTCCTAATTTAAAAAAAATCTGAATTTTTTAATTAATTCAATTTCAATTTTTACCGATTTTATTCTATCAGAATATTTTTTGTTAGAATGATACTCTTTCAAAATTTTATTCTAATAGAATATTACTGAAGAAAAACAAAATTCTTGAATAAGATGTTCAAATAACAAACATTCTAATATATTCTTATACATCCGAATTTAAATACAAATTCATACATATTCTTATAAACTAAAAGTCTTATATATTTTAATATAGTTATAAAATATTCTAAAAGAATATAAACAAAAATGAATAACATTCTTAAAAAAAATAACAACATTCTGCTAGAATACTCTCGTTCTCCATGTTTTCTTCTTGAATTCTGAAAGAATATTGCTGTTTTTGGATGTTGAATCCTGAAATTCTGAAAGAATATTGTTGTTTTTCTTCATTCTTTGAGAATGAAGTATCATATATCTTTTTTTCATAAGTTTCCTCATCATTCCTGCATCATCCTAACATACATTAAATTCCAACAAAATATCTGAATCATGAATATTTGAAAAGTCAGAAATGGCAAAACATGCAGTATAGTTGAAAAAAACAGCATACTAGTATCATGTTTTTCCCCATCTTTAGGTTTAAAAATTCCCCCAAATTTCATGGTGTTATTGAAAAACATAGATGAAGAGCAATTACCTAGATTTATAGCCTGCCAAATCCAGTGAATACTTTACCCACCTTCAAAGTAAATAAACGTTTGTAGGTTTGACTTTTAAACCAATTTTGACTTTTATGGTTGACTCGCAGGAATATCCGCTCAAATCATCCCGATTGAGTTCCAAATCCGAGTCGTTCTTCAAAGCAATTGTGAGTGATTCACAACTAGTCAATAGATCATGAGTGCGAACCCGATTGCTTGACCTTTTGCAATCACAAACCCGATGTGAATCAAGACAACCACATCCGACTAATTCCTTCTATTTCAATCAATACCAAACATGATTCAAGATCCGAAATTGACGTCGATTTCTGTTCAACAAATTGATTTAGTTCAAACACAAAATCAATTAATAAGATTAGAATCGATTTTGATGACAGATGACTCGATTAGCGATAAACGATTTCATGGAATCGATATTTTCCTCCTCCTCCTTCGAATCGGTGAATCACTGGAGGTGCTTCCCGATTTCTGATTCCAATCGTGCTTCTCCTCCTTAATCCGACGAAGATGAGCAAGGGGGGGTCTTACCCTTGATCTTCTTTGCTGTCGACGACGGGAGAGGAACGAAGAACCGTTGACTGCCTTCCTTCGCATCTTCCGCCATTGAAGAATTTTTCAATCGCATCTTTCGGTTGGTGAACTAGGAGTGAAAAGGGTTTGAGGATTCTGGAGGTTTTATTAGACAGGATTTAAGAGAGAGGCTAGGTCAAATATACATATTTTATTTCCTTAATTGCAAGATTCAATTAAATGATATCCTTAATTAAAAGTATAAAAGGTCCAAAATACCCTTAAATGATTTATTTAATTATTTATTATTTCTTGAATTCTCATTGATGCATTTAGACACACAATACTTATTAAAAACATTTGAACCTAACTCTCTCTCTCTCTTTCTCTCTCTCTCTCTCTCTCTCTATATATATATATATATATATATATATATAGAGAGAGAGAGAGAGAGAGAGAGAGAGAGACAATTTTTGAAGTTTTTTCTTTTTTACTGTAACTAGGATTTTTAGTTAAGAAAAACTTTGATTTAAAAAAGCGCGAATTTAAGTTCGAATTTTATGTCCTTAAGCCCAAACAAAGTTTAAAATTTTGAAGTCATTACGTTAAAAAAAATGACATAATCCTTAAAAATTCACTAAAACAAATTTATCTTGTAAATTCCAAGTTTACACAATCCATAGCGACCTTCTTAATCATCTATGAAATTTGTAGATTTTCAAGTCATCAATCAATGAAGCAGTGAAGATTGAATTTTGATCATCATGTCACCAGATCAGCCCTATGCTATTTATGAAATTACATGAGTAGCTCAAAAACACCACATGAGATCATACCTGTGATAATCACCTTTAATCTGCCCATTTACGAAATCTGCTTCTTGGTCTCCTCTGGACTAATTTTTATGTTTAAAGATTCAGTTAGTAAGAAGGATAAAAGTTTCCATCGTTTAACAGGAACAAGGAATCCCAGCTGCGATTCTAGGTTTGATGGTTTGAACAAAAGAAATAGCGAAGTAAATCAAGGGATATGAACTCTTCGTCAATCGACCTTAGCTCCTTTTTTTTTTTTTTTTTTTTTTTTCTGGATTCGAGTTTGTTGTTACAACTCCCTGATGTTTTTCAGCCTATATATGCGAGCTCGATCGATGTATACGTGACTTGGACCTCGAGGCCAAGATCGCATGGTCTTCAGCAGCCCATAATGCTCGGTTCATCTTGACTGTTGTCCACTTATGTATTAACCTATTTTAATTGCTTTCCTATGCAACTCCCAAGAGCTAAACTTCATTTTCCTTATTCTTGTACACATAAGTTTCATTCAAAATGTTTTAATTGTCAAACAATTCCCATCATCCAATGTATTTATGTTACCAATTAATGTAATACGTTTCACTAATAGTTAACGGATACCAAGAAAAAAGGACTTAACGTGGCAGAAAAGTATATTGATGGCTCGGCAGCGGAGATTGACATGCTTATGAGGTAATGGGACTGTGTTAAAGATATTGCTGGTATTGTTCATTACAACTCACTCCCTAAGTGTTGTATTTAGCATGCGTGCTTCTTTGATTCTTTCTATAGATGTGAGTAACTCTTGTATTTTTTTTATACATTCTAATCAAGAGCATTTGTATATTCTAAATCTCTAACTTTCAATTAATAATCATCGACTTCTCAAGCTGGTAATGAAATCTCTATTTCTTTTAATTGTTCGTATACATGTTTAAAATCATGAATGAATTCCAACATAGTGTTGTTAATAAGTCCTCTTTCTCTAACCTCAACACATATATCACTTTCGATTCTATTTCTCTAACCTCAACACATATATCACTTCCGATTCTATTGGCAGAGGTGGTACTGAGAATGTGACGAAAATTACAAGTTTTTGAACAAGTCCATGGTTAAAAAATAACTAAATTTATAAAAGGTTTACTAGTTCATGGAGTTAGCGACATCCAAAAACATCTCACACTAGTCTAAAACAATAGTCTGTCAAAGATTGACTCACTCCCATCTTTGGAAGTTTTATCTCTTGTCAGTTTAAGTTTGAGCATCGTCTTAGATTGATAGATTCCCTCATTACTTTCACATTTGGATTTGGTGGTTGCTGATTTCTTTTTATTTACAAAACATTTGTCTGTCTTTGCAAATATGGTGCCTTATTATCACATCATATGCATCTAAAGATTGCTTACTTAAACGACTCTAATGTTGAAAGTCGTGATAGGTGCGTTTTTATCTCATCATAGATAAAATCCATTATTTTGATGTATGAAGATCAATCTTACTTGTATTAAAAAAAAAAATTAAAGAACTTAATAAATAAACAAAGGGAAAACAATAAAATTTTACTATACACATGGAATAGTCGATACTCATGAATAGTCAAAAACACTTGATTTGACATGTAGAATAATAAAAATGAGACAATGGACATGATAATTTCGGTATTAAAATGTAACACCCAATTCCCGGTAATATCACTTCTGAGTTTATCAATTAAGTCTTAAGGGATTGGGAAAATGACTTACGAGCCCAACAAAGTTTCCAAACCGTTCAAAAAACCTCAATCATGTTTTGTATGTTCAAGAAAACTCAACGAACTTAACATTTTGTCTAAAAAAGCCCAACTAAGTTACATTTTTGTTCAATTCTATGGAAGTCAAAGAAGATAAACATATGACGTGGCTTATTACCATATCGGGAAAATGAATTTTCAGACCAATAAAGTTTTCAAACCGTTCAAAAAACCCCAATCATTTTTGTCTGTTCAAAAAACACCCAACAAACTTAATATTTCAACAGACAAAACATGATTGTGGTTTTTTGAACGGTTTGGAAATTTCGTTGGGCTTTTTTAGACGAGAGGTTAAGTTCGTTGGATTTTTTTGAACATGCAAAACATGATTGATGTTTTTTGAACGGTTTGGAAACTTTGTTGGGCTTGTAAGTCATTTCCCTTATTTTGATGTATGAACATCAATCGTACTTGTATTAAAAAAAATTAAAGAACGTAATGAATAAACAAAGGGAAAACAATAAAATTTTACTATACACATCGAATAGTCGATACTGATGAATAGTCAAAAACGCTTGATTTGACATGTAGAATAATAAAAATGAGACAATTGACATGATAATTTCGGTATTAAAATGTAACACCCAATTCCCGATAAGCATCACTTCTGAGTTTATCAATTAAGTCTTAAGGGATGGAAACCTTGCCCACGACGTGACCATGTCTGTGTCACGGTATGGAGGTACCGAGGAGGACGCACATCTCATTGGGTTTCACGACGTGATAATATATTGGTCACACGACATGACAACCCTTGCATGTAAAACCCTAATTATGAGGTTTGTGCCTCTATTTAAGGGAAGTGGGGATTAAAGTTTTCACACCCTCAGCCTCCATCACCTCCCTTCACCCTCAAGAAAATCCTAATCCTCCATTGTCGATTGTGAGCTCCTTTTTGGTGATTTTTAGCCTTGAAGAAGAAGAGAACGCGTCTTGGTGCATCATCTCAACTAGCAAACCACTCCCTCATCATCTTTAGCTGCCTTAGGACTTTTGTAAGTCCTCAAGTTCCTACCTTTTTAGCTCAAGCATGTTAAATCTAGAGTTTTTGCCACTTTTCTCAATGATTCATGAAGTTTGAGTGTTGGAATCTCATAAAGTTGGCAACTTTATGAATTCTTGGGACTCCTTTGTAACCCCTTGTCCCAGATCTGGAAAGTTAGTGAGCTATGGGTTTCATGCATGAGATTTGATCTCATTTTCCCTTCATTTTAACCTTGCTTGTGTATAAGACATGCATCGGATATGCATGTCCAAAAAGCAATGATTTTTATGATAATATTGATGCTCCCCTGATTAAATCATATAGCTTCGACATTTCGCTCCTATTTTCGAATTTTTGTCAATTTTAGCCCAAAAATCAATTTTCGAATTTCAAAATTTCATTTTCTACCCAAAATTTTGACTTTTAATTTTTGACTTCCTAAATTGGCTTTTGACTTAAAATTTTGACTTTGACTTTCAAGTTTGACATTTGACATTAAACTTTGACTTTCTAGTTTAACCTTCAAATTTTCACTTTTAGCTTTTCGGTTTGACTTTTAAGTTTGAATTTTAAGTTTGCCTTTTTAAGTTTGACTTTTGAGGTTTTAAGTCAAAGGGCATTTTTTTGATAAACAATGAGTTCCTCAAACATCCCGGTCAATGAAGTTTCATGTTCTCAATCTTGTGAAGCTACGATTAAATTTCTTCGTGAACAAAATGATTTACTAAAAAGAGAAAATGAGGACCTTAAATATGAAGGATATACACTTAGGAAAGGTCAAAAACCCTTAAAAGAACAACTAGATGCCAAAACCAAGGACTTCCGAAAACTTCAAAAAGAATATAGCAACAAATGTGAGAATTATAAATATGTTAAGGAATAGCTTGCTAATTTGATTGCCGAACTTGATGTATTAAAGGCTAAATATAGAGATGTTGAATTCAACTTTAAGAAATTTGATGTGTCAAGTGAGGTAGTTGCATCCATGATAGAAAAACAATTAACATTTATAGATAATCAAACCAAGGGTCTAGGGTATCATAGTGTTCCACCTCCTTTCAATGACAACTCTAACCCACCCTTTGAGACCAACGAGGAAGAAATTAATACCTGCTCAGTATGGCCAAACCACTGTTCCAGCTTCAGTTAAGACTGAACAATCAGGGCTAACTAAGGGTGTTGAGATGAACGATTCTAATGATTCTTATTCCTGTGCAGGTAAAGCAGTGGAAGATGAGAACAAGAAGAAAAGAATTAATTCTAGTTCTGTTGATTTTGTTGACTGTCAAACCAATGTCTCCTTGAACTCTGAATCTATTGCTTCTAACTCATTTTCTAATCAACATGTTGTTGGTAAATACAGGGCACCAATTCAAGCTAAACAGAGTGCCTATTACAAGTGTGCTTGTGGGAACAATTAGAGACAAGTCAAGGGCATGCTACAAGGGGAAAGCAGAAACAATTCATACGTGAGGAAAAGACATGTTTTCACTGTGGAACACCTGGACACATTGCAAGAATTTGTCCTAATCGTGCATATGTTCCCTATTACGCACAAGGATGGTAGAACGCGCCAAGAGGGAGATACCCCAAAAGAAGCCCTTCAAGGTCACAATCGTGCAATGGTGATTGGAACGTGTTGAAGGCCGATAATCTAACTCCCAAGAACAAGAAGGAAATGTCGTCCAAGAAGTCCAATCCAAGAGATGCTCCAGTGAAACCAAGATTAGTTAGATCAAAGTCATCTCGAAGATCGGTTTCAAGTTCAAAATCAAGTGTCGAGGCACCCATCCGCTCAAACAAGAAATGGGTTAAACCCAACTACAGATGGGTACCAAAGGTTCAATCTCCCAAATCGTCTAATGATTCTAATATTTCTCCATCTTATGTTTGTGATAAGCAGGACATGTCATGGGAGAGAGTACCTTGCGTAGATGGTAACGGTTAACCCAGGTTCAAAATGGATTGGGTTCCAAAGACCAACTGATCTCTATCTGCTGGAGCAGCTATGGAGGCATATCATCAGACTTCGGTTTGTTGGTAGTGGATATTCCAGGCACATGATAGAGGACATCTCTCAACTGTACAACACTCATAACTTAGTTTGAGAGTATGTGTCCTTTGCAGGAGAGGAAGAAATAAGAGAATCATACGTGGGGTTTATGCTTAACGATGTGAAGAATTTTCGGATCTATTCTGAGATTGAAATATGCATGCTGTTCTCAGACCTTCTAGATGCAAATTCAATTGATGACTTACGGTTTGAGTTTTCTTCTTGATTCTCCTGATTTTATCTTAAACTAGTTTGTTTTGAAGACAATCTTTTATTTTCTTATAGTTTTTCGTTTGTAGGTATTGTTTGGGAAGTGATATGAAGTCTAGTGCTAAAGGGCAATTTGATATTCATGTAATGCACTAAAGTCAAATTGTTTAGACTCTGTGTTCAATGTGCTGGTAGGCACGAAGGATTCGAAAGGACTAGACATTGATTGAAAAATGAAATGACTTGACAATATGAACTTAGATAGTTTCATTTGGACTGACAATATGATGCTCGGGTAGATTGAGCAGTGAGATAAACATGGGAACCTGTGAGATACACTAAAAGTTAATTATCTAGAACTGTGGCTCAACATTTCTTCGATGTACGGACTTATGTCCTTAATTCCAATTCTGATAGGGCGACTGGGGGGTTCTGATAAAGTAGGTATGTAGGAAATCATTTTCTTGCTTTCTATTTGTCAGTCATATGTTGCCTCCTTTGTGCGATTGGAACATATCCGACCTAGAATGCAACATACGCAACTCTATCTCTATGCATACCCTTATCTATGCAATTCTTTCTATCTGTTAGCCATATGATGTTCCCTCTGTGTGATCGGAAGATCCGACATGGGACACATCATATGCACCCTACTATCTTTCAAATCCTCTATCTATGTTAGTCATATGTTGTTCCCTCTGCGTGATTGGATGACCTCTGACCTGGGATACAACATATGCATTTCTATATCTGTCTTCTCTCTAAAAGATTGAATACTCACCTAAAGTAAGGAGTTCTTTGGAAGTTATTGATTACCGGGGTATATCGGAAAGTGGGAAACACGTTCTAGTGCATCTAAAATTGAACAATTTAAAAGGTTGTCTGTAGATCTCGCTGCTGAATTTAAGTGGACAACAATATCCTTGGTTGTCGTCAGCTAAATGTTTATTTAAATATATAGGTACAATTGTCTTATCACTTATAATCTGTCCAATTTGTCCATATCCTTTGTGTTTAAGTGAACTACAATACCGGTGATTGACCAGATCTAGACATTCAGGTGTGTACTGATAAACGATATTGAATTGCTTGACAACTTTGATCCCAAATATTTTTGTTTTTGTTAAATCTGTTCATAGTTTTCCTCTATGCACAAATTTAAGGGGGGGGGGGAATTAAAAATTTTAAAAATAAAAAAAATCAGAAAAATAAAAAAATCCAAAAACAGTGTTATTTCCGTTTTATTTCTACTTCAGAAAAATAAAAAATAAAAAATATATTTTTATTTCTGTTTTATTTTTTCCAGAAAATATGAAAAATCAAAAAATATTTTGTGCTAAGTTTTCTTTTAGTTTTGTTTTTATCTCAAATTTTTCTTTGTCTTGAAAAGTGAATTCAGATGTAAATAAGACTCATGGAGACTGTATCGAGAGTTTTTGAGCCAAGGCTTCATCCGTGATTATTGAAGAATTCTTATTCGAAGGAACAAGAAATGAAGATTATTTTTTCAACATTCAATCTTTCAACCCTACAAGCAAGGTGAAGTTGTTCTTGAAGATTATGTGACAGATTGCATTGAAGCCTCCTCAATCAGTTTGCTGCTATCTATGTACCTGCTGAAGTGATCCAGAAGATTCGTTCTCTGTGATATTCTCTCTGAAGATTCTCAAGCTGAAAGCGCCAATTTTCAAGAATCTCTACATGAAGCCTCCACACCCAATGTGCGTTCAAAGCCAAATTCTGAAGAAATGCCCATCCGTTCAAGATGAAGTCATTCAGCTAGAAGATTCAGTTGTTCATCTTAAATTTGTGAAGAAATAGAAGACAAAAAGCTGAAGGCAAGCTCCAAATGAATATTGACAAGAAAAGCCAGCTACATTTTTAGGGGGAGTTTGTTGGGTAAAAGAAAAGAAAACTATAAACCAAGGGGGAGATTGTTGGGTCTAAAATATTGGTTTATACTTTGCTTTTCTAAGCATTTATTGTTTTCGGTCTTGAGCTTAAAACCCCTTTGATTTGTTTGTAGCTTGGACCGAAAACCCATGTGTTTTCGGTCTGGGTATTGGGTTTAGGCCTTGGGTTTTTGGCTCATATATATATATATATATATATATATATATATATATATATATATATATATATATATATATATATATAGTAGCATTAGTGGGTGTGGGCACATAGTACAAGGAGCATTCATTCATAATCATATTGTAGAGAGAGAAAGTTAGAGAGAAGAAAAGTGTGTGTGTGAATCTTGTGTTGGAACATCATTCTAATCATATAAACATTGAAGATTCATCTTATTCTTCTTCTCCATTTGATCTTGCATCATCCAATTGATTGGGATTTCGCACCATCAATTGGATCTAACTGATACATCAAGCTAATTTGGGTCTTACAAGAGTGGTTCCCACGACGTAACGAGTTGATTATCATGACGTGGCGATGGAAAGATTCGTGATTATTTTGTCCTCACATTGCTACGGCGTAACAAAAGGGTGGCCACGACGTCGCGATCGGCTGAGTGACTTTTGATTGTTGACTCTGACTTTGACTGTTGCATTTTTGACCTAGTGTGAATTTAGGTCAATTTGAAGGTTTTGGGTTGTAGTTTGAGATTTGGTCCCTGTTTGTGGTATAGGTGACCTGTAGTGTCCGTTATTGGATCTGTGATCAGTGTTGTTTTCTGCTAGACTATAAGGTGAGTTTTCTCACTATACTATGTATTGTAGTATGTATCTTTGTGTGTAGGATGTTGTTATGTTGTAGTGTTTTGTTAGACTGGTAGATCTATTATGATTATCTATGTTTTCTTGTTATTTTTTTGTGCATATGTTGCCATAGTATGGTTGGGTTGAGGTGATACTACATTGTCCTATAATCCAACAAACCCGAGAGTAATCCAGTCATAAGTTGAAGGTTGGGAGGGCAATCCAGTCTAATGATGTAGGCTCAGGATGTGACATCCCCATTTTCACGGCCAGAAAAGACCAATTTTGTTTATGCTTTATAAAAATCAGAGTACTTCTTTAATAAAAATGTTGCGGCATTTGTCCCCAGAAAAACATGATAAATACGTTATTAAAACATTTTCGAAGAAACGTATTTTATTCATTTTAAAACATTTGGGATGTCATCGTCAATACAGGAACATAAGCATAAACGAAACTTACATTTATTTACACTAGCGATCTACATCTCTTTAATCTCTTAGTGTAATGTCACTTCATATCGACACATGTGATATAAATAAACTGAGTGGGTCAGGTTGGGAAACCTGGTGAGTACATAGGGTTTTCAACCCACAATAATATAATTATTATGTTTAAAAAATCAAGCAATTAAACCCCATTACCCATCCCCATTATATTTTCTATTCTTAAGGACTTACCCTAAGAATCAGATATTCCTCGTTCATTCATTCCTAAGGATCATCCTAAGGAATCGGCATGAAGTCCATCGTTGCCATGGTCTACACAACAGGCACTAAGTCTGCATAGTCGCCAGGGTTTAGGCACTAAGTCTGCATAGTCGCCAGGGTTTTGGCATCAAGTCTGCATGATCACCAAGGTTTTGGCACCAAGTCTGCATGGTCACCAAGGTTTAGAGTACACCGGGTGAACACATCGTTCACAACACCTACAGGTTGCGAGCCTGCTAGTGTTCCACTGGACTGTCTAGAATAGTCCGTGGTTGTCATCCATACTCTGCTGAATGACGGGGACATCGTTAGGGAAAAAGGCTTCTCACATCGTCCACCTCTCACCCTCACCTCGTGGTCTATAACACCTCTCAACTCATCATCCAACTCATATTCCATCTATTACATCTACCAAAGTTTTACCCCAACATTATCGTAGATATAAAATATATATACAGTTTAAATAATTTAAAACATGTATAAAATCGTTCATCCAGCATAGACAACAAGTATTCAAATAATATGCACGCATAGCACGTAATTTATATAAAATACTTCATATCTATGTGTAAGATGAAAGTAACTATGCACTCACCTGGGAAGGTGGTGACTCGTCACTCGGACAGCACTTCGTTACTCTTAAAACGATTTCCTCGACAAACCTAGTATCAATATGACTAGGGTCTAGTCTGACGTTAACCGCGACAAATTAATAGTCTAGCTATTATTATTATTATTATTATTATTATTATTATTATTATTATTATTATTATTATTATTATTATTATATAAGCGTTAAATAGCACTCAATATAACTAATAATAATAGCCCAAATACTTATTATAAGTTCCTAATAACGTTACTATATTAAAACATAAGCTATACTAAAGATAGGGTAGGCATAGCTCACTTACAGCTGGTTTTCTCGAAAACCGGGCTTCGCTGGAGCAGTGTTCCCGATCCGAAAGGCTCTTTTTTTTCGAGACTCCGGGAGCCTCGGGGCTTCCTTCGGGTGCTAGGGGGTTTACCTAGGCTTTAGGGGGGGGGGGGGTTAGGATAGGCTAGAGAGAGAGTATAGAGAGAGAAAGAAGTGGGGAAAGGTGTGAGAAATGAGAGAACCCGACACTTCTATTTATAGGGTGAAATCCTGACGGACTCGCCGAGTCAGTTTACTGACTAGCCGAGTCAGTGCCACGTGTCATCACCTGATGGCTTTCCTTGGGGAGAAAGCTTTGGCCCATATTCAGCCACGTCACCCTTTTTGCAGCAGCACCCTGCTGACTTCTAAACCCCGTAACTTTCGCATACGAGCTCCGTTTTTGATGTTCTTTTTTTCCACGCATAGGTAAAAACAAGATCTACAACTTTCATTTAGACCCCATCGGCTAATTCTCGACCGATCTTAAATTTAACAGTAGGAGGCGTTTAGACTGTTAAATGACCGCGAAGAATTCGTAACTCCTTCATACGGACTCCGTTTTTGTCTATCTTTTTACCGTTGAGTTTCTATTAATGAGATCTTCAACTCTCATTTAGGTCGCGTAAGCCAAAAACCTCTCTAACTAAAATTCGAGTTTCGGGCTGTGCACTGCTAAGCCGAATGTTAGAAAAATCATAACTTCCTCATACGAAGTCAGATTTGGGCGTTCTTTTTATGGATTTTCTCGGTTTAACATATTCTACAACTTTCTTTTAGATCACTAAGGCTAAATCGCGCTCTATCGTAAATTCACTTTTTACGCTTCCCGGTGTCGTGCCGGTTTTGCCGTAAAACTTCGACAGGCCATAACTTCTTCGTTATAACTCGGATTTCGGCGTTCTTTATATGTACGGAAACCTTGAGACATATTCTACAACTTGGTTAAAATTATTTATTCTAAATAATCTTTTGTCGAAAAGTCGTTTTCGACCCTTATTGCCTCTAAATCGGCTAGCCCGGATTTGCGGGCGTTACACAGGAGTATGCCAGTCATAAGCTAAGGGGTCAGGACAGGACAATCCATTCTTTTGTTGTGAGCTCGGGGAAATCCAATCTTATGTTGAGGGCCCGTTGTGCATGAATTGTATATGTATTGTTGTGTGGGGTATTTTGAGGGAACTTGCTAAGCTTTAGCTTACATTTGTTGATTTCAATTTTTTTATACACTTTAGATGATCGGGGCAAGGCGAAAGCTTGACGATACACATCCTTCTGCTGATTTATGTATTAAGAGATTATTTTGCTACTCTGATTTCTATGAATTTGTTTTGAAAACAATCTTTGACGACCTTATGGTTTCATGAAAATGTCTTTTAAAAAAAATGATGAAAAATATTGTCATATTTTTTGGGATGTTACATAAAAGATATATTTGATTATCATGACGAATAAAAAAAATGAGGTAGATCTACACTAAAAGTTCAACTCATAACTCTCAGTGAACTACGTTTCTCAAGTGAAATGAATATGACAAGCTCTATATATAGGATGCCAATGGAATCTCATGTAAGTCCATAAGAAAATTTTCTCTCATTCACCAAGGAATCTTCTAAATATTCTCTTGTCGTCTTCCATGTAGAACTTTGCACCAAACAACCAAAGTGTTCTTTGTATATCATATTGTTTTCATATTTCGAATAGAGTTTCAGTTTCAAACATGTTTTTCTTGGTTACCTATGATTGGTTAAGCTACATACAGGTTTTATAGGAGCTTAATAAAGAATCTAACTGCAAAAGGACAAAAAAAAATAGAATCCGGACTTTTAAACGATAAAATGTTCATGTAGTGTTTACCATATTCTAGACTCGTTCATCACAATCTAGATAAACAATTTTATATACAAAGTTTAAGTCGTACACAAAATAAACATGAAACTAACCTAGTTCACCGAGTCCATGTTTACACTTTTCGAAAAAAATTTGAAAACTAGTGTTGGGATTTTTGCATAGGGTTTTTTACAATTGTCCAAAAAAATGTTCCATTTGAAGGTAATTCTCATTCATATAGGAGGTGACCATACAAATGGATAATGATTTAATTTCGCAATGGTCTAAAACGATGCATTACAAACTATTTCTTCTTTTTCCAAATAACTAAAAACGGTATCTTGTATTAATGATAAATATTGAATTGATGAGTTCACTTAATGGATCAAGATGATTTAACGACTACAAACAAGGTACTATATATCTAAACTAGGCGAATGTCAGCACGTTGTGTAGGTTAATAAAATATTGAAAAAATATATGTTAATTAAAATGGTGTATGCATGTGTGTTGCACAGAATAAAATAATAGGATAAAAATTTGTATATTATAAATGAATCTACAAATTTTGGATATAATTGTAATACGAAACTAATTATAACTTAAACATACCAAAAAGCCATGGAAAAATTTTCATTTTTAAAACATTAATCCATACAACAATTTGTTCCCAAAATCATTCAAAGTGAAAAAATAGTATTTAAACATTAGAGTAAAAGTCAAAATAGCTACTGTGCAGAACCAAACTCTAGGGGGATGTTGTGCAGTCACGTCGGGCCTTCCCTTTCGAACTGGAAGTACCTGAAACAATATTCATAAAACTTTTAGCACAAAGCTTAGTGAGTTTCCCAAAATATCATATACAACATGTATACAAATATAACAGTACGTGGCTGTGTCGGGTCCATATCAACCCTGAGTCCATAATGACTCTATGTAACAGCTTGTAGTTGTTTCGGGTCCATATCAACCCTCGACTCCGTACCAACCCCAAGTACATAATGACTCTATATAATAGCTTGTAGATGTGTTGGTTTGTATCAACCCCCAGGTCCGTTTTACCCCACATACATACACATACAGACATATAAGCATGACACACAAAGACAACAAGCACATATAGGCATATCAACAAGTGTCACAAAGACAACCATCATCTTACAAACATAATCCAGTGGGTCGGTATTGGAGCCTTCAACCCACAAGTACAGTGAACAAACTCACCTCAATCTGAAGATAATTGAACACACACGTGCTACTGCTAATGGGATCCTCACACTAAACATAACCAAAACCATCATAATCAATATTTAGGGCACTCACCCATAATCCAAGGTCCAATCATATTCCATCATGCTAAGGGTTAAAAGACTATTTTACCCTTACCTTACTTGACCCATCTAACCATGGCCCAAACTTAAATAACCCAAGGCCCAAAAGGCTTTCTAGTGAGTACGTCATGCGTACCCACCAATTACGCTCCACGTACGCAAACTCACAAAAATGAAATTTGAGGCAATCTCATTACGCACTGTGTACCAAGATGATACGCCCAACGTAACTCGCTAATGTCCAATTTGCTAAAGTTGACAACTTTAAGCTTTTGTATGGCTTAATGGATCCCAAGATCCAATTTTTATGACTTAGTAGCCTTAAGATGACCAAAAATGATGCTCAAAGTTTTGGGAGTAACTTCTACTCACAAGATCCAAGCCATGGGACCAAAATGTAACGCCAGTAGATTAGGGCTAGTCAATTTAAGGACAATAAGCATCAAAAATGACTTTTTGATGGAAGATTATTTTGAAGGAATAATCTTAACTAAGTTTTAGTATATGTTACAAGGATTCCGTACATATAAAGAATGCCGAAATCCGATTTATAACGAAGAAGTTATGACATGTCGAAGTTTTGCGACAGAACCGGCACGACACAGCGCGACGTAAAAAGTGAATTTACGTTAGAACGATATTTAGCCTTATCAATCTAAATGAAAGTCATAGAGTTCGTTAGACCGTGAGTGTGCATCAAAAGAATGTCCAAATCTGACTTCGTATGAGGAAGTTATGATTTTTCTAAGTTTCGACTTAGCGGTATGCAACCTGAATACTCGATTTGAGATCGAGTGGTTTTTAGCCGAAACAATCTAAACGAGAATCGAAGATCTTGTTGATAGTAGTGCAACAGTAAAAAGACAGACGAAAACGGACGTCGGATGAAGAAGTTATGAATTTATAACGGAGTTTTCTTGTCCCGACCTACTAAAAATAAATAATAAAAATAAATTCAAAATTAGCCGATGGAGTCTAAACGAAAGTTGTAGATCGTAGTCTCACCTACGCGTGGATATAAAGAACGTCGAAAACGAAGATATGAATTTTTTAAATTTACTAAATAAATAAAATATTAAAATTAATTATAAATTTAAATATTATCCAAGGGGGGGGGGGGGGGGGGGGGAGGAGTCAGCGACCTTATCCAGGTTACGCCCAATGTAACTAAAGATTACGCCCAATGTAATTCGGGGTTTCAGCCGCTATAAATAGATGTCGAGTGCAGCCGAGTTCTATTGCTCATTTCTTTCCTTCTCTTGAGTTTTTGCCTCGTTTTTCGTGCAAGAAATATCCCGAAGCCCCGGTATTAATCCCGAGCCCCGAAGCAAGTCCCAAAGCTCCGAAGATCCCGATGAGTAAGATTCCCGAGCCGAAGCTCTGCCCACGTGAAGCCCGGTTTTGGAGGAAAACATCCCGGTTTCGTCGCAAAAGATTATTTCAAGAGCCGTAACGCTGTCCGATCATCTTCTAAACATGTGAGTGTGTGGTCACTTTCTTCTAACACATAAATATTAAGTATTTGCTATGAATTACATGTTATGTGTTTATATATTGTTGTTTATATGTTTGAGTGTATAGTCCCTTTCATAAACACGATTTTAATACTAGTATTGTTTGAATGTATTAAGTATATGTTTGGTGTGAGTTTGTAGTTACCTTCTTCTAACACATAAATATTAAGTATTTGCTACAAAATACGTTTTATGTGTTTATATATTTTTGTTTATTTGAGATAAGCATGGAATGGATGTTTTATATAGGTTTTAAATGAGTTAAACTATATATGTATGTTATATCCACAAATATTTTGGGTAGAACATCGGTAGACGAATTAGTTGGTGTGTGATGACGGATGAGTTTGAGGATGAGACGAAAGACGAACCTTGGTAACTATGGATTTAGTATCTTATAGACAAACGATGGTAGCTATGGATTTAGTATTGTTAGATAAATGTTGGTAGCTATGGACTTAGTACTTACACTGGTAGCTATGGATTTAGTACCCGATGAATGAACCATAGCAACTATGAAATTAGTGCTTTACGAAAGAACCTTGGCAGCTATTGTCTTAGTGCCTAATACGGAGTGAACGAATAGATGACTCTTAAGGTAGACCCTTAAGAGTAAGGAAGATAATGGGGATGGGTAATTGGAATGATCTTTTGATGATTGAATATATATATATATATATATATATATATATATATATATATATATATATATATATATATATATATATATATAATATTGTGGGTTGAAAACCCTATATGCTCACCAGGCCCCCAAGCCTGACCCACTCAGTTTTCTTTGTATTACAGGTTGTGGCACAAGAGTATAAGTTGGTGGACTTGACGAGAGATTTTGGATTATAGATCAGGAGTTATAAATGATTGTTGTAAGGTCTATTTTATACTGATTTTGCTTTTGGTCTGTATCGGAATATGACATTCCGAGATTTTTTTATTTAATGAAAATACATTTCTTTAAAGAAATTCTTTGATAAATTCTTATCACATTTTGTTTTGGAAACAAATTTCGCAACTGTTTTCTTTAAAAGATTACTCTGATTTTAAAACAAAGCATAAACGAATCGGTCTTTTCTGGCCGTGATTTTGGGGATGTCATACTTGGTATCGGAGCATTAGTTTAAACGAACTAGGAATTTGTAGGATTTCTAGAGTTAAACTTAGAATGCTAAGAGATGATTGTGAGATGAGTTTCTACCATATTTTAGACACGAGCACTTGTATATTTTAGGAAAGATGCCTAAAATGCTTTTATGTACTAAATGTTATATGTTTGCCTTGTATGCTATTATTTGTTTGGATCTATGGTCTACTGCCTACCGGATCTAGAAATTTTATGTGCTCAGGATTCTAAACGTTTAATTATAATATTAGAACCGGCATGTAATTTTTCAGAGTAATACGGGGGATTACACGTCTAAATCTTCGTCTAACTATATTCTCGTCTCGATACACCGAACATATGCTTTGGTGTATAGAACGTTATGGTGGGGACTCGTAGAGAATTGAGTAAATGGAGGAAATGAAAGGCTGATGAAAGTGAATGACACCTATCGAAAGAGTGGTATCTTGCCTTTAGAATATATCTGATAAAATAACAGTACGTTTAAAGGAGTACGGTACGTCTGAAGTACACATTCGATTGGCAGGATGATGGAACGGTTGGTGTAATTCTTGAAGTTGTCCCATCATTTGGAGTTTCCATCACTAACCGAGTTGAAGTAGAATTGATGATTGAGGATACGCATGGAAGAAGTCCTAGTAGAGTCTAGGAAAATTTTTATGATTATTTGTACACATTCGTATGTGTTAAGTTGCTTTGTGACTTTAGGACTTGGGGACTGTGAGACAACACTTGGGACGTGTATGAGTAGGTGTGAATAGTAGTAGAGATCTATACTACTGGAAGCATAGGACTCACGCTTGGATCAGGGAAAGTCACAAGGTTACCAAAAAGCTAGTGATTGATTTTGTTTTTATTCAAGTATGTCGTTACCATTGTTTCGGTAGTGACAAAGAAGATGATTGTTATTCCGACCCGAGTGGTCATATCAAATTGAGTCCGACTACGATGAGTTTGCTACGTGGTTCATAGAACCAAGTTCGAGGTAGCGTCTGACTTAAGTAAGAAGATTGAAATCAATGCGATTGATAGCATCACGCTCATTGTTAAGGAAGCTAGAAATGCTACATGAAAAAAAATGTGATTATATCACATTAGAATATGAAGGAAGGTATATTCCATTCTGGAATTTGACTCTAAGAGACTTTAGTCTAAGCGTTGCATCATACGATGAAAGGTCATTAGAACATGACCCATCGGTCTGTTACAATAGATAAAGGAAAGTATTTATCCTAAGAAGAAGGAGTCCTCAATAAGGATTTATTTTGTAACTCGAATTACGATTGAAAGTAGAACATAGTACAAAGAGCAGGTGCAAGATTGAGCATCACGGTGATTACTTAAGATGGAGAGATAACGTATGGAGTCAATATACGAATCCTATTTCGTTGATGATTCAGGGACGTAATCATCCTAAGGGGGAGATAATTGTAAAGCCCGTGGATTAGGGCTAGCCAATTTAAGGACAATAAGCGTAAAAAATGACTTTTTGATGGAAGATTATTTTGAAGGAATAATCTTAACTAAGTTTTAGTATATGTTAGAAGGATTCCGTACATATAAAGAACGCCGAAATCCGAGTTATAACGAAGAAGTTATGACATGTCGAAGTTTCGCGACAGAACCGGCACGATACAGCGCGACGTAAAAAGTGAATTTACGTTAGAGCGATATTTAGCCTTAGCAATCTAAATGAAAGTCGTAGAGTTCGTTAGACCGTGAGGTTGCATCAAAAGAACGTCCAAATCTGACTTTGTATGAGGAAGTTATGATTTTTCTAAGTTTCGACTTAGCGGTATGCAGCCCGAATACTCGATTTGAGATCGAGCGGTTTTTAGCCGAAGCAATCTAAACGAGAATCGAAGATCTTGTTGATAGTAGTGCAACAGTAAAAAGACAGACGAAAACGGACGTCGGATGAAGAAGTTATGAATTTATAACGGAGTTTTCTTGTCCCGACCTACTAAAAATAAATAATAAAAATAAATTCAGAATTAGCCGACGGAGTCTAAACGAAAGTTGTAGAGCGTAGTCTCACCTATGCGTGGATATAAAGAACGTCGAAAACAGAGTTCGTATGAGGAAGATATGAATTTTTGAAGTGTACTAAATAATTAAAATATTAAATTTAATTATAAATTTCGATATTATCCAAAGGGGGGGGGGGGGGGGGGAGGAGGAGTCAGCGACCTTAGCTAGGTTACGCCCAGCGTAACTAAAGATTATGCCCAACGTAATTCGGGGTTTCAGCCGCTATAAATAGATGTCGAGTGCAGCCGAGTTCTATTGCTCATTTCTTTCTTTCTCTCGAGTTTTTGCCTCGTTTTTTGTGCTAGAAATATCCCAAAGTCCCGATATTAATCCCGAGCCCCGAAGCAAGTCCTGAAGCCTCGAAGATCCCGAGGAGTAAGATTCCTGAGCCGAAGCTCTGCATGCGTGAAGCCCGATTTTGGAGGAAAACATCCCCGTTTCATCGCAAAAGATTATTTCAAGAGCCGTAGCGCTGTCCGATCATCTTCTAAACATGTGAGTGTGTGGTCACTTTCTTCTAACACATAAATATTAAGTATTTGCTATGAAATATGTGTTATGTGTTTATATATTGTTTTTTATATGTGTGAGTGTATAATCCCTTTCATAAACACGATTTTAATACAAGTATTGTTTGAATGTATTAAGTATATGTTTGTTGTGAATGTGTGGTTACCTTCTTCTAACACATAAATATTAAGTATTTGCTATGAAATACGTGTTATGTGTTTATATATTGTTGTTTATTTGAGATAAGCGTGAAATGGATGTTTTATATAGGTTTTAAATGAGTTAAACTATATATGTATGTTATATCTACAAATATGTTGGGTAGAACATGGGTAGACGAATTAGTTGGTGTGTGATGACGGATGAGTTTGAGGATGAGACGAAAGACGAACCTTGGTAGCTAAGGATTTAGTACCGTATAGACGAACGATGGTAGCTATGGATTTAGTACTGTTAGATAAACATTGGTAGCTATGGACTTAGTGCCTACACTGGTAGCTATGGATTTAGTACCCGATGAATGAACCATAGCAGTTATGGAATTAGTGCTTTACGAAAGAACCTTGGTAGCTATTGTCTTAGTGCCTCATAAAGAATCCTGGCAACTATTGTCTTATTGCCTAATACGAAGTGAACGAATAGATGACTCTTAGGGTAGACCCTTAAGAGTAAGGAAGATAATGGGGATGGGTAATTGGAATGATCGTTTGATGATTGAATATATATATATATATATATATATATATATATATATATATATATAAGATATAATATTATGGGTTGAAAACCCTATATGCTCACCAGGCCCCCAAGCCTGACCCACTCAATTTTCTTTGTATTACAGGTTGTGGTACAAGAGTATAAATTGGTGGACTTGACGAGAGATTTTGGATTATAGATCAATAGTTATAAATGATTGATGTAAGGTCTATTTTATACTGTTTATGCTTTTGGTTTGTATCGGAACATGACATCTCGAGCTTTTGTTATTTAATGAAAATACATTTCTTTAAAGAAATGCTTTGATAAATTCTTATCACATTTTGTTTTGGGAACAAATTCCGCAACTGTTTTCTTTAAAAGATTACTCTGATTTTAAAACAAAGCATAAACGAATCGGTCTTTTATAGGCCGTGATTTTGGGGATGTCATACAAAACATAACCGAAACACGAGCGAATTCTAGATCTAGTTAAATAAGTGATAAATATTTAGGCTTTATACCTTCTGAAGTTGAGGAATGAAAAATGAGTTCAAGATCCAAGAGATCGACCTTCACCAAGCTTCAATGATGGACATCTTCTTCTTCAAGATGTATTAAAAACACCCATAAACACTCAAGAGGCTCAAAATCTTCTCAAATAGGGCTAGGGTTTCGATATGATGCTTCGGAGAGATGGAGGCTTAGCTTGGAGAGAGTTTCTAGAAGTTAAGTTGCTTAAATAGTGATCAAACCCTAAAAATTATGCTTTGTACATTGTGTAATTATGCCTAGTGTAATGTAGGCAAGACCAACATACTAGTTTAAGTCTCGCACTTCATTTAATGAAGTACGCCATGCGTACTACCCATGTACACCTAGCGTACTTCTAATTCCCCATTCCCATCTAAAATTCAAACGGCGATAACTTCTTCGTTCCAACTCCGATTTCGGCGTTCTTTATACCCACAGAAAGGTATTGAAGAGCTCCACAACCATATCTTGTTAAATTTGGCTTAACACAAGTCGAAATCAAAATCATAACCCTTGCGAGCGATATCCTTCCCCAGTTCACCATTGGTTCCCACTCACGATTCAAGGGATTAGATCTCACAACCAAACTTTTCAACCTTTAATAAGGCATAAACTTTACTTTCTAAAAGCCCCAAAGTCTTCAAATAATTGATTTATGGCTCACGAGTCCTGAATCACAGAATGATCCAAAACAGGGTGTTACAGTAACCTAGTATCACAATGCATATTATCTAATATTTTTAATATTTTCATCAGAAAACTTGAAGATAAAACATAATCATATGTTCAACACGGTAATATAACCAACAACAACAATACATTTAATAGTATCTATGAATTATTATAGTAAAAATGGAACATATTATAATAATACAAATGCTACATGTGAATATTGTATTATTGTGGGTCATTTTTGGAGAATCTCGTCAGGTGTAGAAGAGAAAATAGTATATAACGGACACACATGGTAGTTTTGTATGGTTAATATATCTTTAGATAAATAAATGATAAATGATATATAATATAAGAAATAACCATAAATTTCATTTCAAAAACAATATAAACAAAATCCAAAAGGTAAACTCACACACACACTGTTGTGGAGAAATCGATAATCACAAGAAAGTTACAATAATCACATAACATTCATAACAGATGTGCAAAAATAACAAAGTAAAAACCATATAAAGATTCAATCATGGATTCAAAGAAAGATCAAAAAACTTCATAAAGTGAAGCAGAAAGAGAATATGGCCAATGAAGCATCGATCAAATCACAACATACATACATGTATTGCATCGCCTTCCTCTGAGTGGACGTTTGATGGTGTCAACGATGATGCCAATGTTGGAGTATGTCGCCTATTGCCAACGAAAGAACGCTAATGTGAGGCCTCGTCGAGTGAAGAAGAAAGGAACGATTGAATGAAACTTTTAGGGCTTGTTTGATTTTGGAGGCTTTTTTCTAATTTTAACCTGCCATTGACTTTTTGGGAGCCCTTTTTCTAATTTTGACCCATAAAAAATTTTGTTCGTTAATCAATCTAGACCAATTAGGCCGATTAGCCCTCCATGAACTGTTGTTGACTGATATTGACCCACAACAATTAATTTGACCACCAAGCTCTAATTGTAATCGACTCAATGCTGCCAAGCAATTAATCCGCAATTAATCGGCCGCCAATGCTAATTTATGTACACTGGTAATCATATTATGTATCCCATAAATAATTGAGATTAATGTTTGACTTACTTTTCTATCAAATGTAACTTTCAAGCAAATGAATATGGAGGACGTCGAGTTGATATCACTTACATGAATTTGCATCTTCCTTATTTTCATTCAATATAAATACGTTCACCACAATTTAAGGTTTTGAGAGCTCTCAAATCATCTTTTTTTTCTCCATCTCATATACATATGTGGACAATTTATGTCTTTATATCAATAAACTAAAAATAATAATTGACATTTACTAACCATAAGTTAACAAAAACTCTTCATTTGTGGTGATTAACTATTTTAAAGTGGAAATCATAAGTACACATAACTAATCATATATATTTCATAACTTATTTATATCTTTTTATATAAAAACAAAACAAAAACATAAAATAGCTTTTTATACAAATGAACCAATAAGGATTTTTAAAAGGGTTATTTAGATACCTAAAAAACATTTAATATTCATGTCAATGAAAGGGCTAATTAAGAACAGTATTCATGTCAATGTCTTAATATTTCAAAACTTATTTACATAATGTTAGAAAAGGGTAGAAGTCAAGATTAAACACTTTAATCAAAAAAGATATATATTAAATAGCAAGTCATAAATTTTCAACAATCCACAAAGGTTAAAGCTTATTCATAATCATACCAATGGGTTCGTGATACAAATACCTCTAAATTTGCTAAACCTTTTCGCTATTATTATAATATTATAATAAACTGGCCAATTACTTTATTGATTGAGAAACGATACTCTTACATTTAAAGAATAATCTAACATCATGAAATACACATCAATGTTGATTGTTGGTTATTCCAAGATCTTTCACTCCTATAATCAAACATAAAAAAAAAACAATTATAGTATCTAATTATAATATTCTTAACATATAAGTATCATGCATAATAAAATAATAGAACTAAAATATATATATATATATATATATATATATATATATATATATATATATATATATATATATATATATATATATAGAGAGAGAGAGAGAGAGAGAGAGAAAAACATTGAGGCAATGGGCCATATAATTCCATTTGCTATACAATTTTGATATATTTGCTTTAAACCAATCAAATAGGTTCATCCATTGAATTTTTGATATAACCAAAGAATATCGTATCACCCATGACATATTTCACCATTGAATTCTTTCTTTTAGACATATGATAACTATAATATTTTTCTAGATCTATTTATAAGTATTTCATATAAAATGATTGGAATAAGAAGATATTCAAATATAAGTAACCATTCATGTGAAATAATGTTCTTATATAGGTTAAATATTTCAATTAATTAGAGTAAGTTGAAGAGATGGGGGTTTCAAATGAATATGGTTCAAAAATGCGACATGTCTTGAACCATACTCATTTGTATGGTCTCTTTTATTAGAGATAGATACATATATTCATTTAGCAAAATTCTTAAACCAAAAAAGAAAAGAATTTGTGGGAAATAAATTATTGATGGTTAGGCTCTTTTCCTTTTTGATTTTTCTCTTTTGATAACAATCAAATTAACTTTTTAACCTATATATATATATATATATATATATATATATATATATATATATATATATATATATATCAGTTTTGTAAATATCGGCCTAGGCAGCCAATTAATCGGCGCCTAGGCGCTTGGCGGTCCTCCACCATTGACGTTTATAGCTAATCGGACCCTATTATCGGACGTGGTCAAAATCGGTCAAAGACGGAGATTATCGGGTCTAGGCGGGCCTAGGCGCCCTAATCGGTAAAAAAACACTTTAAGGGAAAAAAGTTTCAAATTGTTAGATTTGCTGTTAGGGTTCTTTTCACTCCATCGCATTCATTTCTTTTCTTTTTTGAAATTCTCTCTGTAGTCTGAAGGAACAAAAGAAAGCATGAACCGATGCTTCTAAAACGATGCCATATTCTTCTTCGATACCATTTGTCCCTCCTCCGACACCGTCTTTTTCTTCCATTCACGTCATCACAGTCCGTCAGTCGTCATCCTCGAAGCTAAACCAGTCTTCGCCATCTGAAGCTTTAACAACAGTCGCCGCCTCTTGTGTGTTATATAGCAATAATCAAGATCGAATCATCGATCATGGAATTCCCACATATCCGCAGCCTCCTGCTATTGAATTCCCTTAACATTCACAAAGTTCCAAACGCAGTAGACAACAGGTTGCAGATCCACATCTCTTCCCGATGCTATTGGAACCAATTGTTCATAACACTTTTTTCTCCCCATTTTATGCAGACTTGGATCCAAATGCAATTGTTGGTTATTTAGATCTGATGTATTAGGGATCAAAATGGTTTTTGTAATCATAATATCATGTTATAATGGTATATTTATTAATTTTTAGTAACTTTTTAATATATATATATATATATATATATATATATATATATATATATATATATATATATAATGTTATATTCATAGGATTAATGTTTTATTTATTTATTAATTTTTTAATAATTAATGGTCCCCGATTAATCCCTCGATTAATCCCCGCCTAACCGATTAATCCCTTGACCCCAGTCCACTGCCGAGCTACCGTCGAACAATTTCTACAACCTTGATATATATATATATATATATATATATATATATATATATATATATATATATATATATATATATATATATATATATATATATATATATGTTAGAGATAGAGAGAAAAATGCTCTTTTCAAATCAATATTGCATAAAAAGTATTAAAAAAAAGGGTCTGATCAAAGTTTTTAACTCCATACACCACCATATGATATAAAGCTTGTTAGATTTTTGGTCTTAAGAATATCAATATACTTGGATATTTCTTAGATCGTGATTGCAATCACTTTTTAAAATCTGTGATTTTGACCCTATAGCCTGGGGGTATCACGAAATCAGATTCAGGATAATCCAAAGAACTTCAATTTAGAAGTCAGACCATTTCTAAATCAGAAACACAAAACATGCCTTTTTGTTTTTGTGTTCTTGAGAGATAGAACAAATTAATATATGATTTTCATGTATATAATTTCCAACCCATTTTCTGGAACCAGAAAATATTATTATACTAGAGGGAATGATGGTTATTGGTGGTTGCATGTAGAATTGGCGCAAAAAAATGTTAGTTAATGGACATAACTAATGTCTTCATCATCATGATGTCATCTAGTGGGTTTTTGGAGGGACCCCGCTAGGGGCACTGACCCTAGACCTTATCAAGGGGCTGCATCCCCTTGGAAATCTGCACCCAAGGGCGTTGCCCCCAGATTCCTGTATTCTCGAGTTCGCATTTATCACACTAAGTGTGCACCCAGCACCTCTAAGATCGGTTAGTAAACGGAGTTCGGTCTATCTCATTATTAATAATAATTACACCAAAATATGTTGACAACACTAAAATCACCAACATTCCTCCCCCATTTTAGTGTAATCCTTAATTAACTAAAAGCAAACACAAAATCTAACTTATGAATAAATGAAAATATATTGAAGATTGAATTCTCACATTAGTATAATATACATGTCAAATACTCAAGAATCAAGGTGTCCTAAGGATTGAAACCATCAACTCATTTGAGTAACTAAAGATACTATACACATAAGTTAAACACAATATCTAATGTTTCATACTTGAAACCATTACAACCATGCATCCTATCCATTCATGAGTTCATAAAAGCCTAGCCCAAGCTTTCTGAAGTGGCAACACCTCACACTCACATATGTAGTCCTTCTATATCATGCACATATTAATGCACTTTTAAGAAAGAACTATTAAGCACTTAATAAACCTACTTTAAGAATACAGGTTATAAGCACATACCTTGGGATGTAGTAAATAAATGTGCTTCAATCTCCATAAGCAAGCTTTCCACACTGAATTCAACTTCTAACCTTGTATTAGAAGGGAATTGGGTATCTCATCCATAGAGATATCAAGTGGGACATAAACCCATCCCTATAAACGACTTCTTTACCAAGTCTCTAACTAAACCCTTCGTCAGGTGATTAGCTAAATTTTGTTGAGATCGAACAAACTCAACAGAAATGATACCATGAGTAATGAGCTCACATACCATGCATTACCTAACACCCAAATGTTACAACTTTCCATTATACACTTCACTATCTGCTTTTTCCGAGGTGGAAACACTATCATTGTGTATAGAAATAGGTGATATATGCTTTGTCCACAAAAGAATTTCATAAACAAATTCCTTAACCATTATGCTTCTTTTCCAGCAGTTGCAAGGGCTACATATTTAGAGTCTATAGTTGAATTTGTTATGTATGTTTGATTGTTAGAAGCCCATGAAATGGAACCTCCACGGAAAAGAAACACCCAACCACTTGTAGATGAATGGTCCTCAATATTATTAATCCAACTAGCATCTTAATATTCTTCAATAACTGAAGGAAACCCTACATAAGTCAAACCAAGTCTATTGTTTTCTTAAGATAATTCAGCAACCTCTTTACTGCTTGTCAGTGGTGAGTACTAGGTTTGCTAGTAAACCTACTTAACTTTCCTACATCAAAGTCAATATCAAGCCTTGTGCTAGTTATAGCATACATCAAACACCCAATGACCTTTAAATACTCAAGTTGTAAAACCGCTTTACCAGTGTTTGGCATAAGTTTCATACTTGGATCAAAAGGTGTACTCATAGGAGAAAAATCATAAAAATTGAACTTCTTAAGTACTTTCTCAATGTAATGAGACAGTGAAATTGAGATTCCTTGATGTCTGTCACACCCCCGAACCAAGGATGGCGGAAACGTCCGGGGATGGAGGACTTCATGTGTAGTATCATAACAACGAGTATAATAGTGCTCAAAGTAATTACAACCATTATAAACATAATCGAGAAAGTTACATGATTTCACAAGTTTACATGTTTCAAAATCGATTACAATATAATGACAAAATGTTTTCCTTGACGCCATAGCGTTCCATCCTCAAAAGCTAGTAGTTACCTGTTTTACTGATTACCTGAGAATACAAGTAGTTTTGAAATAGTGTCAACAATTAAGTTTGTGAGTTCATAAGCTTTTGGATGTACAGTTTGAAAACCCTAGTTATTGCCAGTAAGTATAGTAGTTTTATTAGATAAAATAAACCGAGTGTTGTATCCCGAGTTTGAAAACCTTTGTTTGTAAATGATATGTATAACCAAGAAAAATCCAGTATTTTCCTTAAATAACATTATGTAGTCTTAAATCCCAAGACCTAGTGTATGCATGTTATTTCGTACTTGCAACAATGAATGCCGATTTAATTGGCTAAATCCCTTTTTAAAGTATAACTTCTTGTAAACTATATGTGTGTCGTTATCTCCCTATGTGAGTCGCTATAACCATACTATGACAGAGATGACATGCATGCGACGTTCTTTAGGCGTCGAAATAGATATGACATTTGTCACCCCCGTCTGGCTGATCGAACTACTGGAAACAGCAATGGGTGTAGGTTGTCAATCCCAATATAGATCTATACACAATTATTACGCTCTCCCTACAAGAGACTTTGGTTATAACTAACAGACGTTTTAATCTGTACTCTAAGAGTACAATAAAGACTAGTCTCACAATTTATGATAACAAGTTTACGTGTAGTGTGAGTGTAAAAACCTTTTTTGTGGTGGGATTGAAATCCCCGTTTGTTTTTTATGCTTGAAATGTGAAATCCTCAAACTATACCCTTTATAGTTTATTGTGTAGTAAATGAAAAACCCATTTGTATCGAGAGTAAAACCCTTTTTATATTGTATGTAGTATTTTAGCAAACATAACTACACTTATTATGTTTCCTCTTGTATTATTTGTAATAATAAAGGACTCTTACTATTCAGTGAATTTTTCTGTTATATAATTATATCACAATAGAAAAACACATACAAAATAAGAATTCGTCAAAGTTTACCACTTTGCTCAACATGTTACAAAGTGTTGTGAAAGTATAAGCCGTTGATTCGTTTTTAACATTTCTGCACTGTTTTAGAAAAATCACAGAAAAATCATACGATGTCGAAAACTAAATCTGTAAACTCTTGAGAGTTTAGAAAATGTGTATAGTTTGTTCATAAATTTTATTATGATTTTTAGAAGTCGCTAACTGGTGTGAAAACATTCATATTCACAGACTGGTCCGAATTCGTAGCTATAGTGATAGGCAGTTTTGTAAAATTCACCATAAATTGTAGAAAAACCGTGTGAATATGTGCAAGTAGTCATTTTAAAGGCATAAATCTGAACTATTTGCATCAAGTACAGTTTTGAAATTGAAAATGTTTAAGATGTCCAAAAACAGTCCGTGAATGGAACTAAACTTTCCTGTAGAAAGCTGATGTTTGAGTTTTGTTAAGTTTTTAGTAATTAACTTGTATTCTCCCTCCTAAAACTTGAAGAAAACATGAAAGAGTGGGGGTATGAACTCACCTCGGGTGATGTTTTAGAATAGATGATGAAGGGAAGAAGTTTCCAAGTCAAGAACACTTAGGAGATACTTGAGCATTTAAAGATCTAGTAATAAATATGACGATATTTGTGTAAGGAATCCATAATTTGAGTGAAAGGATGTAAGATAATAAGGTGTAGGCTGAAGTTACTTACCAGAAACAGGGGAAGGACTTGGGTCCCCTGGAGGAACTCGAGTTTCTAGAGAGAATATAAGAGGAAGTAAAAGTGTATATTTGGAGGAGGAGAATGGGGTTTTATTGATGGAAGAGTGAGGGATTAGAGAGTGGGCTGATGGAAGAGATTTGATGGAGGCATGAGGAGATCTCAAATTGACTAGAGCAAGGTGGGAATAGTGACATGGAGTGGGTATGGGAGGTTGCTTGTGTCATAGACTTATGGAAAAGTCAACACTCCACTTCAATATCTTATCATATAGATTTTATCCTTAGACTAAGATTTTCCCTTAAAACTAATTAAAATAGTAATACATAGGGTCTCATATGCCAAAATATGATTTTGGGTGAAAATTCCGAGTTAAAAACACGAAAAACGAGCTTAAAACGAAGTCGGAGTCAAAAATCGGGTGAAAATTAAGGAGCAATCTGCGAAGTTTCTCGGATTGGGCCGAAGGTTCGGTCCCAGCAGCTAAACCGAACGTAGGTTCAGTTGCTTGATGTGAACCGAAGGCGAGGTTGTCTGAGTAGGGAACCAAATGTGAGATAGAGCGAACTGAACTGAATAGAAGCGAAAGGGAGAGTTCGGTCCGAAGGGACCTTCGGTCCTCCGAGGTTCGGCTTTGGCCTATGGTAGCTTTGGTCCAAATGAAGTGTTTCGGTCTTAGCAGGGTTCGGTCCTTATAGGGTTTCGGTTCTTCGAGTTTCGCTTGTAAGAGGTTCGGTTCCTAAGAGGTTTCGGTTCTTTAAGGCTGTTTTTCCATTAATCTTCCCGTTTTGAGTGATTTTTGACCGAGTTAAGGGTCGAGATGCCCCGAATGATTATAAAAATTTGAGGGAAGTTATGAGAGAGATTTGAGGTAGAGATAGATTGATAAAGAGAGATTGAGAGAGACTTCGTTTGTGAGCTTTGCGAGTGTTTAGCTTCGCAATGCAATGTTTGAAAACCCCGTTAAGCCTAGTTATGAGTGATATACGCCCCCGAGGGGTATGAAATAATGTTTTATCGAGTAGTTCCATCACTTACCCTGATTAGGGGTAAAAAAATTTGAACACATGAGACTTTCAAGTGGTACTTTGTATTAACATATACAAGGGTTAATTGAGTTGAATGGTTTGACTTGATGACTTTTATTGACTTTGACTTGACCAGAAATTGACGGTTGTCACATCATCCCCCCGTTAGAAGGAATTTTGTCTCGAAACTTAGCACTTTGACCGGGACTTCAAGATTCGGGGAAAAGATGCGGGTATTTTTGTTTCATCTGATCTTCATGTTCCTAGGTGAATTCAGGTCCTCGCTTGGCGTTCCATCAGACTTTCACAATGGGAATATGAATTTCTTCCACAAAGTGAAAGCTCTCGTTGATTTCAATCTTGTCAAGAGGAATAATAAGAGTCTCATCGGACAAGCACTTCTTCAAGTTGGACACATGAAAGGTGGGATGTACATTTCTGAGTTCTTGTGCTAGTCGAAGATTGTATGCTATTGTACCAATCCTAGCAAGGATCTCGAATGGTCCGATGTATCTCGGGTTTAGCTTTCCTCGTTTGCCGAAACGTATTAAGGCCTTCCATGGCGAGACCTTTAACAACACACGATCTCCAACCTGGAATTCCAAGGGCTTCCATCTAATATTTGCGTAACTCTTCTGTCTGTCTCTAGAAGCCTTTAACCTTTCCCTGATTTGGACAATCTTTTCGGTGGTTTCTCTTATGATTTCCAGGCCAGTGAGGGAACTGTTAGGGACTTGTCCCTTTGCTAGCTGTGTGTTGCCCACTTCAGCCCAGCATAATGGTGACCTGCACTTTCGGCCGTAGAGTGCCTCAAATGGAGCAACCTTGATGCTAGTGTGATAACTATTATTGTCCGAGAATTCGATAAGTGGCAAGTGGGTATCCCATTCTTTGCCAAAGTCTATTACACACGCCCTAAGCATTTCTTCTAACGTTTGAATGGTCCTCTCGCTCTACCCATCAGTTTGTGGGTGATAAGTTGTACTCATGTCCAGCCTAGTTCCCAATGACTTTTGGAGTGACTGGCAAAATCTCGAGGTAAATCTGCTATCCCGATCGGAGATAATGGACACAGGCACCCCGTACAAACGAACTATTTCTTAAATGTAGATTCGAGTAAGTCTCTCCATCTTGAAGGTTTATTTGATTAGCAAGAAGTGGGCAGATTTGGTCAATCGGTCGACTTGGAAATTTAGTAATGAAATCCATTGTGATCCGTTCCCACTTCCACTTGGGTATCTCTGGTTGTTGTAGTAGGCCTGATGGTTTTTGGTATTCGGCCTTGACTTTGGCGCAAGTCAGGCACTTACTCACAAAGGTAGCGATTTCAGCTTTCATGTTTGGCCACCAATAGAGTTTCTTGAGATCCAAGTACATCTTGTCTAAACTTGGATGCACGGAGTAGCGAGTTTTGTGTGCTTCGTTCATGAATACGTCCCTGAATCCTCCAAACTTGGGTGTCCAGATGCGATCCATGAAATAGTGTATCCCGTCGTCCTTAATTTCAAGTCTCTTATCCATCCCTCTTAAGGCCTCACCTGTTACGTTTTCTGGTTTCAGGGCTTCCAGCTGAGCCTCTTTAATCTTCCTGGACATGTGTGAATGGATTTTCATGGTTAACGACCTGACTCGACGGCCTGAGTATTCCTTTCGGCTGATGGCGTCAGCTACTACATTGGTTTTGCCCGAGTGATAACGAATTTCACACTCGTAATCATTTAGTAGCTCAACCCATCGTATCTTCCTCATATTGAGTTCTTTCTGATTGAGGATGCGCTGAAGGCTTTTAGGATCGGTGAAGATGGTACACCTTGTCCCATAGAGGTAGTGCCTCTAGATCTTTAGAGCGAACACCACCGCTCCTAGTTCGAGGTCGTGTGTGGCATAGTTGACCTCGTGTGTTTTCAGTTTCCTGGATGCATATGCAATGACTTTTCCTCTTTGCATTAATACACAACTGAGACCTTGGTTTGATGTGTCGTAAAAGACCACGAAGTCTTCGGTTCCTTCTGGTAGAGATAGAATTGGTGCACTGCACAGAGATTGCTTTAGCATTTGGAATGTCGCTTCTTGTTTTTCTCCCCAGTGGAAGGTTACTCCCTTCTGGGTCAGGGTGGTAAGCAGTTTAGCGATTTTGGAGAAGTTGTGGATGAACCTCCTGTAGTAGCCTGCAAGGCCTAAAAACTGACGGATTTATGAGGGCGTCCTTGGAGCAGACCAGTTTTCAATCGCCTTAACTTTGGAAGGATCCACGTGAATCCCTTCCTTGCTGACTACATGACCGAGGAGACTCACTTCTCGGATCAAAAATTCGCACTTTGAAAACTTGTCATACAATTTCTCCGCTCTCAGAGTCTCCAAGACTTGTCGTAGGTGTTGGTCGTGTTCTTCCTTACTTCTTGAGTAGACCAAAATGTCATCTATGAAGACAATTACAAACTTGTCTAAGTAAGTCCGACACACCCGGTTGATTAGGTCCATGAATACAGCGGGTGCGTTTGTTAGTCTAAAGGGCATCACTATGAACTCGTAGTGACCGTACCGGGTTTTAAATGTCGTTTTATGAATATCCTCCTCCTGGACTCGTAGTTGATGGTATCCCGACCTCAGATCGATCTTTGAGAAGTATGTCGCTCCTTGGAGTTGGTCGAACAAGTCGTTTAGTCGGGGCAGGGGGTATCGGTTTTTTATGCCGAGTTTGTTCAACTCACGATAATCGATGCACATACGGAATGATCCATCTTTCTTTTTCACGACCAGAACTGGTGCTCCCCACGGTGAGAAGCTTGGTCGGATGAATCCTTTTCTTAGCAATTTGTTCAACTGACTAGACAGTTCCTGCTTCTCGACTGGTGCTAAGTGGTATGGCGCTTTGGCTAGGGGGTAGCTCCAGGGATTAAATCGAATTGGAATTCGACCTGTCGTGCGGGCAGGACTCTGGGAAGATCTTCTGGGAATACATCAGAGAAGTCACAGACCTCCGAAATGTCCTTGATGGCTTTCTCCTCCTGTTTCTTATCGACTATGTGGGCTAGGAAAGCGTGGTACTCCTTACGGAGATACTTTTGTGATTTGATGTATGAGATGATTTGGAGGTTCTCACTAGGTTTGTTGCCATAGACGAAAAGAGTTTCGCCACTTGGCAAATTGAAGCGAATGGCCCTTTCATAACATAGACTGTCAGCACAATTAGAACTCAACCAATCCATGCCGAGAATGATATCAAAGCTCTTTATTGAGACCAGCAATAGATCGATTTTGAATGAGTGGTTTTCTAGAGTAAAGGTACACCCTGAGTATATGTCGTTAGTGCTTTCTGTCTTCCCATTTTCCATTTCTACGATGTATGTATCTTTTAGTGATTGAGGGTTTTGTTTTAATAAGTGTTTGAATTTGTGGCTAACGAAACTCCTCTCCGCTCCACTATCGAATAATATGCATGCATAAGAGTTTTTGAGGAGAAACGTACCGGTAACCACCGTGGGATCTTCCATTGCTTCCCCTTGCCTTAATGCCAAAACCCTTCTGACACCACCGGTGTTTGTGTTTCTTGCTTTTGGGCAGTTCCTCTTGAAATGCCCAGCTTCCCCGCAGCCGTAATAGGTTCGGCCTGCTCCGGCGTTGCCGGTCGGGTTGGCGTGTTGGGTAGTCGTCCTACAGGAACGGGCAGTATGCCCTTTCTTGTTACAGATATTGCAATGTAACTTGCGACAGGGGACAACATAATGAAAGTTGCACTTGTTACACTTGGGAAGATTCCCAGTGTACTGTCTCAGAGGGGTTGGAGCGGCGGCGGTAGTGGCAGCGCGAACCGCCACTATTTGTTGTTTCTTGGCAGAATCCTGGATCAGTTGGTTCTTCCTGTTGTTCTAGAATTTCCTTTTCTTGTTTCCCCCTTTTGTTTTCTCGTAGTTGGCCACCATGGTGCCATGACTGGCATGGTGGTCAATGAGTTGTTGTGCCAATTGCTTGGCACTGTCAAAAGTAGTTAGTTTTGAAGCCAACACATTTCCTTGGATCTGGGGTGTTAATCCCCAGATGTATTTTTCCACCTTCTTGCTTTCCGAGGTGACCATCCCAGGACATCGTATGGCCAGATCGTTGAATCTAGCAGTGTAGGATGCGATGTCAGAGCCCGTCATTTTAAGGCCCCAAAGCTCCTGTTCCAATTTCTGAATTTCGCCCCTCGGGCAATACTCTGTTAGCATATGGTTCTTCAGATCGTCCCAGCTCGTTGCGTTCGCCACTGGAAGAGTTAGAGATTTAACATGACCGTTCCACCAGGTAAGGGCTCGGTCAGTGAAGGTGCAAGCTGCAAATTTAACTTTGCTTGCTTTAGGATAAGCACACATTTCGAAGACCGATTCAGTCTTCTCAAACCACTGCATAAGGGCGATAACGCCCCCGGTTCCGTCGAAGGATTTGGGTTTTCCATTCGAAAAATCTTTATAGGAACATTCCATCGAACGTCCCTGACTGTCTCCATGATTAGAGGTGGTTGCACCAGAACCTAACCCAACAGCACCATTGCAACTCCCACGGCTGCTGTTACAGCAGCTTGGAACATGGAGGGATCAAACTGTGGAGGTAGTGGTGGAGATGGTGGTGGAGGGGGGGTGGTACGTTGGGAGTAGGCCTGGGATTTTTCTACGGTGGCATATTTCTGCCATAAATTTAAAAGAAAAACTTTGATAAGCCTTTAATAGTAATGAACAATCAGTTTTTATTGAACAAAAATTGTATGATTTATGTTCCGCCCTTTTAATGTAATTGTAAGTAATTCATGCTGGAGAGTTCATATGATTTAAAGCCCATGAATTTTGTAGTGTTAGAGTGCAAACTTGTGACTTGATACATGCTCGGTCGTTCTACATCTAATTAGTGCGGACTGGTTATATGCAATTAAGATCGAATAGATCGTTAAATCTAATGTGTCTGCTTCTGGTCCATAACCAAAAAAGGAACAGGGCCTAGAGCGGAACCAGCAATTCTAAACCGATAGAATCGTAACTGCATACAATTTTATTGCCTACACCAACTAGCTATAGACTTACCATAAGCAATGACATGTATAGTTTTATAAATTTTTGTGATAATACTGCCAATGAAAATTAAATAAGCATGCAAATTTTCATTGATATGACTTTCATACATAGAGTTCGGGAAAATTTGACCTTGACGCGGGTCAACAACACATTGTTGATAAAGAAGTTTTTGAAAACATTAAGCTCCTTCGATTAGCATAAACACGTAATCGCAGGATTGTACATACACATAAAAAAGAAAAGAGTACCACCAACACATACTCTTAAGCCTATCTTATAAAGATTTGTGAGTAGTGCGGACACTACTCACGGCGACTTGTCCCTTGCGGACTTTGGGACGAGGTCGAGGCTCCTTGAAGTTCTGCTATTCGTCGCTCGGCTATGGCTACCCTCTCCTTGAGAGCTAGGTATCTTTCCCGATATTCCCTTGCCTCCACCCGTGAAATGGCAAGGTCCTCTATGAGTTGGTCCCTGGGGTAGTGGTCTCTTTCCAAGTTGCGAGTGCGCACATTGGCATCTTTTGCAACGACACTCAACTCCTGAACACAGTTGGCAATTTCCCTATTCTGATTTCCCAAGTTCGTGATTTGTTGGATCACGATTGGGAGGGCCTTGTCAGCCATTCCTCCGTGGCTGAGGTTGTAGTAACCTCGCTGATTGCCAAACGGTGACCATTGTCGCTGTTGGCGACTCCACCTTTTGATTTCGGTCGCCCAACGGGACTCATGTCCGTTGTAACCAAATCGGTTCGCAGGAGCCCTAGCTATGTAAGGAGGGTTGATGACCTCCGGCTCCTCCTCATCTTCTTCGTCCTCCATTTCTTCTTCAAGTTCTTCCTCGTCTACTTCTTCTTCTTCTTCGGGTCTTCCTCGGGATCTTCTTCCGGGTCTTCTTCAATCCAACCACTGTTGCCTTGATTCGGAAAGTAGGGGTCTCCGGGTAGATGAAATCCTATCATGACGTCTGTACGAGAATAAGGGTGAAAGAAGCACATAATGAATCTAGAAATATTGTACTTTTGGTAACACAAAATACTCCTATAGTATTTTATTCATTTTGGTTTGACTCTAATTATAGGTTCAGTTTAAGTGTTGGTAGGTTGACAGACTTGTTGCCCACTACTACTATCCCCCAAAATATGCTAGTCACTTCTCAGATGAATATAGTTGATCAGGCTATATTCCTCCTAGACTTGATTACATATCCCAAGGTATAATGTTAGTGTACAACTCATCCATTTTTACTTTTTGAGATTTTTCCTAGGTGTGCCACTATACCGGTATGCATTCATGTACTTATACTTTTTATAAAAATATTATTTTATTTTTAAAAGTATACTTGTATGGAAATGGTTTAATCAGAGAGACTTAGTACCATTGTGTTTTATAGTTTGTATATCTTATATGGTTTGATATACTAAGTTCACTATAAACAATGCTCTGATACCAATCTGTCACACCCCCGAACCAAGGATGGCAGAAACGTCCGGGGATAGAGGACTTCTTGTGTAGTATCATAACGAGTATAATAGTGCTCAAAGTAATTACAACCACTATAAACATAATCGATAAAGTTACACGATTTCACAAGTTTACATGTTTCAAAATCGATTACAATATAATGACAAAATGTTTTCCTTGACGCCGTAGCGTTCCATCCTCAAAAGCTGGTAGTTACCTGTTTTACTGATTACCTGAGAATACAAGTAGTTTTGAAAGAGTGTCAACAATTAAGTTTGTGAGTTCATAAGCTTTTGGATGTACAGTTTGAAAACCCTGGTTATTGCCAGTAAGTATAGTAGTTTTATTAGATAAAATAAAACCGAGTGTCGTATCCCGAGTTTGAAAACCTTTGTTTGTGAATGATATGTATAACCAAGAAAAATCCAACATTTTCCTTAAATAATGTTATGTAGTCTTAAATCCCAAGACCTAGTGTCTGCATGTTATTTCGTACTTGCAACAATGAATGCTGATTTAATTGGCTAAATCCCTTTTTAAAGTAGAAATTCTCGTAAATTATATGTGTGTTGTTATCTCCCTATGTGAGTCGCAATAACCATACTATAATAGAGATTACCTGCACGCGACGTTCTTCAAGCGTCGAAATAGATATGACATTTGTCACCCCCGACTGGCCGATCGGACTATTGGAAACTGCAATGGGTGTGGGTTGTCAATCTCAATATAGATCTATACACAATTATCACGCTCTCCCTACAAGAGACTCTGGTTATAACTAATAGGCGTTTTAATTCGTACCCTAAGAGTACAATGAAGACTAGTCTCACAATTTACAATAACAAGTTTACGTGTAGTGTGAGTGTAAAAACCTTTTCTGTGGTGGGCTTGAAATCCCGTTTGTTTTGTATGCTTGAAATGTGAAATCTGAAAGGTTCAGTTAGTGGTTTGGTCTAGGCTTTACTTTGTATAAGGTCTTTTGAGTCAATTTGGTGTTAATTTAGGTTTTTTTGGTGTTTACGGCTAGAAAGTGTGTTTACAGCCGTAAACAGGTTTACGGCCGTAAACCCTGTTTACAGCCCGTGTCCTCTATATAAAGGGTTGGTCTTGGTCGTTTGTGGTGGTTGATACTTCAGAGTTCACGACCAGAGAACATCAAGTTGTACCTGATGTTTTTCGAGTTATTAACGTGTGTAAGCTTGATATTATTCTTCTTCTGCTCCCATTCTTATTCTTGTTGATTGTTTGATTGATTGATCACTTGTAAGATCCTTTTCCAGGACCTTACAATTGGTATCAGAGCAAAACCGGTGTCAAAACATCATTCAATCAAGTTTTTCGGCCATTTAAAATTGTGTTCATCACTGTTCGAGATTGCGTTTGGTACTTTCGCTACTAAAAGGGATCGAATCTACTCTAAATTCGTGTTTTCGTGAACTTCTGGGAGTTTACAACCAAGTGTTTATGGCCGTAAGCTCAATTTACAGCCGTAAACTAAAGAATATTCATTGACTGTAAATTGTGCTCTTAGACCGTAAACTCATCTTCAAAGACCATAAACAGTGAATCTTCATTGACCGGAAACACCTTGACCGCAAACAAGTGTCCATAAACTACGGACTGTAAACTCAGTTTACGACCGTAAACCGCCTGACCGCAAACTCATTCTTGACATTTTTGTTTTAATATTTTGATCTTTTGATTTAAAAAAATTTTAAAATGGATTCTCAAGGTCAAACACATCATCACGAACTGGACTCTGTCATGGGCACAACCACACGTATTCCAAGACTACAGTCTGCAGACGGGTTTCCTAAATGGAAATACCAAATTGAACAGTATATTAAAATGAAAGACTTCAAAGTTTGGCGAAGCATCATCAAGGGTCCAGTCCGAATTACCACCACTGTTGTAGGTCAACAAATTGACAAAGTAGTTGAGAACTATACATATGAGGACTTTGAGAAAGTTGAAGAACAAGAAAGGGCTTTGGCCACTCTGTGATATAGCTCAAGGCTTCAGAGAGTATACTTCAGCTAAAGCTTTGTGGGAAGCCTTGATCGAGGTATATGAAGGAAATAAGGATATGAAAGAAAGCCGCCAGGATATGCTGCGACAAAAATTCAATATGTTCAACTACATTCCCAGAGAAACCCTTGAGGCTCAGCTGCAGCGTTTCACCACTCTCACTACTGAGATGAACATATCTAGGATCTTCTTGACCAATTCTGAGATAAATAAAAAGCTATTGAATGCTCTTCCAAAATCATGGGACATGAATATGGCAGTTATTAAGAAGACCATGGATGTAAATCATCTCACTCTTGCTGAAACAATGGCGATCATCAAAGCTTGCGATCATGATGATAAACAATGAGAGATTAACCATGTGAATTCGTATTCGACTGCAAATCTTAGGATTTCTTCTAATAATGCTCTTTCATCACTCATCTCTTCCTCAGGTCAAGCGCTTGCTGTTCAACAGCCTCAGATTCAAACTCTTAGTACTGCGTCATCCATGCCTCACTCACATAGCCAGTCGTCTGCCACTCCACAAGTTGTTCCCTCCTCCAATGTACCAGCTGTGGCCTCTTCCTCAAACTCAAAGGAAAGTGATGAAAATCTTGCTCTCGCCACTAGAGTCGTTAATTTTTATAATGCCTTTGTTGCTGGAGAGCTTCCACCTCAGCTATCATTTGCTGATCTGGATCAGATTCATCCAGAAGATGTGGAAGAAATGGATATTACATGGAAAATAGCTATGGCAATATTCAGGGTGTAGCAGTTTGCTAAAAAGACAGGGAAGAATAACTGGGGAATGAATGCTGACAAGAAAGTAGGGTTCAACAAAGGGAAGCTGCACTGTTCAACTGTCACGAGCCGGGTCATTTTGCTCGTGAGTGCCTGAAACCAGATCGAAGAATGAACAATGACAGGACGATGGTTGCGGTGGGAAACAATCTTGGAGGTGTTGCGGTCAACGGTGAAACTGCTATGGTTGCTCAGTCATTTGACTGGGAGGACCAAATTTAGGCTCTGAATATTTCAGGACCTGAAAATGCTCACTTAGCCCAAATCAATGATGATGCTTCCGAGGAGAATGTTACAACTGATCCTGAAGAAAAGATGATGGAGCTGTAGTTTGCATTGATGGTATCTTCTATTCCGAACCCAAGAAAAGTGAGGTGATTTTACCCTCTTGTTCTTAGGCATGTGTTGATTATGTTAAAATTCTTCGTGAGGAAATAGAATCATTACGTAGAGAAGTAGAGGACCTTAGATATGAAGGCTATCAACTTAGAAAAGGACAAAAACCTCTAAAGGCCCAGTTAGAAACAAAAATTAAGGACTTTAGGAGACTTCAGGAAGACTACAGTAACAAATGTGAAAATTATGACTATATCAAGAGACAAAATGCTGAGTTGACTACTGAGCTTGACACGTTAAAAGGGAAATTTGAAACTACAGATTTTGATTTTAAAAAATTTGATGTGTTAAGCGAAGTAGTTGCAAATATGATAGATCATTGTTTGCAATTCAAAAATAACCAGAAAAAAGGTTTAGGATATGATAAAGTGCCTCCACCTTTTAATCACACATATCAGTATCACCCTTTGTCTAATGAGGAGATTGCTAACGAACCCTTCATGGTTTATGGAAAGCCATCTGGTGTTGTTTCATGAGGATTTATTAATGTTGAAAGTACTAACATTTCTACTTCCCCTACAGATCAATCCTTAGATCAGTCAAAGCACGAAGCTGAAGGAATTGTGTCTGATAATAAAACTGTGTCTGAACCTGACGTTTCTGTTTCAAATGAAAATTTTATTGCTTCTGATGTTAAAAAGGATGGTACTTTTTGTGATACTTCTGCATCAGCTCATGCTGAGATAAATTTTTTTGACATGTTTGATGAGTTATTTGATATCCTGATGTTTTTGATGCTTCTGATGAAAACACACCAATTCCACAAGTCACACCATCTGATACACCCTCACTTATCTCACAACCTGTTTCTTGCACATGTTCTTGTGGGAAAAGTAAGGGTGTCAATAAAGAAAATAAATCTGAGAAAGTCAGTACAAATTTCAATAATAACAAACAGATTTGTTTCAATTGTGGTACTGGTGGTCATATAGCTAGGAACTGTCCAAATAGGATTTTTGTACATTTTATGTCACCAAGAGGAGAGAACGAATCTAGAGGAAGGTCTTTAATTAGAAAGTCCTCCAGAACACATTCTCGGGATGATGATTGGAGGGATGATTAAAACAAGAAATGGGCAGGTTTTCAAAAGAATAAACGGGGTTTTAATAACAAAGTCACGAACAGTTTGCCAAAATCGAACAAGGCTCCGCCAAGTTCGGTTTCGTCAAAGAGCAGATCCGGGTCTTCAACCACTTCTGGTAGAAAATTCGGATGTTCAAAGCAAACTAAACAGAAAAATGTTTCAAAATCACCAGTGATTGTTAAGAAACCTAACTGTCAGTTGATGCCCAAATTAATTCCCAACCAATCATCGTCATCCTATGAAAGTGTTTTATATGATGATTCCAAATTTAATGTTTTAAAGGATAAATTTGTGACTCTGAAGGGTCAACCCAGGAAAGTAATGACCTGGGTTCCCAAATCTAAATGATCCCGCTCATTTTGCAGGGACAGTTGCGGAGGAATGTCGTCAGACCTTGGTATGTCGACATCTCCTAATTGAGCAACATTCAATCTTTTAACGGGGGGTATGTTTCCTTTGCGGGCGGAGAAGGTGGAAAAAACACTCAGAGAGGAACCGTTACAAATGGAGTGCTGAGTTTCGGGAACGTCAACTTTGCTCCTGAGTTAAAACACAGCTTGTTGAGTGTTTCTCAAATTTATGACAAAGGGTATTCAACGCATTTTACTGACAAAGAGTGCATGTGAGAAGAAAGAAGAGAGGAGCTTAAGTGTGTGTGTATTCTAAGGTGTGTTCTAGAGAGAAAAAGTGAATCTTGTGTAAGGAACTTCAATCATATTCATCAATACATTCAATATTCAAGTTATTCTTCTTCTCCTTCTTCTTCTATTTGATCTAACATCATCCAATTGATTGGGATTCCGCACCATCAATTAGATATGATTGATACACAAGCAGATTGGGGACTTACAAGTGGTATCAGAGTAGAATGCTTATATAATTGACATGATTCCGCAGGATTCTAAAACCAGGCATTGTCATCCCAGAAGAGTGGATTCTTGTCAAATCAAAGCGGGATGGTAACGCTTATATAATTGACATGAACAGTAACATTCCCGAACAAGTCACCTGCCTTTTTTTTCAAAGGTCTCAGAACAGAATGCAATGTTGTGGCGCCGACGACTCGGTCATGCTAACGCTAAGAATCTGAATCGTCTTGCGAAGAATGAGATGGTACGTCGTCTACCTGTCAGAGACTTTATAACTTTTGAGAAGTGTGTGTCATGTGCCCAGGGAAAGCATCACAAAAAACCACACCTACCAAAACATGTTAACTCAATCAGTCAAGTGCTCCAATTATTGCATATGGACTTATTTGGTCCGGTCAACATCTTAAGCATCAACATAAACTCGTATTGTCTGGTTGTGATCGATGACTTCTCTTGTTTTACTTGGATTTTCTTCTTATCCAACAAAGTTGGGGTTGCTGATCTGATAAAGAGGTTCATTGTGTTGATTGAGAACCAAACCAACAACCGGGTGAAAGCGCTTCACACTGATAATGGAACAAAATTCAAGAATGTTGTTCTTGATCATTTTTGCGCAGAAAAGGGAATTGTGCGTCAATACAACTCTGTTCACACACCTCAACAAATTGGTGTTGCTGAGCAGAGAAATAGAACATTGAAAGACGTTGCAAGGATGATGCTATGTGACTCCAAGTTACCTGTTTTCTTTTGGGCTGAGGCGATTAACACTGCTTGCTACAATCAGAATCATGTTTTGATCAACAAAGCTCAGATGAAGACACCGTACGAGATTCTATATGGTCATAAGCCTTCAGTCATCCATTTTCGTGTATTTGGCTGCCCTTGCACTCTTCTTCACCTGGAGTCCAACCCAAAAATTAATGCCAAAGCCAATGATTGTTATTTCATAGGGTATGTTGCACGCACCGCATATAGGTTTTACAATAAGAAGGCGAACCAGATTGTAGAATCCTTTGACATGCGCTGGTTGGAGGAGAATGAAACGGATGCTCGAATGGGCTCTGATTGGTTATTTGATTACACATCACCCTTCAAATCCATAAATGTGTCTTCAGATGGTTCATCTGGGTCTTCCTCTGGTTCGAAGATTGTTTCTGAAGAAGAAGATGAAGAAGTTGTTTACATACCTCCAACAGTATCCTCTTCACCACCTGAGGGGGAGTCATCTGTTCCACTTGGTAGTCAAAAATCACAAGCTCAAGATGATACTCCAGATGCTGACGCTACACCTCTTACTCTTGTTGAAAGAGAGTTCATGTCTCGAGATGCTTCCGTTGTTACTCCAACTTTTATGGAACTACTCTTTCATGAAGAAATTGCTAATGAGTTTGTAGCAGATTAATCTAATGTGGAACAATCAGCAAATGATGGAGTTTTCAACATTCACAATCTTCCCGTTTCACTCAATGATATCAGCCAGGAGATACCTTCAAGAGTTCAACGCGATCATCCGATCGAAAACATCATTGGTCAGTTAGGCGATGGAGTTAAAACAATAAGTCAGAATAGAGATGTCAATACATGTCTCTATTCTTGCTTTATCTCTCAAATAGAGCCCAAGAATGTTGAAATGGCTTTGAATAAGCTCAGCTGGGTAGATGCTATTCATGAAGAACTAAATCAATTTGAAAAGCTTGGGTTTGGACATTGGTTGAGTTGCCAAAGGGCAAAAAGTCTCTTGACACACGCTGGGTCTATCGAAACAAGCAGGATGATTCTGGAGTCATAGTGCGAAATAAGGCAAGATTGGTGGTTCGCGGGTTTAGACAGATCGAGGGTCTTGATTATACTGAGGTTTATGCTCCAGTGGCTCGCTTGGAGGCTATTCGTATCTTCTTTGCACATGCTTCCTACATGAACTTCACGGTTTACCAAATGGATGTCAAGACAGCTTTCTTGTATGGCAAGGTGAAGGAAGAAATCTATGTTGATCAGCCCCCAGGGTTCGTTAACTCAAAGTTTCCTAACCATGTCTACAAGTTAGACAAGACGTTGTATGGGTTACATCAAGCTCCTCGAGCGTGGTATGCGAGTCTCACAAAGCACTTGCGCGAGCATGGATACTCTCGTGTCACTATCGATCAAACTTTATTCATCAAGCATGTTGGTAATGATCAGATTCTAGTTCATATCTATGTTGACGACATTATCTTCGGGTCTACCAGTCCACAACTATGCCAAGAGTTTGAAGGCGTTATGAAAAAGCGGTTCGAGATGAGTTCGTTGGGAGAAATGACCATGTTTCTGGGGCTTCAGGTCTAACAAAATTCAAACGGAATCCTGCTCCATCAAGCTAAGTATGTGGAGGATACTCTTGAGAAGTTCGGGTTTCAAGACGCAAAACCTGCATCGACAGGTCGAAAGACCCCTGCTGACTCCGGATACGGATGGCGAATCTATAGATCAGACTCACTACAGATCGATTATCGGATCGTTGATGTATCTCACTACAAGTCGTCCAAACATCATGTTTGCAGTTTTTCAATGCGCACGTTATCAGGCTAATCCTAAACTTTCACATCTTATTGCTGTCAAACGAATCTTTTGGTATATTAAAGGCAACCCAAAATTAGGTCTTTGGTATCCGAAAAATTCTGAATTTGATTTATATGTATTTGCTTACAGTAATTATGGAGCTATGAGCTTGACAAGAAATCTATATCAGGAGGGTGTCAATTCCTTGGAGACAGGCTAGTGTTGTGGCAGTGCAAGAAACAGCACATTATCTCAACCGCAACAACAGAAGCGGAATATGTTGCTGCCTCTGCCTGTTGTTCTCAAGTTATCTGGATCCAACATCAGCTGTTGGATTACTGTTTGAATTATCTAGAAATCCCTATCTACTGTGATAATGAGGCTGCCATTCAGATTGCTAAAAATCCTATCCAACATTCCAAAACCAAGCACATTGATATCAAAATTCATTTTATCAGAGACTGTTATGAGCGTTCACTTATCCGGCTGGAACAGGTTCCCACTGCTAATAATGTGGCGGATTTGTTCACAAAGCCTTTTAACAAAGTTCGATTCGATGTGCTTGTGGGCTTTTTGAAAATGATTCGTTTTGAGGATTAATTTTTGTTTTAGGTTAGTTTAAATTTGCGCATTTTTTATTTCTTTCTCACCAATGCAAATATTTTGGGGGAGAAATAAACACAAACCAAACAACAAAAAATTAAAATTTAAAAACAATAGAAATTTTAAAAATCCAAAAACATCAAAAATTCAGAAAATAAAAAATATGTTGCCAATAGTTTTTTTGTAGGTGTTGTGACGGGAAGTGATATCATCAAGTGATAACAGGCAATCTGAATCTGCATAACGTACCAAAACTGTATTGTCTAGGCTCTGTGTTCGATGCGCTGGTAGGCACGAAAGATTCTAAATGGACTTGACTTGGCAGAATTGAACTTAAGGAATTCAAAGACATGACAAATCTTGACCCAGTTAGATCCGTTTAGCCTGACAAAACGACGCTTGGATAGGTTGAGCAGGGAGATATACATGGGAATCTATTGGTCACATTAAAAGAACTCGTACCTAGAACTGTGGATTAACTTTTCCTTGATGTATGGACTTTGTCCTTAATTTCGGTATTTATGGGGTGACTGGGGAATTCTGATAAATTAGGTCTGTAGAAGATTATTTTCTTTCTTTCTGTCTGTTAGTCATATGTTGCCTCCTATGCGCGATCGAGAGATCCGAGCTAGACTGTAACATATGCAACTCTATCTCTCTGCATCTTCTATCTATGCAATTCTTTCTATCTGTTATCCATATACTTTCTCCTTTGTGTGACTGACAATCCGACCTGGTACACAATATATGCACCATTCTTCTTCTCAATCCCTCTAAAACTTCAGTTAGTCATATGTTTCACCCTCTGCGTGATTGGAAGAGATCCAACCTGGGTGTATAGCACATGCTTTCTAAATCTATCTTCTTTCTTAATAATTGTCTGCTCACCCGATGTAAGGAGTATTCTGGATGTCCTTGATTACTGGAGCATATCAGGAAGCGGGAAACATGTTCTAGTACAATTAAAAGTTGAACACTTACAGGTTGTCTGTAGATCTCGCTGCTCAATTTAGGTGGACAACAATATCCGTGGTCGTCGTCAGATGAATGGACTTTAGGAAGTGTATTTGGGATCATAGGATCAAAATGTCTTATCATTCTAAGCTTGTCCAAATTTATCACAAATTTTTCGTGTTTAAGTGGACCACAATACCGACGATCGACCAAACAAAGACATGAAGATAAAGGTACCGACAAGTGGATTAAGGTTGTCTAACAACTTTGATCCCAGTGTCACAAAATTATATTCAGTATCTGTTGAGATAAGTCTAGTCTGCTTTCTTTTATTTTATTTTTATTTTTATTTTTACTTTTATTTTTATTTTTATAATTGTCAAAAATTTTAAAAAAAATTTAAATTCTTAAATTTTAGAAATTATTTTTATTTTATTTTTAGTTTATGTTAATTTTAATTTTAATTTTTTAATCCTCAAAAGGTTTTATTTATGAAAATTTTTGGGATTTGGACTACGCCTTACACTGTGTGGATAACTGATAAAAATCGAACAAAGTATAAAAGGGAGGATTTACAGTCGAAAACCCTCAACTCCTCATTCTCAAAGTTTCCGGCCGTAAACCCTCCAACTTTCTCTTTCCTCTCGAATTTTTTTCAGTTTTTGTGAAATTGTTTGTTGCATCTCGAAGGTATGAAAAAACCGACCATGAATATGTGTTTAATTCAACGGATCGATGGATTTTGAGGCTTCAATCGAAGAAAAATTGTTTTTGGAGCTTACAGCCGTCAACTCCGTTTTCGGCCATGAGTTTACGGCCGTAAACCCTTGTTTGACCGTAAACTCCATTTGGTCAAAATTATTTTTGGGGCCAAAATTTAATTTCTTAATTAAGAAAAACATAAAGTTTAATTGTTCAAATATTCTTGTTGTCTTACTTGGCCTGTTTAGTGCAGATCAAATGGAAAACCTGAAATTCGCTGACATGCACAATTTGGCTATCGTACTGGCGGATCCTCCTATTGCACATGAAGAATTCAGGTCAATGATCCATGGGTTGAGGGAGTGTTGTTTGGCTTCTGCTGTCACAGTGAATATTGTCGTTCATCAGGGCATTATCAGGCAATTCTGGAAGACTGCTAAGCTGAAAAGAGATAATGATGGAGCTTTTACTATTGAAGCAGACGTGAAGGGATGTAGAATGAAATAACTGAACAATTCATCAGAGAGGCTCTTCTGATTGATGATCAATCCTCTTTCCCCACCGAGATTGGGATCAAAGACGCCCAATAAATTCTTGAAAAGATGGGATATGAAGGCAACTTTCCTTCTACAGTGAAGAAGATTTTGACACCGTACTGGAGATTTCTGGCCCACGTCTTTGTGAGCTGCATTTCAGGTAGAAAGACTGGTGCTGAAGAGATCTCATTGAGGAATATTGGAGCCATTGTGTCACTTGCTGCAGGGATAGACTTCAATTTCTCGAAGTTTATCTTGGATGAATTTGTGGTGAACATTAATGCAACGACACGGGACACGTTCTTGATGTATCCCAGGTTTATCCAGGTGTTTATTAATATACAGTTCCCTGAGATGGTCAAAGAAGGAGAAATTCTAGAAATGAAGTCTCTTGGTCCTCAAACGGTTGGGCTGATCAAACAGAATCGCAAGGGAAAGGGTGTTTTCCAAGGAAAGTATCTGGTTGTGAAATTTGGAAAATTTGCTTAACTGAACGAAGCATCTGAGTCTCACAGATCTTTTGACAAAGTATCCTCTGAGCCTGCGTCTTCAGAGTGGGTGATTTTAGAAGATGATGTTATCACTGTGTCAGATCACGAAGAAAAAGAAGAAACAACAGTTCCTAATGCTTTTGTGGCAGAAGAACATGTCATGAAGTCCGTTCCAATTCAAAGTGATTACAGTGAAGGGACTATAGAGAATGTGACTGAGACTGATTTGTACAAAGATCTTGATCTTTCTGGCTATGATAAGGATCAATTTCCTTTAAATTTTGGAAGCAATGAAGATCTTTTGTCAAATGAAAACCTTAACACGCTCTTTGATAGTATCCATGATGTTGCTCATCCAGCGATGAAGATACGGGACACTGATGATATTCCCGAATCAACACCTCCTGCATCCAAACAAATAGCAGAAACTACCATTTCAATGGAGACAGTTTCAGGGATTCATCCCCTTGATACTGTTCCTCCTACTACTGAGCCAATTGAAAGCGATTATGCAACAACTCAGACCACCCTGCCACCCTTGAAGAGAAGAAGACGCGGTCCTAGACATGGAATTCTCATTCCAGATCTATCTTCATGCCTTCCAACACCACCAATAACCACTCCTGCCATTGTCTCATCTGAAATTATATTTAAAGTTGGTGGCTCTTCAGCTCCTACAGGATTTTCTCCTTCCAGACCAGATCATGATGCTACCTCTGTAAGGCTCATCATGCATTTGACTCAGGAACAAAGCTCAATGCCTTCTCCCAGAGCTAAAGGAATTTCTTTCAGAGAAGGTCACTCAGGAGAAGATAATCCCACCATTGTTGAGCTTCAGAAGAAAATAAACGTGCTTGATCAAAAGAACATTGAGCTCGACATCCAAGTAATAGATCTTTTGAGTGAAAATGCCAAGCTAAAGACTCAAGTTTCTGATCTTGAAGAGGACAGGACCTTAAAGACTAAATAGATTTCTGATCTCCAAACTCACTTTGGTCTCTCACTTCAAGCTACTTTGATTTGAAGAAAAAGCTGGAAGAGGAACTTGGTGACAAGTTCAAGACCTCTGTTGATGAGTCAAGGATTCATCTACACTTTCAATCTCACCCCATTATTCCACCATTTGCTCAATCATCTCGTGTTGTGGATCGATTCGATAAGGAGCCAGTTCTAGCTCCGAATGTTGTTGCTTAGAAACGTGCCAAATTGGCCGAATCTGCTCAGAAAGGACAACTTTTGTTTAAAAGGAGCTCGGATCAAAATGTTACTGGTGATCAACCTAAAATCACTGTTATAGATCTTGAAGAAAAACATTTTAGAGATGTATATGGTGATAGGTCAGGGATTGTCTCACGGGGCTTTGACGACACTTTAAATATGTGGATCGTGAGACGGAAGAGTGGCAACACAGAACTTTATAAAGATTATCATGACTGCCATTCCTGGACCAGGGTTGATCTTTCAGAGTTATCGAATGCTCCTTTTGCAAATCCCTCACAAGATCACATGGCAACACACTTCAAGCTCTTTTTGGAAGATCAAGTGAAGAAAGGTTTACCGTCAATGAAGATTGCAGAGTCGATCATCAAGCAATATCCTGATGTGGTTGATCCCAAGACTAGTCTTCCACTTCAAACTGTGATGTGGCCGGCTTGTTTCTAAGTCCATAACTATTTTGGTATGTACTTGACCCGATGGTGCATGGTCCTTTTGGGTTGCCTTCACCAAAGCAACTTGATAGGATGAATTATGGAGCGAAAGGATTAAATATGATTTATTAATATATTATGAGAATAATATATTAAAGGAGAAATCATATTGTTTAATTAATATTAGTCAAGAATTAATTGGTAATTAGTTTTGTGACTAAAAGAGATTAATTAAACTTAAGGGACTGGAATTGTAATTATAAGATAATTGCAATTGGGCTATGGATTGCCTTATATTATAAGGTTGGACGAATTCTATGGGGAAACCCATTAGAAATCGTCCAAGGCTTTGTAAGGAAGGAGTCAATGGGTTGCTTAGGGATTAAGCATCCAAATTAGGGTTTCCTTGTTAGATAACCCTAATAGCCTCACTATTTAAAGAGCCCTTATTCCCCAAAAACATGGACAAGCTTCCTTCTAGGGTTTCCACACGTTTTGGGCAGCCTCCTTCTCTTCTCCTCTTCATCCTCTTGCTCTTGTTTTTTGTGAACCATTAGAGGAGTGACATTTGTGACTCTAAGCTTTCTAAAGTCAATACAAGAAGGATTTGAGATTGTTATTGCTACATAACAATCAAGGTATGATCTAAATCCTTATTTATATGTTATATTGATTATCATACACTAGATCTAGGGTTTATAGTCTTGGATGAATTGCATGTACAATAGAGAAACCTAGATCCAAGCATTAGTGTTTGTATGAGCACATAGGATGTTCTTATGACCAAAACTCATCAGTGGTATCAGAGCCTTGATTGGTTTCTATTGTATTGATGCATTATGTAGCTGAAAATCGAATTCTGGCTTACTGTTCGACCTGACTCGGCGAGTTCCAAAGTGTGACTCGGCGAGTCAGAGCGTCAGACAGAGGAAATTTCGGATTTTGTTGCTGTTTTGCTTAAGGATAATTACCATTTTCGTTTCAAACCTATAAAATACGAATTTTATTGTTTCTTAATGAATATCCTTGCCGAAACACAAGATAATTACCAATTAATTAGATAATAACTTCCTTATATGATAAAGATTGGATTATTTGTATTAATTGGGTAACTTATTTTGCAAGTAATTGAAAATCAGGTCAAATATAGATAATGACAAAATTAATTGTTTAATTTATATTATTTGTTATTTGATCCTTGTGTTATGAAAAGTTTCAATTTTCCCCTTTAGGTTTTATAGTTTACATTTAAACTCAAAAGTTTAGTTTTGATATTTAAATAGTTGAAACCCTAATGTTTTGAAAAGGTTTCAAACCTTGCCCTCAAGTTTTGGAATTTAAATTTTGATTAAAAGTTTAATTTTGATGTATATTTAAATTCTAAACCTAAATGTTTTGAAATGTTTCAAAACTTGCCCTCAAGTTTTGGAATTTAAAAGTTGATTAAAAGTTTAATTTAGGAATGTTAAATTCTAAAACCCTAGTGATGTTTTGAAAAGTTCATATCACACCCTTATGGTTTTATTAATTAATTAAGGTGTATAATTAAAAGAGGTTTAATAAATCCATAAAAGTTTAGGTTTACAATTTAATTGAATTAAAAGTATAATTGTTAAATTTGACCTCCTAGTATTTTAAAAGTGTAAAATACACCCTATACTATATATAACATTAAAAGTCTAACATTATATATATGTATGAGTAAAAGTCAGTCTTACCGTTAGTAGGCCTCATTCACGAAGTTGGTCTATAAGGGGTGTTTAAGGAAATTGCCTATAAAATGGTGATTGAATGGGTATCCACTCTTACCCACCGCACTCTTGACTAGTGGAGGGTCGTTAGCCGAACGGGTAGGATAGGACAAAACCTTCCATTATAAGTATAATGAAGTACAAAAGTAACTAAATGTTTTACAAATTCCCAATCTTAGTTACTTAGGCAAAAGTGAATTGATGCAATTCCATGAAATTACACTTTGTGCCCTTGCGAAGACGTTAGTGGAGCGTGTGTGGTTTACCGGCACATTAAATGGTTCTAAGCAAAGGTGGCAAAGGGTGACTCAATGTTTGTCATAGCTCGGTGGAGCGTGTGTGGTTTACCGGCACATCGAATAGGTGACTGTAACATGTGAGGGCACCATGTAAGTTTGCATGGTTATTCACACCCGCTTTGTGATCCTCGGCATCCCAGTCACAAACTAGAGGGGCATATCGAGATTTAAAACATGCCATTGAAATGTTCAATGAATCTCAAAGGATCTAGGAGTTTTCATAGATTTAAAACTTAAATTTCTTTTTCGTTTTTAATGGTGGAAATTAGTGAATCGTCATTCACTTACCTTCAAATATTCTGCAACTAGATTACGACATCCCTTTTCTAGGTTGTAGCATATTGTGTTGGGACCAAGCCTTAGTGTCTCATTTGGGTGATTTACTAAGGACTCAATCAATCAACTAACTTGAATTCTTTTTCTCCCGTTTTGTAGATGTCAAAGTACGACAACTATGGTCTTCCCAAATCCCGTGGAACAAGCATTCCACATGAAGATGATATTCCACGATTAGATCGAGGAACAAGAAATCATACTTCACTTCCTCCACCTCCTCCAATTATTCTCCCTAACCCACAAGTTCGAAGGCTTGAAAAGTTCAAGCTCACTCAAGCCCTTTTGGCAAGTAAACATAAAGAAGGAAAGTCGGTGTGTGTGCACGTCCTAGGGATGAAGTCACATATTGATAGGTTAAGAATGTTGGGATCCGTTGTCTGTGAGGAGATGGATGTTGATTGGGTTCTTCAGTCACTTCCTAACTCGTATAGTGAGTTCGTAAGAGAGTACTATATGGTGAACTGTGATGTGACCCTTATAGATCTCACCTATATGCTTATTGTTGCTGAATCGGAAATGGATTGGCGCAATAGAAAAGCAAAGTTGATTGGTGAATCTGCCTTCCAGACCTCTATGGATATAGGCAATGGCAACGAAAGGCATGCCATGATCGAAGAGTTTGATCATAAGAGAAAGGCAATATCTGAAGTAGTTACATGTGTTGTTCCAAAAGAGTCGATTTGCTTTTATTGCCAAGAGAAGGGGCATTGGAGACGAAGCTGCCCTATTTACCTAAGAGATCTAAGAGATGGGAGAGTTAAAAAGTATGGCTCTGCTTTAGGTAAAATCCATTGACTAACTCTTTTAAGCTCATATTCTAGATTCTTAATACATAATGTGATAAGATTACAATTGATGTTTTGTAGGATCAAAGAAAAGAGAGGAAGCTTAAGGGAAGAAGTGAGCAGAATCTAACCGTGAAGGAATGGATTTCGATCACATTACTTGAAGATTAGATTCTCGAGCTGCTACTTAGAGTTAGAATTAGATTGCTAAGAAAGATGTATTAGCATAGTTTTTCAATGAATTGCATTGTAAGGTAAAAAAATCCGCAATAAAATAAATTTTGATTTTATATTATTTATTTATCCTTGCAATGGCGTATATGAAAAATTGTTGTTTGAATGTCTCTAATATTAGCAATAATGGATTTGATTCTTAATTATGTTGTTTGTGGAAATGTCGAGAATTTACCAAATAGGGAGAGTTTCTCATCGCCCAAGTTCCAATTGGACAGAAACTTGGAATCATGCAACTTGATTGCACGATGAATGAGAAATTTCATATTTGGAAATTAGACTATTTCATTGAAAAAGTGTCAAGTGAAGGACTAGGAGATCAAGTACACAAAGTTGTGTGTTGATCAAGTCTACCACAAGAGTAACAAAGACATTCGTCATGATTTACTAAAGGTTTAGTAAATATGATTATACTTATAAGATTAAGTGTACTTCTGAATTGATTGAAAAAGTTTAAATCAATAGCAGAACGAATAAGAAGAATCAAGTGGGCAGAAAGATAAAAGTTTCTCCATTCTAAGAAGAAGGGAGAGTACCTTTTATGCTTTATGATAGGTCTTAATGATTAAGAACCATATCTCAATTGATACTCTAAGTGAGTCTTAGTACAATTGTATGTCTAAGAAGAGGAATCAAGAATTGAAGAAATGGTTAAAATCAAGAAGTCAATCATACTTCGTTCCAAACAAGTCTTATAGTTAAGATTGTGACATTGAGTGATAAGTATTAAGAAGGATTATAACATTCATCAAATATGGAAAGTTGTGATGTCTTGGATAAGACAAAGACCAACTAGGACCAATTTATGAAGTGTTTTGATAAAAACTACACTAACTCTTGAATATTTGTTTGTCAAGAAATGTTTATTGACAAGAGAATCTTATATGTCAAGGAGTCAGTGGGAGTTTTAATGGTCTTGAAAGGTTTCAAGAACAAATCAAAATCGATCATCACTAGCACACGAGTTGAGGTTTACAACCTATCGTGTTGACACTAAATTGCTTTTGTGCCGTTCCAATTGAGTTAATTATGCATGTGAGTTCTATGAGTTCTCATTTGAACGCATAAAAGGCAGGCATCTTGATCAATGAAAAGTACATTGATAGGAAAAGGTGAGCTTCTTAACTACTTGGGAGACATGGTGGGCAGCTGTGTTACCATAAGGCGAGAAATCAAGATTAAGAAAGTTCGGTCCATATGAGTTTGAATTTGTCGCAAACTTTGGTTTTGACAAATTCACATGGATAGGAACACATACACCATTAAAATCTAAGTGTCATAAGATTCCCTCCTTCATGAAAGTGATCGTGAGGAAATGCGTTCACTAAGAAAGATTTAAGAAGATAGTGATTGTGAAATTGAATTCTCGAATTCGATTATGGTTACGGTATCCCTTTCCATGATTCGAATTGTGAGATTTGACAATTAGTCTGAATTGTTTAGACACACATATGAGTTATCTAAGGGAAAGGTGTATAAGCTTAGATAAAGGATTATCAAAGCATTGGGTATTAGAAACATGAACTTAAGAAATTCAATAAGTATTGTTTTTCTGGAAGTTAAGCTGGTTTCTGAATACATGTCAAAGCTAGTGGGAGCATAAGTGTTATGTTTATAATAATCATCATGATAGTGGGAGCATAAATGTTATGATTGTACGATTATTATGGAAAGTATTGCAAGTTAGCAATATTAATTATAAAAAACAAGAGTTATACTTTGCAAAGTCGCAAGAGTTGAAAAGTTGTTTTGCTATAATTAAGGGAGAGAATATTATGCTTCATTTCAAATTTAAAGGCTTAGGTTGTGGAATGTTAATAAATTTAGTCAAGGATACATAGTGTGTTCACAAATTTCGATTATGATTACGGCATTCCTCTTCATAGTTCAAATTTTGAGAACGTAGCACATAAAATATTATGGCAGAAGATTGATAAAGTATCAAATCTTTATGTAAGACATTATGGATCGTGTACCATACGCTTCGGGTTTAGAATCGATTGCAAATGCTATAATATTTGACCATTCTAAAATTTTCCAAATGTCTAGCGCATTTAGAGGGAAAAGGACAAGAATCGGTTTTGACTAAGATAATTAAACAACTATCAAAGGACAATCCAAAGTTCGCCGAGGATTGGTCGCTTATGAGTAGTTGGAAGTATAGTATTGGATGGAACATATCGACATTATTATAAATAGATAAGATTCTATTAAGAATGAGTTGTCATATGGAAAATATGGAAACGTGTCCATATTGGGAGTTGAATATTGAAAAACTATGTCTAGATTAGAAACTTTTATGCAAAAGGATGTTCAAAGGAATGTACTTTGAGTGAGAGACATCATATCTAATGAATTGTATTGTAACAATCTTCAATAGAGGACTTTGTAATATCATTGGCAATAGTCATTGTGACTTTTGTGCTATGACATTACAAAAGGATCATTGCATAAAATGTTAGAATCTAGCATATTCCATAAGTGGCAAGAATTTGATATTCTTTCACTTGTGAAAAGGATTAGGAGTTGTGAAATGAGTATGATTGGAAATGTGTTTGTTTGATCAATTTCACAAAGTAAGAACCATAGGTAAACATTGTGTGCATGCTAGGAGCATGAGACAAGTGTTGTAATAATTCAAGTAAAAAGTTTATTACCCGAAACAACAAATAATGAGTAATCGATATGGTGATAAATAAAAGGTGTTTTATTTATGCTCAAAGGTTTGAGGCCATATGGGATTAGTATTATTCTTGTGTTTCACTTTGCATGTTTTGACTTCCTGAATAATTTAATTGGTTTAGAACAGTCAAATTATTCGAACGGGCCACAGTCGTTCATATGTTGGAAGTGGGTATGAATAAAGACCGTCGTGAATTGGTGTGTGGATAGTCTAAAGAGCATTAGACATAAGCAAATGTTTGTTGCAACGTTCATGAGTGCTTATGAATATGATTTGAGCATTGGATTAAACCCACGCTCACTTGGATCACTTCATGGATTGTTATCACGAGTGATTGGTGAGAAGATAACATCTTATATTCTTGAAACTGAGATGTGTGAGTTGTATCTTGCAAATCGGTTGCACATTGATAATATGTAAACGCACCAGTAACTTGGTGTCATAAAACATATTGTTGTGTGTGATTCGGTGAGTGAGTGCAACCGAGCATTGAATCAAATTTTATCCGTTCCTTTTATCCAAAGTAGGATAAAAGCGATATCTTTGGGCCCCTCGATGATTTAGTGATGACAAACGTAAATGCTCGGCCGGGCTAGGGCTAATTTGATTTGTTCAATTAGTTAGTCGTCATAAATTGGAAGTCAAGAAATAGTATAGAGATAATGATTAGAAATCATGTCTTACGATATCTAGAATGGAGGAATATATGATCCCTTATCTAAAGGACACGCGTATCTGATAGGATCAGAGTTGACAGCGGCTTTGGAAAGCTACGATTGCAGATCAGGATCTGAAGTCATACGCAGAATAGTTATTAGACTTATCCAAGTGGGAGACTGTTGGATTAGTGTCTAAGTCCATAACTATTTTGGTATGTACTTGACCCGATGGTGCATGGTCCTTTTGGGTTGCCTTCACCAAAGCAACTTGATAGGATGAATTATGGAGAGAAAGGATTAAATATGATTTATTAATATATTATGAGAATAATATATTAAAGGAGAAATCATATTGTTTAATTAATATTAGTCAAGAATTAATTGGTAATTAGTTTTGTGACTAAAAGAGATTAATTAAACTTAAGGGACTGGAATTGTAATTATAAGATAATTGCAATTGGGCTATGGATTGCCTTATATTATAAGGTTGGACGAATTCTATGGGGAAACCCATTAGAAATCGTCCAAGGCTTTGTAAGGAAGGAGTCCATGGGTTGCTTAGGGCTTAAGCATCCAAATTAGGGTTTCCTTGTTAGATAACCCTAATAGCCTTACTATTTAAAGAGCCCTTATGCCCCAAAAACGTGGACAAGCTTCCTTCTAGGGTTTCCACACGTTTTGGGCAGCCTCCTTCTCTTCTCCTCTTCATCCTCTTGCTCTTGGTTTTTGTGAACCATTAAAGGAGTGACATTTGTGACTCTAAGCTTTCTAAAGTCAATACAAGAAGGATTTGAGATTGTTATTGCTACATAACAATCAAGGTATGATCTAAATCCTTATTTATATGTTATATTGATTATCATACACTAGATCTAGGGTTTATAGTCTTGGATGAATTGCATGTACAATAGAGAAACCTAGATCCAAGCATTAGGGTTTGTATGAGCACATAGGATGTTCTTATGACCAAAACCCATCACGGCTACCAATCAAGTTAAGCAGATTCATGTGCTTTAGAACTACCCAGATGGATCATTAAGTTGCATGCTCTACTGGGTTTTTGATGAAACTACAGCCTCCGTTGTCATAAAGCTTAAAGATGGATGCATTCGTTTATATGACAAAATAGATCTGCTTCAGTTTGGGAAATGGGATATGCATCAGTTGAATCTTCATCAGATCAAAGTTGCAAAGGAAATTTTTGAAGTGGCTGCTAAAGAATATACATATATGGTTGCTGACATTATTAACAAGAGGATGTGGAACGGGGCGATGGGCGAATCAGATGTGTTTCTTGTCGACAAGGACTAATTCAAGCTAGCCCAAAACCAAGGGGGAGATTGAAAGGTTCAGTTAGTGGTTTGTTCTAAGCTTTACTTTCTATAAGGCCTATTGAGTCATTTTGGTGTTAATTTAGGTTGTTTTGGTGTTTACGACTAGAAAGTGTGTTTATGGCCGTAAACAGGTTTACGGCCCATGTCCTCTATATAAAGGGTTGGTCTTGGTCAATTGTGGTGGTTGATAGTTCAGAGTTCACGACCAGAGAACATCAAGTTGTACCTGACGTTTTTCGAGTTATTAACGTGTGCAAACTTGATATTATTCTTCTACTACTCCCATTCTTATTCTTGTTGATTGTTTGATTGATTGATCACTGGTAAGATCCGTTTCCAGGACCTTACAAAATCCCCAAACTATACCCCTTCTAGTTTATTGTGTAGTAATTGAAAAACCCATTTGTATCGAGAGTAAAACCCTTTTTATGTAGTATGTAGTATTTTAGCAAAACATAACTATACTTATTATGATTCATCTTGTATTATTTGTAATAATAAAGGAATCTTACTATTCAGTGAATTTTTTCTATTATATAATTATATCACAATAGAAAAACAAATACAAAATAAGAATTCATCAAAGATTAACACTTTTCTTAACATGTTACAAAGTGTTGTGAAAGTATAAGTCGTTGATTCGTTTTTAAGATTTCTGTACTGTTTTAGAAAAATCACAGAAAAAACATACGATGTCGAAAACTGAACCCGTAAACATGGAGAGTTTAGAAAATGTGTATACTTTGTTCATAAATTTTATTATGCTTTTTAGAAGTCGCTAGCTGGTGTGAAAGCATTCATATTCGCAGACTGGACCGAATTCGTAGCTAAAGTGATAGGCAGTTTTGTAAAATTCACCATAAATTGTATAAAAACCTTGTGAATATGTACAAGTAGTCATTTTAAAGGTATAAACCTGAACTATTTGCATTAAGTATAGTTTTGAAAACAAAAATGTTTAAGATGTCCAAAACAGTCCGTGAATGGAACTAAACTTTCCTGTGGAAAGCTGATGTTTGAGTTTTGTTAAGTTTTTAGTAATTAACTTGTATTCTCCCCCCTGAAACTTGAAGAAAACATGAAAGAGTAGGGGTATGAACTCACCTTGGGTGATGTTTTATAATGGATGATGAAGGGAAGAAGTTTCCAAGTCAAGAACACTTGGGAGATACTTGAGGATTTGAAGATCTAGTAACAAATATGACGAAATTTGTGTAAGGAATCCATAATTTGAGTGAAAGGATGTAAGACAATCAAGTGTAGGATGAAGTTACTTACCAGCAACAGGGGAAGGACTTGGGTCTCCTGGAGGAACTCGAGTTTCTAGAGAGAATATAAGAGGAAGTAAAAGTGTATCTTGGGAGGAGGATAGTAGGGTTTTATAGATGGAAGAGTAGGGATTAGAGAGTAGGCTGATGGAAGAGATTTGATGGAGGCATGGGGAGATCTCAAATTGACTAGATCAAGGTGGGAATAGTGACATGGAGTGGGTATGGGAGGTTGCTTGTGTCATAGACTTATGGAAAAGTCAACACTCCACCTCAATATCTTATCATATAGATTTTATCCTTAGACTAAGATTTTCCCTCAAAACTGATTAAAATATGAATATACATGGTCTCATATGCCAAAATACGAGTTTGGGTGAAAACCTCACGTTAAAATCACAAAAAACGAGCTTAAAACGAAGTCGGGGTCGAAAACCGGGTGAAAAGGAGCAATCTGCGAAGTTTCTCAGATTGGGCCGAAGGTTCGGTCCCAGCAGCTAAAACCGAAGGTAGGTTCGGTTGCTTGATGAGAACCGTAGGCGAAGTTGTTCGAGTAGGGAACCGAATGCGAGATGGAGCGAACCGAACTGAATAGAAGCGAAAAGGAGAGTTCGGTCCTCCGAGATTCGACTTCGGCCTGTGGTAGCTTCGCTCCAAATGAAGTGTTTCGGTCTTAGTAGGGTTCGGTCCTTAGAGGGTTTCGGTTCTTAGGGTTTCGCTTCTAAGAGGTTCGGTTCCTAAGAGGTTTCGGTTCTTTAAGGTTGTTTTTCCACTAATCTTCCCGTTTTGAGTGATTTTTTACCGAGTTAAGGGTCGAGATGCCCCGAATGATTATAAAAAGTTGAGGGAAGTTATGAGAGAGATTTGAGGTAGAGAGAGATTGATAAGGAGAGATTGAGAGAGACTTCGTTTGTGACCTTTGCGAGTGTTTAGCTTCGCAATGCAAGGTTTGAAAACCCCGTTAAGCCTAGTTATGAGTGTTATACGCCCCCGAGGGGTATGAAATAACGTTTTATTGAGTAGTTCTATCACTTACCCTGATTAGGGCTTAAAATTTTTGAACACATGAAACTTGTAAGTGGTACTTTGTATTAACATAGCGAGTTGTACAACTTTAAACATAATGCAATCCCTAATATACAATGGTTAATTGAGTTGACCGGTTTGACTTGATGACTTTTATTGACTTGACTTTACCAGAAATTGATGGTTGTCACAATGTCCATGTTGGATTCTTATTCCAAGAATCACTTTTGCCTCCCCCATATCCTTCATGGAGAACTGAGATGATAAAAACTTATTGGTCATGTCAACTTGCCTTTGATGAATACCAAAGATTAACATATCATCTACATACAAGCATATGATCACTCCTTTTCCAGACTCATCAAACTAGCTACATATATAATTGTCTGATTGATTCAACTTGAAACTATGAGACAAGACAACATCATCAAACTTTTCATGCCACTGTTTTGGTGCTTGCTTTAGCCCATACAATGATTTAACCAACTTGCACACCTTATGCCCATTTCCAAGCATAATAAAACCCTCAAGTTGTTTCATATGCACCGTTTCTTTTAAATCACCATTTAAGAATGTTGTTTTAACATCCATTTGGTGAATCACCAAATTATGGATTTATGTTAAAGCAATCAACAGTCTAATGGTAGCTATACAAGCAACTAGAGAATAAGTGTCAAAATAATCAATGCTAGGTTTTTGTCTAAAACCTTGAATAACCAATCGAGCCTTCAATTTTTCAATTGATCCATCAACTTTTATCGTTCTTTTAAATATCTACTTGCAACCCAAAGGTTTGTATCTAAGAGGAAGATCATGATGAGATTTATATGTTACAAAAATCTTATTTTAGCATAATAACTTAAACCTTAAGTTCACATGCAACCTAAAGGATCTATGTTCTCACTCTGATTTGCAATAAACAATTAAATATCAAGAACCCTAAAATTACATTGCTATTTTTGAAATTAAGAAAGGTATATTATAAATTACATACCATTAGTTTTTATAGCAAATAAACTAGTATTTCTTCTGGATTGGTCTTTAGAAAGCAAGCACCAGAAGTCTCGTGCCTCAAATAGATCACACCAAAACCGTAAATATTGGAAGCTAAAGAGGAAAGACGAGGAGAAGGAAGAATTTCGACACTATTTCTCTCTCAAAAAAAAGTGGAAAAAACAATAACCCCATAGGGGTTTATATAGGTGTTAGGAAGGTTGTATGTAAGGAAGGTTCCTTTTAGATAACTCTTACCCTATTGCATCCTCCCTATGGAATTCTAAGCTTCTTTAGAGCCCAAGAATACCTCTAGAAACCCCTCTAGAACCGTCCCCCTCATGGGAGGTTCTAGAATTGGTCAACGTTCAACTTTTGAACGTAGTCACCTTTAGTCTTTCTACTTTTAATTAATCCATTAACTCCAATTAATTTTTGATTAAGAATATATTATTCTCATAATATATTAATAAAGCATTTATTTTGATTTCTAATGAATTTATTAATCATATAATAAATTAATAAATAAGTCTCTCTCTCTCTCTCTATCTCTCTCTCTCGCTCTCGCTCTATATATATATATATATATATATATATATATATATATATATATATATATATATATATATATATATATATATATATATATATATATATATATATATATATATATATATAAAATCATTCCAGTTCATTACTAGGTTTGAGGGCAACCCAAAAGGACTTTGCTAATAATTCAAGTATATACTAATTTCGTTATCGGATTAGACACCTATTCCAACTGTCTCCCACTTGGATAAGTCTAAAATCAAATTACAAGTATAACTTCTAAATCAAACAGCAAAATATGATTTCCAAAGCAGCTACCAAACTCTTATCTGATCAGATATTGGTCCTTAGATAAGTGATCAAATATTCCTCCGTTCTTCAAGATATCATGTGGACATGAGACATGGATCATAATCAATCTCACTGTCTAAACTTTGTTTCTCGGTTTTCGATCTGTGATGATGTCATAAGGCTTTTAATTGAACACATAAATTTATTCCTAGCTGGCCCCAACACTATAAGTCAGCACCAAATCACCAAGAGGACCAAAGATATTGTTTTTCCCATCAGGGAAAAAGGAACGAATAAATTTTGACTCATATGCTTGTATCTTTTACTCACCAAATCATACATGACAATACGTTTTATAACATCATGTTACTGATGTGTTTTCGCAATACCAATGTACAACCAACTTGTAAATTACAACTTATATATCTTTGTTTTAAGAATATAAGATATTATCATCTCAAAATTACTCGTGATATAATCCATGAAGTAATTCTTTAATCGTGGTTTTATCCAATACTCAAATCTCTATTTTCTAAGTACTCATGAATGTTGTAGCAACACAATTTCTATGTCTAAACTCCTTAGAAAATCTATAATCTAATTCATGATAGTCTTCATTTGCTGCTTACTTCCTAAATTATGAGAGACTGTGGAGCTTCAAATAATCAAATTATTCAGGAAGTAAAACATGCAAAATGGAACACAAGAATAAATAATTGACAACGGCAGTAAACAAACTCATAAATAATTTCTATTATTCAATCACCAAAATCAATTACATTTATTTTATTACAAGTTTCGAACTAATCATATAACTACTAAAACTAATGTCATCTCTTAAACCAATGATCATAGCATGTTGACTATGTTTAACCCTACTCGGAGTCTTGGTGATAAGATCTTAATGATTCTCTTCTGATGAAACTCTCTTTACTATGAGATGACATTCTTCAACTCTATGTATGATTTAATGGTATGTTATGTCGATATGTCTAGATTTACCATGATCTCTCGGTTCTTTAGTCAAAGCAACTGCTTCTTCATTATTGAAGAAAAGTTTCATCGGCTCCTGAATGGTCGGAACTACTCCGAGATCACCGAAGAAATTATTCAGCCAAGCCGCTTCCTTTGATGCTTCACTCAATGCTATTTAATCTGATTCACAAGTAGAATCAACCACCATGTCCTATTTGGAACTTTTCCAAGTGACTTCTTCTCCATTTAACAGAAACACCTAGCCAGATTGAGAAAAAAAGTCTCTATCTATTTGAAAATTGGCATCACTATACCCACTTACTCTCAATGTATCACTAACACAAAGTACTATAATCATATACTTTTTCCTTTGTAGATACTTAAGAATATTCTTTACTGCTGTCAAATGAGCTCTGCTAGGATTTCCCTGAAAGCGACTGACCATGCTTAAAGCAAATGACATATCAGGGTAAGTACCTGTCATCGCATACATGATCGATCCTACAGCCGAAGCATATGGGACTTGACTCATTTCTACTATCTCTTCATTTCTGCTAGGGCTTTAAGTCTTACTCAACTTTGCATTACTCTGAATAGGTGGTTCTCCTTTCTTAGAATTCTCTATACTAAAATGTTTTAGTACCTTATCCAAATATCTACTTTGATAAAGACCAATTAGTCTTTTATGTTTATCCCTTAAGATTCTTATCCGAAGAATATAGGTTGCATCTCCTAGATCCTTTATAGCAAAACACTTTCCAAGCCAAGACTTTACTTCTTGCAAAGTTGGAATTTTGTTTCCTATAAGGAGTATGTCATCAACATACAATACGAGAAAGATTAATATACTCCCACTAGCCTTGACATACACATAGGACTCATCTTCACTCCTAGAGAAACCAAATTCCTGACTTTCTCATAGAAGAAAAGATTCTAGGTATGAGATGCCTGTTTCAATCCATAAATGGATTTCTCAAGCTTACACACTCTATCAAGAAATTTTGCATCTACAAAACCCTTTGACTGACTCATTCAGGCCATTATATCGAAAACCTTGTCTAAAAAGTGCATGAAAAGAAATAATGTTTCGTGTCGTTTCTGACGAATAGCAACAATTAACTAAATCTAATCTAACATCACTACTAAGCATAAGACTATAAGTTCTAATCTTCATAATAGGAGAAGATCGCCTATTACCCATGACTAGATTCATCCTTCCATGATTCACCTATTCACTTTCTCTTAGTCCCTACAAATCGGAACAAATGTGAAAACCACCTCATGTATCAAGGACCCAGGAATGAGTAAGTTGTGAATTATTAGTTTAAATAATGTAAATACAATTCCAACGATGGCTTCATGATCAAGGCGCTCAACGTATCTTTGCATTCTTTGCACGTGGTTGCAGACATACTCTCCTTCCTTCAATTTGCAAGCCATTAGAGCTTTGACGTCCTCATAATTTTCTTGATGAGCTCTCTTGTGAAACTTTTCCACAATATCCAATTTCATCTCATATAGACAGTAGTCCTCATAGAACTTTTGCAACTCGGGAATCATGGTAGCCACCATGATGCAAGCAACCTTAGTCGCGTCGTCATAGTGTTTCTTGTAGGAGTCTATTCCTTCAGGAGTATTAGTGGCCACATCGATCTCAACGAGTTGTTTCTCAAGGATATACTCTTTTCCCTCGTATCGAAGAGTCATCTTGATGCTTTGCATCCAATCATTTTATTTGGTGTCATCCAATGTCACCTTATATACGATCGAGAGGAGTGAAAAGTTGTGGGAAGAGTTTTGAGAAGCAGAAGCATCACCAGGAGTAGACATCTTTAGAGGAAAAGAAGATTTGGTTAGATGATATAATTCCTTAATATTTTAAACCATAATTAATATTTAAGGCTACAATCCAATATAACAATTCACAAATAAGAAGAGGGATGTCATAATCTTATTGTGAATTTATGAAAGGTAGGTAAAAGCATGTCACCAATTTCGAACTATGAAACTCCTAGATCATTTAATATTCATTGATTCTTATTAATGGCATTTTTAATCTCAAGCAATGCTCTTTTATTTATGACTGGGGTGTCGAGGATCACAAACAAGATGTGAATAACTATACAAATATGCTTGGAACTATTGATGTCATTTATCATCTCCAATTAATGTGTCGGTTAACCATGCGCACTCCATTAATAATGATAATATTTGAGATGCATATTATTACTCTTTATAGTCCCTATTAGTTTGTCGGTTAACCACACACACTCCACTAACTACATATAAATAATAATGTGCAGTTTTATGGATTAGCATACTTTTCACATTTTTCCTAAACTAACTAAGAGTGGATTTTTAAAGAATGTTTTAGTTACTTTATATCATTATCCTTGTTAAAAAGATTATGTCATGTCAAATCCGTCTGGCTAATGAACCCCCACCATATTGTTTGTGATTTGTTATCATCAATGTTATTTAAGTGTAATGGGATTACTTTGTTGACTAAAAATGATCTTGATAAATATTAAAAAAGTAAGGAAGGTTTCGAGTACACACTTGTTTAAGTTTGATCAAGTATCAAAGTATATTGTCATTTAGGGGCGAAGCCCCTGAACGAAAGGGGGTCCAGGGGCAGCGCCCCTGGAAGCGGGGTCCAAGGGGTGGCAGACCCTGGCGGGGTCCAAGGGGCAAAGCCCCTGGCTGGGATCGAGCTGGGTCCAAGGGGCAAAGCCCCTAGCTGAATTAAAAATGCATTAGAAAATCCAAATTTTGAATATTTGACCCGGTTTTGACTTTGCATTAATCCTTATACAAAACCCGGATTTATAACAGTTTTGACTGTTGAGAAAAAATTTTATATGACAGTTTTGACAATTTTTCAGACAAGGAAGGTTTATAACCAATTTTAGTCAGTTTTCCGGTACTCACGAAATTACACCATCTCATTCTCTCTTTCTTTCTCTTTGGTTTTATCTGAGTCTTATCCAATTGAGGATTTGGGAGTACCACCCAAATACTTCGATTTGAAAGTGATTATAACAATTCTCAGATTTCCAAGCACCACTAAACCATATTTCTAACAAAAATCAAAGTATTTTGTGATCATGGAAATTGGTGATTCTGTGAAGGAAATGACAAGTAAGTTTGAAAAACTGAACAAGTTTGAAGGGCAAGATTTTTGTAGATGGCAGAAGAAGATGAAGTTTCACCTTACCGCTCTGAAAGTGGTATATGTTCTGGGTACACCCATGCCAATCTTACCAGAATCTGTTGAAGATGAAACTTTGGAGGCCACAAGAAGAATATCAAAGTGGGAAAATGATGATTATATATGTCGTGGTCATATTCTCAATGGTATGTATGACTCTCTTTTTGATATCTATCAAAATTTCGAATCTGCAAAAGAACTGTGGGATTCTCTTGAATCCAAGTACATGGCTGAAGATGCTTCTAGTAAGAAATTTCTTGTTAGTAACTTTATGGGTTACAAGATGATTGACTCCAGGCCTGTTATGGAACAATTCCATGAAATGTTGAGGATTTTGGGCCAGTTTGCTCAACACAATCTGAAAATGGATGAAGCCATTTCTATGCTTGTGATAATTGACAAACTGCCCCTTCCAGGAAGGATTTTAAACACAATCTGAAACATAACAAAGAGGAATTGACTTTGAATCAACTTGGAAGCCATTTAAGGATTGAAGAGTCCATAAGGACACAAGAACTTTATAACAATCCTAAAGGCAAGAACCAAGTTGGTTCCTCTTCTGTGAACATGGTAGAAGGTGTAAGTCCCTAATCTACTTGTGTATCAATCAGATCCAATTGATGGTGCGGAATCCCAATCAATTGAAGGATGTCAGATCAAAATAGAAGAGAAAGAGAAGAAGATGATGATGAATCTTAAATGTATTGATATGAATGAAGATCCGGATACAAGATTCACACACACTAACACACACTCTTTTTTCTCTCTCTCTCTAGAACACCTTCAAATGCACACACTTAAGCTCTCCTCTTTCTCTGTCTTCTTCATTGCATTCCTCACACTCCTCACCCTTATATATATACATGAGAAACATTGGCCGTAAACCTGTTTACGACCGTAAACATAGTTTCTGGCCGTAAACTTATAAACATTACAGAAAAATACAATTTCCTAGAAAAGCAAAGTATAAACCATATTTTTGACCCAACAATCTTCCCCTTGGTTTATAGCTTTCTTTATTTAATTGACCCAACAAGCTCCCCCTAAAAAGGTAGCTGACTTTTCTTGATAATCTTCATTGGGAGCTTGGCTTCAACATTATTTATCTTCAATTTCTTCACAGCATCAAGATGAACATATGAATCTTCAATAAATGACTTCATCTTGAGCAGTTGGGCAATTCTTCGCACATTGGGTGAGGATGCTTGATGTACTGATTCTTGAAAGATAGCGTTTTCAGCTTGAGAATCTTCAGAGAGAACAAATATTCTAGATCACTTCAGTAGGTTCAAGATAGCAGTAGACTAATTGAGGAGGCTTCAATGCAATCCGTCACATAATCTTCAAGTGCAACTTTACCTTGCTTCTGGAGTTGAAGGATTGAAAGTCGAAAGAATAATCTTCATTTCTTGCTCCTTCGAATGAGAGTTCTTCGATGATCACGGATGAAGCCTTGGCTCATAAAATCTTCGACACAAACTCCATGAGTCTCATCTACACCTGGATTCACTATTCAAGACAAAACAAAACTAAAAGAAAATTGTAGCACACAATATTTTTGAGTTTTTCATATTTTCTGAAAAAATAAAACAGAAACAGAAATATTTTTGGATTTTTGATTTTCTTGAACAAGAAATAAAACAGAATATAACACTATTTTTTGATTTTTTTAATTTTCTGATTTTTGTTTGATTTTTGAATTTTTCTTTTTTTTTTTTTTGATTTTTGAATTTTTTTTAATTCTCCCCCTAAATTTGTGCAAAGAGGAAAACTATGAACAAATTTAACAAAAACAAAAAAAATGGGATCAAAGTTGTGAGACAGCCTGAACTTGTTTATCAGTACCTTCACCTTCATGAATAGATCTGGTTAATTATCGGTATTGTGGTCCACTTAAACACGAAGGATATTGACAAACTTTTCTAAATAAACCATTTAGCCGACAACGACCACGGGTATTGTTGTCCACTTAAATTAAGCAGCAAGTTCTACAGACAACCTCTAAATGGTTCAGTTTTAGTTGCACTAGAACGTGTTCCCCACTTCCCGATATACCCTGGTTATCAAGAACTTCCTAAGGACTTCTTACTTTAGGTGAGTAAACAATTATTAAGGAGGAAGTCATATTTAGAGATAGATGCATATGTTGTGTCCCAGGTCGGATCTCTCTCAATCACGCAGAGCGGACAACATATGACTAACAAGGATAGAGGGTTATAGAGATAGAATGTTGCAACTACTTCGCTTGACACATTAAATTTTTTAAAATCAAAATCTGCAGTTTCAAATTTGCTTTTTAATGTGTCAAGCTCACCAGTTAACTCAGCAAGTTGTTTCTTAACATAATCATAATTTTCACATTTATTATTGTAACCTTCTTGAAGCTTCCTAAAGTCTTTGGTTTTTGCTTCTAATTCAACCTTCAGGGGTTTCTGTCCTTTCCTAAGTTGATATCCTTCGTATTTTAGGTCATCGACCTCCCTTTTTAACAAATTATGATGTTCACGAAGAAGTTTAATCGTAGCTTCACATGATTGAGAGCATGAAACTTCATTGACCGTGATGTTTGCGGAACTCATTGTTTTTCCACACTTCAAAGCGTCAAGTTCTTCAATTACAGCAGCAAGACTAAGACTATTTAGATCTTTTGTCTTCTTGATGACAGCCATGTTCATATCCCACGACTTCGGAAGGGAATTCAGTAGCTTTTTGTTTATCTTAGATTTAGTTAAGAAGATCCCAGCTATATTCATCTCAATAGTAAGTGTAGTAAATCGTTGCAACTGAGTTTCCAGGGTTTCTCCAGGAATATAATTGAACGTGTTGAACTTTTGTTTTAACATATCTTGACGACTCTCTTTCATGTCTTCATTTCCCTTGTTGACATCAAAAGCCATTAAAAGCACAACTAGAAGCCAAAATCAAACTTAAAAGTCAAAGTTAAATTTAAAAATTCCCTTTGACTATAAACCTCAAAAGTCAACCTTAAAAGTCAAACTCAAAAGTCAAACTTAAAACTCAAACCGAAAAGCTGAATTTGAAAATTTAAAAGTTAAACGAGAAAGTCAAACTTTAAAGTCAAAGGTCAAACTTGAAAGTTAAAGTTAAAATTTTAAGTAAAAAGTGAAAAATAAAAGTCAAAATTAAAAAAACTAAAATTTTTGGGTGAAAGTGGAATTTTAAAATAAAAGATTTTGAATTTTTTGGGCTGAAAATGACAAAATTGCGAAACTGGGTGCTACAAGGTGTGTTTTTCAATTAAAATCGGAAGGAAGGCAACAAGAGGCTTGGTAGATCAACTGGTAAGGCGCTGGTTGATTAGGGAGGATACCCAGGTTCGATCCCCGGCACCCTCAAAATGACTTCCCTTTTTAATGGAATCAGTTGTGCTATGAGGACTGCTGCGAAGCTTGCTGAACGAGATGCGAGACCGAGGTGCAAGGAAAGAACGAAGTGATGCGATGCGAGGCTGAGAATGAGACGAGGTGCGAACCGTAAACGCTGTTGGACCGCAAACTGAGGACCATACACGTGCGATGCTGACCGTAAACCTCGGACCGTAAACTCCGAGGCCGTTAACCTCGGACCGTGAACTCCGGGGCCGTAAACTCCGACTCCGGCCGTAAACTCCTCGGAAACCCTAGCTGCTGTCTATACACACCGCCACCCCCTCGCAGGTTACGACCAAAAACAACGTTTTTTCGACTTTGTAGCTCCAAAACTCGATCAAAAACCCCTTTTTTTCAAAAACACGAAGAACAAACCCCCCACCCCTAATTTTCAAAGACGATCTATTCAAAAACGCAAGAATCTTTCAAAAATAAGATCAAATATGCTCCTGATCTGGAGAAATTGACTGATACAATCCAAGCTCTGATACCAATTGTAAGTCCCTAATCTACTTGTGTATCAATCAGATCCAATTGATGGTGCGGAATCCCAATTAATTGAATGATGTCATATCAAAATAGAAGAGAAAGAGAAGAAGAAGATGATGAATCTTGAATTTATTGATATGAATGAAGATCTGGATACAAGATTCACACACTAACACACACTCTATTTTCTCTTTCTCTATAGCACCTTCAAATGCACACACTTAAGCTCTCCTCTTTCTCTTTCTTCTTCCGTGCATTCCTCACACTCCTCACCCCTATATATATATATATATATATATATATATATATATATATATATATATATATATATATATATATATATACATAAAAAAACAATGGCCGTAAACATACTTTCTGGCCGTAAACTTATAAACATTATAGAAAAATACAATTTCCTAGAAAAGAAAAGTATAAACCATATTTGTGACCCAACAGAAGGAGAAAATTCAAAGAATCCCAAGAAGTCTAATGGAAAAAGGAAGTTTAAAGGAAAGGATGACAAGTCTTCCAACAAGAAGGCTAAGTTGGTTTGTTGGAATTGTAACAAACCGGGTCACTTCAAGAAAGATGGTCGTCTTCGCAAAGTGAATAAGGATGGTGTTGGACCAAGTGGATCCAAGGATCCAGAAAAGCAACAAGGTCAGATTTCTGTTTCATTGCAGAATTCTAAATATATTCACAATTATATTTCTATGATTTCTGAAGCATTTTATGTGCAGGATGATAAAGTTGCATAGTGGGCTGATTCGGGAGCAACAAGTCATGTTTGCAAAGATCTATATTGGTTCAAGGACTTTCAACCAATTAATGATGGATCTGTTGTGAAGATGGGAAATGTTGCAACTGAACCAATCAAGGGCATAGGATCTGTTTTACTTACTTTTACTTCTGGAAAATGTTTGTGTTTGAACAATGTTTTATATGTTCCAGTGATTCGTAAGAATCTCGTGTCTGAAATTGTATTAAATAATTGTAGTTACAAACAAGTGTTAGAAAGTGACAAGTATATCTTTTCAAGACATGGTTCTTTTATAAGATTTGGCTATATATGTAATGGAATGATTAGGCTTAATATTAATTATCCTTCTAGTGATAATTTTGTTTGCATGGCCTAGCAATAATTTTCATAAATCTGAATTATGGCATGCTAGACTAGGACACATTCATTACAAGAGATTAAAAGACATGTCTAAAATGAGTTTAATTCCTGCTTTTGATATGCAAAATAATGAAAAATGTAAAACATGCATGCTAACTAAAATCACTAGACAACCTTTCAAAGATGTTGTTAGGGAAAGCAAGGTGTTGGATATTATACATAGTGATTTATGTGATTTCCATGCAACACCTTCCCTTGGAAACAAGAAGTATGTTGTTACTTTTATTGATGATGCATCTAGATATTGTTATATCTATTTGCTACATTCTAAGATGAAGCACTTGATAAATTTAAAATTTATAAACAACAAGTTGAGCTTCATAAAAATGAATTAATAAAAGTATTGTGTACTAATAGAGGTGGTGAGGATTATGATCCAATTTATTTTGAATCAATTGGAATAATACATCAAACCACAGCTCCATATACACCACAACAAAATGGTGTAGCTGAAAGGAAGAATAGGACTTTGAAAGAAATGGTTAATTCCATGTTGTCATATTGTGGTTTAAGTGAAGGGTTTTGGGGTGAGGCAATGTTAAGTACATGTTACATCTTGAATAGAACTCCAAATAAAAGGAGTAAGAATACTCCTTACGAACTTTGGGGTAAAAAGGTACCAAATTTGAGTTATCTCAAAGTTTGGGGTTGTAGAGCAATTGTAAGGCTCACTGAACCCAAAAGGAAAACATTGGGTGAGAAAGGTATAGATTGTATCTTTATTGGATATGTTGAGCATTTCAAAGCATATAGATTCTATGTTTTAGAATCGATTGACTTTGTGTCTGTAAACACAGTGATAGTGTCAAGAGATGCAATCTTTGATGAAGAAAGATTTACATCTATACCTAGACCAAGGGACATGATTCATCAATCTTCCAGCAAGAGTACTACTCAAGCTGAAGATGTTTCTGGTGGTGCAAATTCTGTACCTGTACCTAGGAAAAGCACCAGAGATAGAAAAGCTAAGTCTTTTGGATCTGATTTTCAACTATATTTAGTTTAAGGAACAAGGAATGAGACTATTTATCAACATCAATATTGTTTTAATATTGAAGAGGATCTAAAGACTTTCAGTGAAGCTATGGATTCTAAGGATGTTCATTTCTGGAAAAACGCAATTCATGATGAGATTGATTCTATCATGCATAACAATACTTGGGTATTGGCTAATTTACCTCCAGGTTTCAAGGCATTAGGATGTAAATGGATCCTCAAAAGAAAAATGAAGGTAGATGGCACAATTGATAAGTATAAAGCCATATTGGTTATCCAAGGCTTTAAACAAAAGGAATGCATTGATTTCTTTGATACTTATGCTCCTGTTGCCATAATTTCTACTATTAGATTATTATTAGCTCTTACAGCTATACATAATCTTGTGATTCACCAAATGGATGTGAAAACTGCATTCTTGAATGGTGATTTGGATGAGGAAATATACATGAAACAACCTGAAGGGTTTGTGATGCCTGGAAATGAACACAAAGTGTGCAAGTTGAAGAAATCATTATATGGTTTGAAACAATCACCAAAACAATGGCATCAAAAGTTTGATGATGTTGTCTTGTTTAATAGTTTTGCATTAAACCAAGCTGACAAGTGTGTATATAGCAAATTTGATACTTTTGGTAAAGGAGTCATGATTTGCTTATATGTAGATGATATGTTGATTTTTGGTATTGATTTAGAAGAAGTTGATAAAACCAAGAAATTCTTATCATCTAGTTGTTGGATAAGGTGTCTAAGTCCATAACTTATTTGGTACATACTTGACCCGACCCGGCATGGTCCATTTGGGTTGCACTTCACCCAAACTATTTATGGATAATTTTATGAGAGTTATACACATATGTTTATTAATATATTGTAAGTTATAATATATTAATATGAAGTTATTTAATTAGTCTTAGTCTTAAATTAATTATGAATTAATTTAGAGATTAAAAGGAAGACTAATTAAATTATGGGCTATTGTTTTATATGGTGTGGGCTAACACTCATTTGTTAATGGGCTAGGCTTATATGGAAGTCCATGGATGATCCATGGAGCTTTTAACCCATGGATCCTTGGAAAAGGAAAGGTCATGGGTTATTAGGGTTTCACCCTAATCATGTACACTATATAAGCATGCTTATGTTGCTTGAAATAGCCACTAGTGACACTAGTGTGGTTTTGTGTGTGTGGCCGAAAATTACAAGTGTGTGTACTCTCTCAAAGTTTTCCAAGAGTTTGTGGTGATTTGTCATTCCATTTGAGGCATTCACACTATTGGTGCTTGGCCCTCAAACTCCTTAGGAATCAAACTCATCATCAAAAGGTATGTAATCTCATCTAACTCTTTTATGTTTAAATGTTCCCCATGCCATGTTAGATAGGTTATGAACCTTGGAAAATTATTATTTTGCATGTATTTAGACAAACATAGATCCAAGGTTTATTAGGGTTGCATGCACACTTAGGAAGTGTTAGATTGCTCAAAACCCAACAGTGGTATTAGAGCCTAGGCTTGCTTGTTTGATACTTGATGCAAAATAGTGAAAAAATTTGAAATTGTTGCTGTCTGGCTGATGGACTCGCCGATTCCATGGGGGGACTCGCCGAGTTTGTGACAACCCAACATTTTGAGTCAATATAACGAAACACCAATCAAACTTAAGCCAAAATTTAACTTTCCTAAAATCGTATTTGGGTTAAATAAAGTCGTAGGAATCGTATCAAGGTTTTCGTACATATAAAGAACACTAAAATCCGAGTGATAACGGAGAAATTATGACCAACCGAAGATTCTCGGCAAAACCGGGCAACACCGATTAAGCGAAAAACGCAAAATTTCGATACAATAATTTTTAGCCTTAGGTGTCTAAACGAAAGTCATAGATTACGTTAAACCGTGATCATGCATAAAAAGAACGCCCAAATCTGACTTTGTATGAGGAAGTTATGATTTTTCAAAGTTTCTAACCTAGCAGTAGACAGCTAAAAACTCGAAAAACAGAGATCGAGCGATCTTTAGCCGAAACAACCTAAACGAAAGTTGGAGAGCCCGACAATAGGAGTATAACAATAAAAAGTCTTACGAAATCGGACGTCGGATGAAGAAATTACGGATTTTTAATGAGAATATCGTGTCCCGACCCATTAATTAAAATAAAGTCAAAATTAGCCGACGGAGTCTAAATGAAAGTTGTAGAGTATTTTCTCACCTTCGCGTGGATATAAAGAACGTCAAAAACGGAGCTCGTATGCGAAAGTTACGCATTTTAGAAGTTCTTGGCACGCACTTCAAAGTCTTATCCGAAGGAGTACGCCCTGCGTACCCTCGTACGCCCCGCGTACTCGGATACTAGGCTCCGGATAGTCCACGTCGACCAGACTCTTCGCCCGAGGATGCGGTAAGCAGTGACGCTAGCGAACGCCCTGCGTACCTTCGGAGTACGCCCCGCGTAAGTCCAAAGTACGCCCAGCGTACCGAGGACCTCCAGCTTCTATAAACAGATTGCGAGGGTGCCGGCTGTTTTCACTAAATTCCCTCATTTCTCTCACATTTTTGCCTCGTTTTTCGTGCCGACAACATCCCGACTTCCCGGTTTCATATCCAAGCCCCGACGAAAGTCCGAAGCCCCGAGATTCCCGAAAATCTCGTCACTTTCCGGTCGAGGTGCCGCACGGGAAAATCTCGTTTTCTTCAAATCACGCACTTTCTTCGGTGAGTTCATACCCCTATAATCTACATCTTTTTAAATGTGTTATCAATACTTTTTATATACACTTTTAAGGGGGGGAATACAAGTAAACACACGATTATTATCGTGTGTGACTCAAAGATTTCACTAAAATACTCATTTTTATTAAGTAAATCATATGTGATTCATAACCATTATATGGAATCCTTCGTACGGAAAATATAACACGATATCATCTTATCTGTTGAAAATAAATATGTAGTTATACGTATAGGAATCAAACAGTTTATTTATACCTTGAGTACATGTGTTCATTTATGTCACCACAAAAAGTTACACATTTCATAACAAGTGAGCATTACACTAGGGTTACTATACAAACGAAACGAACTTTTGGAAAAACTATAACAGTTTACGACAAACATTTTTACATGTTAAAAACTCTTTATCAAACTATCTTACATACTTTATGTTTCCTTTCCAACACCGTTAGAATCGTTTTTCAAACAAAAGTCTTCTTATACTTAAAATTGTTTTTATCAAACAAACTACTTTCCAACCGTTTTATAAACTGACATCAAGTCATCACTTCTTATCATTTATTAAACTTCTCAAAGGTTATACAAAACTTCTTTTATATTTTATTTGTCAAATGCACGCCTAAACACGTATGGTTATATATATATATATATATATATATATATATATATATATATATATATATATATATATATATATATATATATATATATCCTGTATACACATATAGACATAAAGGTTTTCTATCCAGTTGGTTCAGTACCTTTGGGTAGCAAAGGCATATTTCGATTATACACACACACTACTAATAACTATAATGGGTATAGTTAAGATATACTATTTACCATTCCAAGTACCAGGTATCATACAAGATTCAGTCTATTCATGAGTCCATACAAATACATTACATATTGTGCGAAGAGATACAATCATATACAATTAAAAGGCATACAATCTTAAGACATACAATTACAAAAGCATACAACTTCAACACATACCATTTCAAGGAATACAATTACATGAGATAGTATACTAGATATTCATAACGTTTTATATACTACAAGTACCATATCAAGAAGGTATTTTCATATAAAAACAAATGGACATTTTCATACGTAAATCTGTTTTATACTAGGTTGTGAGACACTTCACGTACGTTCGAGTATGCATTATTAAGTCCTGTATTATATACCATAATCCCTTGTAGGGGGAGCATGATACTTGTGTATAGATCTATACGGGATTGACAATCCCGCACCTAAACTGTTAGCTACAGTTAGACCGGCAGGTCTGGGGTGACAAATGTCATAACATTCCAACGCTTGAAGAACGTTGTTACAGGCCATCAGTGTCAATAGCATGGTTATAAAACTCACATGGAGTATTAAAAACACGTGGATTTACGGAGTTTTCATATATCTTAGCGATTATAACTGTACACAAATCTACTATTTTATGACATGAAAAACATTCATGGTAGTTCATTTTTGGGACTTTTAAACTACCACCCACTTATAAACAAATATTGGATTTCTGAAACAAACATTCAAAACAGTCGAGTCTTGGTAGAAGGCTATAATTTATACTAGTAGAAAATATGGGATTTTCTAGGGTTTTCAAACGTTTACCATTATTTACAAACATGTTCGTTGGTACAAACTTTCCTTCAAAAACATTTACAGGTCTTTCTTTACAGCTTTACAAATCAAAGTCACATAAATACTTATGAACTCACCAGCATTATTACTGATACTCGCTTTCAAAATAACTTGTATTCCCAGGACACGGATAGACAGGTACGACTACCAAGTTCTGTGAAGACGGAGCGATCCAGACTCATCTTTTATTTTTGAATATTCATTTTTGTAGAATTATACTATGAAAGAACTCAAACGTAATTAAAATTATACTATTTAATGCAATGGATGATGTTGTTGCTTGTTTACTACTTTGCATTGTTTTGATACATTACATGACGTCCTCCGCCCCAGAACGTTTCCTCCGTTCTCGGTTTTGGGGTGTGACAGAGTTCAAGGCAAAATTCATCCTACTCGGCGAGTAGGTTCGTGCACTCGGCGAGTAGAATGATCAGAATGCAGAATTTCGACTTTTGCTGCTGGAAATGGACTAGAAATATTACCCTAAACTGTTTTGGTGTTTTAAAACTTGTTTTAGTTGATGTAATGGTTGTTCTAATCCATTTACAATAGCATATATCAAAATTCCATGATTTTTATGTGTTCATATAATTCTTGAAATTTTGATGATCATGTTCATGTTCTTATCAATTTAGAAGATGATAGGAATTATTTGTTGAATTGTTTGGAATTAATTCTTTATCATTTATGTGTTTTAATGGAGTCCATAATTTCTCCTCAAGTTATGGATATCCAAAGGTCACTATTCTTCAACACACATTTAAACACATAAGTTACATGAAAATGAAGAGTCTTCATTTTTATGAACCTTTAATTCATAAGTTATGAAATGAAAAGTTTCTGGATAGTTACAAAACTTGCCCTCGAGTTTTGGAATTTGTAAAGTCTCACACAAACTTTAATTCCACATCCTAGAGTTTTAAAAGTTAAAATTCAACACTTATACTATTTATAACATTAATGGTTAATTATTATATATATGTATAAGAACAAGTCGTTTTACCGTTAGTAGGCCTCATTCACGAAGCCGGTCTATAAGGTGGGTATAAGGTTGTTGCCTATAAAATGGCAACTTAATGGGTGTCCATTCTCACCCACCGCTTGCTTGACTGGTGGAGGGTCGTTAGCCGAACGGGTAGGACAATGACTTTAAATTCTCATTAAAAGTATGATGAATATTATAAAGTAACTAAATGTTTTATTTAATTCCCAATCTTAGTTACTTTAGGAAAAATGTGAATTTGGTGCTAGCCCATGGAATTCACACTTTGTACCTTACCAAGTCGTTGGTGGAGCGTGTGTAGTTAACCGGCACACTAACTTGGACTAGTAAGGATCACGAAGGGCGACTTAGGTAGTGTTTGTTTTTTGTCTGCAGATCTGCGTGACCTCTTCTGTCTGCGCCGCGCAGACCACGCGCAGACATTAGCCTTCCCAGACTGTTTGTTTTTTTGAAGACTGCAGACCTAAAACTGTCTGTGCGTCCTCTTCTTGGCGCAGACATGGACCAGAGTCTTCTAACATCTTCAAACATCTTCTAGCCTAAAAAAAACATATATAACTTTATTTTTTTCAAGTTTTTTTTTAATTTATATTTTTTCCAACTTTATTAATGATGAACAATTTGAAAAAAAAATTACAAAACTTAAAAAAAAACGTTCGACGATACAAACATTATATTTTTGACAAATTTATAAATAAAAATTTATTATAATAATAGTCGTTGAAGTTGTTTATATAAATATGACAAAAAAAATCATAATATATTCTTATATTTTTTTGCCAAATTTTGTAAAACATTATTTCATACAATATCGTCAATTTCTCGAGAAAATATTTATGGTACGTTTTTAATGGATTTAATTGAAAAAATCAAAGTTTATTTGCATCCATTTATGTATCAAATTTTTTGATCACTAATTATAATGTTTACTTATAACTTTGCAACCAAAGTTGTTAGTTTTTATCAAATATATACGTTAATTTATATCATTTTTATTTTTATTTTTTATACAATAATACATAAAAGTTGATCTAGGTTCGTTGATTATTTATAACAAAGTCATAAAAATATTAAAAAATCACTTTGAAGTTTAAAAAAATCAGTTTATTTAGATTTCAGTTTATTTTAACAGCCTGCATATGTTAAAAAAACAAACAGTCTTCTTTTTTCAGACTACAGACGTTTGGTCCACCTCTTCTACTGAAGAGGTCTACAGATGTGGTCCGCAGACTACAAACATTTTGCCTCAGAAAAAACAAACAGCACCTTAATGTTTGTCATAGATCAATGGAGCGTGTGTGGTTAACCGGCACATTGATTAGGTGATAATATTAAGGGTACCAAGTGAATTTGTATGGTTATTCACACCTTGTTTTGTGATCCTCGGCATCCCAGTCACAAAATTTGAGAGGGCACACTCGAGATTGAAACATGCCATTGAAAAATTCAATGAATCTCAAAAGATCTAGGAATTTCAAATCCAATTAAAACCTAATAAATTATTTCGTTTTTCATGGTGGAAATTGGTGAATCGTCATTCGCCTACCTTCAAATATTTTATAGCTTGGATTACAGCATCCCTCTTCCAAATTATAAAATATTGTGTTGGGTCCTAGCCTTAATATTTCATATTGGGTGTTATATTAAGGACTTTGAATCAACTAACTTGATTTTCTCCCATTATAGATGTCTGGTTCAGACAACTATGATCTTCCCAAATCTCTTGAAGATGGTGTCCCTCAACATCATGCTTCACTTCCTCCACCTCCTCCAATTATTCTCCCTCACCCACAAGTTCTTGAAAAGTTTAAAGTCACTCAATCCCTATTGGCAAGCATAGTCTATGTGTGCTCACATCTTGGAGATAAAGTCACATATTGACAAGCCGGGAGAGTTGGGTGTCAAAGTCTCGTGAAAGTTGGATGTTCAATCACTTTCTTAGTAACATAGTGAGTCTCTTTGGGACTACTATGAGACAGACTACGACATGACCCTTAATGATGTTATCTATTTGCTTGGTGTTGTGGAATCAGCAATGATTTGGAACACCAGTAAAGCAAATTTGATTGAAAGAACAACTTCCCAAGTCTTAAATGGACATTGACAATGGTAGCATTCGATATCTAGAAAAGCATTTCTCTTCCCAATGGAAAGGGATCGGCCATAGTCAACTCGGTTGACCAAATGGTAAAGAGAAAGGCTGAGTCTGAGATAGTCTCATGTGCCATTACCAAAGGGTCCATGTGTTTTGTTGCCAAAGAAGGGGCATTGGTTGCAAAGCTGCCCTATTCACCTGAAAGGTCATAAGGTTGATCAAGTCAAGAGGTTTGACTCTACTTCGGGTAAAGTCCACTGTCTAACTCTATTAAGTTCCTATTTGGAGATTCTTATTACATAATGTGAATGGGTCACATGCTGATGTTTTTAAGAATCAAAGAAAAGATAGGAAGCTTAAAGTAAGTATATGTTGATTCTGATTGCAAAGGTGGGTTTCGATCGTATGGTTTGGCAATCAGAATTTTGAGCTGTTGCTTAAGAGTTATAATATATTGCTTATGAATAGATAACAACAAGGTTTTCATGTGGATTGTAAGGATAATTTTTTTCCGCAAAGTTTTAAAATAAAAGAAAAAAAGGGTTTTAATTTTATTTATTTTAAAAATATCCTTACAATGGCATCTGTGGAAAATTGTTGCTTATATGTTTCCAGTAATAGCAATATTGGAAAGTGGATTTGATTCTTTCATTTGTGGTAGTGTCTGAATTTACCAAATGAAGAAAGTTTTTCATCACCCAAGTTTCAATTGGACAGAAACTTGGAATCATACAAGTTGTATTGTATGATGAATGAGAATTTTCATCTTTGAAAATTAAGACTAATTCTTTGATCACATGTATATGTGAGTCAATTGAAGGACTAAGGAATTAGCTACACTGGGTGTGCGCTGGTCAAGGTCCACCACAAAGATTGATTTGTCATGATTTACTAAAGATTAGTAAATATGATTATACTTATAAGGTTAAGTATAATTCTGTAACATTGGAAAGGTTACAATGTATGACAAAACAAATGAGAAGAATCAAATTAGGCAGAAAGATAAAAGTTTCTCAAATCTGAAAGGATGGGAGAGTACTTTAGTATCGTATTTCATGATCATTTTAATGATTATGAAACCATATCACAAATTCATACTCTAAGGACGTCTTAGTGCATTGTTATGGCTCAGAAGAGAGGTCATGAATTGTTGGATTGATTAAAATCAAGAAGATGATTCATACTTCGTTCCAAAACAATTCTTAGAGTCATACTCCAAGATTGTAACATTGAGTGACATAAAGGAATATTTATTAACACTAGTCAAATGTAAGAGTAAAATGTTTTCTACTCTTGTACATTTGAGATTGGTAAGTTGTGATGTCTTGGATGAGACAAAGACCAACTAAGACCAATTGTGTGAAGTGTTAGTCTTGATAAGAATCCGCACTGTCCCTTGAGTATTTGTTTTGTCAAGGAATGGTTCTTGACTGGGGAAACTTATATGTCAAGGGGACAGTGGGAGCCTTAAAGATCCTGAAAGAGTTTCAAGAGTTAATCAAGAGTAAAACCTGTAATTTATCACTAGCACACAACTTAAGGTTTGCAACCTATCGTGTTGACATAATTCTTGTTTCTGTACCTACTTCAAATAAGTTGAATTTGCATGTGATTTATCAGAGTTCAACTTGGAAGCATTGGTGGGCCTTGTGCTACCAAGGTGACAAGAAACTAAGATTAAACAAGTTTAATCCATGTAAGGCTGAATTTGTCACTAACCTTATCTTGTGATTATGGGTGATTATGGTTTTGACAAATTCACATGGATAGGAACTCATACACTATAAAATCTAAGTGTCATAAGGTTTCTCTCCGATTTATGAAAATGATGGTGAGGAAACGCTTTCACTAAGTAGATTTTACGTAGATATCAATTGTGTTATTTGCATTTTCAAAAGTCATTAGTGGAGCGTGTGTGGTTAACCGGCACACTAACATGGACTTGTGAGAAATGGAAAAGGTCTAAGAAATTGAGACTATGATTACGGCATCCCTTTTCATAGTTCTTGAAATTGCTTAGACACACATGTGAGCTATCTAAGAAAGCGTGTATGAATCTAAATTTCAGAAGTCCAGCAGATTTCTAGAAATATGTCAGAGCTAGTGGGAGCATAAGTGTTTTGCTAATAATCATCATGTTAGTGGGAACATGATAATTATGATTCGTATTGCAAGCTAGCAATGTTAATTATAGAAAAACAAAAGTTTCAATTCATGAAGTTGCAGGGGTTGAAAAAGTCGTTTTGCTATAATTAAGGGAGAGGAAATTATACTTCATTTCAATTCTAGAAGCTTAGATTGAGATTTTAATCATCTTTAGTCAAGGACATATATATGAATTTTATGTCTGAATGGTTCGACTTAAGGAAATTCTATATATATTGCGTTCTCAAAATTCAATTATGACTACAGCATCCCTCTTCATAGTTAAATTTTGAAAACATGGCAAATAAAAAAAATATTGTAGCAAAAGACTGGTCTAGTATCATGTCTTTATGTCAAACATCATGAATCGTGTCCCATATGCTTCGGATATAGGATCGATTGCATGTGCTATAATATTCATCTTTTCTAAATTTTCCAAATGCTTAAGGCATTGAGAAGGAAAAAGTCTAGAACTGGATATGACTAAAGTGATTAAGCAATTGTCGAGGACAAATCTGAGGTTTGCCAAAGATTGGTTGCTCAGGGAAAGTTGGAAGTATGATGTAAGTTGTCGGAAAGTACCGTATTGACATGTTCTGAAAAGAAGTAACTCTTGTTCTGAAGTGATAGTCAAAATAGGACTATGGAAATGTCTCCATAGGTGGAAGTTATTCAATCTATGTAAGATTAGAAAACCTTAATGCAAGAAGGATGTTCAAATCAATGTACTTTGAATATGAGACTTCCATTCCATAGAAGTTGACCTTCTTTGGAATACTCTGTAATGACTGGTGACAAGGTTTTGGTGACTTTGTGCATAATCATTACAAGAGGAACATTGCATAAAAGTTTAAAATCTAACAGATTTTTTGGTAAATGATAGGAATTGGGGATTATCACATTTACAATAAGGATTTGGGATTGTGAAATGAGTATCATTGGAATCACGTTCAATTGATCTACATCACAATGTAAGGATCATAGACAAACATAGTGTGCATACTTGGAGTATGGCATAACTATTGTTTAGAAAAACAAAGTGTACATGCTAGGAGCATGGGACGACTGTTGTTTTTATTCAAGTCTTAAGTTGATTGTTTGAAACATTATACAATGAATAATGTGTAATCAATATGGTGATAAATAAAAGGTGGTTCTATTTATATTCAAAAGGGTTCTGAGACCATATTGGATTCGATTATTATTGTGTTTCACTTTGCATGTTTTGACTTCCAAAATAGCTAGGTTATTCTTTCTGAATGACTAAGTTATTTAAACACTCCACAGTCGTTCATATGTTGGAAGTAGGTATGAATCAAGACTGTCATGAATCGAGTTTGTAGATGGCTAAATGGGTTTAGTCGTAGCAATGGTTGCTACAACATTCATGAGTGCTCATAAGTTATGAGTATTGGAATAAACCCACGCTCACTTGTATCACTTCATGGAATTTATCTCGAGTGATCGTGAGACGGTAATATCATATAAATCTTCAAACCTAGAGATATGAGTTGTTACCTATGAGTTGGTTGTGCATTGATTGCACGTAAACGCATCAGTAACTTGATGTTATAAAACGTGCCTTTGTGTACAATTCAACAAGTAGTAGAACAAGCATATGAGTCGAATTCTATCTGTTCCTTCTAGAAATAGAAGTGATATCTGGGCCCCTCGATGATTTTGTTGTGACCTATGTACCGGCCGGTCAGAACTAAATTGATGTGTTCGATTAAGTTCTTTGTCAAACAAATCGAAAATCGGGAAACAAACTGCTGGACAATAAGTACAACGTTGTTCCATGTATTTGTCCGGCTGATATCTTAAGAACAGAGGATTATATGATCACTTATCTAAAATGGCGCTTCATAGTTCAACAGAGTTTTCAAGAGCTACGATTGCTGGTTGGTTCCTGAAGTAACATACGCAAATATAGTTATTAGACTTATCCAAGTGGGAGTCTGTTGGATAAGGTGTCTAAGTCCATAACTTATTTGGTACATACTTGACCCGACCCGGCATGGTCCATTTGGGTTGCACTTCACCCAAACTATTTATGGATAATTTTATGAGAGTTATACACATATGTTTATTAATATATTGTAAGTTATAATATATTAATATGAAGTTATTTAATTAGTCTTAGTCTTAAATTAATTATGAATTAATTTAGAGATTAAAAGGAAGACTAATTAAATTGTGGGCTATTGTTTTATATGGTGTGGGCTAACACTCATTTGTTAATGGGCTAGGCTTATATGGAAGTCCATGGATGATCCATGGAGATTTTAACCCATGGATCCTTGGAAAAGGAAAGGTCATGGGTTATTAGGGTTTCACCCTAATCATGTACACTATATAAGCATGCTTATGTTGCATGAAATAGCCACTAGTGACACTAGTGTAGTTTTGTGTGTGTGGCCGAAAATTACAAGTGTGTGTACTCTCTCAAAGTTTTCCAAGAGTTTGTGGTGATTTGTCATTCCATTTGAGGCATTCACACTATTGGTGCTTGGCCCTCAAACTCCTTAGGAATCAAACTCATCATCAAAAGGTATGTAATCTCATCTAACTCTTTTATGTTTAAATGTTCCCCATGCCATGTTAGATAGGTTATGAACCTTGGAAAATTATTATTTTGCATGTATTTAGACAAACATAGATCCAAGGTTTATTAGGGTTGCATGCACACTTAGGAAGTGTTAGATTGCTCAAAACCCAACACTAGTTTTGGTATGAAAGACATGGGGGAGGCTGAATTAATTCTTGGTATAAGAGTTAGAAAAGGAAACAATGGGATTTCAATTTCTCAATATCATTATATTGAGAAGATATTGAAAAAGTTTAACTTTGAGAATTGTTCTCCTGTTAGCAATCCTATAGATCCTAGTCTTAAGCTTCTACCTAATAAAGGATCTCCAGTGTCTCAACTAGAATACTCAAGGGCTATTGGTTGTCTAATGTATGTCATGACTAGTACTAGGCCTGATATACCATATGTTGTGGGAAGGCTTAGAAGATATACTAGTAATCCTAGTTCACATCCTTGGCAAGCTGTGAGTAGAGTATTTAAGTACTTAAAAGGGACCATGAATTATAGTTTAACTTATAGTGGATATCCTTCTGTTTTAGAAGGTTATTCAGATGCCAGCTGGATTAACAACTTAGAGGATCACTCCTCTACTAGTGGTTGGGTGTTTCTTCTTGGAGGAGGTGCCATTTCTTGGGAATCTAAGAAACAGACTTGTATTACTAACTCAACCATGGAGTCTGAGTTTGTTGCTTTGTCTGCTGCTGGTAAAGAAGTTGAGTGGCTAAGGAATTTGATTTATGAAATTCCATTATTTGCCCAAACCGATATCTACCATTTCTCTCAGATGTCATAGTGATGCAACCTTGGCTAAGGCTTATAGTCAAGTGTACAATGGAAAGTCTAGACATTTAGGTGTTAGACATAGCACGATTCGTGAGCTCATCATGACTAGTGTGATATTTGTGGAGTTTGTAAGAACTCAGTTAAATTTAGCCAATCATCTAACCAAAGGGTTAGCAAGAAATGTTGTGCACAAGGCGGCTGTAGGGATGGGTTTAAAGTCCACTTAAATCTTTTATATTGAGATACTCAATTCCCATCCAATGCAATATTAGATGCTGAATTCAATGTGGAAAGCTTGATATTTGAAGATTGGAACACATTTTATTATCATCCCAAGGTATGTGTTCAGTACTGCAAGTTAAGTAGGTTGAAATTTCATTTCTTAATAGTTCTTTGAAAATTTGCATTTGCAGGTGCAAGAACAAAAGAACTACCTATATAAGCATGAAGTTTAGCTGCTTCAAGAAGTTGTGACTTAACTTTGATATGCTTATTGAAGGATGGGACACAAGCTAGTAAAATATAGTGTCAAGTTAGAACTTTGAGAATGTAAACTGTTGTGTACATTATCTTCATGTATTCACTTAGAATAGAAAGGGTTCAATCCTTAGTGACACCCTAATATTCGAATATTTGGAATGAATAATATACTAATGTGAAATTCAATCGTCACGATATTTCATTTATGCATCAGTTTTGTTGGTGTTATGTTTCATTTTAAATTAATCAAGATTAGACTTAAATAGGGGAGGTTTGTTGGTGATTTGTTATCATCAATATTATTTAAGTGTAATGGGATTACTTTGTTGACTAAAAATGATCTTGATAAATATTAAACAAGTAAGGAAAGTGTGGAGTACACACTTGTTTAAGTTTGATCAAGTATCTAAGTACACTGTCATTTAGGGGTGAAGCCCCTGAACGAACGGGGTTCCAGGGGCAACGCCCCTGGGAGCGGGGTCCAAGGGGCAGCAGCCCCTGGCGGGGTCCAACGGGCAAAGCCCCTGGCTGGGATCGAGCTGGGTGCAAGGGGCAAAGCCCCTAGCTGAATTAAAAATGCATCAGAAAATCCAAATTTTGAATATTTGACCCGGTTTTGACTTTGCATTAATCCTTATACAAAACCCGGATTTATAACAGTTTTGACTGTTGAGAAAAACTGTTATATGATAGTTTTGACAGTTTTTCAAACAAGGAAGGTTTATAACCAATTTTAGTCAGTTTTCTGGTACTCATGAAATTACACCATCTCATTCTCTCTTTCTTTCTCTTTGATTTTATATGAGTCTTATCCAATTGAGGATTTGGGAGTACCACCCAAATACTTCGATTTGAAAGTGATTATCACGATTCTCAAATTTTCATGTGCCACTAAACCATATTTCTAACACATACAAGAGATCGGTGGCTAACAGTGGATACCCAATGGCAGTCATTTTATAGGTCGCTTCCTTAAACTTATGTTATAGTATGACTTAGTGAATGAGGCGTACTAGCGATTTGACTGACTTGTCTTATATATATATATATATATATATATATATATATATATATATATATATATATATATATATATATATATATATATATATATATATATATATATATATATATATATATATATTAATATTTTAATTATACATAGTATAAGGTGTATTTTTAAACTTTTCTAAAATACTAGGTTTAAATTTAAATTTTTGAAATTACTACAAAAAAATACTTTAATTTAAAATTAAACCAATTTTGATTTAATCTTTATCTTTTAATCAAAAAATTAATTAAATAATAATGTATTAAATATATATTTACAATTAACCAATTAATAAAATAATTCAAATTTCATCATAATCATAAGCCTCCTAATTTTCGAAAATAGGCTAGGGTTTATCAGGTTTAATTGTTCGTATTTTAAGGCTTTTAAAAGAAAAATAAAGAAACAAGGTAAACCCTAAAAAGGACACTTCAATTTTTGAAAATGGATAAGGAAGATAGGGTTTCTAAAACCCTTGCAAAAATCAAAAATACAAGGGTGGAGGCTAGGGTTTCAAAAACCATGGTAGATTTCAAAAATTTCCTCTTTAGGTTTTAGTTCCTATAAACGCTAATTTGGATCTATTTAACTTTGTGCAAGATCAATGAGACAATGGCTATGATACCACCAATGGGATTTATAGGTTACAAAAATCTTATTTTGGCAAAAAAAATCATAAACCCTAAATTCACATGCAACCTAAAGGATCAATGTTTTCACTATGATTTGCAACAAACAATTGAATATCAAGAACCCTAAAAGTATATTGCTATTTTCAAAATTATGAAAGGGATATTAGAAATTACATACCTTCAGTTGATTATAGCAAATACAATAGTATTCTTTCTTGATTGGTCTTTGGATAGCAAACACTAGAAGTCTTGTGTTTCTAATGGCTCAAACTCAAACCCTAGCAATTAGAAGCTAAAGAGGAGAGAGGAGGATAAGGAATAATTTTGGCCCTATTTCTCTCTAAAAAACAAGTGGCAAAAACAATAACCCCTTAGGGGTTTATATAGGTGTTAGGAAGGTTATATTTAAGGCAAGTTCCTTTTAGATAACCCTTACCCTATTGTTTCCTCCTTGAGGCATTCTAAGCTTCCTTAGAGCCCAAGAATACCTCTAGAAACCCCTCTAGAATCGTCCCCCTCTTGGGAGATTCTAGAATTGGTCAATGTTCAACTTTTGAACATTGTCACCTTTAGTCCTTCTACTTTTAACTAATCCAATTAATCCAAAAATTAATTTCTTATTAATCCTTAATTAGATAATATTACTTCTAATTAATATATTATTCTCATAATATATATTAATAAATCATGTATTTTGATTTCTAATTAATTTATTAATCATATAATAAATTAATAAATCAGCCTTTCTCTCTCTCTCTCTCTCTCTCTCTCTCTCTCTCTCTCTCTCTCTCCAAAAAGCATTACATTCAATTACTAGGTTTGAGGACAACTCAAGAGAACTCTGCTAGCAATTCAAGATTATACTAACTTAGTGATTGGCTTAAACACCTTATCCAACAGATCAGACACACCTAAGTATTATTCCCCATAGGGATGAGCAAAAGGACCAAACCGGCCCGAACCGGACCCGACCCGGGAACCGGCTTCGGCCAAAATCAAGAACCGAACCGGCCCGGTGGTTCTACCGGTTCTGGTTCTACCGGTTCCCGGTTCCTAGTGGTTCTTGTCGTGTCTTCAAATGTTGGAACCGGTCGTCGAAAAATAGCATCATACGCTTCCGGTTTTTGTCGGTTCTACCGGTTCCCGGTTCCAAAAATCCACAAAAATAACGTCCTGGTCCCAGCCCGACCGGTTCCATCAGGTTCCGGTTCCGGTGCAAGTTTCGGTTCCGGTACCAGTTCCTGCCAGTTCCCCGGTCCATATGCTCATCCCTAGTTCCCCATGATGGAATCTATCTCATCATTATTTTTTCTTTCCAGAAAGGAACATCTTGAGATTTCATTGCTTCATCAAATGTTTTAGGATCCTCTTCAACACTAAAACAATAAGAATATTGATTTGCAATTTCATCTCTAGAACCCTCAACTAGGTACAACTTCATTGCTTCTTCTAAGCTCAAGCGATTCATTTCAATCAGGTATAGATGAAAATTGGTTTTCATCAAATATTGCATCTCTAGATTCTATAACAGTGTTAACTGAAATAGAAGCATTAGGTTCTATAACATAATACCTAAAAGCCTTGGAATGCTTAGCATATCCAATAAAGATACAATTATTACCTCTTTCACCTAAAGTCTTTAATTTTGGTTCAGTAGCCTCACAACAGCTTGACAACCCCAAACTTTAAGATATCCTAATTTTGGTTTCATTTTGTACCAAAGTTCATAGGAAGTTATCTTGTTCCTTTTATTTGGAATTCTATTTAAAAGATAACATGCATTTAGCATAGCTTTTCCCAGAAACCATCACTCAAACCTTAGTAAGACAACATAGAGTTCACCATTTCCTTCAGAACTCTATTTTTCCTTTCAAAAATCCCATTTTGTTGAGGAATATGTATACAACAGTTATTTCATGGATAATACCAACAGACTGAAGATAACTAGGATCATAATACTCTCAACCACGATCAGTGCAAAGTCTTTTTTTGTTTAAATCATTTTGTTACAATTCAACTTCATTTTTATAAAATTTGAATTTATCAAGGGCTTCATCCTTAGAATGTAACAAGAATTCATAGCAAAACCAAAATAATCATCTATAAAAGTAACTATGTATTTCTTATTTCCTAAGGATGGAGTTGAATGCTAATCACATAGATCACTATGAGTTAATCAAGCATAACATAATTCCTTTTAACATTAGGAAAAGGTTGTCTAGTTATTTTAGTTAACATACCAGTTTTACATTTTTCTATGTTAACATCAAAAGATGGTATTAATCCATTTTTAGACATCTCAAACATTCTTTTATAATGTACATGTCCTAAACGAGCATGTCATAAAGAAGAATCATCAATACTAGAATAAGCCATGTATATAGAATATGCAACTTAATTGTCATAAAGAAGAATCATCAATACTAGAACATATCCTAAACCTCAACATTCTATTACAATAATATCCAAACCCAAAAAATGTACCACACTTGGATAATACATACTTATTAGATTCATAGACTTTTTAATATCCACATCTAGTAATTACACCACCAGAAACTAAGTTCTTTCTAATCTTAGGAACATGAATAACATTCTTAAGAAGAAGACTTTTTACAAAACTAAAACACAAAGAAAACAACCACAACCCACAACAGGTGCTTTATTATGGTCTCCCATGTACAACATTGATCTATCATCAAACACTTCATAATCCTTGAACCAAGAGCGATCTTTACACACATGAATCGTCGCCCCCGAGTGTATCCACTATGAATGATCATCATCTTGAACATAGAATGATTTAGGAATTAGTGTTACATAATATATATATATATATATATATATATATATATATATATAACAGTAATAGTAGTACTTACATAAACAAAATTCTAACCTTGTAGTTTTGGGCCTTAATTATTGGATCCTGGTTCAGAAGTGCTTGCACCATTTTTGTTCTTCTTCAAATGACAATCTTGCTTCATGTGACCTGGTTTTTTGCAATTCCAACACATAAGTTTTGCTTTCTTGTTTGAACCCTTATGATGGTCATCTTTCTTCTTCCTTTTTCCTTTGTTATTTTTTTATGTTTTTCATCTTCAACCATGCTCACTGAAGATCCAAGAACTCCCTTTTTCTTTTCCCTTGCCACTTTCTTGAGCCCGAAGACCCACTTCAATTTTCAAGTAACTGTCAAGTTATACTAAAGATAACTCTTATTTTTGGTGTTTCGGTGTGTGTTTAAAGTCTTTACAGGATGGGGAAATTTGCCAATAACACTTGATACAGAAATGGATGCATCCATTTGCATTTTGTGTTGTTCAAATTGTCCCAAGATCCTCATGAGTTCATTGTATCCATGACAAGCCTTAAATACACCATCTTGTAAGTGTTAAAACTATTGACAAGCAATTTATTACTTGAGGCATCCTTTTCCATGTATTTTGATTCAAGGGTATCCCACATATCTTTTCCAGATTCTTGATTTAGATAGATGTCAAAGAGAAAGTAATACATACCATTTAGAATGTGCCTATGTTAGATGTAATCATCATTTTCCCATTTGCATCTTCTTGTGGTATGTTCAAATGTTTCATCATCCATTGGTTCTGGTGCATGAGTGTTTAAAACGTAAACAAAATTCAAGGTAGTGAGAAGGAGCTGCATCTTCTTCTTTCAGCGACCAAAATTAGTGCCTTCAAACTTATCCAACTTCCGAATTTGGAAGTCATTTCTTTAACAGATCCTGCCCTTGATATTCTTGCAAATCACAAAATTTGAATGTTATAATTTTGGGTATTAAGAATATCAATATACTTGGATATTTCTTGGATCGTGATTGCAATCACTTTCCAAAATATATGATTCCGACCCTATAGCATGGGGTATCGCGAAATCAGATTTGGAATAATCCAAAGAACTTCAATTTTGATGTCATGACACTTCTAAATCAGAAACATAGAATATACCTTCCTGTTTTTGTTATCTTGAGAGATAGAACAAATCATTATATAATTTTCATGTATATAAGTTCCAACTCGTTTTCTGAACCAACGTACATTCTTATACTAAAGGGAATGATGGTTATTGGCGGTTGTATGTAGAATTGGCGCCAAAAATGTTAGTTAATGGATATAACTAATGTCTGCATCATCATGATGTCATCTAGTGGGTTTTTTGGCAGAACCCTACTAGGGACGCTACCCCTAGACCCTGCTAAGGGGTTGTAGCCCCTTGGAACCTTGCGCCTAGAGGCGCTGCCCCCGAACCCCTATATTCCCGAGTTCATATTTATCACACCGAGAGTGCACTCCGCACCTCCAAGCTCAGTTAGTAAATGGAGTTCAACCTATCTCATTATTAATAATAATTACATCAAAATATGTTGATAATACGAAAATCACCAACAAAGGTCCTTGTCGAATCAAATCGCACCAATGTATATTTATATCATTTTTGCATTTATTAAGTTTTTGGAGGTGTCTAAGTGTTTATAGTGGTGGTTTGAGCAAAAACATTTAGCCAAAAAAAATGCTTCTCTAGTTCTCATATATATATATATGGTCAAGTTATAATAAAAAATGAAAAATTTTGAGAACTTAAGAAGTTTTTTCTACACAATAACAAACAAATATTGTCAAAATAAATTAGCATTATTATTGTTCCATTGGTCTAAGTTATCTAAAAGTACCATTACATCCTCTTACACGCCATGTTAGACATATTTTCCCATTAATCTGTAATGTCCCAGATTTCAAACCAATTATTTTATTTTTAGAATAAGATTCATTAACTAAAGTCATTTCATGAAAGTATAATGAAACAACCATTTGTTCCAAATTATGACACATCATGTTCAAAACCAAAGTAATAATAACAGTAAATTCATATCAATGGAAGTTTCCAAAGTAACTCTCATGATTGTTATACACTAAGGTCACATCCTTCCTCTTACTACCAGAACAACCTGAAAACACTTAAATTCAATAAGTAAGCACAAAGTTTAGTGAGTTCCTCAAGATACCATATACCCATTGCTATAGTTAGACTATAGCAATCAGATGTGAGTGTAACTATAGATTTGATTATAATCTAACTATAGTTTTGATTGTTGTAGTCCAAATACAATCTTAACTATTATATTCTAACTATAGTCTTACATATGTATGTTATGATCTAACCATAGTATTTCATATAATTGGTATGATCTAATCGTAGTCTTTCATAGACAAGTCATAATGACAGTCTATCAATCAAGACATCTAATGTCCTATTTAATATAGTGAGAAAACTCACCTTAATCAGAGAGTTGAACAATCACACATTCATGTCCTTAACAGTCAATGGGCAGGTTAACGGCCAAAGTTAGTGTTAGGCGCGTTGTGACAAGAACATACCCGTTGCGGCTACCAGGCACCAAAACAGACGCAAATGATCCAAAATACGTGTCACAACCCTCCACAGGTGCACCAAACTCAAAGTCTTAATTGCCTGTTATTAAGGGTCTTAATCCCTTAATCCAAATTATGCAAATCTAAGATCTAAATCCAAAATTGTTCTTAATGGTTAAATTTTCTAACTTTATCCATAGCCAAGGCTCAAACAACCACAATATCAAACCATGTGTCTTAAAAACACTCAAAAAGCCCAAAACCTTGTGCATGGCTCAAGGAGAGCACATAAATACCCTTATTTTAATCCAAAAACAAATTCTTCAAAAAGCATATTACAACAACCCAAGGTTATGAATGTTGGATTAGGTGTCTAATCCAATAACTGAATTAGTATATACTTAAATTATTTAGCAAAGTCCTTTTGGGTTGCCTTCAAACGTAGTAATTGAATAGGATGACTTTTAAGAAGAGAGACTGATTTATTAATTTATTATATGATTAATAAATTAATTAGAAATCAAAATAAGTAATTTATTAATGTATTATGAGAATAATATATTAATTAGAAGTAGTATTATTATAAATTAATCAGAAATTAATCATAATTAATTTTGGGATTAATTGGAATAATTAAAAGTGGAAGGACCAAAGGTGACAATGTTCAAAAGTTAAACATTGAGAAATTGTAGAACCTCCATAAGAGGGGGGACAAATTTTAGAAAGATTCTAGGGTTTCTGTAAGGTTGAAATATCATGTAATATGTCGATGTCTGTGTAATTGTACTCTTCGTATGTTTTGTTATGTATTTACTAAGGTGTCATGTGTTCAAAGCTTAACGTCTAAGTCTTAGTATTTTTTGTACTTTCAGTCTCCTATAAATAAGAGTTGAACATTGAGTAGATAGTAAGAGTTAGAGAGTGATAGAGTGTGTTCACCCTTTTTACTATCATTTTTGTAGCTCGTGTTCATTGGAAGTAATTGAGCTAAAACCATATCTTATTTACTTCTTGTGTTCAATTATGTTGATTCTACTCTGATTTGATTCAAATACTCGATTATCACTTCTTCAATTGGTATCAGAGCAGGAATCATTACTGCTTAGACCTGATTTTCAGTTGAATCTCTAGTTTTTGAGTTGTGAGTTAGTCTTAAAAGTTTCCGCACTGTTGGATTCAGAAAATCATATTTGATCTACAGTTTTGATTTGATTCTACGTTTGATTTGTGTAATCGAGTATTCGATTTTGAGTTTCTGATCAATTCAGTAATTCAAAATTAAATTTCTTCAAGTTTTTCTGAAAAATCTCTTTCGTACATTCATGGCAAATTTCAACATGAACACGATGACTTCATTCTCTCATCTGTTAGGATCTTCTACGAAGATTCATATGCTGATTCCAGAGTATTACGATCAGTGGGCTGATCGTATGGAGGATTATCTGAATGGATTGGATGAGGAACTCTAGAGTTGTATCACAGGAATTGCTCAACCTCCACTGAATGTTCAACAAATTGGATCATCTAGCTCAACACCTGTTGTTTCTGATCAATCCACCAGAATGAAGAACAATGAAAAACGGTGTCTAAGAAAATTGTGAAGTCTCACCAGTTGTTTACAATTACGTTCGTGGTTGTAAAACTGCAAAGGATATTTGGGATACTCTTAAAGAAAAATACCAAGGAAACGAGAAAACGAAGATAAATTATGTTAAGCAATGTCTTGTGGAGCTTAAGAATTCAGACAAAAGGAGAATGAAACGATTGAAGTTTACTATGATCGTCTTAATGAACTGATCTATAGGTGCAATCGTTATGGAATCACAAGGTCTTCTATGGAGTTCAATCTCACGTTTGTGATGGGACTACGTAAGGAATGGAGGAGTGTGAGCATGATGGTAAAGAATCAACAAAGTTTTGATACTTCGTCTCTAAATGATTTGTATAATCAGTTGAAAACTAACGAAAGTGAAGTGAACGAAGTGGCTGAAGAGTTGAAACTTAGCTTGGGTGGTCGATTAGCTCTTGTTTCGAAAATTTCTGAGAAAGAAGCAGTTGAGAAAGTTGATTCGGATGAAGAAGGGTTTATCATGAATTCTTATGATGAGGCAGTTGCTTTTTACTCGAACAACAAAGTCAAAAAGTTTTTCAAGAAACCGTTTAATCCTAAGGTGAAGCAAAGTGAGGGGAAAGGAAGTTTCGTTAATAGGTCTGTGGGAGATGAGAAGAAGAAATTCGAGAAAAGTGAGGTGAAGGCTACTGATTTATTAGAGTCAAAAGCTGGCTTGAGAACAAATGTATTAATGTCGATGGTTGTTGTTTCAAAAGTTGGGTTATGTTTTGACTGTCGAAATTTTGATGTCGATATATTGAAACAAAAATTGGGAAGAAGCAAACATAAGTTTCGAAAATAACCCTTGAAGTTTCGAATGATTATACTTTTCAAGGCACTTTCGTAAATTTGAGTTAATTTCGACAAGTTGGAATAAGTTTCGATAGTTTTGAAGAAAAAGGAACAATTTTCAAAAACAGCCCCTAAACTTTTGAATGTTTGGCAACTTCGACAAATGGCTTAAGTTTCAACATTTTGACGGTTTTCACCCAACTTCGACAATTGGGTGAAGTTTCGACATTTTGGCAACTTATACCCGATTTTGACATTTGGGGTGCTTTTCGACATTTTGGGGAACAAAAGGCAGAATTGTCGAATTTAGTCCCTAAGGTTTCGAAAATTTAGCTGTTCATACCCAATTTCGAAAAAGGAACGATTTTGCTGAAAAATTGAAGAATATGCATTTCAGGCCCTTGCATTTTATGCAAATTTACGCTTTCTACCCAACTTTGGAAAAGGGAGAGAGTTTTGCACTTTTGGCTGTTTTGGGCGCACCGGATCACTGCAGAATTTTGAAATTGACAATTTCTACCCATTTTTGAGAAATTTTGTCAAAGGCGGTCCATGAACGAAGCTAAAAATTGAAGATTTTTTGGGTTTTCCGGATTAAAGCACAAAGTTTATGCCACATGTTAAGGGGGAGTTTTGACACGAAAAATTTCAAATAGAGCACGTTCTCTTTCCTTGAAGGTTTTATAATCAAATTTCGATTATAAAAAGGGGAAGAAATTTATATGGAAATTTGAACTTGAATTTTTCATATTACACGGATTTGAAGACCAAAACCTTGAATTTTTGAAGCTTACGAAATGATGCAATTGGAAGTTCGGAAGTGATTTATTTTCGAAATGGTTTTGGTTTTATTGAATATTTTTGGGGTGTGTTTTTATGCTCAACTTTTGGGTGATCAATTTGGAGTTTGAGAAGCTCGTGATCATTCGTTGATGCTCGGTTTGTATGGTCTCACATCCTAGAGCCCAAATTGAAGAATCATGGAAGAATTGAAGATTTGAAGTTCATTTCGACATGTGTTACCCTTGACGCTCGGATCGCGTAGTTGCTCGATTTTGGAAGATTTGAAGTGGGTCATCCATTCCTAACTTTGAGGGGGAGAATGTTAGGGTGCAAAGTTATTCATGTTTGACTTTGTAATGTGTTGAATTTTGTAAAACCCACTTGCATGTGGTACATTAGCCTTTTGATTCATGAGATACTGAGTGAGAGAGAGAGAGAGACATGTAAACACCTCTATATAAGGTGGGTTTAGTCCACTTGTAGAGGAGTGCTTGAGAGGTGTAAAAGTCAGTGTGTAAGTGTGTGTTATTTATGTAGATGTAGATCTATGTCCCTTTTTGTAACACCATACATATTCAATACATCTCTTAAACACCAAAATCATCATTTTCATTGTGCAATCTTTAATTCCACATGTCAAACCATGTTCTTTATGTCACTATAGTTTCCTTGGGCATTAAGGGAGCCTTGGATGCCTTAGGGAGGAAGTCAAGTGATTAGGGCTTATCTTAGGAAACTACCTTATCCATGGCTCCCTTAATCACCTATATAAACCCTCCATGGGGTTCTAAATTTTTGCCATCTTATTATCCCAAGTCAAGACTAAAATTTCACCATCCCCTCTCATCTCTCTATAAGCCTCTTTGTTGATAGGATTGGGTGCGAACCATATGAGGCACGAGACTTATGGTGCTAGCTTCCAAGTGACTACAAGAAGGATTTTATTTGATTATCTACTAGTATAATCAAGAGGTATTTTTTTCTAAACCCTTTTATGATTTTTGAAAATACTAGGGTTCTTGTAGGGTTCTTGATGTTCAATTGGTTATTGCATTTAATAGTGAAAACATAGATCCTTTAGGGTGCATGTGAACTTATGGTTTATGTTTTTCAACCAAAAATATGATTTTTGTAACATATACCATCAATGAAGTTTCCCCAAAGCCCAAGAACATAAAGATTAGGGCCCAAAATAACTACAACTTTACCAACAACCTAGATATATGGAGGAAAAGCATAAATAAAGAAACTTTTTGACTTACAAAGGTCCATAAACAAAAAGAGAAAGTCGAATCTTCCTTAAGGAAAAGCTTCACAGGTACCAAGATCTCCTTCTCCTTCTTCTACTTCACTCAAAAATGGCACCAAACACAAGAACACACCAAAAAAGAGGCTAGGGTTTCATAACATGGATTTCTGAGGATAGAGGTTGCGCACCATGAGAAACCCTAGGAGTTAGTGCCCTTAAATAGAGCCTAAAGCCCGAGAGAATTAGGGTTGGCCCAATTAACTCATACGAGTCGAACATGTTCATAAGTTTAAAATATGCTAAAAACAATTATAGTTATCAAATGACGTTTGTGTGTGTGTGTGTGTGTGTATATATATATATATATATATATATATATGTGTGTGTGTGTGTGTGTGTGTGTGTACTCTATCTATTCAAACGCTATGAAGGCTCGTCCGAAAAAAACAACTAAGCTAATTGTTTTAACCAAATTTTCGAACATGAAGAACATGTTTGGAATTCTCTATATATGTTTCGAACATGTTCTTCATGTTTGACAATTTTGTCTTGGAGATTAACAATATCATAAAGCTTTATAACATTAAATATTTTAAGAAAGAGTAGAATATTTACATGTCGTTTTATGATCTGAAGACTTTAAAACTCATATATTTTGTGAGAATTTGAAAATAAGTTTCAGGGGAAAAAAAGGGCTCACCAAATAATTTAATAGCTTATATATATTATACCACTAAAAGAAAGTTCGAAATTTGTAAGAATACTAGGCATGTACAATATATCGTAGCATGTTATAACACTATATTAGTGTCACCTCACATGGCACATCGCATTTGGTGTTATAACATCAATTAAAGGAAATGGTCAATATATTATAACATGTTATAATACTCATTAATTTCGATATCATCATTTCTTTTTTCTTTTTCTCTTTTTTTGATTTGTTTTTTTAATAATTATAAAAATAAATATAAATTAATAAAACATGTTATTTAAATAAATCCTAAATTAAATAAAACATGTAATAACTAAAAATAACATTACAAGAAAAAAAAAATATGATAATCCTAATTTTAAAAACTAAACAATAATCCTAAATGCCCCAATAACTATTCCAGATATTCTCCTTCGTACCTCAAAGCACTTCCAAATCTCGGGGAGACAAAACTTCCTCGCTAGCCCAGAGAATTGCCAATTAGTTCGTCATTTATGTAGTTATCATATTACTCGAGTCCGACCGGAGCGGTTGTGTTCGTCTGTGGGTTTGTGTTTGGTGGAGAGGTGTTTGGATTTTGCTATATTTTTAGGTTGAAAAGGGAATTTAATTTTGTTAATATTGAGAGAAAGAAAAGAATGATGTAAATAAAATATTGTATAAATTATATATATATATATATATATATATATATATATATATATATATATATATATATATTGTTTGACCTTAATCTAGAGTCATTTTGACCGTTCAAAAAAAATTAAACGTGCTGCAAACCGTTGTCACGATAACAGTATCATGACGCCGGCGAGGGTGGTACTCATTGCCTTATCACAACGTTTAGCCGTGTCCACGTCGGCAATAACGGGGCAAAAAAGACAACCACATACTCATCCTTTTAAATTTTTTATTTTTCGAACTTGATAACAATTCTAAATTTTTCAAAGAATAAAGTTGCTATGTAGTTATTTATAAAATATGATATTTGGTGAATAATCCTAAATATTGGTGCCGATTTTCTTCGTTAAATTAAAAAATACGTATTCACCATTATAGAAATCATAAAACAATCAAAAAGTAATAAATAAAATGAGAAAATACTTGTGTTTATTGTGATTGGTAATGTAGTGTGGTGTTAGAGGTGACTTTTTGACTTTATTCACTCACTTGGCACACAATTATTGTGTTTGAATCTTTTTGATTTCAAGAACAGATCTATATGTAATCATTTTGTCATGGGATTTGGGTCTAATTAATCAACAATCCTCTCTTGTTCATACTGTTTATTTCCCTTTTTCTCTTATATATTTTATTCAAGAATATATATATTTTGAATGTTACAGGTCAAAAGGAGTAATTATTGGGAAGAGGGATGTGTAATTCTCAAGTTGTAGGAACATCTTACAGCTTTCAGGTCCCAACATTAAAGACTGGAACATAACTTTATCCAGAGATACAAAGAAAAAGATAAAAACAATAACACCACACTAAGGTACAAATTATTACCGCATAAAATACAAATTTCACCAAAGAAAAAGAAACGATTGATAGCAACAAATGACCCAGACTCGATAAAACACCACTATGTTCTGTCTTGTCATTTATTGATTGTTTCTTAACATCTCTCACAATATGAACAACATAATTATTTCAAAAACGTAACTTCTTTTCTTACCAACTTAACCCTAAAACATAATAAAACAAACAGATTATACTGTGTTTGATATGTATTAAATGAATTTATATTGTGTTTGACGTGTATTAAACGTACTGAATCGGTGTTAATTGACAAATACTGTAATTCTTTTATTCACTCGATGGAACATGTTGAAACGTAACTTCTGATTATGTTTGTTTCGTAAGTGTAAATATGTAACAACATATTTGTTAGGCATGACAAGATAAGATTCTTCATTTGATATGAATATCAACTGATGTCAATGAAATAAAAACTGTTTTTTTTTCTTTTTTCTCACCAAAAATAAGATGGAATAGAAACTAGTTCTCGATCTATCATATGTGCAAAAAGACATAAATAACCCTAAACAACAGTCCCATGTAACAACATATACCAAGTTTGTTAAGCTCGACAAGATTAGTACACTGCATTTGATATTAATTGGACAGAAACGCATTTGATATTAATTGGACAGAAACCGATGTCAATGAAACAAAAACTGTTTTTTTGTCTCACCAAGATAAAATAAGGGATAGAGATTCGTTCTCGAGATATCGTATGTGCAAAAAGACATAAATAACCCTAGACAACGGTCCTGTGTACCAAACGCGCATCCAAAATGTCTAGATTTGTTCCGAAAAAAGAAGAGGAAAAAAATTTCTCATTGCCAAATACAAAGTTACAAATCATTTCGAAAGATCCGAAAAACTACACGCGAGAGGGAGTAAGTGAAAGTTCTGTCAAATGTGAACTAAATTCCTAGCCTTGTTTGAAAGAAGCAATCTCCTTTTTTACCAATTTAGCACACCACCTTTCCTCTTTTGATCAAACCCTTTACCTTTCACAATTCACACCTGTGTGTTGTGTTTTCTTATCAACCTCAATGATCCATTATGAGTAGTACATGTGTGAGTTTATTACCTTCTTAGGAAAGCATCTTCATAAATAATCTTTGTCTTCTTGCAACTTTCAGTATGATTTTTAACTCTTTTAGCATTAATCTCCCATCAATCATACTGCCAAAAAAAACCCAAATTTAATAAGATCCGATATCACCACATTAAAGACAAATTAAATGCAGCAAAACAAGATTAAAGACAAGATTAGTGATATTAACTATTAACTACTATTTAAGTATTAACCTTGTTTATGTTTTCAGTAGAGTCGAAGCATGTTTCTGGCAATTGAATTTGAGTTGCTTGTTGGTTTACTTTTTCCAGTTCCAATTCCAATTCCATTCCTTCGACTACCCCTCAACGGAGTCAAGTAGAAACGAAGGAGTCCACTGTCTGTGTGATTTGGTGAATATCTTGCACTTCGATTCCTCTCAAGAACAAATTCATCTCCTCCAACTTTCCTGTTCTTCCCGTTGGTTTCAGAGTTTGGTTTCTTGGTGGTGTTGAATGAAGAATTTCTCCAACTTACACTACTGTTGCTTCGTAATACTTTTTTGTTAAACCCCCCTTTTGATTCTGTTCGATCTTGCCATGATTCCGAGTATGATCTCTCGACGCCGTTTACTCTGCTGAAAGTGTCGTCGTCGTCGTCTTTGTTGGATCCTCCACGGCGGTGGATGAACCCCCATAACTTCCATCTCCACCGTCTTGGTTTCTTGCCCTCCTTCTTCTCGCCGTTGTCTCTGAACCCTAATTCGAATGTCTCTGAGCAATCGTCTCTTAAGGAATTTGAATATGAATCCCTTGCTAATTCTCGCTCACCACCGATGCTTGGAAATCTTTTTAAGGCGCCATGACCGTGATTGTAATCGATGGTTGCCGGAGAAACTTTGGCGTTTGAGACTGGAACGGTGGTTGTTTTTGGTTCGTCCATTTCCGCCACTACAGCGGCGGCCATTTTTCGGATGGAGCTTGACCTGTCGAGGCTTTTCCTGCGCTTGGAGGAAGAATCAGAGTAATATTCTCGGGTTTGGATTGATCCACCGGGGACAAGAAGATCTACATTTGTCGGTGGTTCTTCGACGGAGATTTGCATATCGGAACGTGGTATCTGCACCACAGGTGCATCTTCTACCATGGGAGGAAGCCGTGGGAAAGTCCGGCCGATTAGATACCCGTCCCAAGAAGCTCTAGGCTCGTCGAAGGAGTATCTCGGATCATCAAACGAGATCCGACCCGCGTCAAGTGAAAATCTGGGATCAACGTCGCAGGATCGCCGGCCGAATCCGTAATCAGCAATTTCGGACTGAGTCTCTCGATACTTACGCGACATCGGTTTCTTTACCGGCAATGTTGACGATGAGAGGACGCCGTTGCCGTCGATGCTGCTCTTCTTCTGCTTTCGTCTCCATTTTTGCCATTTTTTGCTTAGAACCGACGCCGCTGACCAGAAATTTGATAATGATGGTTTTTTAGACTGCGAATCGAGATCTATGTGATCCTTCATGGTCTTCAAATCGTCCACACTTGCATTCTCTTCTTCTTCTTCTTCTTCTTGAATTTCAGCCACTTCTTCCACAATGTCGTTCTCAGGATCGTTAAAATTACTCACGTCTTGCTCTTCGGCAAGTTCAATTTCTTCGTTGTGAAATTGATCTTCTTCTTCTTCTTCGTCGTCTTCTTTGTTGGTCTCGAGGAGGGTCCCAGTGTTTCCTAGGGCTTGTTGTTGAGCGGAGGAATGCCTGGGTTTATTTTCGTCGTCGATGGAGAAGAGTGTCCAGAGCGTGTTACGACCCCTAACGTCGCAAGATTTCCGCTGAGGCTCGAAAACGCCGGCAGAGAATCCTAATCCTTCGTTTTTCGAGGCGGAAAAAGACTTTGTGCGGCGGAGCTCAGGGAAAAATGAGGTTCTGGTTGAACCTGAAGCTGTAGCTGTAGCTGCTGTTTTGTTTTTGTAGGCTTCGAAGGTAGTGATGGAAGAGGAAGGCACTCTGAATATCGATTTGAGAGCAGCAGCAGTGGCGGAGGAGGTGGAATTACGACGGGAGGAGGAAGCGGCAGCGGTGGCGTTAGCTGATTGATCTAGAGTGGTGAGACGTTCGCAGAGACATGATGGACAGAATCCAGAAAAGTTCTCATCGGGATGGCGGTCGCAGCTGAAGGAGGATCTTGGTGGCTGTAATGGCAACGCCTGTTGTGGCGGTGGTGGTAGTTGGTCGGTTGTGGGATTCATAACCGGCGGTGGTTGCAGGAATGGTGTGCAGTGCGCACTCTGCTCATGTTAACATTAATGAAACAAAGTAACGTTGGTTTAATGTGTGAGAGAGAGAGAGAGAGAGAGAGAGAGAGAGAGAGAGAGAGAGAGAGAGAGAGAGAGAGAGAGAGAGAGAGAATGAGAGCGGTGAGCGGTGATGAGTTACCAACGGACACTGAAGGAAGCCGGAGAGAACCTCGAGGATGCTCACTTTAGTAAAACCACTACAAAGACAATTCTACCCTCGGACTCATTAAAAAATAAATAAATAATAAAATTTACACTAAATTCAACTTTTGTCCTTCATCTACTATTAATTTACATGTTTAGTTAAAATAATTTTGGATTCTTGGATTTATTTTGCTAAATATAAAAGTCTTATTTAACTGATAGTCCATACGTCGTTCTTTGTCTTTGAAATCGAGTGTTTAATCTAGCCTAAAATATAGATGAAATCATGAATAGTTTATAAATAAATTAGATTTGTCATTTTAAAAGAGAAAAGTTATATTTTAATTTTAAAAATCAAACATTTAAAAAAAATATAGATAGAAAGATGAATGGGATGAAATCGAGCAAAAACCTTAAAACATATGACACATGTGATTGTCATATAACGGGCAATTTTGAAGGAGACAAAAATAGAGATTCAATTATTATAATTTATAGATAAAGTTTTTGACTTGAGATTGAAAATAAAACTTTCACACTAAATCTAGATATTAAGTAAAAGTTGAAGGAGAAAATGTGTAATTTTCCTGGGAATATTATAACTTCCATGTGATTTTTCCATGCTTTTTGCACCTTTCATACGAGAAATGTCTCCTTTTCATATTTGGTATTTGTATACATGAACTAAAGGGTTCTTGTAGTTGTAGGTGTGTTCAAAAATGGTTTTTTTCCTGAAAAGAAACTTATGAGAAGATATTCATACTTTAACCAACATCTGTATATAGATAATAACTTATTACACGTATTATATATATATATATATATATATATATATATATATATATATATATATATATATATATATATATATATATATATATATATATATATATATATATATATATATAGGTTCATGTGAGACGTCCTAATTTTGTGAGACCGTGAGACGTATTTTTTTATTTTTTTTATTTTTTTTATTTTTTTTAGTTAATTCAAGTTCCGAAAAAAATATTTAAAAAAAGAATTTTTGGATTTTTCCATTTATTTTGCATTTAAAAATTATTTTTAGATTTGGTCTCACGGTCTCACAAAATTAGAATGGTCTCAAATGAACCTGAACCTATATATATATATATATATATATATATATATATATATATATATATATATATATATATATATATATGAACATATTTTCTGTTTGATTAATTTCAAAAATAGTTTAAACAATTATAGTAGAAAACAAGGTTCTAAAAGGTGTGAGGCGTGGCGTGGCGGCAAGGCCAAGCCTCAAGCTTAATGAGTTATGGCGAGTCATGGCGTTTTTCAAGGCGTGATGTAAGGCAGCGATTTTGTATTAATTTATAATTATATTACCGCATAAATATAAATTTATATCAAATATACCTAGTTTTTAGAAGTGTTATATCAACAACTAATAACATAAAGTTAATAAAAAACACAATACTTGTATGTCCGATTAGAAAATGTATAAAAAATAGCAAAAAAACGTGTCTCAAACGAAAAAACATGCGCCATAACGCGTCATGGCACGTCATATCACACATTGCCACGCGCCACGCCTAATAGCAACGTTATGAAGCTTTTTGTAACGGCGACGTCGCGCCTCTCGCCATGGCGCGCCTTGGCGCCCGCTATGGCGCGCCTTTTAGAACTGTGGTAGAAAATCATATTTAAATTTTTTAATACATCAAAATAGATTGATTTTCTAATAAGACTTATGGGTGTTGAGTAATGGAGTCTGGTTTTCTTGACCTTATTGCCTCTACTAAGACTTAACAATTGAGGTGTATTTTATGTTTTTAGTTGTAGTTGTAGTTGTGATATGTTATGGTGGGGAACTATGGTGCTAGGATCAAATTTGTGATTTCGACATGTGGTGTTTGAGTAGCAAGCATAGGTGCTCAAGTATAGATCCATGATGCCTAATAAATAGATCTATAGTGATCAGTTAGAGGTCTATCATACAGATCTTTAGTGTCGAATATACAGACTAAAAGACTTGTTTCAAGTGGTGATGTTTGAGATTGTCCCACAAGAAGTATTAGGGCAACTTTTGTCATTATAAACTGATATTTGTGTATCTTGGTCATCCTAAGCAAACTCTTTATGTATGAAAGTTGTAAATTTCTACATCTAATAAAAATTTCTTTAGTTCATTTGTAGATTAGCATGATTACTTTGATAGTTTGAACCATGTTAATTTCTTATGTAACACCCACATTTAGGGCCTATGATTGTTGCATTTAAAGTGAAATTATTTAAAATTTTAATAAATTAAAAATAATTAGAAACTAAATAAGTAAATAAAAAAAATAAAAAATTGAATAAACAAAAAAGTATTAAAACTAACCAATATAATAAAGGAATACGTATAATAAACATGAATTTATTATATCTAATGACTTATATAGTTCTTAAATCCTAAAAATGAAAAATTAGATGTTAACTTTGATTAAGAATCATATTTAGCCATCACTTAACTTAGGTAACCTACTTCCTATTTTTAGAACACTGAAGTTAAGAGATGAGTTTGTGTGATTTACTAGTGTAAATTCATCACTACTCATATTTTAGAAGATCAATGGTGGTTAAATACGAACAACTGGAAGTAGAGGAACCAAGGTTAGCAGCAAATAGTTAAATTTTTTGAAGACTTGGAGCCTTCTTTCTCTCTTTTGTTCTTACTGAAATGATAAAAGAGAGATTGAGAGTTGGATTGGGCAATTTAGAACCTATGGAATAGATTGGGGTGTTCTTGTAAGTACAATGGAATATTGGAGCTCAATTCCACCATAAGAAGTTCTAAAAGGTAGTGACTCATCTTCATCGTTGATAAAAAATAATATCTTGAGGATTCAAGATATTATAGGACAAGGTTTAATTTCTTAAACCTTGAATGAACAACAACAATGGAGGTTGGTAATAGATTTTCAGTCAGGTCTAGATCAAGTCCAGTTAAGCCTTGAAGACACTCCTATTTATAAAGGCATAGGGATTACATGGAAAGACACACCTGTTTATACTACTAGGATCATAAAGAACAAAGGAGACAATAAAGACAAATACTGATTGCATATCAACTATCTAACAATGCATTATGGTTAATCTTGTCTCCTACATTTATTACATAGAACAAGATAAAACTGTTCAAGTCTTCAGTACTTCTATCATTTTCTTAACTTCGGAAACTCGACATTCTTTGGAACTTCCCAAACACAGACAAACAATACATCTCGAAAACTCATCAATATCGGATAGCATAAAGGTTCACTTTCATGTATTAACAATCCTCTCAAACTAGCAAGTTAAGGTTTATGAATATACATCAAATCTTGATCATTTGTTGTTATAATTGGTTTCTAGCTTTGATTATATCACTAGTTTACTGATATCTCAACAATTCCTTTTATGTTACTTAATTACAACTTTATGAATGATTGGGAGGGTTATAAACCTTAGATAATAAGCAAGTATCAAATACACTCAGTACATCGATAGAATTGGTGCAACATGGAATTGATGGGTTTTAAGCATTCTAACACTCCTATGGTGTACATGTAACCCTAGATGCTTTGGATCTATGTTTTCTCTAATATACATGCAAACTTTCAAAATACCAAAGCATCATCCTAACTAGCATACAATGGAGTAACTATACTACAAAATTCTAGTTAGATGGCATGCCTTATAGTGTAGTTGCAAACCTTGAAGCTTTAAGAGCCTAGAACCAATAGTGAATGCCTCAAGTGGAATCACAAATCACCACCAACAAATGGAAGAACTAGAGAGAGAATTCCTTGCTTCATAAAATCGGATAGCACTCTTCTAAGATCACTTAGGTGCCAATTTTGGGAGCCTTAGGGTCTCTTATATAGTGTGGAAAACTAGGGTTACACCATGTAAACCCTAATGACCTTCCATATCCCTCATGCTCCATGGGTTAAAACCTCCATGGAGTATCCATGGGTCACCACATGGGTTTAGCCCAACATAAAGAACTATGGATCATTAGCCCACTTTATAAGAATGAATGATTTACTAAATCAACCATTTATATTTAATTAGTCTCTTTTGATCACAAAATTAATTCCAAATTAATTCTTGATCAATACTAATTAAAAAATATGATTTCATATTAAGATATTAGACCTTGTAATATATTAATAAATCATAATTATCCTCTTCTCAAAAGTCCATCCTTCAAATTGTCCCAGTGAAGTGCAACGCAAATGGACCATGCTACTCGCGGGTCAAGTACATACCAAATATAGTTATGGACTTAAACACCTTATCCAAAAGTCTCCCATATGGATAAGTCTAATAACTATAGTTGTAGGTATAACTTCAAGATCCGACTAGGAATCGTGGCTCTTAAATGCCTTTGTCGAACTTAGACATACCATTTTAGATAAGTGATCATAGAATCCTCTACTCTTAAGATATCAGCCGGACAAACACATGGAACACAGTCAATCTTATTTTCCATCAGTTTGTTTCCCGATTTCTGATTCGTTTGACATAGAACTTAATGGAACATCAACTTAGTTCTGACCGATCCCGGCACATAAGTCAAAAAAAATCATCGAGGGGCCAAAGATATCGCTCTTAATCCTCCAAGGACTAAAAGGAACAGATAAAATTTGTCAGTATATGCTTGTACTAACTATTCACTGAACCATACACAACAGCACGTTTTATAACATCGAGTTACTGATGCGTTTTCGTACTATCAATGTGCGACCAACTCATAGTCAACAACTCATATATCTAGGTTTGAAGATTATATGATATTATCGTTTCCCGATCACTCGAGATAAATTCCATTAAGTGATCAAGTGAGCATGGGTTAAATCCAATACTCAGACCTTATGAGCACTCATGAATGTCATAGCAATGTCTAACCATTTCTGACAATCTACAAGCCAAATTCATAACAATTTTTCTTTAATACCTACTTCCAAAGTATGATCGAGTGTGGATGGTTTGAATAATATAATTATTCTGGAAGTCAAAACATGAAAAATGAAACAATAGTAAATGATTGACACACGACAGTACCATACTAGTAAATAAAAAGCACCTTTTATTTAAGCATCAAATGTCAATTACATTTCAACTACTACAAGTTTTGAAAGCAATCTAATCATTAAAACTAATATCATCCCTCAGCGCAATGCGTTCACATGTTGTAAATGCTTAACCCTACTCAGTCCCTTCGTGAGGGGATATGTCGGGTTCTCATCTGATGATACCCTCTTTGCCACGAGGATCCATTATTCTATCTTATGTCTTATGAAGTGATATTTTATTTCGATGTGTCTGGACCCGCCATGATCCCTCAGTTCCTTGGCTAAGGCAACCGCACTATCGTTGTCACAGAAAATCTCCACAGGCTCCTTTATAGCCGGTACAACTTCAAGGTCTCCGATGAAGTTCTTCAGCCATTTGGCCTCCTTTTTCACTTTGCTTGCTACTATGTACTCTGATTCGCACGTTGAATCAGCTACAGTCTCCTGCTTGGAACTTTTCCAAGTAATTGCTCCTCCATTCAGGGTAAACACCCAACCCGACTGAGGGCGGAAATTATCTCTGTCGGTTTGAAAGTTGGTGTCACTATACCCCACCACTCTCAATTCATCACTCCTACCGAGGGTAAGGACCCAGTCCTTCACAGGTACTTGAGAATGTTTTTCACCGCGGTCCAGTGAGCCTTGTCAGGATTCCCTTGATATATGTTGACCATGCTCAAAGAAAAGGCCATATCAGGGCAAGTACAAGTCATAGCATACATGATCGAGCCAACTGATGTGTCACACCCCAAAACCATAACAGCGGAAACGTTCTGGGGTGGATGACGTCATGTCAAGTATCACAACATATGCAGTATAGTAATCAAAGTACAACAACCATTGCATTAATAGTAATAGTTTTACATGGTTTACATTACATAGAACGTCAAAGTAATACAAGTAATAGTATAAGTGCGGCTTGGTACTAAACTGTCTTCATCAAAAGCTTCGGGGATGTACCTGTCTATTGTTGACCTGAGAATACAAGTTATTTGAAAGCGAGTATCAACATTTTTACAAATGCTGGTGATTTCATAAGTATTTAGTGTCATTTGTGTAACGCCCGCAGATCCGGGCTAGTCAATTTAGAGGCAATAGGGGTCGAAAACGACTTTTCGACAAAAAGATTATTTAGAATAAATAATATTAACCAAGTTGTAGAAGATGTCACAGGGTTTCCGTACATATAAAGAACGCCGAAATCCGAGTTATAACGAAGAAGTTATGATCCGTCGAAGTTTCGCGTCGGAACCGACACGGCGCCGGGAAGCGTAAATAGTAAATTTATGATAGAGCGAGATTTAGATTTAGCGCTCTAAACGAAAGTCGTAGAATATGTTAAACTAAGAACTTTGATAAAAAGAACGCCCAAATCTGACTTCGTATGAAGAAGTTACGATTTTTTGAAGTTTCGGATTAGCAGTGTACAGTCCGAAATTCGAATATTAGATCGAGCGATTTTTAGCCGACACAACCTAAACGAGAACTGAAGATCTCATTATTAGTAGCGTAACAATAAAAAGACAGACGAAAATGGACATCGGATGAAGAAGTTATGAGATTATAACGGACCAATCCTGTCCCGGCCTATTAAAAATATAACTTTAAAAATAACTTCAAAATTAGCCGAAGGAGTCTAAACGAAAGTTGTAGAGTGCGTCTCCACCTACGCATGGATATAAAGAACGTCAAAAACGGAGTTCGTATGAACGAGTTACAAATTATAATAGCATATTTACGTATTAAAATAAAGTATAAATCATATATACGTACACATATATATACATATGTATATATCATTAGAAAGGTATCGACGATGCGGTCATTATAAGACTAATGTTGAGTTCTTTCGACATTAGTTTAGTACAAATATCTTTAAATCTATTTAAAATATTATTATAAAGGGATGTTTAGTTGTTTATATAACTATAAGGTCATTAAGTAATTATGGGGGGTAGTTTTTGTAAATTCAATTACTATAAATAAGAGGCTTGGGCTCTCATATTTCTTGCACCATTATCTTGATTCAAGAGTCTTTCTCTCCTTATCCCCCGAGCATTTCGGTCCCTCGTGATTCGACTTCTCTTTCTGTAGTTTTAGTATAGTAAGGTGAGCGCTGAAGCGCTGCACGAATCTTTCTTAGAAAGATTCAGCGATGAAGTTCTGCCCCTACAGAGCCCGACTCCTAGCTAAAATCCCCTTGTAAGTAAGTTATGCTTACCCTATTTTAAATATAGTTTATATTTAAAATTAGTATTGTTATTATAAATTTATAATAAATATTTGAGCTATTATTATGACTTATATAAGTGTCGTTATAATATCTTTTTAACTACTCGCGGTACGGGGAATCTGGTTTAAAGGGCCGCATAGGGTTGTTGGATTTCAGAAGTGCTATATGCCAAAATGGTCCTGCCCTCCGGTGTTTTATGTCTGGCCCCTGTCTGTACATAGTGGTTGGAAAGTATTGTTTAAACGCTTATATAATAATAATAATAAGACTAATAATTAGTCACGGTAAATATTAGACTAAAATCTAGTGGTAATAATACTAGGTTTCATCGAAGGAAATTATTTTAAAGTAAACGAAGCGCTGTCCGAGTACCGAGTCACCACCTTCTCAAGTGAGTGCATAGTTACTTTCATCTTACACATAGATATGAAGTATTTTATATAAACTACGTGCTATGTGTGCACATTATCTGAATACTTGCTGTCTATGCTGGTTGAATGTTTTACACATGTTTTAAAGGACTTAAACTGTATACGTATTTTATATATACGAAAATGTTGGGTATGAGATGGGTAGATGAATGATGAGAGATAGAAGATGACGTGAGTATACATTGGCAGCTACAGACTTAGTGCCTATGGGACAAACACCGGTAGCTATGGACTTAGTACCTTTTAGACGTTGGTAGCTATGGATTTAGTACCTATAGGAATTGGTAGCTATGGACTTAGTACCTGTTGAACATTGGTAGCTATGGACTTAGTACCTATTAGATAAAGACTGGTAGCTATGGATTTAGTACCCGATGAATAGACTATAGCAGCTATGGAATTAGTGCTTTATGAACGAACATTGGCAGCTATGGATTTAGTGCCAGTCCCATAACTCTGGAAGTAAGGGACTTCGGAATAAACGAATGCAGGATAGATGACTCTTAGGTTAAATCCTTAAAGAGTAAAGAAGATAATGGGGATGGGTAATTGGGTTGATTGTTTGATTGAACATAATAATTATATTATTGTGGGTTGAAAACCCTATGTACTCACCAGGTTTCCCAACCTGACCCACTCAGTTTATGTATATCACAGGTGACGAAGTGAAGTGACATTACACTGAGAGATTTAAAAGAGATGTAGATCACTAGTGTAAATCATTGTAAGTTTGTTTATGCTTATGTTTCGGTATTAACGATGACATCCCAAACATTTTAAAATGAAATAAATACGTTTCTTCGAAAATGTTTTAATAACGTATTTACCATGTTTTTCTGGGAACAAATTCCGCAACCTTTTTATAAAATGAAGTACTCTGATTTTTATAAAGCATAAACAAAATCGGTCTTTTCTGGCTGTGATTTTGGGGATGTCACAATTTGTGTAAGTTCAAAATAACTTTATAAAAGTAGTAGTTTAAAATCAACAGTGCATTAGAGTCCTTTCCAAAAAATCTTATATTTTCTTAAATAAAGTAGTCTTCTACAAGACCCGTCAGAGTTATGTGGTAAAAAGTAGTTTTCCCTTAAACACTATCATTTTCAAAATACGGGATTTGATTTTAAAGAAAGTAGGAGAATATCAGGGAAAATAACATATGCCTCAGCAGTGAGGACTGCTGACTAAGGCAAAAGGAACCATAGACTCCAGGAGTGTATCGAATGAGCGACATGCCTGGCTCAGTCTAACAAAAGGAGACACAGACCCCAGACTGTATCAAATGAATGATACAACTAGCAAGGTCTAAAGCAGTGACTACAGACCCTAGACAGTATCAAATGAAAGATACATCTAGCACGGTCTAAAACAGTGAATACAGACCCTAGATAGTATCAAATGAAAGATACAGCTAGCACGGTCTAAAACAGTGAATACAATCCCTAGACAGTATCAGATGAAAGATACATCTAGCACGGTCTAAAACAGTGTAATTCTATGTGTGTATACTCGATGTGTGTATTTTCTAGGTGTGTATATTCGAGGTGTGTATTTCCAGCATACAGTGTTAAACGTCATTACCTTAAGGCCATGAATTATAAGGTAACATGGAGATACTCGTAACCATACTAATTGACACTAGAGAACTTGACGCCCTACAAGCGTCAAAAATAAAGTGACAATTGTCCCCCCTTGGCTTGGTAGGCCGTGGACTGTAGCTAGCAGTCAGGGTGCGAGGGTGTCAATCCCGTATAGATCTATACACACAATGTCCGCTCTCCCTACAAGAGACTCTGGTTACCAACTAGACAACGGAGAAGACCGTGTCCTGAAGATGTATCCTAAATAGTGAATTCTGATGAAAGTGTTGGACTAGCAATAGAGACTCATAACTGAACCGACCGATGTTAAAACCCATATGTCTATACATGTACACATGTTATATAACTGATGATCAAACGACCTTCGGATGGATATCCGATCCCACCAGACCACATCTCAACGAAGAAAAGGAAATAGGGCGAACTAGCCTTCCTAAGTCCTTTAATCATTATTTATATAACTATACATGTACAGGCATACCTTTAACTAAGTGGAAGCGTATCGTGAAGTAAAAACATATCGTGAAGTAGAAGCGTATCGTGAAGTAGAAACATATCGTGAAGTAGAAGCGTATCGTGAAGTAGAAACATATCGTGAAGTAGAAGCGTATCGTGAAGTATAAGCATTAACAAGTATAAGTGAAGTAGAAGCGTTAACAAGTATAAGCGTATCACAAAGTGGAAGCGTTACCAAGTAGGAGTTTAAACTAAGTAGAAGTGAAGCAGTAGTATCTTAACCAAGTAGGGGTATAAAAACATGGAAGAAATCTTTGATGAAAACTTTGGAAAAACTTTATACTTAAGAAAATAATGACTTAGTATTCTTTTATAAAATAAGTTTGAAAACCTTTAGAAATTCTTTGGAAACCTTTCATAAACAAGTTTTGAATGAAACTTTGATAAAAACATTTTGGGTAAAGAAATCCTTTGTTTAACATACTGTCGTAACAGGATTTTAGGTAAGACATACAGCGTGAGAAACAACTTGAGAAAAGCCTTGTACAAGTAAAGATGTTTTGGAAAACCATTTACAGTATCATACTTGGTAAAAACAGTTAACAATGTAATAAATCCTTGTGCATGCGGGTTATCAATCACATGTGATTGATATGATAACTGGCATGTTTAACTTGTATCCCCCCCATAAAAAAACATGTAAAAACATTTAAAAGGTTCATTCAGGGGTATGAACTCACCTGATGTAAGTGGATCCGACGAAGGTGTCGGTTGGGTGCTCAGTGTCAAGTAAGGACTTAAACACACTTAGTGACCTATTAACATAGGATAACATATGTTTACATACAATTAGTACACATAATACTAATTAAACAAGTATACGAATCCTAAAGTGCGGAAAACACTTTGGTTAAGTGTTAGGAGTGTCCCGGGTATTTAAGGGTGTGAATGGCTTAAATAGGGAGTTTACTCTCCAAGAGTAAACTCTTTATAGAGTTCACAACCCTAGGACTAACTCCCATGAGTTTACGGCCGTAAACTCATGGTGAGGGTGTTCTAGGATGCCAAAGTGTCTTATATCACTTGTGGAATTATGCTAGGCTCAAATCTAGGATTTATAAAGGGTCTAAGGCCTCAAATGCACCATTTTAGGGAGCTTACGGCCCTAACAAGGAGTTTACGGCCGTAAGCTCTCATGTGCTCATTTCTTTTGTGTTTTAAGGTCTTAAATGGTAGAGAATAAAATCCTATGCATTTTTCCAAGTCAAATGGGGAGTTTAGGGTATCATTTGGGTGCCTTTTAGGAGTTTATGGCCCATGGACCTTTCCTAGGGGGGTTTACGGTCGTAAACTCCTATTTCCTTGGATTTATTGAAGTTTAAAACCATTACATTAATGGGATAGCTTCTAGACATTTTTCCAAGGCCATAGGAGGTGTTTGCGGGCATTTCTAACACTTAAACTTGAGTTTACTCCCCATGAAGAGGAGTTTATAGAACAAGCATGTTCTTGGGCAGTAAACTCAAGTTTACTCCCCAAAATTTTAGTTCAAGGTGTTCTAAGTCCGAATGTGCAAGTCTACAAGTCATATCTAAGCCTTAGGGGCAATTTAGAGGGGTTTTGGGGCTTAAAAACCCCCCCATTTAGGGGTGTTCACTGTCCAAGAGTGTTCTTTGGCCGTAAACACCTTCTCTTGCCCCTATTTGATTCCTTAAACACGAATTTGCATGTTAGTTAAGCTATACAACAAGCTAGGGTAGATGGCTTACTCGTTTGGGGCTCGAAACGAGTGTTTTTGGATCGAAATTAAGTTGTAGAGAGAGAGTGTAGAGAGAGGGTGAAAAGGGTGGAAATGAAGTCCACTCCCCCTTATATAGGGGTTTGTGTTGGGGCTCAGTGGAAATCTACCCGATACTGCCGTTAAACGGGGCTTTTGGTCGCACCCGATTTAGTGGTCGTATTTTGACTTGGTTGAAACTAAAATTTTCCAAGGGATAATGAGGGTGTTTCTAATTTGTTTCAACCCTCATAACGTCATTTTAAAAGTCCCAAATTAATTAACCAGTCCAAAAGTTAACTGACAGTTAAATAAAACGAGGCTTATTAACGGAAAAGGGGTTAAAAATGACGGAATAAATTTCGGGTTGTCACATGATGGGTTTTATGCATAAGAAACAATCCTATGTGCTCATACAAAACCTAATGCTTGGATCTAGGTTTCTCTATTGTACATTCTTTGAATCCAAAGCCATAAATCCTAGATCTAACATATAATAAACTGAATTAGGGTTTAGATAATTACCTTTGATTGTTATATTGCAATAACAATCAATTCCTTGCTTTGATTGGCTTTAGAAAGCTTAGTGCCTCAAGTGTTGCACCTCTAATGGAGTCACAAACACCTTATGCAACTTGGATGAAGAGGAGAAGAAAGGAGGCTGCTCAAAAACGACTAGAAACCCTAGAGAATCAATTGTCCACGTTTTTGGGGCCTAAGGGGTCCTTTATATACTTATGTGGGCTGCTAGGGTTTCAGTCAAAACCCTAATGGACAGCTTAAACTCTAATCAGCCCATGGAACATTCTGGATAAGGCCATGGACGAAAATATGATGGGCTCCCATCATAATTTCGTTCACCCCTTGTTCCTTTAACATTCCTTAGCCCAATGACTCAATTATCCAATAATTGCAGTCCAGCCCCCTAAATTTAATTAATCTCTTTTAGCCACAAAATTAATTCTTAATTAATTTTTGACCAATATTAATTAAACAATATGATTTCTCATTTAATATATTATTCTCATAATATATTAATAAATCATATTTAAACCTTTCTCTCCTTAATTCATCCTACATATTGCTATGGTGAAGGCAACCCAAAAGGATCATGCTCATAATCGGGTCAAGTACATACCAAAATAGTTATTGACTTAGACACTAATCCAACAGTCTCCCACTTGGATAAGTCTAATAACTATTTTCCGTATAACTTCAGAACCTGATCAACAATCGTAGCTTTCAAAAGCCGCTGTTAACTCTGATCTTATCAGATAGCTTGTCCTTCGGATAAGGGATTATATATTCCTCCATTCTCAAGATACCGTATAGACATAAGACATGAATTTTAATCATTCTCTCTATACTGTTTCCCGACTTCCGATTTATGACGACTGACAACAGACTACAATTGAACACATCAACTTAGTCCCGGCTTGGCCAAGCGCTTAGGTGTCATCACTAAATCATCGAGAGGCCCACAGATATCGCTTTTATCCCACTTTGGGAAAAAAAAAAGAATGGATAAACTTCGACTCATATGCTTGCTTGCATTCACTGATCGAATCACACACAACAATAAGTTTTATAACACCAAGTTACTGGTGCGTTTACTTATCATCAATGTGCAACCGACCAACAAATAACAACTCACACGTCTCGGTTTCAAGAATATATATAATATTATCGTGTCACTAATCACTCGTGATAAATCAATGAAGTGATCCAAGTGAGCGTGGGTTTAGTCCAATACTCTAATCTTATCAAAGCACTCATGCACTCTGCAACAAACTTGTGCTATGTCTAAACCTTTCAGACAATCTATAGACTCTTCATGACAGTCTTCCTTCATACTTACTTCCAACGTATGACCGACTGTGGATGTTTGAATAACCTAGTTATTCTGGAAGTCAAAACATGCAAACTGAAACATAACAATAATACTTAATCCTATATGGCCCCAAACTTGTGACAGTAAATAAAACACTTCTATTTATCCACCATATTGATTACTCATTATTTATCATTTCATGTTTCGGATAATCAACTCATTACTTGAATTACAACAACAATTGTCCCATGCTCTAAGCATGCACACCTTGTTTCCTATGATCCATGCTTTGTGAAATAGATCAACAGAAAACTTTTCCAATGATGCTCATTTCACAATTCCTTAATCCTAACTGTTAGTGTAAGAACTCAAGGTTCTTGCCACTACTAGAATATGCTAGATTCTAACATTTTATGCAATGATCCTTTCATAAAGTCATAGCACAAAAGTCACCAAGACTTGGCCAATGAAATTACAAAGTACTCTATCGGAAATTGTTACAAGACAATTCTATAGACGTGAAGTCTCACATTCAAAGTACATTCCTTTGAACATCCTTCTTGCATAAAAGTTTATAATCTAGACATAGATTTTCAATATCCAACTCCCAATATGGAAACATTTCCACATTTGCCATATGACAACTCATTCTTAATAGAATCTTATCTATCCATAATAATGTCGATATGGTCCATTCAATACCATACTTCCAACTACTCACAAACGACCAATCCTCAGCAAACTTTGGATCGTCCTTTGATAGTTGTTTAATTATTTTAGTCAAAACCGATTCTAGTCCTTTTTCCCTCTTAATGCGCTAGACATTTGGAAAATTTTAGAATGGTCAAATATTATAGCATTTCCAGTCGATACTATACCTGAAGCGTATGGGACACGATGCATAATGTCTTACATGAGGATATGATACTTTATCAATCTTCTGCCATAATATTTTATGTGTCACGTTCTCACAATTCGAACTATGAAGAGGGATGCCGTAATCATAATCGAAATTTGAGAACACACTATGTATCCTTTGACTAAATTTATTAAAATTTCTCAATCTAAGCTTTAGATTTTGAAATGAAGTATAATATTCTCTCCCTTAATTATAGCAAAATAACTTTTCAACCCATGCAACTTTGCAAATTGAATCCTTGTTTTTCTATAATTAATATTGCTAACTTCCAATACTCGCCATAATAATCATACAAGCATAACATTTATGCTCCTACTATCATGATTATCGTATAAGCATAACACTTATGCTCCCACTAGCTTTGACATGTATTTAGAAAACAAATGAACTTCCAGAAAAGAATGCCTATTGAATTTCTGAAATTCATATTTCTAATACCAGATGCTTCGATAAGCCTTTATCTAAGCTTCTTAAACTTATACACCTTTGCCTTAGATAGCTCATATGTGTGTTTGAACAATTTATAACTTATGTTACTAAGTTTCAAATGTTCAAACTAATTGCCAAATCTCACAATTCGAACTATGGAAAGGGATGACGTAACCATAATCGAATTTGAGAATACAATTTTCACAATTGCTACCTTCTTAAGATCTCTCTTAGTGAAAGCATTTCCTCACAATCATTTTCATGAAGGAGGGAATCTTATGACACTTAGATTTTATGGTGTATGAGTTCCTATCCATGTGAATTTGCTAAAACCAAGGTTTGCGACAAATCCAAACTCATATGGACTGAACTTTCTTAATCTTGATTTCTTGCCTTATGGTAACACGAGTGCCCACCATGTCTTCCAAGTAGTTTAGTAACTTGTCCTTACATATCAATATATTTTCCATCGACTAAGGCGCTAGTATGCATTCAAATGAGAACTCACAATTAACTTAATTGGAATGGCACAGAAACAAAATAATGTCAACACGATAGGTTGTAAACCTCAAGTCGTGTGCTAGTGATGATCGATAAGGTTTATTCTTGATTTGTTCTTGAAACCTTTCAAGACCATTAAGACTCCCACTGACTCCTTGACATATAAGATTATCTTGTCAAGAAACATTTCTTGACAAAGAAAATATTCAAGAGTTAGTGCAGTTCTTATCAAGACAAAACATTTCACATAATTGGTCCTAGTTGGTCTTTGTCTTATCCAAGACAGCACAACTTACCAATTTCAAATGTGCAAGAATGAGAAACCTTTTCCAAATTCCACATTTGATGAATGTTATAAACCTACTTAACACTTTTCACTCAATGTCACAATCTTGGAGTATGACTCTAAGACTTGATATTGGAACGAAGTATGATTGGCTTCTTAATTTAACCATTTCTACAATTCTCGATTCCTCTTCTTAGACATGCAATTGCACTAAGACTCACTTAGAGGATCAATTGAGACATGGTTCTTAATCATTAAGACTTATCATAAAACACAATAAAAGGTACTCTCCCTTCTTCTTAGAATGGAGAAACTTTTATCTTTCTGCCTTCTTGATTCTTCTTATTCATTCTGCTATTGATTGAAACTCTTTCAGTTAACTCAGAATTATACTCAATCTTATAAGTATAACCATATTTACTAAACTTTAGTAAATCATGACGAATATCTTTGTCACTCCTGTGGTAGACTTGATCAACGTACGACCTAGTGTACCTGATCTCCTAGTCCTTCAATTGACACTTTGTCAAAGAATTAGTCTAAGTTTCCCAAATGTGAAAGTTTTTTCATTCATGATACAATACACATTTTATGATTCCAAGTTTCTGTCCAATTGAAACTTTGGGCAATGAGAAACTCTCCCTATTTGGTAAACTTTTGACACTCCCACAAATAACGTAATTAAGAATTAAATCCATTTTGCTAATAATAGAAGTACACAAACATCAATTTTTCATATATGTCATTGTAAGGATAATAAGATAAAACCAAAATTTATTTTATTCATAAAAGCAGCGGAAAACATGTCCCTACAATGCAAAATTCGAATGAAAAAAATATGTAATCATATACTCCTAACAAATCTATCATAACTTCCTAAGCTCAAAATCTGATCTTCGAATCCATGTGATCGTAATCCATTTCTTCGTGATCAGACTCATCTTGCTCTTCCATCAAACTTCCTCTCTTTTCTCTAGTCCTGCAAAACATGCAAATGTAATCTTATCACATTATGTATAAAGAATAGGAATTTAAATGGAGTTAGATAGTGGATTTTATACCTGAAGTAGAGCCATACTTCTCGACTCTCCCATCTCTTAGACTCTTCAGGTCCTTTGGGCAGCTTCGTATCCATTTCCCCTTCTCTTGGCAGCAGAAACAGGTGGGTTCTCCTAGAGTGTCCACGGAAGCATGGTCGGTTGAATTATCAGACAAATACGCTCCATTACTTCGCCAAATCATTTCTGATTCAGCAGCAATAAGCATGTAAGTCAAGTCAATGAGGGCTGCGTCAAGTTTCATCATATAATAATCTCTTATGAACTTATCATATGATTCAGGGAGTGACTGAAGAACCCGGTCCACAGCCAACTTATTGGAGATAGACGCACCCAACATAATCAACCTATCAATGTGTGATTTCATCCCTAGGATGTGAGCACACACGAGTTTACCATTTTCATGTTCCATTGCCAATAGGGATTCGGTGATCTTGAACCTTTCAAATCTTCGATCTTGTGGGTTAGGGAGAACAACGAGAGGAAGAGGAGGAAGTGAAATCAAGCTAGTCCAAATTGATCCCTCACTTTGAACCAAGCTTCCACTTTCAAAAGGAACACCTTTTCCTTGGGATTCGGGAATACCGCGGTTAGAGTCAGACATCTACGAAACGGTAGAAAGTTCAAGTTAAGTTGATTGAGTCCCCAATAAAACATCCAAATGAGTTATTAAGGATAGGATCCAACACAATATTCTACAACCTAGAAGAGGGGTGCCATAATCTAGTTGCAGAATATTTGAAGGTAGGTAAATGACGATTTACCAATTTCCACCATGAAAAACGAAAAGGAAGTTTAAGTTTTAAATGAATTGAAACTCCTAGATCTTTTGAGATTCATTGAACTTTTCAATGGCATGTTAATCTCGATTATGCCCTTCTATTTGTGACTGGGATGCCGAGGATCACAAATAAGGTGTGAATAACCATATGAATCACGTGGTGCACCCAATGCTACCATCACCTAATCAATGTGCCGGTTAGCCACACACGCTCCATTGATCTATGACAAACATCGAGTCACCCTTCACTACCAATGTCATCCCCAAATTAGTGTGTCGGTTAACCACACAAGCTCCACTAACGTTTGACAATGGTACAAAGTGTAATTCTATGGATTAGCATACAATTTCACATTTTTCCTAAAGTAACTATGATTTGGGAATTTGAAAAAGCATTTAGTTACTTTGTACTTCATTATACTTATAATGGAAGGTTTCTGTCCTATCCTACCCGTTCGGCTAACGACCCTCCACTAGTCAAGAGTGCGGTGGGTAAGAGTGGATACCCATTCAATCGCCATTTTATAGGCAATTTCCTTAAACACCCCTTATAGACCAGCTTCGTGAATGAGGCATACTAACGGTAAGACTGACTGTTTACTCATACATACATATATATATATATATATATATATATATATATATATATATATATATATAATATTAGACTTTTAATGTTATATATAGTATAGGGTGTATTTTACACTTTTAAAATACTAGATGGTTTAACTTAGTCAATTATACTTTTAATTTAATTACATGTAAACCAATACTTTATGGATTTATTAAATCACTTTTAATTATACACTTTAATTAATTAATAAAACTATAAGTGTGTGATTTGAACTTTTTCAAATTATTAGGGTTTTAGAATTTAACATTTCAAAATTAAACATTTAATCAACTTTTAAATTCCAAAACTTTAGGGCAAGTTTTGAAACATTTCAAAACATTAGGGTTTAACTTATTTAAATTTCATAAACAAAACTTTTAAGTTCAAATTTAAACTATAAAACCTAAAGGGTGCAATTGAAACTTTTTCACATCACAAAGGATCAAATAACAAATAATATAAGTTAAACAATTAATTTAGTCATTATCTATATTTGACCTAATCTTATTTTAGTCACTAGATAATTACCAAATAATTTAAAATAATCCATATTTATCATATAAACAACCAATATTCAAAAGATTTGAAATTATCTATTGTTTTGGCAATGATAGTCATTAATTTAAGATAAAAATCGGATTTTAACTTCAAAGAACAAATTAGGCATTAAATCCAAGTCAAAACAGCAGCTAAATTCCGAAATACCCTCTGTCTGACGCTTGAACTCGCCGAGTTAGCTCTGAACTCGCCGAGTAGGGGCCAACTCGCCGAGTCCAGATACTGACTCGCCGAGTTGAGTCGGGCAGAGGCCAAAAACTCGATTTTTAGCAAACAAAACAGTTAAGCATCACATACAACTGAAACCAATCAAGGCTCTGATATCACTGATGGGTTTTATGCATAAGAAACAATCCTATGTGCTCATACAAAACCTAATGCTTGGATCTAGGTTTCTCTATTGTACATGCTTTGAATCCAAAGCCATAAATCCTAGATCTAACATATAATAAATTGGATTAGCGTTTAAAGAATTACCTTTGATTATTATATTGCAATAACAATCAATTCCTTGCTTTGATTGGCTTTAGAAAGCTTAGTGCCTCAAGTGCTACACCTCTAATGGAGTCACAAACACCTTATGCAACTTGGATGAAGAGGAGAAGAAAGGAGACTGCTCAAAAACGACTAGAAACCCTAGAGAATCAGTTGTCCACGTTTTTGGGGCCTAAGGGGTCATTTATATACTTGTGTGGGCTGCTAGGGTTTCAGTCAAAACCCTAATGGACAGCTTAAACTCTAAGCAGCCCATGGAACCTTCTGGATAAGGCCATGGACGAAAATATGATGGGCTCCCATCATAATTTCGTTCACCCCTTGTTCCTTTAACATTCCTTAGCCCAATGACTCAATTATCCAATAATTGCAGTCCAGCCCCCTAAATTTAATTAATCTCTTTTAGCCACAAAATTAATTCTTAATTAATTCTTGACCAATATTAATTAAACAATATGATTTCTCCTTTAATATATTATTCTCATAATATATTAATAAATCATATTTAAACCTTTCTCTCCTTAATTCATCCTATATATTGCTATGGTGAAGGCAACCCAAAAGGACCATGCTCATAATCGGGTCAAGTACATACCAAAATAGTTATTGACTTAGACACTAATCCAACACCAACAACGGAAGCATATGGTAATCGACTCATCTTAGCTATCTCAGCCTCTACACTCGGACACTGAGCCTTGCTCAGTCTGGCATTGTGTTGGATCGGTAAGTCACCTTTCTTGGAATTATGCATGTTGAATCTCTTCATCATTTTATCTAAGTAGGTACTTTGACTAAGTCCAATTAGTCTCTTACTCATGTCTCTCAATATCCTTATCCCTAAGATATAGGCAGCTTCTCCAAGGTCCTTTATAGTGAAACATTTCCCAAGCGAGGACTTCACCTCCTGCAAGGTTGGGATGTCATTTCCTATGAGTAGTATATCATCCACATACAGTACCGAAAAGCTAACTATACTCCCACTATCTCTTACATATACACAGGACTCATCCTCACTTCTCAAAAAGCCAAACTCTTTGACTTTCTCATTGAAACAAAGATTCCATCTGCGAGATGCTTGTTTCAATCCATAAATGGATTTATCAAGCTTACACACTCTATTAGGGTACTTAGCATCGACAAAACCCTTTGGTTGATTTGTGTAAACATCCTCAGCCAACTTCCCATTAACGAAAGCGGTTTTGACATCAATTTGCCATATTTCATAGTCATGAAATGCAGAAATGGCTAGCATAACCCTAATAGACTTAATCTTCGCTACTGGTAAGAAGGTCTCAACATAGTCAACTCCCAGAGTTTGAGTAAAGCCCTTCGCAACCAGTCGTGCCTTATAAGTGAGTACTTTCCCATCCACACCAGTCTTCTTCTTGAAGATCCATTTGCACCCGACTGTTTTACGACCCGGTACATTGCTAACTAAGTTCCAAACTTGATTGTCATACATGGACTGAATCTCGCTGTTCATCGCCTCTTTCAATTTAGCAGACTCGGGGCCCGCCATGGCTTCCTTGTAGTTGTTAGGTTCATCCAAATTTACCAGTGTGATATCATTGATAAATGTATCACCTTCTGCAGTAACATGGAAACCATAAAACTCAGATGGAACTCTAACTCTACCGGAACGCCTCAGAGGTACGAACTCGTCAATTGTCTCAACAGGAGTTTCCTCCTCAGGTTGATAGCTATTGTTTGGGGTTCCTTCACCGCTTGACTCTTGAAGTTCTTCAAGGTCAATTTGCCTCCCATTGTCCCTTTGGAATACGAGCTCTCTCACACGAAAGACTGCTCTCCTCGCAACGAAGTTCGAGCTTGTCATGAGTCTCGCGCCTCACGAAAGCCTTGCAACCCCAAACTTTGATGTGTGCTAATGAGGGAGCCTTCCCTGTCCACATCTCGTGAGGTGTTTTGGCAACATTTTTAGTTGGGACTCGATTAAGGATATGGGTGGTAGTCTCCAAGGCATACCCCCATAATGAGATTGGTAACAAAGCTCGACTCATCATAGAACGAACCATGTCTAACAAGGTTTGGTTGCGCCTCTCAGCCACACCATTAAGCTGTGGTGTCCTGGGTGGTGTCAACTGTGAAATAATTCCACACTCCTTAAGATAGTCTAGGAACTCAATACTAAGATACTCACCCCCTTGATCGGATCGGAGCATCTTTATCTTCCTGCCCAGCTGATTCTCCACTTCCTATTTAAACTCTTTGAATTTCTCAAAAGGTTTCCGAATTATGCTTGATTAAGTAGATATAGTCATATCTGCTGTAATCATCAGTAAAAGTCACATAGAAGCGGTTAGCATCCATTGTGGCGGTTTTGAAGGGCCCACACACATCGTTGTGTATGAGATCCAACAAACCCTCACCCCTTTCACAAGAACCGGTGAAGGGTGACTTAGTTATTTTTCCAAGAAAACAAGACTCGCAAGTGTCATCCAACCTTAAGTCGAATGACTCCAAAACTCCAGCCTTCTGGAGTTGGCCTATATCATTATCAAACGAAGATGTGAAACCTTGTTCGTACAAACCATGAAAAGAAATAATATTTCTCGTCATATCAGACGAGTAGCAACAATTATTAAAATCTATTTCTAACCCACTACTAAGCAATAAAGAGTAAACTCCAATCTTGGTGACAGGTGAAACCTTTCTATTCCTCATGATCAAGTTTATCTTCCCGTGCTCCACATCCTTACTTCTTTTTAGGCCCTGCACATCAGAACAAATGTAAAATCCACAACCTGTTTCAAGCAACCAAGAGTTAGTATGTGATGATTTTTAGATAGAATAGTATAAATATATGCATGGGTGGGTTTAACCTTCCCATCCTTGACATCCTGCAAGTACTTGGGGGTAGCTTCACTTTCAGTGCCCTTTTTCATGGCAATAGAAACACTCTACTTCTCTTAGGATGGTCGAGGGAGTAGCAGGACCTCCTTTGGTTCCACTTGAAGAGGATCCATCAAGAGACTTTCCCTTGCAGCTCTTGGAAGGAGCCTTCCCCTTCTTCCTCTTACCTTGCCCAATTGCCATAACAGGGGCATTAGCAGTAGGAGTGGTTACAACAGATTTACCTTTGAGACCACTTTCGGCAGTCCTCAAAAGGTCCTGAAGCTTGCTCAGAGTGACTTCCTCCTTGTGCATATGATAAGTCATGCACCCATGTTTACTCTTGGATAAAGCTACCACTCGAAATTAGGGTTTAAGGCTCTGAGCGTGAAAGAGAGGCGCACCCCCTTGGACTTAGGTGCCTTAAATAATGAGCCAACCCAAAAAATTAGGGTTTTGGAGATCCTGAACGTACGTTGGGCGTACTCCCTGTACGATGGGCGTACATCCTCGCACCCATGTTTCACTTATCCAACACTACTTCAGGCGTTCCCATCTTATGCTGAGCGTACTCATTGGTTGTCACCTTTGCATGCATGTTGAAATGCATACTCATTGGTTCCCAGCTTACGCTGAGCATACTCATTGGAGATCCTGAACGTACGTTGGGCGTACTCCCTGTACACTGGGCGTACATCCTCGCACCTGCGTTTCACTTATCCAGCACTACGTCAGGCGTTCCCAATTTACGCTGAGCGTACTCGTTGGTTGTCACCTTTGCATGCATGCTGAAATGCAAGCTTTTCCCACCCAGGGACCAAAACTACCAAAGCCTTCAAACTATCATAACTCCCTTATTCTGGATCCGTTTCCGATGAAAGTTATATCAATGGAAAGGTAACGAGAAGCCCTACACTTCTATCAACTGATTCCTTTCTTAAGACCTTCCACACAAAAATCCATTTTCCACAAAAGCCCAATTGACACTTTACTAAAACACCCATAGGCTCCAAAACACAAACCGAACACCCAGATCACTTCTAATACATCACCCGCACCCAAATGGGCCTAGATCTTACCTTTTCAAAAGCCCTAATCCTTATGATGACCGATCTTTGGGCTACAAACTCAGACTAGGAATCGGTTCGAAACAGGGCGTTACAGTAAACACATTTGGTTGTATACTCTCTACTCATTACTAGTGAATGTTATATCATATAGTGTTGGTAACTTGTACAAGTGGTAGTGATGGAGAATGGTGTTCATTGTTACAACACAGTTCCAACAATTGGTAATATTAAAATTATGAGTAGGGTCAGTTTAGGTTACATGCAAGGACATAAATAAGCAATACATGACATGCAAAAATTATAGGGACTTGATTTGTTAATTAATTAATAGTCTTTAATTAATTAATTAAATGAAATCTAGAAGTTCTAGAATGTTCTCGAGGATAAAATAAGATAATTTAAGCAGTCAGATAAATACCATATATATGGATAATTATTAGTTGACTAGATAATTATATTTTAGGGTTTTATATTTTTTCCTATAAATGGAGAGGCATGTGGACGAATTATGTTGATGATTTTTAATCAAAACCCTAGATAAAATTCGGTCATATATCTTCAAAATCATGACGCCACGTCATGGTGGCTTCATTGTCACAATGTGGTGCCTGCAGTTCCAACAAATTTGGATTTTTGGAATTTCGTTCATGATGTTCGTTGCATGGGTTGTTGTCGGGTGTTACTGATCTGAGTGTCTTGGGTGCAACTATGAAAGAGGAGTTTTACGATGGATTCTTAGCTCCCATCAAACAATCAAGGATCTACGAGGGTTTCTACCACCCTAAAAGGTATGATTTCTCGTATACTAAAGTTGTGTTAGATAGGTTGTTCACATATCCGGTTTCAGACCTATTGAGGATCAAAAATTGTTGCTTCTTAAGTCTCTTCAATGTTGTTTAAGGATCCTCAAAATCCATCAATATATGCTTCAATTATTAATTTTTCATTGGGGAGCCTTAGAAGTCCCTTAAGAGTGATAGTCTGATAGATATGACTCTCAGTTATAAAAGACTTGGAGTTTGGAAACCTAATTAAGTTCACGCATTACATTTCATATACATTGTTTACTTTTTTTATACTCTTTGAAGTTTTAAAATTAATAACAATATACTTTACTAGTTGCATCGTTTTCCCCAGGTTGTGAAGTTTTTGAAGTTTTATTGATGTTTTGAAGAAAACAAGTTAGGACTTGTATATAAATTGAGTTCTTTTATATATCATCTTTGATTGTCTACTCTCACGATATAAGCATTAGGTTTCCCAAGCATAATATAATATTTTGAAATGTACTCATAATATAATATTTAATGGGTATCGAAGATGGAGGAGCATTTGAGGATTTTTGAAGACTTTATGATATGTTTTAAATAGTTAGAGTTGGTTATATTTACCTTGTCTCTTATATTGATCGTGATGCCCTCGTATACTCTGTTGACAATTTATTTTTATTGTTTTTAATGGCTAACTCGAATTCACTACTCTTCTAAATTAATATATTTTTGTCTTCAACAAAATTTGAACTTTCAATTTTAGACTGAGAGACATCAATCCAACACTGATATTGCTAGGTCAAAGGTTATTTGATGACAACTTACATTTATTGTTAAAAGATTTTGAAGTTTGACACCTTTTCTGTAAATTATTACACAAATGGTTATTATATAAAAACTTCCTACCCATAATCGTATTGCAGTGTGCCCCTAAAGTTATTATATAAAAACATGTATGCATTATTTACATTTATTGTTAAAAGATTTTGAAGTCTCATTAAACTTCTTCAAGTTGGAAATTCATTATACAGTCTACAAACTTCTACCCATAATCTTATTGCATATGAGTTCCAAATGATCTTTAGATTTGTTATTCACATTACATTAAATTGAAAAATTTTATGAATAAATAATATTTTCTTACAGTGTGTCCTAAAGTTATTATATAAAAACATGTATGCATTATTGCACTCTTTTTCTAAAAGAAACAACACTATCAAATCAGCTTCTCCATTCATGTATACTTAAAACAATAGGTAAAAATGTTCAAAATTTATGAATGTAATCATTTGTAAAGGATTGTATGCCGTGTCTTTGCTAGTGGAATAAATCGTATTCATTTTTATATCTAGAAGTAGGATAAAATACAATAAAATGTAATATATTTTTATCTTTTTATTTATTAATCCTTTTAGGAGTTTCATGATAAATTTTTTCACTTATTTGTCATCTTGGAAATCGATAATTTTATGGGATAATGTCATAAAAAGCCTTAAGTTTGACAGAAAATGTCGGTTTTACCCTTCGACGGATTTTTGGTTCGTTTATACCGCAAATTTGTCATTTTTTTGTTGGTTTTGCCCTTGTTACCTGCAATAGCAGGTTTCCAAGTTATTATGAATTATTTTTTTTGCGAAAAAACCCCTAAGTTTACAAATATTTTGCAAAAAAACTCTTAAGTCTATAAACATATAAAATATAAATATATATATTCAAAATTTGATAAAACTAAATAGTTTTCTACTGAAACATATTTTTAGCTTTACATACAGTAACTTTTATATTTGTTTGATATAAACTTTTTATATTTAAATTTTAAAAAAGTTACCTAGTTTTAACAAAATTTGCATATATTTCTTAATTAATACTTCAACTTTTCAAAACAAAATTAAAAAAATATTTTTTAGTTTATAATTAATTATGCTAAAATAGTTAATATTAGTAATATGGTATCAAGTATTCAAATAATTTTTTAAAAGGTAAATAAAAATATTTTATATGTTTAAAAGGTTTGTATTTCAGAAATACTAACATATCATAATTTTTATATGTTTAAATACATAATAATATTATCATTTTTTTATAAAAATATCATTAACATTTTAAACATCAAAAATAAATATAAACATTTTAAACATATAAAATATAAATATATTCGTCTAATTTATTATATAAATATATTTATTTTTATAAAATATATGATAGTTTATTATTTCTGAAATACAAACCTTTTAAACATATAAAACATTTTTATTTTTCTTTTAAAAAAGTTAATTGAATGTAACTAATGTCATATTATTACTAGCTACCAGACATTTTTTAATGTTGCTTTGAAAAGTTGAAATATTAATTAATAAATATTTTTAATTTTGATAAAACTAGATAACTTTTTTAAAATTTAAATATAAAAACTTTATATCAAACAAATATAAAATTTCCCGTACATAAAGCTAAAAATATGTTTCAGTAGAAAACTATTTAGTTTTATAAAATTTTGAATATATATTTATATTTTATATGTTTATAATCTTAAGGGTTTTTTTGCAAAATATTTGTAAACTTAAGGGTTTTTTCGCAAAAAATAATCCATAGTAACCTGGAAACCTGCTATTGCAGGTAACAAGGGCAAAACCGACAAAAAAATGACAAGTTTGCGGTATTAACGAACCAAAAATCTGCCGAAGGGTAAAACCGACATTTTCTGCCAAAGTTAAGGTTTTTTCCCTAATTTTATCGACAAAACCAATTGTATTTATAATATTTATATAAACAAATAAAATATAAGAGTTTAATTATAAAAATTAAAGCAAAAAACTTGATTACTAAACTATAAAACAGTTATATTCTTTTGTTATATTGCCTTAAAACAAACTCACTCATTCTTTAGAAGCTATTTTTGGGCTTTTTTATTTTTTTAAAAATTGTTTTATATTAGAGCTTCTAACTTTTAGCTAAAACAAAAGGGTCTAAATCCAAAAATACTTGGCAACTAACTTTTAATAAAAATTATATATTTCGATTACCAATTAACAGTATTCAACTGATTTACTAAACATTCATAATCACATTCACTATTGGCTTATCGGTGGCGTAGGCGTGATTTTTGGGTCATTTAGAGGACCCCAAATTCCTCTATATAATATATAAGTATGCTTTTCTTAAAATGCTCTAACCTATAACACGTGGGTTAAATCCCTAAGTTTATTTTAAAATTTTATTTTATTATCAAAGTAATAATAGTTATCAGCAAAAACTTGAACACCAATAAGATTTTGTTTAAGTTGATATAGGTAAAGCTATATGTATTGGCTCGTAATTAAACAATTTTTTAATGAAATAAAATAGATGTAGAAGACAACATCTAGATACATTATTGCTTTTTTAGATTAATAATCAATAATGAGTATTTGAATATTTGATCATTTTTAATTATTTAAGCAACTAATGAAAAGTCTTATACAATGTTAAGTTATCCAAATTTTTTTAAAAAAAAGTTAAAAATTGATTATATGTAATTAAACTTACAATTAGATTGAATAAAAATCATAACAACTAGTTTGATTTATGTTATAGATTTTAATTAAGGGTTGTTTGATTGTTATTGGGGGAGTCAAAATCTGAATGAATCAGATATAATTATAAATTTTACTGAGTAAGAGGCATATCAGAGGATCCAGAACCGAGTTAGAGGCTTCTAAATATGATATCAAATAGTCTGAATCTAGTTGAGTCAGATCTAGCCTCTTACCAGATCCGATAAGAGCTATATCAAATAGCTATTAAGACTTTTAATTATTATATAAACATATTAAAGTTTAATAGTATATAAGTTTTTATACATAATATATTTGTTTTTGATGAATTATTATTAGGAATAAAACAGGATTTCTAAAGATTCCTGTGGAGTTGAAGAAAAAGCAAAAGCAATTCACGCCAGTTTCTCTCATTTCGCTTTCCTTTCTCTCTTTTATGTTTTGTTTTTGTTTTTGTTTTTGTTTTTGAATATTAATGTGTGTGTCTTCCCATATGCCTACCCAGTCGTTTTCAGTTATATCCTATTCGTCGCTTTAGGAATCACAAACTCATGTAATTCCAATTTTTTTTATATTCTTTTTGTTTTTTTTATATTCGCATGCTTTATGTATACATGAATATATATAAAACATAGCTATAATATATGTATCATGTCCTTGTTAGACTCTTCACATTTCTTTTTCCAAAGCTTGAATGACTATTATGATGGTTAGTAGAACTGTAGAGGAAAGATTATCTTGTAAACCAGTGACATTGTAGTCTTCTCCAAATCAGTTGTATACTTTTCAAAGGCCTCAATAATTTTACTTTACACATTTTGTCTTGTGATGTTGTGGTGGATGCTTGAATGATGTGGATATGTTCTTGTAGTGTATCTAGTTGTTCTTCAACATTAGATGAAAACATGTTTAGAGGAGATGGACATATATTGCTGGATAAAGTTGAGTTTTGTAAGATATATAGGATTGATAGACTTGATGAAGGCCACAAATTCATCTACTAGATTCTGCATGTTGGATATCTAATCTCTTCGGACAGATACCAAAATTTTAATGCGATTTCAATTTTTAAACTCATATTAAATTATAAAATTAAATATTGATTTTGTTTAGAATCTTTGTGTTCCAATTTAATGGTTTGAATGACGCTAAATAATTTCGTGTATAAATATAGCATCTTCATGACCATTTTTAGACAACAGAAATGCAACTACACTCTCTAATTTTCTACATTTGGTTCTATATTTTCTTACTTTTATACGGACTTAGTTTTTTTTGGAGGTGTAGAAGCAAGGATCTAATTTTCTATATTTTCTAACATTTATAACCCGTGAGAACCACGGTTATAAATTAATTAAATTTTCATATTAAAATATAAAAATTATTAATCAATTATTTTAAATAAATTATTACTTAAGAGATATTTTTTAGTTACATAAAATTATAATCGTTGATTTAAATAAATATATGAAGTTATATCACCTTGTAATCTGTATTTATTTTATTTTATTTTTTAATCTAATGTTATTAATTTAATACAAATATGGTGAGAACGTTTAAAATTTAAAATTTAAAATAGAGAATCCGTTACTAATTTAAAACTTAAAATGGATAATTAATAAGTTGACAAATGACATGAGAAGTTCTAATAATATGACATTTGTCAATAAAAAAATAAATATATTCTTTTAATAGAATAGGAAGAGAAAGATTTTCTATATTTGTACAGCAAATTATTTTTCTACATATCTATCTCTGTATCAACACAATATAGATTCCATTTGTTATGCATGGTTATATTTTAGATATTTACATTTACTTCTTTTACTTTGTCATTATAAAAAAGCTTTTAGCATATACACATTTATGAATCAAATATATTTTGAAGACAATATCCCAGTCCATGTTATAGATCTTTATATTGCATTTATTTAGATGAAAGTGACAGTTCGTTTTAAATAATTAAAAATGGATTGGAAATTATAAATTTGTTTCAGAAAGGAATATTAATTAGATGATTGATGATGATGGAGATGAAATAATGGAAGACTATCAAACACGCACGCTTAGATACTAAGAATTTTGTCAATGCATTGCCATTATAACAAATTATGATGTTTTTTTTAATTATTATTCTTCATTATATATTACCCCACTTATATACACATTCATATATATACATCCATACATGCACATATTTCTACAAATAAAACCAAAGTAATACAAACATTTTTAATAATTAATTCATGATTGGAAAAAGAAATTACCATTAATTTGTAAGAAAAACGTTTAAATGAGAAGATAGAATTTAATATTGAAAAAATTGCATCAAAATCATCGCTCACTATTGATATTCTTTTTCTTTAAAAATTTGAAAGGTGAAAAGCTAAAGATAATCATATATCACCTTTTACTTTTCTTCATGTTAGAGACAAAAAATCAATGTCAAAATATTTCCAATAATTTTTTACTTTTCTAAAAAATACAAATGATTATTTGTAGATAGTGAATTTTCAATTTTCAAACCTCACATCTTATTACCTTAGTAAATTAATTATCATTACCGAATTCCAACAATTAATCAAAAGTAGTGATATGGGAAAAGTAACTACCAAAAAAAACTAAAAAGTGTTGATATATAATTTTTTTTTTTTTTGTATCATAAATTTGGGCAGTTTTCCTTAAGTAATTCAATTACCCTTTGAGACAAACTCTCAGCAAACTTTCCCAACAATGGTTCAAACCCAGGGATTTCCACTTTATCACCCCCACATGAACTCACAATTTTCGCAATTTCATTCACGTTTTTTGCAATCGATGGAAGCATTTCTGCTGCCTCACTGTAAAAATTACCTTCTTGTCCTTCAAGATTCTCATGTGTTAGTTTAGAAAATAGGTCGAGGGTAGTCTTGCTTGAGGCTTCTAATGTTTTTAATGCTTCTTTACAAGCATCGAATAATGTGTTTTGTTTTCCGTTTCTTTTCATGTCATTATCATCTTTTTGGTCTTTAATGTTTTCCATTTCATGTTCTGTTGTTGAGTTTGAGCTTCTTACCATTTCCTGCCATTCATCATTCCATCAAAGGATTAAAAAAAAAAAAAAACCGTCTGAATAAGGTTAAATGACCATTTTACCCTTTGTATACCTGTTGGTGTTGGGTATTACTACCCCTTCCGGAATCTTCATGATCAGTTATAGAAAACCTTCTGGAATAGCTTTTTTTCATAGGCGTCATTTGTTCCTTCATAAGGCTGTAAACTTCGGGAGAGTTTAATACATCTAAACATACAGTATGAATAGTCACCCATCGTTTATCCAATGCGAAGCTCCTGTATCACGTTGTTTAAATACCACAAGGGCAAAACCGTAAATTCACTTGCTGATTGTTATTTATTCTCTTCTCGATAATAAAAAAAAATACCTGCAATCTTTGCTATTACTCGCATCAGATGAACTTGTCGACAATCTCTTCGTTGAATCTGTATTACTGTCGTTGCGTGGTGTATGTAATTGTAACGCGAATGTAAAGTCCACGTCAGCATCTTCTACACAAGTGGTAGATTTTGAGGGAGAAGAATGTTCAGATGATATAGGGTCCATGGGAATAACCAAAGGACTCGTGACTTTTGATTTTGCCCACTGTGGAAGTCTGGATACGCTAAATCTGAACGCTGATGATGTCTGTTGTTGAGGGCATTTTAGGAAATTTGCACCTGTGGCTTGCGATCTGAGATACTTTTCTTTATTAAATTTAATTTGATTGACAGATGGAAGTTGAGTAATAGCACTTGGGGACAAAGGGCATGAACTTCCATTCATTTTTTGCAGCATTCTTAATGTCATAAGACTAGGAACTTTCCAAACAAATATACAGCTATCACTTCCTACCTGAAAAAAAAAATCAATAAAGTTAATAGTAAGAAAAATGCAACAATTTCCTAAAATGCCCTTCCACTTGAAGTTTTTTATATACTACTCACAGAGACTATATGCTTGCAGTCAGGTAAAAAAATGATGGCATTAATGGCATCACCATGCCCCATTGCACGTGCAACAATTTCTCCACTGGTTACATCATACATGCAGATAGATCTATCAGAATAAGAACACACCACATAGCTACAACTTGGGTCCAACACAACCTGAGGGGCAAATCCGTCATTAAATTAAATCAAATAAATCCATGCTGAAAATATAAAAAAAAAAAATACTTACTTTTATCGGCTCCCCATATTCTTCACTCTGTTTAAATGATCTAATTACTTCCCCAGAAGCAATATCAAACATGTTTATCTTCTTATCCTATAGTATTAAATTAACTTGATCAATAAAAATAAAAATAAAAATAATCAATGAAAGTACATTGCTATTTCTTGCATTGAACAAATCTGCATTTCAAGTTTTTTAAAGCTTACCTGTCCAAGGGTAACAGCAGTATGTGTGATTGGATCAATGGCTATGTCATGTACATTTCCATGAGATGTCTTTTGCTGATGTGAATGAGAAATATTATAATCATTGCTGATGTCAACATCACGGAAGATTAAAGACCTTCATAATAAAGAAAAAAAACATTAAATTCAGAAGTAAAACACTATAAGGTATAAAAAAAAAATACACAATAGAAATTAGAAAATAGAAACTCACCTATCAGAAGTACAAGTAATAAGTTTGTTCCCATGTCCAATGAGTTGTACTGAATTCACAGCAGATGAATGATCACCAACACTTGCAATCAGATCAAAACTCCTGAGATATGTCAAAGAATATAAAGATTCAAATTCATGAATGGAAATTTAAAGAACTATATCAAGGGTAAAACTGACACAAGTCAAACTCAAACCTGTTTACATCAAAAAGATGTATCCTTTTATCACTTCCCCCTGAAGCAAGAAAATAGTAGCTTTCAATTGGGAAGCTGAAATTCAAGGAAAGAATTTCTCCTTCATGAACATTCTGCAAGGCGATTTATGTGATTATGGAAATTGGGAAAAAGGGTATTTAAAAATTATAATAAGTTTATAATCTGAAACCTGTATGCATGTATAGTGAGATGTGTTTAGGTTAAAAACATGCAGGTTTCCATGAGAATCACCAGCAGCAAGATGCTTTCCATCTGAACTAACTGCCATAGATCGATACCCTTGAGTGACAACACCTGATACTATTGATTCACGTTCAAAAGTTCCACCACTAACTGCACACAATCAAAAGAAAGAAATTTGAATTTGGAGTAAAACCCTTAAAAGCATATGATGTTTGTTAGTTGTTAGTTGTTACCTAAACATGATGAAGTGGCAAGTGGTTCATTGATGGGAGGATGTTGATCTGTTGATAAAGATTGCAATGCAAGATCCCATAATCTGATACTTCCATCTGATGAACATGTTGCAAAGGAAACTCCACCTGTGCAACCTCTAGCAACACATGCAAGAGAAGGATCATGATTGTTTTCACATGAAAGGTTTTTGATATCCCATATGCATCCACCATGTGAAACTAGCACACAACATTTTGTAGCCTAAACAACATAACAATTGATTATCGAATCGAATTTCTGTATAAACTGAGAAAAGAATCAGATGTAATACACCTATGGTTTTTTTTAGTCAATGAAAGATTGCATAATTACCTCGTACTTTCCATGTATGTTCCAAATATAGAGGCTGTGATCTCTGTAAACCACCACTGAGAAATAGAAAAACATAAACATGATTCTTTCATCTTTTTCTTGAAAAGTTAATGAAAAAGAAACATTACCGAGTGTTCTTGAGGTAGAAAATTGGCAAGCTATTGCATCTGGAAAGGTAGGCAGTTGTTGAATTCCCTCTTGAGAGACTTTTACTTCACTATAATGCAAGTCTCCAGCATATTCAAGGGAACCATGAGTGTATAGTTTTACAACGCCATTATTGCATGCACATGCTATGAACTCTTGTGATGCTGATAATCCATAGCCTTTTTCAACCTAATAGTTTGATAATATAATAATTATTATATACAATAATACAATAACAATACTAAGGCATTGGTGTCAAGATTTACATGCAGCATCATTTACCTTTAGATCCACTGAATGTGTAATTGCCAACCCACCATGTAGAAGGCATAAAACACCTGCAAGTCAAAGAGGGAAAACAATTTAGATATGCAAACACAAAGTGGAACAAATTAGGGTTTAGGTTGAATTCATGAAAAAGCAATGCAAACTATCCACCTGAATCTGTTAATGCATAAACAACTACAGGTTCACTACCCTTGCAATCAGCTCCATTCCCATTAGTCTTTAAGGGAGATGTAGCAATAGCTATAAATGTGCAACCTTTTCGATGACCAAGATCAACAGTTTTTCCATGCATTGTTAGTGATACTGCTTTAGTTTTAGGTTGAGATTTTGTAGGATGTCCAACTGTCCATACTTTCAAATGCCTCTTTCCAGCAGTCAATATGAAATTTGCATCTGCTGAAAAGGTAACTGATGACACAGCAGAGAAAGATGAACATGCTTTCAGCTTTTTAACTAGTGCCCCACTTCGCCAATCCCAAAGGCATAGGTATCCATCTTGAGGGATTCCAACTGATACAAGATGTTTACCTGGAATTTTTAAAAGATGGTATAGAAGAAGCTGCAGTTAATGAAGGAACAGAATATCGAGAAACATCTTAGAAAGAGTATATTTAGAAAGATATTAGAGAGATAACTGACTTGTTTCAACTAACCATCAGGTGAGAAAGCCATGCAAGCTACACCATATCGATGGCCTTTAAGTTCTGGAACAGAAGCCATAGTTGCAGAGCTCCATACTATTATGGAAGGTTGCTGTCCTGACTGTGAATGATGTAAATATTATAAGACAAACAAAGTATAAGTGACATTGATATTCATTAAGCCATCACAAACAGAAGTTCCAATTAACCACAAAATTCAATCTACAATACTATTTCGTTGGAATGTATGAAGTAATATGCTACAAAATTCAAGCAGAGTGTTCAAGAACAGTGATGGAAAAAGACTTCTCCAGCTGCAATGTAGCTTCCATCGTGAGAGACTGCAACACAGCTCAAAGGCTTGGGCGAACGATTAGACACCATAAAGTGCGATTGAGTCCCTAAATCGATGTCGTAAAGCACTACAACACACCCAGCCATATATACAAACTTGGAATTGGAAATGCTGGAAGCCAACCCGTTGCCATTCCTCACCGTTAATCCGATTATCTCTTCCAAATCGAACTGCAGATCTCAAAATGCATACAAACATTTCCCAACAAATTACATTTTGAGTATTTCAGATGAAAACAAACCCTCGGACATAAATTATATCAAATGTGAAGCGTATTTGAAATGGATAGAAGAAGTGGGCAATTACCTTGGAATAAGAAGTTTGGGGTTTTTTGAGTTTGCGATTTGGCTTCATGTTTGTGCTGAAGAAACTGAACGTAAAAAAAACTGAGGGTTTTCAGTAGGTGTTTTATGAGTGAATGAAGCGGGAATTAAATGCAAATAAAAAAGATACTGCCCTACGTTATATGGTTTTTGAATTTGATATTTTACCGTTATAACTTTTTTATTTTAAATGGTAAAAATAAAAAAAATGAAGAGTAAAATACATGGATCGTGCCTAAGGTTTGGGGTAATTTGTATGTTTAGTCCCTAAGGTTTGAGGTAATTTGCATGAAGAGTAAATTACACAGATGGTCCCTAAGGTTTGGGGTAATTTGCACGTTTGGTCCCTAACTTATTTTTGAGTAAATTACTGAAATCGTCCCTATGGTTTGGTCAAAATTTCATGTTTTGTCCCTATGGTTTGGTCAAAATGGCACGTTTAGTCCCTAACTTTATGTATGTAAAGGACGAAAAAACACAACAAAATCAAAGCACAGGAACGATCCGAGTGCAAAAAAAAAAAAAAATAGGGACCAAACGTGCAATTTTGACCAAACCATATGGACGATTTCAGTAATTTACTCTTTATTTTTTTAATTCGAAATGTCCCTATTGTTTGTTTTTCTTACACGCATGGTCCTGTCTTACTTAAAAGACTATTATTTAAAGACAAAATTGCAAAAATGGTCCCTGTAGTATGCAAATTTTGGGGGTTTTAGTCCAAACCCCGAGTTTTTTGGATTCATAGTCCTTTTGGAGTGGTTTGTATGTGAAAATGGCCCCTCCGAAAATTGAAATGACTATAATACCCTTGGGGTATTTATTTTCATTTTTCTTTCATTTCTCTTAAAATTTAATATTCATTTATTTATTTTAACAATTAAAAAAATAAAAAAGGGCCTCTCTCTCTCTCTCTCTCTCTCTCTCTCTCTCTCTCTCTCTCTCTCTCTCTCTCTCTCTCTCTCTCTCCGTTGAATTTTTCTGCTGCCATCAAAGAGTAAAAAAAACCTTTCTCCTTCCTCCATTTTTCCTGTCGATCAGAACAACAATCCAAAGACCCCCAATTCGGTGTTGCTTCCGTTCAACATCCTTCACCGATCAACAGAGAACTGAAGCCCTTCAGGTAAAAAAAGAAAGAAGTTGCCAAAGCAGCCCTTCTCCTTTCACGATCAGACGAGGATCGAAAATCCTCCCCCGATTTCTACCTTCGTTCTTCTTCACGGTCGGTCAAAGATCGGAGACCCTTTCCCTTAGATTCCACATTCGTCCGCAACGACTTTTTGCCGGCTCTTCCTCTCCTCGTAATTTCTCAACCACCACCGGAGGTGCTTCCTGTCTGTGTTCTTTTTCTTTCCCTTCCCAATCTGTTGAAAACGGTGACCCCCCCCCCCTCATTTTTGTTTAAATAGTTAACCCAAACACCACCTTTCCTTGACAGATCGATTCTCCAAAAGCATAGAAAGAATCTGGAAGTAGTCAACTTCCAAATGGGTATGGTGTATGGGTTCCTTTCGAAATGGGTCTGATGTGGAGTCCGATAGCTGAGGAAAGTATGCGAGATGTAAACTGAAAATTTGGGTTGGGGGGTCGATTCTTGAAGATGAAAGGTCTCATTCAAGACGATATCAACTTAGTCGATCCCACTAGTTAACCACCAGATCCGATTTTCCTGGTTTGGGTGATTTTTACAAATTGAAAATTGTTGAGTTCTTGAAGTTCGTAATTGAGATCCTAAAATCGAGTTAGACTGTTAGAGTCTCGATTTGTTACGAATAGGCAGTGGGTTTAGGATTTGTTTATTCATCATTTTTTTTGTTTATCTTCATGTTCAGATAAGAACACCCAGAAACATAGCATTTTTTAATTACGTTCAACATGTTTTACATTGTATTTTAATCGGTGTTATAAAGCTCAAAATTATGTTCTTCATAAGCTTGAACATCGATGTGAGAGAGAGAGAGAGAGAGGGGGAGAGAGGGCCCTATATTTTTAATTTAATTAAATTAAATAGAAAAAAGATTAAAAAAATATCAGGAAGGCATATTAGTCATTTCAGTTTAGCAAGAGACCAATTTCACATACAAACCACTCCAAAAGGACCATGAATCCAAAAAACTCGGGGTTTGGACTAAAACCCTAAAAAATTGCATACCACATGGACCATTTTTGCAATTTTGTCTTATTTAAATAGGGATAAATTATGGGGTATGTAACGTAAGGTGAAGGGGGTGGGGTTGGGGTGTGTTTATTTAAATAAATTAAAAATCAAGAGAAAAATAGTATTTTTAGGTAACACAGGGACCTAGTGCGTAACAAAAACAAACAGTGGAGACCTTCCGAGTTAAAAATATAAGTTAAGAATTAAACGCACAAATTACCTTAAACCATAGAGACCATTGGTTTAATTTACTCAAAAAATGAATAAAGATTGCAAAGTTTGCTTCATAATAGGATTTGTTTGTCGTGAGACTATAATTATTTTCATAAGACAAAATTGTAAGAATGGTCATGTGGTTAGGTCGAAATTGCCACTGTGGGCCAAATAGGTTTGTACTAACATTTATCCAAAGGTTTTAATTTTCTTGCCACTTTGGTCCAATTTACTTTAAATTTTTTTGTAATGATGATTTTACCCTTTTGATTTTGTTTTTTTCAGTTTTTTTTTTAATTTATTTAAATACTTTTATAATTAAAAAAATACTTATCTCTCTCTCTCCCTCCCTCCCTCTCTCTCTCTCTCTTTCTCCTTCTCTCCGTCTCTCTCTCTATCTCTCTCTCCCTCCCTCCCTCCCTCCCTCTCTCTCTCTCCCTTATAAACACAAAATGATTTAGGGATTTTATGTAAAAAGGGATCGCATGAGATATTGATTGTGTTTAAGTGGTCGAACTTAACGAAATCAGGGCTCATATGCCTCCGTTTTTCTCTGATTGTCAAACGAAAGGAAGTCGAACACAAAGGAATCGACATAGATAAAATCAACGACGTTGGCAGAATTGAGCATAAGGCTTTGTCGGTCGAATTGCAGGCTGAGATTGTCTTCGGGGTCGACTAGACCGAAGCGACGAAGGCGTGAAGAGGCAACAAAGTTTCGCTCATTCCCATCTGAATGTAAGGTGCGAAGGAGGAAGGGAGGGAAGTTTGGCGTCGAGAGAGGGGGGAAAAGGTCTTTGGTCCTCAGTTGGTCCGAGACGAAGAAATAGGATCGAATGTAGGAAGTGGCTCGATGGTGGTAATCTATAACAAACAAGGAGCAGTCGATCTTTGGCGATGGTTACTAGGTCACGAGGAGGGGGAGGCATCTCCGGTGGGGACGGTTTGTCAACAAGGATCGACGGAAGGATGAGAAAAGGTTCAAGTATAGATTGTTAGGTGATTGGAGTTCAAACGCAGAAGGTATCTCCTTTTTTCGTTTTGAAAGAATCTGATTAAGGGAAAGGGTCTCCAGCTAGTCGTTGAGGTTGGAAACGAGGCAACAGCTCCGGCTGTTTGCCTTCATTTTTTTTTTTTTATAGAAATCAATGGGTGATTGGGTGTTTAAGTTTATTGTTTGACAGGGGAAGAGCTTGAAGCACCGATTTCATAAAAGAATCCTAGCAATTACTTCTCAAACCCTCCTTAATGAACTTAAATCCCCAAATCAAAACCAGAAATTGAAGTGGAAACAGGTAATGTGAACACCGCCCCGATCCTCTCGTTGTGCTGACCTGGAGCCATGGTCGTGGTCTCTCGTGCTTCCCATTACAGCCCACCGCGACTAGTCTTCTTCTCTCTTCTTCTCTGTTGCAGGTGAAATCCACCACCACCACAATCACTGTGTGATGAGTATACCGGCTTCGTTGTGGAAGGCGATGATATTGAGGTGGTTCGTTGTTCGTAGCAGGTATTGTGGATGGTCTGATAGAATTAGATGTCGAATCAGGCCTAAGAAATAAAATTAGATGTTGATTTCATTCTAATATTACCCGATGCTTTTTTGTTGGGTTGGTTGGAATGTTTTAATATTAATTAATTTATCATATTTTTATAAAGTAATTTATAAAGCTTTTTTATATAATTTGTTGATTTTAAACATATGTAAATTAAAAACGACTTTACAATAATATTAAATAAAAGTAATATGATGATCATTCCAGTCATAAAATAAATAAATAAATAATAATAATAATAATAAACTCTCCTTGAGGTTGATTATTAAGATTTAACCTTACAAACTTATGTAATATATTGATTTCGTTAGGTATAGTCTAGTAACTTTTAAAATCGTAGAGATGTTTTCTTTATATTATTTTAGTTGTGGATTTGGTTTATAAACGCAACTGAATATTCTAATTTTATATATTTCTAATTAGTTTATGATTAAAGTTACTATCTTACTCATATCTCTTTTCATTTTAACCGACCTACACCCACATCCACACATGTATCCCTCCATTCAATTTCTTTCGCCACCACATTCCTCCTCCGTAGTGCCTATCAGTCGTCCCCTATACTATTCTCTTTCCTCCTAAAAACTTACGTCTCTTCCATCGTTGTTATTAACTCTAGCCCATTGTCTTCGTACATACAACTCATCCACACCCCTTCTCCCAAATCACCGGTGAAAGAAATAGTGAATAATTTGGTGGTGATGGTGGTAGCAAAGAGAAGGCTATGTATTTTAGTGAATGGGGAAGGGTCCTATGGGGTAGGAATGGTGGACACACAAAGATGTCAATAGTAATAACATTGAGAAAAAAAAATGTATAATAGGGCAAAATGATCATTTTAGCAAACTTAACAGACAAATAAATGTTTGTCAAGTCTTTAGACCAAATCCACAACCAACCCAGTGCAAAATGTAATTTTGAAAGTCATTGTTGGACTACATCGGAAAAAATCAGCAAACCATAGGGAACAAATTTGCAAGTTTCACAAAAACTTTCTAAAACATCCTTAAATCTGCATTTGCTTACCGATTTAACCAATGAAATACAATTTTGAGTAAAACACATTGAGCATATCCATAACAAAATACAAACTAAAGATGACTTCAAGTTTTCAAAAATGGATCAAAGTTGTAATTTTGAGTAGAACACAGGAACCAAATTGTACTGGATGAGATATTTGGTTTAGAAGATTAGGGTATTAAAAACAAAAATTATCTGAATAAATACCAATTTCCTTTAAAAAAGAAAATCCTGCCTCATGAACTGAAATGACATCTATATTAAAAAAAATAAAAACTAAAATGGGAACTGTTTTTCTTTTTCCCAACTCTGCAACTCCTCCATCTAACAACACCAAAAAACAAAACGACATCGTTTCTGTTTCTTTTGTTTTCCACTATATATCTTGTTATCTCTCATTTCATAAGTCATAACTCTGTGTTGCGTGAGAAGGAAGGCAAAGGCATGGCTTCCTGTGGTCGAAAGATAACCAGCACCGCAAACATCCCAATCATCGGAAGCACCAGCAGCCATTTCAGCAATTTGTAGTAATGAAGATGAAACGTCAACGAGAACTCATCGGAAAAGTACAATCCATTCTTATCGGTCATCTCCACCACCACCGTTCCCGTCGTCCGTACACCCACCGTCGGCAGCTTCATCCTGTATTTTCCGGCCTTTTCAAACACCTCGTTCTTCTTAATCGTTCTTTCCCCTTGGTAATTTCCCGGAACCAACAACGATGTCTGCAAAATAAAAGAGTTCGAGTCAAAGTGAATCGTAAACATTCGTTTCGTTTGTAGAAGATGTAGATCTTACAGTGACATTGTAAGGGCCTTGAGAACCCGAGGGCACCCTGTGTTTATCTACAATTTCAATTTCCACCCAAAAATTCTTTCCTTCTTCATCACGAAATGTTCTGGATGAAGGCGTAACGTACACCCCTTCACGCTCAATTCGAGCTGCAACGTTGTTTCGTCCTTGATTATGTGATCTCCATGCCTATATGATGATATAATTATAATATAAGCAAATTAAAAGAGTATATAAATTAACAAAACCAAAGGGGTAATATGGACATTTGGCATCCATGACTTGCCTTGAGAGGATGATGTGGAGAAGGTGTTGAAAAACAAAACACATTCCCATTCATGGTTGTCACTATAAGATCAAGATCATCTCCACCATCAACATTGTCCGCCAACACCATGCTATATCTGTACATTAAAGAAATTCCATAAATATACATATCGAGGGTATTTTGGTCTTTTAATGAAAGAAAAGGAATTGAATTAGTTCCACCTAGGCCTAAAAATGGAACTTAAAGAATTGTGATGGAACTGAATTCCATCCATTCGGCAACCAAACATGTCAAGGAATGGAATCGTGGATTCTGATTCCATCGGAATAAAGGATTCCGATTCTGTCGGAATCAGAGATTCCGATTCCAGTGGAATCCACTTAAGGGTAAGAAAGACTTACGATGTTTCGCCAATATCAACAACATCAGCACATGAGGAAGGTCCATCGATGAGATACAAATAGCCATCAAATGAAGTTGTGACGAGTGTAAGTCCTTTCTTCTTTTCCTTACGTTTACCCAAATCAACAAGGAGGACTTGATTCATGATTCTCCCATGGGTTCTGTATGGATATGGGCGTACAAATGACCCGTCTTTACCACTTAAGACATAAATATTTCCAGATACAGTTGGAACCACCACATCAGTGTGCCCGTCTCCATCCACATCACCAACACTCACGCCCTATGGAGAAAATGTGAAATCCGGTTTCTCATTACGACATTGTACTTTGAAATTTTCAAAATTGCTTTGTATTAATAATAATAATAATATTGATATAGGAGGAAATGAAAGTATGATGCTATTAAAAGTACATTGACCCTAAATCATAGAATCATACCTGAGGAATTAAGCTTTTAAGATGAACTTCCCAGATTTCTACACCTTGAGGGGTCCATGCAGCAACATTTCCATGTACATCAGTAGTCACTAATTCAATCTTTCCATCATCATTGATATCAGCAGCTACTACTGCACCCTGGATTTCAGCCATCTCAAGAGGGAACTTCTCCCTTACTTTGCCTGAAAAAATAATAAAATTACTTTTTTACCCTTCAATTGTTCATGAAATTTTCATAAAAGTATTTTTTAAATAAAATAAAATAAAGGGATACTTCATTATTTCTTTTAACAAGGGGGAAATGCTTGGAACTGAATTCCATGGATTTTGGGATGGAATTCAATTCCTTACTCATTTGCAACCAACTCCAGGAATGGAATGTGATTGGAAAATACAAATACTATTTAGAATTTAATTATATTACCTTTATGATCAAGGACATAAAATAAGCCATAAGAAGTTCCTACAAGAATGTCAAGGTATCCATCACCATCCAAATCAACCACAGTTGGAGAGGAATATATGTAGGCACGAAACTTCCCAGTGTCAATACTTAAATCCAATTCTGCTGTCCACTTAACTTGTTTTGTCTCAAGGTTAAAAACGACAATTCCACCACCAACATATTTCCCAATATCAATACCACCAAGTTCCTTCACATGCTCCGGATTATCATAGTACCTGAAAACATCCATGAAAAAAATAAAAACAAACTAATAGCAATAATTTAGGGTTTAGGGTTTATACAGATACTTACTCATGATCAAAGAAGTATGACACTGCAATAATCATCTCAGAAACCCCATCACCATCAATATCAGCAATCACCTAAAAAACAGGAAAAAGGGCATTCATGTCTTTTGCACAGAGTTACAGCGAGAGTTCACAAAATGTGTAAAGACTTACAGGTGTGCATAGAATGTGTGAATCAACATGGACATAATTCTGAGATGCTTCATGCTGTGCTTCAGTCCACTCTTCATCCCCCCACATTGTTTCATCAACATAATCATCATAATCATAACTATACTCATCTGCCAGCTCATCATTGTCACGAAACAGCTCAAAAGATTGATCAGCATCTGCCTCAAGGGCTTCATTGTTTTCAGCAGTTGCAACAGGAACATCCTTGTGATCATCGGTATTAATGTTTTCTTCTAGAAGCCTTCTTCCGGTTTTTGTTTCATTATTAGAACCTTCTAGATTCAGATTCTCTGGTGCAGATATTGATGAGATATTATTATGTGTGTCATTTGGCAACTCGATATGTGGAATAATAGTATTATTTTGTGCATCACTCTCATTCAGTGGACTTCCGGAATGTTCCTCTGAAGAAGTATTCAGTGTATTCTGTGGTGGTTCAGGTTTTGGCTGTGTTTCTTTCTCTTTTCCCTTATTGTCCTCCACACCAGATGTATGGTTTGCTTCTTTGGGGGCTGGAGAAATATTAATTGGCTTAATTTATAGTTACGATGTTAATAACCACTTTATTTAAGCAAAAACTTTAGAAAATATGAAAAAGTTCTACATATCCATTGAATGAAAACTAAAATTCAAACAAAAAAAGCTATCTTTTTTTCACCAACAAAAAACTTTCTTAGCATACTTTTCGATTAAAAATAGGTTGTTTAAACAGTTAAGCTAAAATTTATTGCAAATCAATCAAGTCATATGCTTCTTGACAAGAAGTATGGCTAGTTTGCAGAAGAGGTCAAAACATGAGTAAGGAAGCCAAAATTTAAATAAATATTTTTGTGAAAAAGGTGACTGGAGAATATTTTACTTGATCACAAAAGCTAAATAAAGAGGTTATATATAGAAAAAGCAATGTACTTTTTGTTTATTCATATGCATTAAAGCATCCTACTTTTATCTTTTTCTGTTTGAGCATTGTACTCTTAATTCTTTTTTCATATTAAGGCATAGTACTTTGATAAATATACTCAATTATAGCATTGTACTAAAATCTTTTTTCTTGTTAGGACATTATACTTTTAAAATCTACCCAATTATAGTAGTGAAATTTGCAAAATGGGTAACTTTTTCGAAGTTAAAGTAAGATGATATCATGATATAAGAAACAAATCAATGAAAATACATTGCTATTTCTTGAATTTAACCCATATGAATATTTTCCCATCATTATTTTATAAAAAAAAGTAAAGACATACGAGGTATGGAGTGAACAGCAGACTCCTCTTTGAGTAGGTCATCATGAACATCTGGATGTGATCGATCAACTACCTCTGGATGCAATCCCACATACCAATCTCTTTTAGCTTTTAGCCTAGGAACCTCTAGTTTATCTGACATCATATAACCTGAAGCCCTGCAAAAATGTAAGCAAAACCATCACTGAGTATGGATGTTCCATGGGTAAGGGTTAGACACAAGAAATAGCAATGCCATCCAAATACAAAGCAATTTTAAAAGTATGTGCTTTAAAAAGAAAAGAATCAAAAGCAGAATGTTGTAATATGAAGAAATGAAAGTGGGAAATTGTAGTACAAAGATAAACGAAAGTATGTTGCTATTTCTTGCATTTAGCCCTAAGAAGAAAAGGAAAAAATGCTGAAAAAAAAAACTAATAAAAACGGTTGTACCGGAAGAAGAGCACCTCGCCATTGTATGTAGCCAAAGCTATTTCTCTCACACCATCTTTGTCAATGTCATATAAGAGTGGACTTGCATGAACAGTGGATTGATGAAAAGCAGGCCATCCTGATAAAATCATACAAAACAGAAGTATTATACACAGAATAAGGGTATTTTGGTCTTTTGATGATCACAAGAAAGAAGTCCTATAACAGAAAAACATAGTGTAGAGATGCAAATAAGAAGCAATTGATTGCGATAGAGTAAAAAATACCTGGCATTTTGTCTCCATCAGAACCTTCTAGAACTTCCAGGTAGTGAACAAAAGATGGAACAACAACATCAAGCTTGCCATCACTGAGATGCAAAAAAAAATCTTATTAATAGCCTAATAGGGGATATTTATATAATTATATACTTGGATTAAAATACTATATGAAACGAAGTTTATATCAATAAAAAATGGTTTGCTGTAAAAAAATGGTAACACTAACTTGAGGAGACAGTTGTCAACTCTCTTTACCTGTTAATGTCAGCAATCAATGGTGTTGCATATATGCTAGAACTAACTTCAGTCTGCCATCTTAGCTCCAAATTCTGAGGGCATTGTTTATTCAACAATTCATCCTCATCACTACCACATCAAAACCAAAAAAGTCAGTAACAGAAACAACTGTAAAAGATGTACATTGTTAGAAAGAAATACTAAGAGCAGTAATATTGAAGCACTTCAAGATTCGCTTACACTAAGTCCCTATCACTCTGTAATTCTTCCCCTATTGTATTTCTAACTAATAGAGACAAAACAAAATATCCATGATGAGAAGTTATGTAATCACCTATTACTAGTTTACTACTAGAAGCCCTTGTAAGGAGATTACTAGTAAGCCCTCATAAAGAACTCACAATCAATACCATGTTTCTACAATCCCCCTACTAACATGCCCACACAGAAGCCAGGGCACAAACAACAAATCATCATCCAGATTCAATTCACTTCACCTCAAGGGTCGATAGATAATCCAAATGAACTAACTTAAGCAAGCTGATCAAATAACTCCCAGATCAGCAGAAATCACGGTAAGAATTACTTCTAGGTCTTTATTAGGAGCTCATAATTCAGAAACGGATTCATGCTCCAAATGATACAGAAGTAGCTAAATTATCAAACATTAAATTATCATGCAAAAAATGGGCGAAATTCAAAGTAACAAATAAGAAGGCTTACAAATTGGGATAGCCCAGGTTATCATCGGTAGCCTCACGTTCACGAAACTTGTTCGTTTTTGCTTCCTCTCCATGGATTAGACTCAATGATATAGAAAAGAGAAGTAAAAGAAATAAAACCCTAATTTTCATGAAGATGACCTTGATCTTACTAAGTTCACTACAAGATGAAGTATGTGAAATGAGAGAAAGCGCACAAATGATGGATCAGATGCAGATATGAATAAACCCTAGGGAATCTTCTCTGTAACAGAGATTTTCGCAAGCAGAGACGACGATCCGAGAGGGACGACGACAGGCAGCAGTGTCTATTAGACCTGAATTGGAGTTACAGAAGACCCTCCCACCATTAGCGGATTTAATCGCACTCTTTGTGTTTGGTAAGAGACCGAGAAGGTAATGAGGAAAAAAATGCATTCTATATTTCGATTATCAATTATTTTATTGGTTAAAAGAAAAATAATCTAAAAATTGTACATGTTAATTATTAGGTGTAACTAAACATATAATAAAACTAAGTTAGATGGATTATTCACAATATTGTGAGTTATTTACTAAAATACAATATAATAAATTGATAATTATGTTTATAAAACTAGAATTGTATTCATGTTTGAGCATTTTTCAATATAAAGGAACATTGTTAACGGTTAGGTTTTTATCTCACAAAAAAGACTATTTTTATTTTCTTCATCTAAATGCAATTGTTATAAATTGTATAGTAAATAAACATGGCTTTCAATTAACAATTAGTTGTTTTAAAATCTATATGAGGGGATTGTGTATTTAACACATGGACTACACAATCGTATAATTGACGAGTTATAATTGTTTAAAAATATCGTTTAAAAATGTTGCGTAAATATTGATTGGCTAAGAAAACTATTAATGGATTTAAAAATGTTGCGTAAAGAAGCTATAACTTCTTTTCTACCTATGTCTTCTTCCATGGATTTCACTGCTTCAACTTGACTCGATCAATTTTATGCTTACATCGTTGAATCGTCAATTTTATGCTTACATTGTTGAATCGTCGAGTATGCTTGTATATCTTTGTTTCCTCCATATACACCTTTTATCTCGAGAAAGTTATGAGAATGTGTTGGAAAAAATTTATCAATTATATCAAACACAACTTGTAGGTAGCATTTGGTTCGCTAGAATCCTTGGGAATTAGAGGGAATTAGAATCCGATTCCACTAGATCTTCATGTTTGGTTCAAGATTCGCTAAGGAATTATATATATTATATCTTTACATATAAAAAATAAAACAAAGTAAAATTATGTAAAAACAACAAGAACGGAAATTTGTCTATTTTACATTATTCAAATTCCATTTCTCTCCAACAAAATGGAATATGTAATTAGATTCCAATTTCATTTCCTAGAAACCAAGGAAAATATGGAATTAGATTATAATTCTGAACAAATTCCAATTCCTTGATAGATTTCAATTCATTTATAAACATTTTTCAAACCAGACATTACCTTGGATCTAGGTACTTTAATGAATGTGTACAGAAGCATGTTGTACATTATAAGTGTCTTTGGGCTAAAAATATATAAAAGGATTAAACACTTCAACAACTTGATAAATGACTTCACAAACAAAAAAATAGTACTGTAAAAAAACGAAAAATTAAAGATAATCAATTTACGTAGTTCACACGATCAGGATGATTGGTTACGTCCACAACAAACTTAAAATAGAGTTTTATTATTACTATGGCTTCAGTATTACATGTTACACAAATTAATGGAAAATAAATGTTAGTTGTTTGACTTAAAACTCTCAATAAGGTCAGACCCATAAAATATGATGAAAAAATGACACATGACAAATTTGAAGAGTAATATGATATAGGAACTAGCCTACGAAAAATCTCTTCATAGGGCATCGCCCCCGGTCCCCTCAAGGGGTAGCTCCCCCTTGACCCGCTACTAACAAAGTATAAAGTTAAAAGGTGAATCAGTCTCTACACCTTAATAAGTTTCACATTCCCTCCACCAAGATAAACCGAGTGCCTAAGAGTGTTGGTTGTGAAGTCAGTGATTGGGTGTTTAAGAATTATCTCGTAAATAGGACACAATGCTTAAGATTAATAAAAGGTTAATTAGTTTTGCAATCTTATGATTAAAAAATGTTTAATAATTTCGCCTTTGCTTCAAAACCTTTTTAATCAAAATCCCGTTTGTTACTTGTTAAAAAACTCTACTTTTGGTGTCTTGTTCTAATTTTGTATCCAATAGGTGGCATACGATCAATTATTACAAATAAATTAAAATCATGTAAAATAACTACACAAAACTATTGTGGGCATGTATACTAAGTTATCAACTCCACTAAGTCATAGCAAAAGTTAATATGGTTAATTTCCTAGAGTAATACCTAAATTATTGCAATAATAACTTTTTTATATGTAGATCTCAAAATTTGTTCCATCTTCATGCCAACAGCTTTTTGAACACTCGAAACCTTCGCTTAATCACATAAAATCAAATACGAAATTTATCGTATTACTCTTACGTGAAACCATTTAATAAAAAATTTATAAAAAAATCCGGCTCGTGCCTCTTTGAAAATTTACAATTACAACAAAAAACACGAGAATTGTGTACATAAATAAAAATAGCCAAACTACGGATAATCAACCACAATGGTGTTAAGGTGAAGGCTAATTATATAGAAAAAATCATATTATATATCAAATACATGTGATTTTAGTGTTATCAACATATTTTAGTATAGTTATTACTATTAATATTGGAATAGATTGATCTTCATTTACTAACCGAGACAGAAGATATAGAGCACACACTCAGAGTGATAAATGTAAAATTGGGAATAAGGGGTCCAGGGCCTCTGCCCCTGGATACAGGGTTCCAAGGGGCTACGTCACTGGCAGGGTCTAGGGGCAGAGAAACCTAAACAGACTTTTATTTCTAGAAATGGTGCAACCATGCAAATTTCAACCAAAATTAATAGTGATATCGTAAAGATGTCGTAAGTTGGTTATATAATAATAACCAACTCATTTTCATGAAACTTTCGTCAACCAACTTTCAACTGATTTTCTATAATCTATTTACGGATGATTGAAGTTCCAAAATTCGATTGGAACATAGATACTCTCGAAAATCATTCTTCTGATTATATCATTTTTTTTAAAATACAAAACAACAAGGTGTTTTTTGTGATTCAGATTTAAAAGTGACATGACTTCTAAATTGTCATTCGTTGGATTATCCCAAATATGATTTTGTGATACCCAAGTTATACGGTTGAAATTATAGAGTTTGGAAGTGATTGCAATCACAATCCTACAAGGACCGAACCCATGTATGTGGCAAAATACAAGAATGACTTGTGGTAATATGTTGAATCGTTATTAGTTTACATTTGAATAACTTGATCCATTATAATTTATGATGACAAATATTTAGAAAGCTCTGCAAAATATAAAACTATTAGTAGTAGCTTTTCTTCCCTTCAAACCGGAGAGCTCAAAAAGTAACAATTTTTCCTTTTTTTTTCTCCATCTCCAAAAACACAAATAATATACTTGTTTTTCATGTATTAGTTTAATCTCAATCTAACAAAGTTTTAACAACAAAATCAGTTTTCTTCCTAATCGGTTTCTCACTCTTTCTACACGATCACAACATCCAAGCCAACAAAAGCTATTGCAAAAACATGTTTTAGCAATACAAACATGCACCTTTCATTCTCATAAACTCGACACCCCCAACACATATGTATGCAAGAACAAAACACCGGTGTGTGTGATCTTGTGTGTTATGCAAGGAAAAAACAACTACATGTGACATGCATTAGGCTAGAACCAAAGACTTATATCTTTTGTCTGGGCAAAAGACATAAATGCCCTTATCCCTAAAAGTTTGTTGAGTGTAGTCCAATATATAAGAGAAAAGGACAAGCGATCCATAAAAGTTGTGCAAGTCATGAAAGACTTAAGACATAAACTAAAATATACATTTACTAATAATCCTTGTGCTAATCATTACCCGAATCTTGAATAACTTGTTAATATGAAAAAGGCCGTCATATGATGATGATGATGATGATGATGATGATTATGTCTGTCCATGTCCATGTCCATGTCAATGTCCATATCCATAAGCTAAGATGAAGCGCACCAACTGGATCATGCAAACAAACTCACCAGACAGCACAATTTACAACAATATTAAAATCCATCCATCCCTCCCTCCCTCCCTCCCCTAATTACACAAACATTATCATTTTCATCTATCCTAACTCCATCCATACCAATACCAATACCAATACCATTACCATAAATAATAATACCCTCATTTTGGTCTCCCTGATCCCGAGTGGTGGTGCCCTTTGCTGTCCTGTTGTATCCTATCCTTATACATCGGCAACTGTATTATCTCCCTTATCTCATCCAGCAATACCTCCTCCGTAATGTTGTCCTTTATGCTCCTCATCACCTGTCCACCATCCACACACCCATATAACCACCAAAATACATATATATACGCATCAGGCGCATTATTACAATGAATGCGCCTGATGCATGCACCTGTTGCAACTATCTTGCAACAGGTGCAGTTGCATTGTGCCCGGTGCATATACAATGTTTTTATGCACCACACCAGGCACAATGCCTCTGTGTGCATCGGGCGCAGTACCGCCCGATGCATAAGGCACAATGTGTATTCTGCATTGTGCCTGATGCATATATGGGATGTAAGAGAGAAAGTGGGACCTTTCGATATGTGTTGAAATCATTTGGTGTAGCTTTATCTGTCCTAATGCGCATACACACCCATACTTCTTCCTCTTTATTCCAAGCACACTCCACAATCTTCCCCGAGTACGATGCAAGATCAATATCATCTGCAGATTCACAAGAAACAAGATCAGGGATCAAAAAATTTCAAAAAATACTAAATCATGTCTGAGTAAAATATAACAAAAACAACATTATTACTGACCACCAAATGCAATTCTGTTGCCCTCCATGAGCTTCTTCTTCCCTCGTTCAAAAAGAAAGAGAAGCTGGCGATCTTCAGCCATCTGTTGAAGTTAGCAATGAAAAAGGAAGTGGTAATTATTATTGGTGTATAAGAACATAAAAGAAAATTTGAAAAAACAAACCTCGAAAAGGAAATCAACTGAGTTCATTGATGCATATTTCCATTTTAAAAGTCCTTCATGTGTACGAGGGACATAAGGGTCATCCCAACCCTGACATATATAGAGTCCAAAATTAAGCCAAAAAAAAAAAAACATAAAATATAAATATATGTAAGTGAATGAGTGGATTTAGATTTTAGCACCTGAAAAACTAAACCATCTGCATCATGTGAAAGCCGAGGAATGAACTCCTTCAAAAGTTTAGTGACAGTAGAAAGCAACCAAAAGTCCTTCCTTCTCACCTACCAAAATCAAAACTTGACAAACATAACTAACAAATTCAACCGATTTTTTAAATTAATTAAATGATAATAAATACCCTAAATGGCTCCAAGTCATATCTATATAATGAATGCCCATGTTTAAATATTTTATGTCGTTCATGGTTTCGAGGTTCAACCACTTCCTTCTCCAGCATTTTCCATCTTTCATAAAAAGGTCTCTGCATCAAATCCAAAAAAATATAAAACACCACAAGATTAAAACTTAAAACTTAAAACCACAAAATCATAAAACTTTACCTCAATTACAGAAACTTGATTAATAGCCATCAGATCATAAATCAAATAACGTCTTTCTTGTTTGCGAGTGTCTGGCACTGTATCGATTATCATCTCCCCATCAAGCAGTGTGAAGTGGTGAACCTTCTCAGCTAAACCCTTGCAAAAAAATCACATTTTTATGTCACATCACAACCTCATTACATTACAATAAATAATAATAATAATAATAAACTCGGTGTAAACATACTTCATTATTCAGTTTCCATGGAAATCTCATTTGTACCCTTCGGAACACAAAATTTCTGTCAATTAAATAACACCCATCCATCGTAATCAACATCATGTATCTTGTCCCATCAGCTTTCCATGTAGCATAATAGTAACGCTGCCTAAGAAGTTGCAAATTCTCCCTATTGTAGACAGGGGTAGAATTGTCAATTCACCAAGGAGATAACAAAATGAGAATATAGTAATATACAAATACAATCAAACCTGTCTAGAGAAACTGGATGTGAGCCTGGAAACTGATGGTTCCCTCTAGCCTGAGAAGCAAGTAAACATATTCTTATGCATATAATTTAATTTCCATATATGAAACTGTAGAAAATAATATTTAATTACGTTATTACCCCTGCAGATAATTTTAGGGCTTGATAACAGAATTGTCTGAATCCATCTTGTTGATCTTGAGGAATACTGTCACCTAAAACATCATCATTTGTCATCACCCCTTCTGTATCATGATTCTCTTCCTACAAATAAAAAAAGTCTTTTAACATCAATAATGTGAATAAAATCATAAAATTCCAAAAAGGTAAAGCAAGGGTAAAAACGTACATTGAGCGGATCCACAGGAACTCCATCATCATCTTCATCTGGTAATGCCTCTCCATTTAGATCAAATTCAGAAGATCTTTTCCACTCAGGGGTAGAGGGACAAGTGATCATATCAGGCTTTCTTTCATGGTAAAAAGCAAACAAGGCATCAATATAATCTGGTTTATATATCCCTGGAGGGCGTGCTTCGGAAAATATTTTTATTGCCTGTGTAATTTATACATAGCTGGTGTAAGTTTATAAGTTTATAACTTATAACTAACATGATATGAATTTAAAAAGCAATAAAAAAAACTGACCTGAGTTACAGACATTGGTATTGTTCTCATGAGATAATGAATGATCATATATCCTGTACGATTATGCCCATGGGTGCAATGAACAAGAATATATTTCTTTGCGTTCTTTTGTCGAGCCAGAAATTGAGAAACCTGGTGAGGCGTGAAGGGTAAAATTGTCATTTTAAAGATAGAAGGAAGAAGGAAGTTGTGTGCAATGATATTAAGAATAACTTGCCTCGTATACAAACTGATTAACAGCTTCGTTCTCTGGTACAGAACCACGCCCCTTGCAGTTGATCTAAATCAAACAAAAATAATTTAAAAAAAAAAAAAAACAAGAATAATAATCATTATATGTTAAAATAGATGCAAAACAAAGTCATGGGTGTTGTTTCTTTTTTACTTAATGCAGAAAGAAGGATTTAATCAAGAAAGTATTGGAAATGTAGCATTGTGATGACTTTCCCCTTTATTCTTTAAGTCCTAACTTTTTACAAATTTGCCCTCGATTGTTGAGTAGAAAGTATTTAGAAACTGACCTTAACATACTTGATGCCTTCTTTCTTCCAATCATTCACGGAATAGTAACGAGATGTATTTGTAAGATCAATTACTAACCCCAGCTGAAAAAATAGCAATAAAAAATAGCTTCCCACAATTAGTCCAATCATATACAATACATAACAAGGCATTGCAGAAATAAACAGAAAAACATTTAAAGGTCAAGTGATAGCATATACTCACCTTCCTCCCCAAAACCCTTTGTTGGTGAATGACTTGTCTAAAGGAGTATCTTTTACCAGGGACAATACAGTCATTAAAAGACTCACCAAGAGGAACTTTAGAAGGAACAATACAACCTATTTCATGACCATATGCAGGACAATCCAACCATCCTACAATATCAAAAAATATAAAGTAGGTGTAAATTTAACATTTAACAATACGATAATATATCAACCATGAATGATATAGCATACTTACCTGGTGGAAGCCTGCTCTTATCATATGTTCTCTGGTTCTTTGTATGAAAAAGATGATCTTCCATTGACTTATAAGCCGGTTGTGTTGGTGTTGGTGTTGGTCTGTGTGTTGGTCTATCATCAGGGCGTTCACGTTTCAACCTTAGCTTTCTTTCTTCACGTTCCTGATTCAAGAATGTAGATTTTTAAGGGTCTAATCATGAATCATGATACTTGTACATATATATACATACACACAAATTGTTAAGGCACATAGGAAAGTAACAGGGTAGAGTAGATATCAACTGTAAATGCAGTAAAACAACAAGAGAGTGAAGTACCCTGCGCATAATATCCACTGCTGTTTCTACATGTTCTACATGATGATGATGGTGATGATGATGATGATGACTTGGTTTTTCTTCTGGTGCACTGTCCTCACTGAGAGTTTGTTCATAAATCTCTTCATCTTCTTCAGGTTCAGGTGATGCATTTAAATCCATGCTTATGTTCACTCAAAGATCAAGACAAGATAACTTTATAACCTGGTCACAAAGGAGAAAATGCATCAGTATTAAAACTGGCAAGATTGAAGATAAAAGAACTGGTGGGAAAGAAAAGTAGTACTGACACATTTCTATCTTTACCAATGCCACTCTAGAAATGTGAGATAAAGAAAATCTTTACTTATGCCAGGTGACCAAAACATAGGCATCTCTAATTAGAGTAAACATAGTCAAATGCGAATCATTTACATTTTGATATGGCCAACAAAATCAGAAAGCACATTTATGAAAGGGATGTAAAGGGAAAGAAAAATCTACAAGGCCCTTTGATGAAAATTGCAAACAGAAATGGATAAAAAAGTGCATACAGGAGTTACCATTTGAATTTATGAAAACAAGGAGTAACGATAATATGCAATTCAGGGAAAACATTAGAATAATGAGAAGAAAAGAGCTAAACTTGGACTTTGAATTCAAACGGACTCCTTTTCAACTTCAGTATTGGGAATTTTAAGCTTTTCTAGGTGAATTCACAAACTAAACCACAAACATAATAATGTTGGAGGCAGTTCAGCAAAATCTTAGATACCAATTTGTGCTTGTAATTGTAAAGCGCTTTCACATCAAAAAGTATAGTGCTGCTCTTTTTCTAGGGGAAATGAACGACCTCTATAAATCACTGCGCGTAACCCTAATAGCTCTCGAAACTAATTTTCTCGAATTGTTAATAATCAGTACGATCAAAACGACATTGCGTCCTATTACCGTACACCTGAGCAAAAACCTAACTTAACAATCGAACAAAAGCATAAATCATGGCTGCAAATTGAATCCGAGAACGAAGAATAAGCAAAGGAGTGGTTAATGAACAAGTTACAGGGAAACAGCTCAAACCTCGAGTAACAACAATTCTTCAAACTTCACCCTAACTGCTCCATGAACCATGCAATATATAGAATCGTGAAGCCGAAAGCCCTTTTAATGGGTGGGAAGTCTTGAAAAAGGAAAGATTTGTTGACTCATAAACCCTAGAGATGAAAAATAATGGGAAGAAAAGAAAGAAACAGAGATCGCAACTTTAGATACCAAAGAACATGACGAAGGACGACGACCGAGTATTAAAGAGGGAGCTGGAAAAAGAGCGAGCTATCACAAGATTCCAATTTTCATTTTAAGTTTTAATTTTAATCAAATGAATCTCCCAAATATTATCATCTATTCATATTGTCTCTATAATTATTTTTAATCAAACTAATCTTCCAAATATTATCATCTATTCATATCATCTCTAAAATTATTTAGAATGAATTTATTTTTTAGTTATTCACTAAAATATTTTATATGTTTATTAATACCTTGTATTTTTGAATATATAAGAAAAATAATAGATGTTAATATGAATTTCGTTAAATTTAGTGACATATTTTACTTATAAAATATTTTTTACTTTTACTAGTATAATACCTCACGTCCGTAAATGTTGCATTTTTTGTTAATTGATGTTAGATCAATTGGTTAAGGTCTTTGCTTGTTATAGAGAATGGTTTGAGTTTTAATGTTGCTAAGATTGTTTTTATTATCAAAAGGGAAAAAAAATGCAAAAAACATATATGTAGGATTCGAATTCACATCATCCAACTTAGAAACATAAGACACTAATCAACTAAGTTAACATCTATATGTTACTAAATTCCAGTGAATATCATTTTGTAGTTGAAACAAAAAATCAAAAAATGTAGATTTTTGTGAGTAAAAATGAAGCATCATTTGTGAACATTATATATTTTCCACCATACACTTAAAAAAAAGACGTGAGTAAAATCAAAAACTAAGAATTCTAAGCTATAGTTAAGATAAATTTGCTAAAAAAAATTGTTGGTTGTAATTGTTAACTTGTATGTTTTTTATATATGAATAATATGTTCAAATTTCAACAAAGACACTTAAAAGTTATTTTTATTTTTCAGCTTCCAAATTTAAAAGAAAAAAACATGTATATTTATTTTTTCATACTTATTTCTTAACCATAATTTAAAATTTCGAGTTTGTAAGTTTTACTCCTAAATTTAAAAAATAAATAAATAAATAACTCTTGTTTCATTTTTAATTACAGAAAATATATAGTGTTTGCAAATGGTTAGTGAATTGTGGATGTATTCGTAATTTTTTGTAACAAAGTATTTTTTGTGTTAAGAAAATAACATTGTACTTTTGTTAGTGATTTTGGTGATCATTAAGTGACAAAAATATATAAAATAAGTGGACAGATCTATAATAAATAACTCTATAGTAATTTTAGTGAATCTTTTTTTATTAATGTCAAAATTAGTTACTAAACTATTAAAATTATACTTGTTTTTTCATTTAACCTTTTTAATTTTATAAGGTCACTAGACATATTAATTTTTGTTATAGTTGTCATTATGATCGATAACAGTAGTTCTATGTTTTTGTAACGTCCCAAAAATATTAAGTAACAATTTTTGTTTTAAATCAACCAAAATCATCAATCATTCGTTCCAAAACCCAACAAAGTGTGACGATGTATAAAATAGTTATCAGAGTACAATCATATCATCAAATACGGAACACTAGTGGATGCAATGCAATCATGTCGAGCTCTTTCCTTTATAGCCGAAAGTACTTGAAAAACATTTTAAACACAAATCGTAAGCACAAAGCTTAGAGAGTTCTCCAAAATACCACATATCATACATATATCGGGTCCCGCCCGATATAGATCTGATAGTAACATGTAGTGGGCCCCGCTCAACACATATAGTGGGCCCCGCCCAAACATACAAACAAATAAATGCAAGAGTCATCAAGACAACTAGCATTCTATAAACATAATCCAATGGGTCGCATTAGTGCCTTCGACCCACAAATATTATGAGGAGACTCACATCAATCTAAAGATAATTGAATCCCACACACGTTGCTGCTACAAAAGTTCCTTACATTGAACATATCAAAACCAACCCTAACTAATAATTAGGGTAATAACCATAATCAAAGGTCCATTTCATATTCTCTCTCACTAGGGGTAAAAGACTATTTTACCATTCCAAGGCTAGACCTCATCCAACTTGGCCCAAAGCCTAAAAATGACCCATTTATACTTCTGGGAGTACGCCAAGCATACTCCTTCACTACGTCATGCGTACCGAATTTCCACATAAAAACGGGGCCAAGCCTCGCTACGCATTGCGTACTTAGAGATTATAACATGCGTAACTGAGCAATTTGCCAACCTCCTTATTAAGCTTTTAATATCTTGAGACTAAACATACAACACTCAAATCTAACTCTATCGGATATTTAAAGTCATAAAGTTCTTGACTTTATGACTTTTCATGGCTTAATGGAGTCCAAAACCAAACCCTAGATCCTTAACATCCTCTAATGACTCCAAACCCTTGCATAGGTAAAAAGCAACCATCAAGATCCCATTTTTATGACTTAAAATCCTCATAAATGACAGGATATGACAATCACAAGCTCTAGAGTATCTTTTACTCACAAGAACCAAAACCATGGGACTAAAAGCACGTAAAACTCTAAGCTAACCTAGATCTAAACCAAAGCATCATAAAGGTTCACGCTTTGTACCTTTTGAGGCTTGCAAATGGTTTGGGAGTTATGGATCTTCAAGCTCCAAGCTCACCAATGCTTCTTTAATGGATTCCTTCTTCACAAAACACACAAAAACTCACTCAAAATGCTCAAGATCTTCACAAAGTAACTAAGGTTTCAAAATGTCAGCTTTGGGGAGAGTAGAGGCTAAGCATGAAGAAACCTTAAGGGACTTAAGGTGTTTAAATAGGGTCTCAACCCTAAAATTTAGGGTTTGGGGATCAACATGAGTACGCCCTACGTACACATCATGTACACCCAGTGTACTGCATGAAGTCTGCATTCCCCTTTAATGATTTACGTCCAACATACACCTTATGTACACCCATTTGAAGGGCCATATTTGCAAAGATTGAATATTTTGAGCCATAAATGGAAAATACTTGAAAACGGATGTTACATTTTTCGGGTATCGAAGGTCATTAATTTTTTTTATCTAAGGTCACTGAATTTTTTAAAAATCTAATGTTCGTTACATGTTTTTTCATCATTCATTTTTACAACTTCATTTTTATTTCAATTTAAATGTTTTTTCACCATTCATTTTACAATTACATTTTTATTTCGTTTTAAATACTTTTTTCACAATTCACTTTACAACGTAATTTTTTCACTTTGTTTTTACATGTCTTCGTAATATTACTTTTTTTTTTACATGTCTTCGTAATATATTTTTAAAAATTCATTTTTTACTTCGTTTATATATATATATATATATATATATATATATATATATATATATATATATATATATATATATATATATATATATATATATACTAGCCGTCTACCCGCGCAAAGCGGCGGACGGCGAATAACTTGATATCTTTAGAGTTAAAACCATTTTGCGTTCACTTCGAGAAATGAATATTAAATGACACCTATTTTTCAAGATCATTATCATATTATATTAAGGGGGTGTTTGACTAAGCTTTTTTAAAACAACTTATTAGGTTCCACATCACTATAAGTTAAAAAAGTGTTTGGATTAAAATAACTTATTCCGGTGGGGAACCTCTAATACGTCATTTTTTCACAAGTTACCCTACACTTACTTATTAACTTACTAGCCGTTACCCGCGCAAAGCGGCGGGCGACAAATAGTTTGTTTCGACAATTAATTTCTTTTCGATGGAGAATGATTATTTTCAATTCAATCATTAGTTTGTTTTAAAAACATGTCATACTAAAAATAAAGAAAATTAATGAAACGACCAAATTATAGGGTGTTGAGTATTTATTTGGATGAAAAAAGATCTGATCAAAACCTTGAAAGAGAAGATTTATAGGAGTTTGTTTAAATTTTAATATTATTTTATTAGTGATTAGTTGTACAATTAGCTTAATGATTTGGACGTCTTAAAAAATATTATTATTTTATTCAATCTATTTTTAGAAATAGTGAGATTTGTTTTATAAGATAGTAAAAAAAAAAAAAAAAATATATATATATATATATATATATATATATATATATATATATATATATATATATATATATATATATTCACAATTCACTTTTAGAACTTTATTTTTACATGTTTTCGTAACTTGTTTTAAAACATTATTTTTTACTTTGTCATACATGTTCCTTTATAATTCATTTTACATATTTTTTTTACATTTCGTTTTCACAACTTCATTTTTATTTCCTCTTACATGTTTTTTCAAAATCTGTTTTTACAACTTCATTTTTTAATCTTTTGTTACAACTTCAATTTGTTACCTCATTATGAAAAAACAATAAAAAATATATAGTTATAAAAAATAATTATTAAAAACATATAATAACTAAGTAAGAAAAATAAAGTTGTAAAAATAAAGTATGAAAAAACATTTAAAAAATAAAGTTGTAAAAATAATGCGAAAAAAACATTTAAAAATGAAGTTGTAAAAACCAAATTTTAAGAAAAACATGTAAGAAGAAAGTAAAATTTGAAGTTGTAAGAATGATTTGTGAAAAACATGCACAACAACAAAATAAAAAATGAGGTTATAAAAAAGAAATGTGAAAAAATATATAAAAACCAAGTAAAAAACTAAAGTTGTAAAAATGAGCTATGAAAAATTATGTAACGGACCTTTTATAGCCGAAAAAATCAATAAAGGTAGATAGCAGAAATCATTCTTTTATTTATCAAAACATTACCCAATACTCATAATATCATTATTTTGTTATATTTAAGAGAAATTCACAAATCATAAATGATTTTTTTAATTGTTTGATCGATAAATATCATGTATTGAATTTCACATATTGATTTGTCCAAACATCCGTATAATATCATTATTTTGTAATATTTAAGAGAAATTCACAAATCATAAATGATTTTTTTTTTTTATTTTAATTGTTTGATCGATAAATATCATATATTGAATTTCACATTTTGATTTGTCCAAACATCCGTTAAGATTACATGTTGTAATTGTTTGCATGGTTCTTTTAATAAGAAAACGATGTAGAAAAGTAAAATATGAAAGTGTTCCATAGACGTGTATAGAAAGGCAAATGACGATCCAATAAAGAAAAAAGGTTTCCAATATCGTTGCAATTCTTAAATAAAACATAGTTAATGGAAGAATAAATAAAACCTTAGATGAGGATAAGATGTCAACACTTGTGAATCTATACTAACTTTATCTTTATGTGTTGAGGTTGTTAGGACATCTTGTCACAAACTATGTCTATTATTTTGAATATGCATAGACATAACTACATATGATGTTTTATTTTAAAGGATAAAAAACCTAACACTATCTTTTTCTTTTTTAGATGCTCGTGATATAATTTGAATCAAAGTAGAACAATTTGGAAACTTATTCTCAAAATAACTAAATGCATGTTTGTGGGGATATTTGTATCATCTACAATTTAGGGCTAAAAGTTGTAATCGTTTGTAACATTCCGATTTCTCAACCTAAATTTTTCATTTTTATTTATTCAGACATATAAGAGTATAGTTACATTAGGTGTAAACATGTTGTGAATGCGTGTGTGTACAGTCAATTTTTGTCCTTCTTACAAACCAATGAAGCTCCTGAAAAAAAAAAACATTTATAAACAATTGGATAAACACAAAGCATACTGAGTTTTCCAAAATACCATACACCACAATACATATGTCGAGCCCCACCCACTAAGCATATAAATGGGCACCGCCCAAACAACACAATAGGCCCCACCCAAGCTACCTAATGGGTCCCGCCCGATATACTGTAACAATCCGAAAATTTTTCTGTTAACAACAACTTTCTGTTACTCAAATATTAAGTGTTGTAAAGTTTTTTTGATTCTAAAAGTATAGTACGAAATAATTAAATAAAAGGGGGGAAATTTATAATTCAAAAGAGTTAGTTAACAATAAAAGAAAAAGTTTATAAAAATAATTAATTAAATGGTGGAAATAATTAGGATAAATAAAAGTATTTTAAGGTAAAAATAAAGTCAAGGTGTGAAATTGATATTCTAGAAAGTGTTAAAATTAATGCTTTTGAGTATTGGGATTTAAAGTGTTATTATAGGCAAAATTTAAAGACCAGATGTGTAAATATGACTTCAATTCCAAGGGTGTGTTTCAGATAGTTTTTTAAACAAAAAAGTCCTTTGTAGAAAAGAACTTTTTGATTCATGTTTTTTTTCAAAAGATAGTGTTAAAATGTGTTTATTTAAACTTTTGAGAGGGCAAAGGGAAAAAAGGCAAAAATTGCTAAAAGTCACATATTCTTGACTTCTTAACCCCTCTTTTTTCTTCTGCTCAAAAAGCTAATTTAAAAGATTTTTTCAATGCCAAACAACTTTTTAAACTTTTGATTTTTTGAAAAAGCCAAAAGTGTCAAAAGTCATTTAAAAAGCAAAGTCAAACACCCTCTAAATAGAAATTGAACGTAAGTAATTTATATCTGCACTACGTCCATTTTCTTCAGCCCATACATGTGATTCATGAACCCTTCCAAATTGTTCTTTTTGGGTTATTGTTATGTCATCGATAGCAGGAAAAAAATCGAATATAATCCATGTGGTAATAAATCGATGGGTTAATGGAGTTTTGATGGATATGCGCTCGTTTTTAGTCTGCCTTCGTGCATTTTCCTTTGCCCAGTGTGTGCATCAAGATTGAACAAAAATCAAATCGTGGTTTGTTTCTTGGGGAGGCGTCGATCAACGATAGGAAGAAAAAAAAAGACGAGCGTTAAGGAAGCACTGAGGTCGACGTGTTCTTTTGGGTTCGGCTATCGACTTCACAACGAAAAAAATATAGAAGTTGTACTTGATCATTCCAATCGGTAAGTTTTCTTGATCTCCTTATCAATAGCTAGTAAGTTAGTTCTTGCTGTCAAAATCTTGTCGTGAACACCCTCAAGAGTTCTATTGTTTGTGTCCATGAATTGCTCTGAGTTTTGGAGTTCATGTCTTCTTTGTTGTTGCTAAAACTCTTGTTGATTTCTATCTCAATTCTAGTGAGTAATTTTATGTAAAAAGACCATGTTTTGAACCATCAAAAAGGTCTTCAAAATAGTCCCTAAATGTCTTTATATGTGGCTTAATAGTGGAGGAAACTGTAACGCCTGGATCTTGGTATGTATTTTAAAAACAAATTATTCATCTTTGCAAAGGGACTCGACGAGTTGGAGGCCCCAAACTCACTGAGTAAGAATGGATTTTTGGATGCGGGATTTGAAGTCTACTCAACGAGTTAAGAGCCTCGACTCGACGAGTAGGGTTGCCAGAGTGAAACCATAATTTTCAAGGTTTGCACCCTATTTAAGTACCTTAACCTTCAAAGGGTGGTCTCATTTGCAGCCTCCATCGTCCCAAACCCTAGCCACGAAACCCTAATACGTTTTTGAGAGTTTTGAGCCATTATTGGTACTTTCTTGAGGTTTTGAAGAAGAAGGGACCTGAGGAAGGAGCAAGGAAGTGAAGGAGAGAAGTAGATCCATAAGTAGAGCTTCATTTCTGGTTCACCTTAGGTATAAAGCTCTTACCTTGCTTATTGAGTGTTTAGATCTAGTTTTAGGGCTTATTCTCCATGTTTTGGTTCGATAATGGTGGCCTTTGGTATTTGGATGTCCCCTATGGAAAGAACCTTCAGATCTAGAGCCTTTGAGGGACTCCATGGCATAAAGGTGCCAACTTTATGGCCATGGGAGTCCCATGCAACTTGTAAACCACATTTTAGGGTCTTTTGAGCTAAATAACTCATGCATGGACGTAAAGTTGGCAACTTTACATGGTGACTTAGTCCTAGGGGACCAGATCTACGGATTGGAAGCATTGAACCCGATTAGAAACGACTGAATGGGTTTAGACTATGGGGGACTCGACGAGTTGTTCATGCAACTCGTATAGTTGGGTCATGGTTCCCCAATCTTTTTTGTTACTGGCAAACTCATCGAGTCTAAGAGACGAGTCAACGATTTGGACATGGTTTTTGGGGTTTGAAGATTGAAGAACATGATGAGTTTAAGGAAGAACTCAACGAGTTGTGAGCGCAATGTCCCGACTCTATATGAGGAGGAACTCGACGAGTATGATCGAGATTCCAGGGTTTTATGGATCATGGAACTCGACGAGTTAAAGGACCAACTCGACGAGTTGAGTCAACCAGGATGTTGACTTTGACCATGATGTTGACTTTGACTTTGACCATTGACCAGAGTTGACCCTTTAAGGGGGGTATGAGTATGAAAGGGTAATTAAAGGAGATTTTTATGTGTAGGAGTTTGAGAGGAGTTGATCCCAGAGCCGAGGACAGTTCAACTACTACTCGACATTAAGGTGAGTTACCTTCCAGTAGAAGTCGGTCGAATGCACCAATGTCGCCCCACTAGTAGTTGAGCATAGTTGAGATGATTATCTTTATGATAATTGTTTGGCATGCCACTATGTGTTATGTTTTACATGCTAGTATGCTATGATATGATGTGATAGTGATAGGAGGGGTAGGTTAGACCCCGTAGCCGGTTGAGATAAACCGGAGGGTAAGTTAGACACCCATATATGTCTGACAGTATGCTATGTTATGTTATTAAGTGGTAGTGGTAGGGGTGAAATAACCCCCGTGACCGGTTGAAATAGACCGGAGGGTAGGTCGAACACCTAGATATGCTTGGCAGGTGTAGGTCGGGCACCCCGGTATGCTTGACAATGGTAGGTTGAGCACCCAGATATGCTAAGCAGGGTAGGTCGGGCACCCAGATATGCATGGTAGTATGTATATTATATGGTATGTAGTATGATGGGGGAACTCATTAAGCTTTGTGCTTACAGTTTCCAGTTTTTGTTTCATGTCCTTATTCTTCGAAGGGAAATGAGCCGGCACGATATCAGTGCATCGCACACATGACTTTCCGCACATGAGATTCTTGTGATTTGTACTCTGACATTATTTTCCTATGATATGTTTTTGAGATGGTTGACTTATGATTTTCATGATATGAGATAACATTGATGGCATTTTCAGTAATCTGTTTTATGAATCTTTAAATTAAAAAAGAAATTTTTGGTCTTAAAATTTGGGATCTTACAGAAACTCAAGCCTTGTTGGTGTGTTCTCTTTTAGCAATGTATTTTGCTTTTACCTTAAAATAAATGTGCTTTGAGTCATGGTTTGTGACTGAAATCGTCCTTTTAACTTCTTGACATGTTTCTACTATTAAGAACTCAATTTCCATCTTTGTAGTCAATTTTGGTTCTAGCTTAATGGGTTAAGTTGTCAATCATCCCTTAAAACTCAAAGCTGAGAACTGTAGGAAAATTCCTCTTCTGCCCCTGTTTTGTAAAAAATCTATAAAAATCATCAAGACTCGGATTTAGGATTTGTAAACTCTCAAAGTTTACGTTTTGAGTCTAGTTTGTCCCTAGTTTTTCCTAGGACTTGATGTTGTTTCTAACCTAGGTGAAAATCATTTTTTCACTGACTGGTTAGAAATTAGTTGCACTGATATGCAGTTTTGTAAATTTCATAAAAAATTCTAGAAAAATCTTATGGACCTGTATGAGCACTTACTGGAAAGATAAAAGTCTAAACTACTAGAATATAAATAAAATTGTAATTTCTATAGGTTTTGGTAGTGCTGAAGTGGCTTTGAACAAACGATTGTTCCAAGTCAAAATCTGAGAATTTGGCCTAGTAATTAGTTGACATGTTTGGGGTATAGGAATTGCTATTTTTGATCTTGTAGACTTCTAGTAATATACTTATTGTTTTGTATTAGGCAAAAGCTTGATACCTCAAGTACTATAAGATTTGAAGTGTGGAAAGGGTGTTTTTTTTTTTACAAATGTAAGTTAATCTTTATGGTTATTTAAAGTACTTGTTAGGAATTCCACATCTTAGAGGGATTGGAATGAACATAGGTTGTATATGTCGCATGTACCCCAATTGTGAATGAAATGTTGATGTGAATGATGTCTCCTTCATGCTACACTTTTTACTTGTTATTTTAATGTGAGGGGTGTGATAGGTCCATGATAAAAAGAAGGATTTGTGTTGATTGTGTGTGATATTTGCATGTTATGATTTTTGGTAATATTTGCCTATGTTGGTTAGGATAATGCATGCTAGTGATATAGTATGCCTTAATGATAAAGTGATGATATGTACATAATTATATAAAATTGTTAAATGCCTTAACTTGTTTTAACTTGTTGCATGTTTACTTGTTGTGAAGTATAGAAGTAATATGTCATTTAATATTAATTGAAATTGAGAATGATTACTTAGGGAGGTTTGTAATGTAATCCTTATGTGATGAATTAATAATATACTAAGTAAAAAAGGGAATACCCTTAGTGGGGCATAAAGGGTAGCAACATAGACTTAGGTGTGTGTAACCTGTCTGAATACTTGTGATGGCCTTATAGGTTAAAAGATACCTAAAGGGAAAGAGCTTAAGCCAATAGTGACGTTGAGTGGTTTTTCTAGACCACCATTCAGGACATGGTTCATGGACACTAAGGTGTTTAAGGACTGGAGTGATATTAGCGTAGTGATGGCACGGATCAAATATCACACTTGGGTGGGAAGTTTCTAGTGATAGTAAAATAAGTACCACTCTTGAACGACAACGAACATACTTGTATTTGTATTGTCAGAGTAGCGAACGCAACGCATCGAGGCAATGTTACGGGTAAGAGTCGCGCCTCACTTAGAACATTGGGTCGAGTCGATCATGTTAGTAGTGAATGAGGTTTTTACCTCTTGGGTTAGTGATGAACCCGTTGGGGTAGGGTTAGGCCAGTCACTTAGTATTAAATGGGTTTTGCCTTCATGTTAGTGATGGACCTGCATATGGGGTGTCTACCTTATGGGTTAGTGATGGACCTATGTGTGGGGTGTCTACCTTTTGGGTTAGTGATGGGCCCATTACTAGGTTAGGAATAATTAATAGTTATCTGATATTAAAAGATAGATAATAACGGTAGACCTTAATGATACTCTAGTGATGTATGTGATGTAAGTGATGCATGTGTAGTATGTGATGCGTGTGATGTATGTGATGATATGATGTGTGTTTTCCTAACATTCTACTAATGGTTAACTCACTTAGCATTTGCTAACACTTGTTTCTTTGCTTGTGGTTGTTTTGCTTTGTATTACGGCTTGGTGAGGGTTTAGGGGCTTTTGGGTACTTTTATTCCAAGTATATGTCTTAGTATTGATACCATTTAGACATGTCGTTGAGTTTTCATAACACTTGTTTTTGAAAACATGTTTCGGAATGGATTATGAACTTTATTTTTGATAGATGTTGTTTATGATAATAAAAGTAACACTGGTGATGTTTTCATCAAATTCAAAATAAGACTTCCAATAATGTATTCTGGTTAAAAAGTGCTTTAAAAAAATTAGGTGAAAATCACGATGTTACACATATATACATAATGGGTCCCACCCGATATACATAACCATATTACACACATATGGACTACACTTTTAGGCTCTACTACTACATGCACATAGAGGTTATTCTTTTTACCCTACTAACTTTGAGTGCACTAACATTGAGCATCTAGAGACTATACTATCAGCTCTATTCTACTAGCTCTTTATAGCTCGAAGAGGAGTCTTTCGCGCGCGCGAGAGAGAGAAAGAGAGAGAGAGAGAGAGAGAGAGAGAGAGAGCTGATATCCAAAGATGATAGTGGGAGTATGATTGATATTGATGAAATTTAAGACTCATCCAATGAGGAAATCTTAAATGACACTAACACTCAACCTGAGGATGAAATGCTTGTTGAGCCCATTGACATTTCGTTACCTCTTAGTCGATCCGATAGAGTTAGTATGCCACCCTCGTTTTATGATTTCCATATAACTACGGATGGGGACACATTTACTAATGATAACACACTGGTAAATTTGGATAAGCCAACTAATATTGCCATATTTATACATACTTTTGGGCAATATTTGAATATATTTTATACATAATTTTGGTTATGTGCATGGAATAATGATACTTATAGGATTAAATTGTATTTTGTAGCCAAAATAAGTCATTTTGAAGAATAAGGACTAAAATTGGAAAAATAAGAAACTTTGGAGGCTTGGAAGGCTAAAGAAGATAAAACCCACTAAGAAAGTTGTATCTGTAACACCGTAAAAATTAAAACAATTTTTTTCGCATTTTCAAACACATTTTTCCAAACATATTCATTAATAAAATGTCATAGTATCATATCTTTGCTTCATAAAACATCCCCCAAGATCGAAATACATAAAATCCCATGTGTGTGTACGAATCAAGCCGGCGCCTTCCCGCAGTCATCACTGGTACCTGAAACACATACACGTAACACTGTAAGCATAAGCTTAGTGAGTTCCCCAAAATACCACATGCAACACATTTTAGCCACTCGAGGCTATAACTCTATACGACCCTCTGGTCATAGTGTCTCAGTGGGACCCTCCAGTCCCATAACTCTATGGACCCTCTGGCCCTAACTCTGTGGACCTTCCGGTCCTAACTCTGTAAACTATTAATCACATATAGCACAGAATCACATAGATAACACATAGCATAAAACATACTCTGTCACATAACTCTAATTACCACTCTAGGTAAAGTATGGTGAGAAGACTCACCTCAGGCGTCTCGGTAAATCTCTGACTCGGTAGAAATATTGCCTAGCCTCCGCCTATTCACATAAAGTAAATGCCCTCATAAATATAACTCTCGATACTAGACTCAACCTTCCATTGGCACCCTCAGAAGGGTAAAAGACTATTTTACCCCCCCTTTTGACACAAGAACTCCATTGTTGACCAAACCCTAAAAGTCAACAAAATTCAACGGTCACACTTTGACCCTACTCGCCGAGTGCACTCTGGTGACTCGGTGAGTTCACACATGTCCACTACTCTTTGTCCCGCTTGGCACGCCGAGTCCCTCCCTATGCTCAACGAGTCATACCAGGCATGAATCGCGGGGCCACCCCGACTCAACTCGCCGATTCTCAAGAACAACTCGGCGAGTACCGCCTTGAACTCCAATCCTCTAACCCCCTTCTGACTCACTGAGTCATCCCCCAACTCGGCAAGTCTACTCACTGAGTAATTTACGTGAAACCCTAACTCTACTCGTCGAGTCTTAAGAACAACTCGGCGAGTTCATGCCATGCACAAACTCTACTGACCTCCTGAGGTCAGATCTTTGTCCCTAAACCATAGATCTGGCCTCCCCAAGCATGAATGTCACGTAAAGTCCGAATCTTGATGCTTATATATCAACAACAAGGCATCAAAAGGAGATTTAGTCCCAAAAATGGCAACATAAGTCCAATAACCCCAAACTGATCCATAAAGCTCCAAGGGTTAAGGTCTCTAGACCTCTTTGAGTCCAGATCCAAGGCACAAACTCGAAGAGGGACCATTTGCTCCACATAATCACTCTCCAAAGGGGTTAGAAAACCCTATCTCTAATGATCAACACCAAAACTGAAGGAGGTTCGAACTATTACCTCAAAATGAAGTCTCTGAACTCTGGAACTGCTAGAACTGCACCTCCTCCTTGCTCTTGGTCACCTTCTTCTTGCTAAACCAAAGGTACAAGGATCAAAAGTGACTTCTTCTTCCTCACAACGATTTGGCTCACTTAGGGTTCTATCAAGGGACTGGTAGCCGCAATGGGAGGCTATAAGTGCCCTTAAATAGGCTCCAAACCCGGGGGATTAGGGTTTCATTAAACAGCGTGGACTCGCCGAGTCCGGACGTGAACCCGGATGAACATCCGCGACCATACTCGGCGAGTCTTGGCTCCAACTCGCCAAGTTCCTCCATAAACTCCAAAATAATAAAATAAAATAATATACATGGGAATCAGGATGTTACAATTCTCCCCCACTAGAATCAGACTTCGCCGTCGAAGTCTCACTCTGGAATCAACTCTGGATGCTGCTCACGCATCTCACGCTCCGGCTCCCAAGTAAGCTCTGACCCTTTCCGGTGCTGCCACTGGACCTGCACCAGAGGCACTTCCTTGTTCCTCAGAACCTTGATCTTTCGATCCCGAATTGCCACCGGTCTCTCAACGTAGTTCAGGCCCACATCCACCTGAATATCCTTTAATGGCACTACTTCCGACTCATCGGCTATACACTTTCGCAACTGCGACACGTGGAAAGTGTCATGAATCTGACCCAGCTCTGCAGGTAGATCCAACCGGTAGGCTACCCTGCCTACCCTCGCGATCACCCTAAAAGGACCGATATATCGGGGCCCCAACTTGCCCTTCTTCCTGAATCGGATCACTCCTTTCCAAGGAGAGACCTTCAGGAGTACAAAGTCGCCGACCTGGAACTCGAGCTCGGACCGACACCTGTCTGCATAAATCTTCTAACGACTCTGAGCTGTCAATAACCTCTGCCTGACCTGCTGAATCTGCTCAGTCGTCTGAAGCACGATCTCTGTACTACCCATCACACGGTGCCCGACTTCTCCCCAGCAAATGGGGGTCCGACACCTTCTCCCATTCAACAGCTCAAAGGGTGGCATACCAATGTTCGAATGATGATTGTTGTTGTAGGAAAACTCTGCCAAGGGCAAATACATGTCCCAACTCCTGCCGAAATCCAACACACATGCCCGGAGCATATCCCCGAGCGTCTGAATCGTCCGCTCGCTCTGTCCGTCAGTCTGGGGGTGGTATGCGGTACTAAAATGCAACCTAGTACCCAATTCCTCTTGAAATTTCTTCTAGAATCTGGAAGTGAAACGCACATCTCGGTCTGAGACAATCGAGATCGGCACTCCATGCCGCGATACCACTTCCCTCACGTACATCTCTACCAACTTCTCTGCGGAAGAGCCCCCACTAATATCAAGGAAGTGGGCGCTCTTTGTCAACCTGTCCACAATCACCCAAATTGCATCGACTCCCCTAGTAGTTCTTGGCAATTTGGTGATAAAATCCATGGTAATCTGTTCCCACTTCCACTCGGGAACCTCCAACGGCTGCAACTTACCATGCAGTCTCTGGTGCTCGGCCTTAACCCTACGATAGTTTAAGCACCTCTCAACAAACCACGCGACATCCCGCTTCATATAGGGCCACCAATACTCCCTCTTCAGGTCTAAATACATCTTAGTGGCCCCAAGATAGATCGAGAACTTCAACCGATGAGCCTCTTCCATCAAAATGGTATGCGTCCCGCCCACAAACAGTACCCAGATTCGCCCCTGGAATGTCATAAGCCCTCGGCTATCGGTAATGAACTCCGATACCAACCCGACAACTCGCTCTCTCTTCTGGTTTTCTGATCTCATGGACTCAGCCTGGGCCCCACGAATGGTGTCCAACACCGGAGCCATCACGGTCAATCTCAAACATGTTGGATTAGTGTCTAAGTCCATAACTATTTTGGTATGTACTTGACCCGATGGTGCATGGTCCTTTTGGGTTGCCTTCACCAAAGCAACTTGATAGGATGAATCATGGAGATAAAGGATTAATTATGATTTATCAATATATTATGAGAATAATATATTAAAGGAGAAATCATATTGTTTAATTAATATTAGTCAAGAATTAATAAGAATTAAGTTTGTGGCTAAAAGACATTAATTAAACTTAAGGGACTAGAACTGTTAATTGTGTGATAGTTGAATATTGGGCTAATAGACTCCATATTAGAGGGGTGGACGAATTCTATGGGGAAACCCATTAGAAATCGTCCAAGGCCTCTAAGGAGGGAGTCTGTGGGTTGCTTAGGGCCTAAGCATCCAAATTAGGGTTTCCTTGTTAGATAACCCTAATAGCCTCACTATTTAAGGACCCCTTGGGCACCAAAAACGTGGGCAACTTGTTCCTTATGGTTTCCACACGTTTTGGGCAGCCTCTCCTCTCCTTATTCTTCATCCTCTTGCTCTTGGTGTTTGTGAACCATTAGAGGAGTGACATTTGTGACTCTATGCTTTCTAAAGTCATTACAAGGAGGATTTGAGATTGTTATTACTACATAACAATCAAGGTAATATCTTAAACCCATTATTATGTTAATATTGATTATCATATGCTAGATCTAGGGTTTAAAGTCTTGGATGAGTTGCATGTACAATAGAGAAACCTAGATCCAAGCATTAGGGTTTGTATGAGCACATAGGATGTTCTTATGGCTAAAACCCATTAGTGGTATCAGAGCCTTGATTGGTTTCTATTGTATTGATGCCTTGCATGTTCATTATTGTTGCAAAATCGAAATTTTGGCTTTCTGTCTGATGAACTCGGCGAGTTCCAATGTGGACTTGGCGAGTTGCTCCTACTCGGCGAGTCCATAGAGGAACTCGGCAAGTTCGAGCGTCAGAAGGAGGCAGTTTCAAGATTTCTTGCTCTTTTACTCTAAGATACTTGCCTTAACTATTGTGGGTTATTAAAATTCGAATTTTAATCATATTTTGAGTGTATCCTTGATTAAACAAAAGATAATTACCAATTGATTAGATAATAACTTCCTTATTTGATTAAAGTTTGATTATTTGTATTAATTGGGTAACTTATCTTGCAAGAAATTAATTTTAGGTCAAATTAGATAATAATTAGATTATTTGGTTAATTTAAGTTATTTGCTATTTGATCCTTGTGTTTTGAATAGTTTCAAAACTTGCCCTCAAGTTTTGGAATTTAAATTTTGATGAAAAGGTTTGATTTTGAAATATTTAAATTCTAAACCCTAATGTTTTGAAATGTTTCAAAACTTGCCCTCAAGTTTTGGAATTTAAAAGTTGATTAAAATTTTAATTTAGAAATGTTAAATTCTAAAACCCTAGTATTGTTTTGAAAAGTTCAAATCACACCCTTATGGTTTTATTAATTAATTAAAGTGTATAATTAAAAGAGGTTTAATAAATCCATAAGGTTTTGGTTCACAATTTAATTGAACTAAAAGTATAATTGTTAAATTTGACCACCTAGTATTTTAAAGGTGTAAAATACCCCCTATACTATATATAACATTAAAAGTCTAACATTATATATATGTATGAGTAAAAGTCAGTCTTACCGTTAGTAGGCCTCGTTCACGAAGTTGGTCTATAAGGGGTGTTTAAGGAAATTGCCTATAAAATGGCGATTGAATGGGTGTCCACTCTTACCCACCGCACTCTTGACTAGTGGAGGGTCATTAGCCGAACGGGTAGGATAGGACATAAACCTTCCATTATAAGTATAATAAAGCACAAAAGTAACTAAATGTTTATACAAAATTCTCAATCTTAGTTACTATAGGAAAAAGTGAATTGATGCAATTCCATGAAATTACACTTTGTGCCCTTGCATAGACGTTAGTGGAGCGTGTGTGGTTAACCGGCACACTAAATGGTTCTAAGCAAAGGTAGCAAAGGGTGACTCAATGTTTGTCATAGTTCGGTGGAGTGTGTGTGGTTAACCGACACATCGAATAGATGACTGTAACATGTGGGGGCACCATGTAAGTTTGCATGGTTATTCACACCCACTTTGTGATCCTCGGCATCCCAATCACAAACTCGAGGGGCATATCGAGATTTAAACATGCCATTGAAAAGTTCAATGAATCTCAAAGGATCTAGGAGTTTTCAAAGCATTTAAAACTTAATCGATTTTTCGTTTTTCATGGTGGAAAATTAGTGAGTCGTCATTCACTTACCTTCAAATATTCTGCAACTAGATTACGACATCCCTTTTCTAGGTTGTAGCGTATTGTGTTGGGTCCTGGTCTTAGTATGTCATTTGGGTGATTTACTAAGGACTCAATCAATCAACTAACTTGAATTTGTTTTCTCCCGTTTTGTAGATGTCAAAGTTTGACAACTATGGTATTCCCAAATCCCGTGAAACAAGCTTTCCACATGAAGATGATATTCCACGATTCAATCGAGGAACAAGAGATCATGCTTCACTTCCTCCACCTCCTCCGATTATTCTCCCTAACCCACAAGATCAAAGAATTGAAAGATTCAATGTCGCTAAAGCCCTATTGGAAATGAAACATGAAGATGGTAAACCCGTGTGTGCCCACATTCTAGGAATGAAATCACACATCGATAGGTTGATAATGTTGGGTGCATCATTCCCTGATAAGTTGGCTGTGGATTGGGTTCTGCAGTCACTCCCTGAATCATATAATGAGTTCAAAAGAAAGTATCATATGATGGATCATGACGCAAGCCTCATTGACTTAACTTATATGCTCATTGCTGCTGAATCAGAATTGATGTGGAAAAGCAATGGAGCATATTTGTTAGGAAATTCAACCAACCATGCTTCCGAGGACGTTCTAGGAGAACTAACCTGCGTTTGCTGCCAAGTGAAAAGGTGTAACGCCTGTGTTTCCGGGCTTGCCATTTGTAGCAATGTAATAGTCTAGGTTGACCTTTGTAACCCATTTTGAAGTAATAAGATTGTATTATTTGAGTATTATGTGTTTTGTGCTTAATTGCTTAATTATATGGTTTGATTAATTAAGAATAAAAATAAGCGTCGAAATTTAAGTGTAAAATAAACTTAATATATTTGATTAATGTTGTAGTAATTGAAACGAGTTTTCCGAATATATATAGAACGCCCAAATCTGACTTCGTATGAGGAAGTTATGATTTATCGAAGTTCCGGCTTAGCGATATACAGCCTGTTTTACTCGATTTGAGATCGAGCGGTTGTTAGCCGAAGCAATCTAAATGAGAATCGAAGATCTCATTGTTGGTATTGAAACGATAAAAAGTTAGGCGAGAACGGACGTCAAACGAAGAAGTTATGAATTTATAACGAAAATTTCTGTCCCGGCCTATTAAAAATAAATAATAAAAATAAAGTCAAAATTTGCCGACGAAGTCTAAACGAAAGTCGTAGAGTGTGGTCTCACCTTCGCGTGGATATAAAGAACGTCGAAAACGGAGTTCGTATGAAGAAGTTATGAATTTCCGAAGTTTATTAATCATTTTGTATTTATATTTAAATCAAAATTCGGAAGCATTATCCGAAGGAGTCACCGATCTGATCCGAGGTACGCCCCGCGTACTCGAGTACGCCCCGCGTACTCCGAGGGATGTCGACACTAGCACTCGAGCACTTCGGATACGTAAGCAATGACGTTTTGGGCAGTACGCCCCGCGTAACGCAGTACGCCCCGCGTACTCCGAGGCTCCAGCCTCCTATAAATAGGAACCGAAGGCAGCCGACCCAATTGCCAATTTCTTCTCTTCTCTCTAGTCTTTTGCATCGCTTTTCGTGCCGAAGCTATCCCGAAGCCCCGGTATCATACTCTAGCCCCGAGGCAAGTCCCGAGATCCCGAAGATCCCGAGAAGTGCGGTTCCCGAGTCGAAGCTCTGCCCGCGAGAAGTTCGATTTTTGAGAAGATCTTCCAGATCTGCTGTGGATTACTACTTCTATAAGCCGTAGTGCTGTCCGATCATCTTCTGATCAAGTGAGTGTGTAGTTATTTCTTCTAATACAATAATACGAAGTATTTTATATAAAAATACGTGCTATGTGTATATATTTGGTTGTGTTATGTGTGAATGTGTATTCACTCTCTTCTATCTTATAGATCTGCTTATTTCTTTATGAGATATGTGTTATGTGTGTGTGTGCCTCATCTGTTATATGATATATGTGTTGATTAAAGCATGCTATACAGGTTTTCTTTAAACTATGTATACAAATGTATATTTTTATCTACTAATATGTTGGGTAGAACATGGGTAGACAGTTGGTGTGTAATAAACAGATGAGAGGCCTCGTTGTTGTTTGATTGAGTCATCTAGCGGAGTTTAGATGACGACCACTGGCTATTCTAGACAGTCTTGTGGAAACATTAGCAGGTTCGCCACCTGTAGGTGTTAATGAACTTGGGTGTTCATTCGCTGTACTCCATCCCCCTCATGGTTGCCTTATTTGACTTATATTGCTGAGGTACCCCCGAAGCATGTGTTGTCGCCCCGATGAAATATTCTTAGACTAGGTCCCTTATGTTAGTTGTTTTAGGGACATTAAAGTGAGAATAACGGGAATGGGTAATTGGGTTATTGTTGGTTGGTGAAAATTAAATATGATATTTATTGTGGGTTGAAAACCCTATATGCTCACCAGGCTCCCAAGCCTGACCCACTCAGTTTTAAATTGTATTACAGGTAGTGGCGGAAGGGCATGAGATGGATGAACCATCAAGTTGTTTTGTTTACAAGTCTGCATATGTTTATATTTGTTATATGACTTGTAATGTATTCGTTTATGCTTATTGGTCTGTATCGGAACATGACACCCCGAGTTTTGATTATAATGAAAATACATTTCTTTTACGAAATGCTTCGGTAAACAATGTTTTATCATGTTTTGTTTTTGGGAACAAATTCCGCAACTCTTTCAAATCAAAAGGATTTACTCTGAAAATATTTAAAAGCATAAATGAAAAATCGGTCTTTTCTGGCCGAGATTTTGGGGATGTCACAAAAGGCGTTAGATACAAGTCCGCCCTAAGAGCCTGAAGAGTCCAGAAGATGGGAGAGTCAAAAAGTATGGTTGTGCTTCAAGTAAAATCCACTATCTAACTCCATTAAGTTCCTATTCGTTGATACATGATGTGATAAGATTGCATTTGAATGTTTTGCAGGATCAATGAAAAGAGAGGAAGCTTGATGAAAGAGCAAGATGAGTCTAATCACGAAGAAATGGATCTTGATCGCATGGATTCGAAGATTAGATTTTGAGCTTAGAAAGTTATGATAGAATTGTTAGGAATATTTGATTACATAGTCTTTCAGTTGATTTTGCATTGTAAGGACAAATGTTTTCCGCTGCTTTTATGAATAAAATAAATTTTGTTTGACGTATTTATTTATTTATTTATTTCCTTGCAATGAAATCGTTATGAAAAATTGATGTTTGCATAAAGGTCAAGAATTTACCAAATAGGGAAATTTTCTCATCGCCCAAGTTTCAATTGGACAGAAACTTGGAATCATACAGCTTGGTTGCATGATGAATGAAAAATTTTATATTTGGAAATTAGACTAATTCGTTGACAAAGTGTCAAGTGAAGGACTAAGAGATCGAGTACACAAGGTTGTGTGTTAATCAAGTCCACCACAAGAGTGACAAAGATATTCGTCATGATTTACTAAAAATTTAGTAGATATGATTATGCTTATAAGATTAAGTGTAATTCCGAGTTGATTTGAAAGAGTTTAGATCAATAGCAGAACGAATAAGAAGAATCAAGTAGGCAGAAAGATAAAAGTTTCTCTATTCTAAGAAGAAGGAAGAGTACCTTTTATTATGTTTTATGATAAGGTCTTAATGATTAAGGACCATATCTCAATTGATCCTCTAAGTGAGTCTTAGTACAATTGTATGTCTGAGAAGAGGAATCAAGAATTGTAGAAATGGTTAAATCAAGAAGTCAATCATACTTCGTTCCAAAACAAGTCTTAGAGTTAAGATTGTGACATTGAGTGACAAGTCTTAACAAGGTTTATAACATTCATCAAATGTGGAAAGTTCTGATGTCTTGGATAAGACAAAGATCAACTAGGACCAATTTTGTGAAATGTTTAGACTTGATAAAAGCTGCACTAACTCTTGAATATTTGTTTGTCGAGAAATGTTTATTGACAAGAGAATCTTATATGTCAAGGAGTCAGTAGGAGTCTTAATGGTCTTTAAAGGTTTCAAGAACTAATCAAGAATAAACCTTATCAATCATCACTAGCACACGACTTGAGGTTTACAACCTATCGTGTTGACACTATCTTGTTTATGTGCCGTTCCAATTGAGTTAATTATGAGTTATCATTTGAACGCATAAAAGGCAAGCACTTTGATCAATGAAAAGTACATTGATAGGAAAGGGTGAGATGCTTAACTACTTGGAAGACATGGTGGGCAACTGTGTTACCATAAGGCAAGAGATCAAGATTGAGAAGGTTCAGTCCATATGAGTTTGGATTTGTCGCAAACTTTGGTTTTGACAAATTCGCATGGATAGGAACACATACACCATTAAAATCTAAATGTCATAAGATTTCCTCATTCATGAAGATGACTGTGAGGAAATGCTTTCACTGAGAGAGATTTTAAGAAGATAGTGATTGTGAAATTGTATTCTCGAATTCGATTATGGTTACGGTATCCCTTTCCATAATTCGAATTGTGAGATTTGGCAATTAGTCTAAATTGTTTAAGACACACATATGAGCTATCTAAGGCAAATGTGTATAAGTTTAAGAAGCTTAGATAAAGGATTATCAAAGCATTAGGTATTAGAAATATGAACTTCAGAAATTCAATAAGTATTGTTTTCTGGAAGTTCAGTTGTTTTCTAAAACATGTCAAAGCTAGTGGAAGCATAAGTGTTATGCTTATATGATAATAATCATCGTGATAGTGGGAGCATAAAAGTTGTGCTGGTATGATTATTAAGGCAAGTATTGCAAGTTAGCAATATTAATTATAGAAAACAAGAGTTATACTTTGGAAAGTCGTAAAGGTTGAATAGTTGTTTTGCTATAATTAAGGAAGAGAATATTGTACTTCGTTTCAAAATCTAAAGCTTAGATTGAGAAATTTTAATAAATTTAGTCAAAGGATACATAGTGTGTTCTTAAATTCCGATTATGATTATGGTATCCCTCTTCATAGTTCGAATTGTAAGAACGAGACACATAAAATATTATGACAGAAGATTGATAAAGCATCATATCTTTATGTAAGACATTATGCATCGAGTCCCATACGCTTCGGGTATAGGATTGATTGTCAGTGCTACTATATTTGACCATTCTAAAATTTTCCAAATGTCTAGCGCATTTAGAGGGAAAAGGACAAGAATCGTTTTTGACTAAGATAATTAAACAACTATCAAAGGACGATCCAAAGCTTGCTAAGGATTGGTCGCTTGTGAGTAGTTGGAAGTATGATATTGGATGGAGCATATCGACATTATTATGAATAGATAAGATTCTATTAAGAATGAGTTGTCATTTGGTAAGTATGGAAAGGTTTCCCATATTATGAGTTGGATATTAAGAATCTATGTTTAGATTAGAAACTTTTATGCAAAAGGAATGTACTTTGAGTGAGAGACATCACATCTATGGAATTGTCTTGTAACAATTCCCGGTAGAGAGCTTTATAATTCATTGGCAATAGTCATTGTGACCTTAGTGCAGTGACATTACAAAAGGATCATTGCATAAAATGTTAGAATCTAGCATATTCTATAAGATGCAAGAATTTGACATTCTTTCACTTGTGAAAAGGATTAGGAGTTGTGAAATGAATATGATTAGAAATGTGTTCATTTGATATATTTCACAAAGTAAGAACCATAGGTAAGCATTGTGTGCATGCTAAGAGCATGGGACAAGTGTAGTAATAATTCAAGTAAGAAGTTGATTACCCGAAACAACAAATAATGAGTAATCAATATGGTGATAGATAAAAGGTGTTTTATTTATACTTAAAAGTTTGGGGCCATATGGGATTAATATTATTCTTGTGTTTCACTTTGCATGTTTTGACTTCCTGAATAATTAAATTGGTTCAGAACAATTAAATTATTCGAACGGACCACAGTCGTTCATATGTTGGAAGTAGGTATGAATGAAGACTGTCATGAATTGGTGTGTGGATTGTCTAAAGTGTATTAGACATAAGCAAATGTTTGCTGCAACGTTCATGAGTGCTTATGAATATGATTTGAGCATCGGATCAAACCCACGCTCACTTGGATCACTTCATGGATTTTATCACGAGTGATTGGTGAGACAATAATATCTTATATTCTTGAAACCAAGATGTGTGAGTTGTATCTTGCGAGTTGGTTGCACATTGATAATATGTAAACGCACCAGGAACTTGGTGTTATAAAACATATTGTTGTGTGTAATTCCGTAAGTGAGTGCAAGCGAGCATTGAGTCAAAGTTTATCCGTTCCTTTTATCCAAAGTAGGATAAAAGCGATATCTTTGGGCCCTTTGATGATTTAGTGATGGCACCTAAGCGCTTGGCCGAGCCGGGACTAATTTGATGTGTTCAATTGTAGTCTGTTGTCAGTCGTCATAAATCGAAAGTCGGGAAAAAGTATAGAGAGAATGATTAGAATTCATGTATTATATCTATACGATTTCTAGAATGGAGGAATATATGATCCCTTATCTAAAGGACACGCGTATCTGATAAGATCAGAGTTGACAGCGGCTTTGGAAAGCTACGATTGCAGATCAGGATCTGAAGTCATACGCAGAATAGTTATTAGACTTATCCAAGTGGGAGACTGTTGGATTAGTGTCTAAGTCCATAACTATTTTGGTATGTACTTGACCCGATGGTGCATGGTCCTTTTGGGTTGCCTTCACCAAAGCAACTTGATAGGATGAATTATGGAGAGAAAGGATTAATTATGATTTATTAATATATTATGAGAATAATATATTAAAGGAGAAATCATATTGTTTAATTAATATTAGTCAAGAATTAATAAGAATTAAGTTTGTGGCTAAAAGACATTAATTAAACTTAAGGGACTAGAACTGTCAATTGTGTGATAGTTGAATATTGGGCTAATAGACTCCATATTAGAGAGGTGGACGAATTCTATGGGGAAACCCATTAGAAATCATCCAAGGCCTCTAAGGAGGGAGTTCATGGGTTTCTTAGGGCCTAAGCATCCAAATTAGGGTTTCCTTGTTAGATAACCCTAATAGCCTCACTATTTAAGGACCCCTTGGGCACCAAAAACGTGGGCAACTTATTCCTTAGGGTTTCCACACGTTTTGGGCAGACTCTCCTCTCCTTATTCTTCATCCTCTTGCTCTTGGTGTTTGTGAACCATTAGAGGAGTGACATTTGTGACTCTATGCTTTCTAAAGTCATTACAAGGAGGATTTGAGATTGTTATTACTACATAACAATCAAGGTAATATCTTAAACCCATTATTATGTTAATATTGATTATCATATGCTAGATCTAGGGTTTAAAGTCTTGGATGAATTGCATGTACAATAGAGAAACCTAGATCCAAGCATTAGGGTTTGTATGAGCACATAAGATGTTCTTATGGCTAAAACCCATCAAAACAAACATCTCGCATCGGGGCGCTCTCCACCCTTCGGCTCAGTGCGTTGGCTACAACATTAGCCTTACCTGGGTGGTACAGGATCTCGCAGTTGTAATCTTTTACCACATCCAACCATCTCCTCTGGCGCATATTCAGGTTGGGCTGATCCATCAAGTTCTTCAAGCTCTTGTGGTCCGTGTATATGGTACACCGAACCCCATACAGATAGTGACGCCAGATCTTGAGGGCGAACACCACTGCCCCCAACTCTAGACAGTGGGTGGGATACCTCGTCTCATGAGGCTTCAGCTGCCTCGATGCGTATGCTATCACATGCCCTCTCTGCATCAGCATCGCTCCCAACCCCGAGATCGATGCGTCACAATACACCACAAAGTTCTCCATTCCCTTCGGAAAGGCTAACACCGGGGCTTCGCATAGTCTCTGGCGAAGTGTCTCAAAGGAGGCCTGCTGCTCTGGGCCCCATGAAAAAGCAACACCCTTCCGGGTCAACTTGGTGAGTGGCACGACGATCTTGGAAAAATCCATGATAAATCTTCGGTAATAGCCTGTCAGCCCTAAGAAATTCCTGATCTCGGTGGGTGACCTCGGCACCTCCCAACTCATCACTACCTCAACCTTGGTCGGGTCGACCAATACCCCTTTCTGGTTAACGAGGTGCCCTAGGAACTAGACCTCTCGCAACCAAAAATCACACTTGGAGAATTTGGAATAAAGCCTCTCCGATCTCAGAACTCCGAGGATCTCCCTCAAATGCTTCTCATGCTGCTCTCTGGATCTCGAATACACCAAAATGTCATCGATGAATACGATCACCGAGCGATCCAACATCGGCCTGCACACTCTGTTTTATGAGATCCATGAACACCGTCGGTGCATTGGTGAGTCCGAAAGGCATCACCACAAACTCGTAATGTCCATAACGAGTTCTGAACGTTGTCTTCTGGACGTCCTCATCTCGCACCCTTACCTGATGATACCCAAACCTCAAATCGATCTTGGAGAACCAAGATGCTCCCTGCAACTAATCGAACAAATCATCGATCCTCGGCAACGGGTAACGGTTCTTGACCGTCAGCTTGTTCAACTCCCGGTAATCAATGCACATCCAGTGTGAAACATCCTTTTTCTTGACAAAAAGGATAGGTGCTCCCCACGGCGAGTTGCTCAGCCGAATAAACCCCTTCCCCAGCAACTCCTGAAGCTGCAAGGATAACTCCTGCATCTCAGGAGGTGCAAGGCGATAGGGCACCTTGGCGATAGGCGCGGCCCCCGGAACCAAATCGATACTGAACTCCACCTGCCTCACGGGAGGCACGCCCGACAATTCCTCCGGAAATACGTCTGGAAACTCACGCACTATTGGAACCTCATCAACTGACCTTGGTCTCTCTGAATCCACCCTCGTATCCATCACATACCCTACAAAGCCCCTATAGCCCTGCTGTAGACACTGTCTCGCCCTGGCGGCCGAACAAAATGCTGACCCAGAACGTGTACCCTCGCCGTATACCGTTAGAACTCCCCCACTAGAGTCTCGTATGGTCACCAGCTGTCGCTCGCAGTCGATAACCGCTCCGAATCTGCTCAACCAGTCCATGCCCACGATGACACAGACATCTTCCATCGCAATAGGAACTAAATCAACTGGGAACTCAACACCGGAAATCACGAGTACACACCCTCGGATCACCTCTGTGGCATATATCGCCCTCTCGCCAGCTATGGAAACTCTCAGATGTCGACTCAACGCCTCACGACTAACACTGATGTGCTTACTAAAAGCCAAAGATACAAAAGACCGACTCGCACCCGAGTCTAATAACACCAAGGCAGGTACATAATTCACAAGAAAAGTACCTACGCATAACATAATATAAGCACAATATCTCAACATCAAAATAAATACACGAAAGAATACATATCAGCCACGACATCGGGCGCTGCGCGGACCTCCTCCGCGGTCAACTGAAAGGCTCTCCCTCGTGCCTTCAGTGTCTCGGCCTTCACTGGCCGGCTCTCAGTAGCTCTGATAGCAGCAGGGGCAGATCCTTGTGATGCTCCCTGTGCTTATCCCCGCAGCTGCGAACACTCTGCCTTCCGGTGTCCGGTCTGGTTGCAGTGAAAACATACTGCAAACCCCCTTGGGGCAATCCTTGGCCATATGCCCCTCTTTGCCATATTTGTAGCAAGACCCTGCTCTGCACACCCCATCGTGGCTCTTGCCGCACTTGCCACAAGTACAGCCCCTCTGGCTCCCTGATCTCGAATCGGCGGGCTTGGCCCGCTTGGCTACTGGCTGAGACTGTACCGTTCGCCGATCCTTCCCCTGAGACTCAGCTTCTTCCCTAGCTTGGGTCTCCAGCTCTATTTCCCTCTTCCGGGCATTTGCCTGAAGCTTGGAAAATGTCCGGTACGTCGAGTTTGCCACGAACTCTTGTATATCCCTCCCGAAAATGCTCAGATATCGGCTCATACGTGCCTTCTCGGAGGACACGTGCTCTAGGTAGAACATTGCCCGCTCATGAAACATCCTCGTAATCACTGTAACAGTCTCAGTACCCTGCTTGAGGGTTAGAAACTCCTGGGCCAAACGCTTCCTCTCCACCTGGGGAACGTACTCATCTCGGAACATAGTAGTGAACCTCTCCTAGGTCACTGCAGCAAGCTCAGCAGACGTATAGTGTCCCATCACAAACTTCCACCAATCCTTCGCTCCCAAGCGAAGTTGGTTCAGTGCGAACCGAACTCTCAAATGCTCTGGAGATGAGCAAGTAAAGAAACACCCCTCTATGTCTGAAATCCACCTCATCGCCGCAATCAGGTCCTGGGTCCCGTCAAACTCCGGTGGTTTTGTGTTGCTGAACTCTCGGAACAACAACACATCACCACCCTGCGGCCTAATCGCAGCTATAGCTGCAGTGGCCGCAGCAACAGCAGCCTCAGAAAGAGCAGCGTATCTCTCATCAAATGTCTCTATCAGGGTGGTATTGATAGACCCGAACATCTCTGGTATCTCTGCCCTGATGGCCGCAACCACCTCCTCATGGATGATCCTACGGATCTCCTCGTCACTCGTACCGCTGCTCCCTGGTGTGTGGCGCGTCCCAACCATGATCTGCCTCTCTCTGAAATACAACACAATAATAAATATCAGGGACTCGCTTGAGTACACTCACACTCGAATACTCCACCCTACTTGTCCCTTGGTACTCCAAGGATTCTTACTTGGATTGTGCACTGACCCGGTGTCTTCAATAGTACGGGCCCAATACTACCGTCCACACCGCATCAGCATTCACCCCAAGTCCTCCTCCCAGATTCCCAAATCCCTGGTACTCTACTCTCTCTAATCATATGATACTCGCTAGCAGATCTCTCATAACCTCCTAGATGCTACCTAAACACTCTGAAGTATCCCTAGTAGCAAGACTCCTAGACTCAGGCATCACATATCAGGCCACTCTAGTCCTAATAAGAATACCTAGTCTACTCTAGCATGCATAATATAGCTCATCATATAACATATCATATCATATCTCATAACACTTATTGTAATGGTATTTTGGGAAATCACCATTTGGGCGCTGGCTGTTCGTACACACGACTCTGCTATGTTTTGTCTCGAAGTTTTTCCTTTGAAAACTATTTTATTATCGAAATTTCCTCAAATCCTCAGTTTGAGTTCAGATACGCCCGAAGGTGCACCCGAATCCCTCAAACCAAGGCTCTGATACCAACTTGTAATACCGTAAAATTTAAAACAATTTTTTTCGCATTTTCAAACACATTTTTCCAAACACATTCATTAATAAAATGTCATAGTATCATATCTTTGTTTCACAAAACTGTTGGAATAGTGTCTAAGGCTGCAACTATATTAGGCAAGTATTTGACCCGGTTGTGCATAGTCCTTTTGGGTTGCCTTCACCATAGCAACTTGATAGGATGATTTATTATGAGAGAGTAAATATTATTAATATATTATGAGAATAATATAATGAATAATATATTTGTTATTTGATTAATATAAGTCATAGAATTAATTTGGTGACTTAAAGAGATTAATTAAATAAAGGGGTATAAACTGTCAATTGTTTGATAGTTAAGCTTTAGACTGTAAATCCATTTGGATATGCTATGGACGAATTCTATGAGATATAGGATAGCTAAAATCGTCCAAGGCTTATCTATGGAAATGATTTGGATAGCCTTAAGAGAAGATTATCCAATTAGGGTTTAGGTTGTAACCCTTAAGGAGTCTACAAGTATAAATAGACCCCATGGCATAAGGAAATTGGCACCTCTCCTAAAGCAAGAGAACCCTGGCCGATTTCCTCCCCTCTCCTCTCTCCTACATCATCTTCCTTGCTATTGGTGTTTGTAAGCCATTAGAGGAGTGACATTTGTGACTCTAGAAGCTCCAAGACCTCAAGATCAACAAGGAACTCAAAGGTATGATTCTAGATCTGTTTCAATGTTGTTATTTAACCTAATTAGTCATTAGAAGACTTGGATTTAAAGCATGTTTATTAGAAAGCCTAGATCCAAGCATTAGGGTTTTGCATGCGCACATAGGAAAGTTCTTATGGCTAAAACCCATCAGTGGTATCAGAGCCTAGCTTGGTTTTCTTTAAATGTTTGCTTGATTAACTGAAACAAACCTGCAAAATTCGATTTTTAGGTTTCTGAGTCATGGACTCGGCGAGTTCCAAGGTGGACTCGGCGAGTAGGCCTGACTCGACGAGTCCCCTTGTGCACTCGGCGAGTCCAGGCGTCAGGAATGGCCAGATTCGGGATTTTTTTCATAATTATCTTATGGAAACTTACCTTAATCATAATAGATCAATCTAAATCCGATTTTTTGATATATATGACTATTATCTTGATCTAGTTAAAGGTATTTATCAACTAATAAAATATTTAATTTCCTTATATGATAATTAATTAATTATTTTAATTATTTTGGTAATTATCCTTCAAAGAAATCTTGAATAAAATCAAATATAGATAATTAGGATATTAATTGTTAATTGGAATTATTTGTTATTTGATCCTCCATGTTTTAAATGTTTAAAACTTACCCTCAAGTTTTGAAATTTATATTTGTGATTAAAAGTTTTAATTTAGACAATTTAAATTTCAAACCCTAGATTTTAAATGTTTTAAAATACAACCCTATACTAATATGATATTAGTAGAATAATATATATATATATATATATATATATATATATATATATATATATGTATAACTAAATGCTAATCTTACCGTTAGTAGGCTTCATTCACGAAGCCGATCTATAAGGTGGGTATAAGGTTGCGGCCTATAAAATGGCGCTTAATGGGTGTACACTCACACCCACCGCTTGCTTGATTGGTGGAGGGTTGTTAGCCGAACGGGTAGGATAGGGCAACCTCATCCTCTCATTAAAAGTATAATAAGAAATATAAAGTAACTACACATATTTTTTAAAATTTCCCAATCCTAGTCACTTTAGGAAAAGTGAATTGATGCAATCCCATGAAATTACACTTTGCACCTTGCTAAGAAGTTAGTGGAGCGTGTGTGGTTTACCGGCACACTAATTGGTTCTAAGCGAAGGTGGCAAAGGGTGATTCATTGTTTATCATAGTTCGATGGAGCGTGTGTGGTTTACCGGCACATCGAATAGGTGATCGTTACAATGAAGGCACCATGTGAATTTGCATGGTAATTCACACCCGCTTTGTGATCCTCGGTATCCCAGTCACAAACAAGAGGGGCACATCGAGATTTAAAACATGCCATTGAATAGTTTCAATGAATATCATCCGAACCTAGGAATTCTCAAAAACACTTAGGACTAATAGTTTAAGTTTTGTGATGGAGAATTAGTGAATCGTCATTCACTTACCTTCAATTTATTTGCATGTTAGATTACGGCATCCCTTTTCTAGTATGTAAATGTTATTGTTGGATCCTAGCCCTAATTTTTCTTATTGGGTGATAATTAGGGATTCTTATTCTAATCTATCTTTGTCCTTTCTAATTGTAGATGTCGAACGCAAACAACGCTGCTGCTAGTTCTTTCATGTTGATGAGCCTTTGCCAAAAGGTCACCTTCGATGGAACAAACTTTAGCGAATGGATAAGATACATTCGCACCATTGCTCGCTATGAGGATAAAGAGCATGTCCTCAATGAGAAGCTCGAGAAAATCAACCCCGAAGTTCCTACTCCCGCCGAAATCACCGCTTTTGAGACTCATGAGCGAGATGCAACGAAGGTACATTGCATCATGATCGCTACCATGAACTCCGAATTCCAAAAGTCCTACGAGGACATGTACCCGTACGAGATGCACCAAGACTTATTGGAGAAATACCACCAAAACGCGAGACAAGAGCGTTATGAGATTTTCACCAACATGATTTCTGCTAAGATGGGTCATGGAGAATCTCTTACCGTGCACCTGCAAAAGATGCAAAGGTATGTTGACTGCCTTCGCAAGTTAAATGTTGACTTCGGTGAAGACTTGGCGATCGATATGGTGCTTCACTCTTTGCCTCCGATGTACAACCAATTTAGGATGACCTACCACATGAACAAAGAAGAGGTCACTCTAAGTAAACTCCAAGGTCTCTTGAGGGTCGCTGAGAGCAACTTCAAGGAAAAGTCTGTTGCACCTACTCCCAATCCGCCCGCTGCTCCTGTCTTGGCTATTGGTCAAGGAAAGGGAAAGAAGAGGAAATCTTCATCGAAGAACTGTCGCAAGGTGAAAGCCCGAGATGGTGCCTCTTCTAGTGGGACCAAAGTTGATCCCGCTAAGCCCTGCCCTAACCCGAAGGAGGCAGAGTGCCACCACTGCCACAAGATAGGACATTGGAAGAGAAGCTGCCCAGATTACCTGCAAGCAATCAAAGAGGGAAAGATTAAGCCATCTTTCGCAGGTATATACACAATCAAATCTAACGATTCTAATCATGCTATTTCTTGGGTTCTTAATACCGGTTGTGGTTATCACATTTGTTCTAATGTGCAGGGACTAAGAAGAAGTAGGGATGTGGAGCAAGGAAGGATCAATCTAATCATGGGGAACAGAAGATCGTCGCTTGTGACCAAGATTGGAGTGTATTCTTTAGTGCTTAGGAATAGTTTGGTTTTAGATTTGAACAATTGTTGCTATTCGCCAGAAATGGCTAGAAACATCATTTCATTTCATGGTTTATATAGACAAGGATTTAGATTTTCTTTTAATAATGAGAATGGTTCTATTTTGGCTTATCTAAATGGTGTCTTTTACTTTGAAGCTATACCATGTAATGGAATATATGAAACCGTTATGATTGTTGATAACTTAGGAAATGATGTTTTAAATATTGATTCTTCCACTAGTATGGATAAAGCATCCTTGTGGCATTGTCGTCTTGGACATGTCAACAAGAAACGCATAGCCCAACTCCAAAAGGATGGAGTGTTGGAGTCATTCGACCTTAGGGAAGATGACACATGCGAGTCTTGTTTGCTTGGAAAGATGACTAAGTCACCCTTCACGAGTACATGTGAAAGGGGCGAGGGTCTATTGGACCTAATACATACCGATGTATGTGGACCGTTTAGATCAACCTCGAAGGATGGGAACCGCTTTTATGTGACTTTTACCGATGACTATAGTAGATATGGGTATATCTACTTAATCAAGCAAAAGTCATACACCTTTGAAAAGTTCAAAGAGTTCAAGAATGAAGTGGAGAATCAATTGGGCAGGAAAATCAAGATGCTTCGATCCGATCGAGGAGGAGAGTACCTAAGTCTTGAATTCCACGATTATCTCAAGGAGTGTGGAATAGTTTCACAATTGACGCCTCCTTGGACACCGCAGTTGAATGGTGTGGCAGAAAGGCGTAATCGAACCTTATTGGATATGGTTCGCTCTATGATGAGTCGTGCTTCACTACCTATCTCTTTTTGGGGGTATGCCTTAGAGACTGCCGCCCATATCCTTAACCGAGTCCCTACTAAGAAGGTTGCCAAAACACCTCACGAGATGTGGACAGGGAAAGCTCCCTCGTTGGCACATATCAAGGTTTGGGGTTGCGAGGCTTTCGTAAGACGAGATACTCACGACAAATTTGAACCTCGAAGTGAGCGATGTATTTTCATCGGCTACCTGCAGACATCCTTTGGATATCTCTTCTATAGACCGAAGGACAATGTTGTCTTCGTTGCGAGGAGATGAGTTTTCCGAGAGCGAGAACTCATGAGCCAAGGAGACAGTGGGAGGCAAATCGAACTTGAAGAGATTCAAGAGTCGATAGATGAAGGAACATCTACCGCTGGCATTCAAACCGAGGAGGAAACTCCGGTTGAACCGATTGACGAATCCTTACTTCTTAGACGTTCCGATAGAGTTAGAGTTCATCCCCAGTTTTATGGCTTTCATATTACTACCGAAGGGGACACGTATATTAGTGATGGTACACTAGTAAACCTTGATGAACCTAATAGCTATGAGGAAGCCATGGCAGGCCCAGAGTCTACAAAGTGGAAAGAGGCAATGGATAGCGAGATCCAATCCATGTATGATAACCAAGTTTGGAATTTGGTTGATTACGTGCCCGGACGTAAGACCGTTGGGTGCAAATGGATCTTCAAGAAGAAGACCGACGTGGATGGAAACGTACACACATATAAAGCGCGATTGGTCGCGAAGGGCTTTACTCAAACTCCCAGAGTTGACTATGATGAGACCTTCTCTCCAGTTGCGAAGATTAAATCTATTAGAGTGATGCTAGCAATTGCCGCATTTCATGATTATGAGATTTGGTAAATGGATGTCAAGACCGCCTTCCTTAACGGAAAGTTGGCTGAGGATGTTTACATGGCTCAGACAGAGGGGTTTGTGGATCCGAAGCATCCGAATAGAGTGTGTAAGCTTGAGAAGTCCATTTATGGACTTAAGCAAGCGTCTCGCAGATGGAATCTTTGCTTCGATGAGAAAGTCAAAGAGTATGGTTTTGTACGAAGCGAAGACGAATCTTGTGTATATGTCAAAGCCAGTGGGAGTGTAGTAAGCTTCCTCGTTCTATATGTCGATGACATATTACTCATAGGAAACGACATCCCGACTCTGCAGGAGGTTAAGTCCTGGCTCGGGAAGTGCTTCGCTATGAAGGACCTCGGAGAGGCTTCTTACATTTTGGGAATAAGGATAGTAAGAGAAAGAAGTAAAAGACTAATTGGACTTAGTCAGAATACTTACTTAGAGAAGGTACTAAAACGTTTTAGTATGGAAAACTCAAAGAAGGGAGAACTACCGATACAAAGTAATGCCAAATTGAGTAAGACTCAAAGTCCGAGTACCGAAGCTGAGATAGCAGAAATGAGCCGAGTACCATACGCTTCCGCAGTTGGCTCAATCATGTACGCTATGACTTGTACTCGCCCTGATGTAGCCTTCGCTTTGAGCATGGTTAGCAGATATCAAGGGAATCCTGGCAAAGCACATTGGATTGCGGTGAAAAACATCCTTAAGTACCTTCGGAGGACGAAGGAATGGTTCTTAGTCCTCGGAGGGAGTGATGACTTGAAGGTGCGAGGGTATAGTGACGCCAGCTTTCAGACCGTCAGGGACAACTACCGTTCGCAGTCGGGCTGGGTCTTTACCCTAAATGGAGGAGCAGTAACATGGAAGAGTTCCAAGCAGGAAACCGTAGTTGATTCAACGTGCGAATTAGAGTACATTGCAGCGAGCGAAGCGTCGAAGGAGGCAATATGGCTAAAGAACTTCATCGGTGATCTTGGACTTGTACCTGCCATAAAGGAGCCAATGGAGATTTTCTGTGATAACGAAGGCGCGGTTGCCTTGACCAAGGAACCGAGGGATCATGGTAGATCAAGACATATCGACAGAAAGTATCACTTCATTAGACATCGTGTAGAAGAAGGACAACTCGTAGTGAAGAGGATATCATCAGAAGATAACCCAGCAGATCCGCTTACGAAGGGACTGAGTAGGGTTAAGCACTTGCAGCATGCTAGGAGTATTGGGCTGAAGGATGATATTAGATAGTATTAGAAACGTGTAATAGATAAATGTAATTGACATTTGATGATTAAATAAAGGAGTTTTATTTATGAGTAATGTTACTATCTTATGTTAATTGTTTAGCTATTGTTTCATTTTGCATGTTTTGACTTCCAGAATAATTGAGTTTATTAGGAATAATAGAAATTGTTCAAATGGTCCACAATCGTTCATATGTTGGGAGTAGATATGAATGAAGATTGTCATGAATTGGTGTGTAGAATGTCTAAATGGTGTTAGACATAGCAAAGGGTTGCTGCAACGTTCATGAGTGCTTATGAACTAGTTTTGAGGATTGGAACAAACCCGCGCTTGCTGGAATCACCTTATGGAATATGATATAAAAAGTGATCGCAAGACGATAATATCATATAGTCTTAAAACCTAGATATATGGTTTGTTATTTGTTAATTGATTGTACATTGATAATACGAAAACGCATCAGTAACTCGGTGTTATAAAACGTATTGTTGTGTATAGTTGGTTAATGAATAAGTAAATGCATATAAGTCGAAGTTTATCTGTAACTTTTATCTAAGAAGGTAAAAGTGATATCTCGGCCGCTCGATGATTTGATTTGACTTATGTGCCAGGCCCGGTCAGAACTGAATTGATGTGTTTGATTAAGTTCTATGTCGAATAAATCAGAGATCGAGAAACCTAAATGCTTGACTAACCATTCCATAGGATTGTCAGCATGATATCTAACAGAGGACTGTACGTTCCCTTATCTAAAGGACAAGATTGATTAGATCAGAGTTGACAGCGTCTTTGAGAGCTACGATTGCAAACCGAATTGTACTTGTGAATATAGTTACTAGACTTATCCAAGTGGGAGACTGTTGGAATAGTGTCTAAGGCTGCAACTATATTAGGCAAGTATTTGACCCGGTTGTGCATAGTCCTTTTGGGTTGCCTTCACCATAGCAACTTGATAGGATGATTTATTATGAGAGAGTAAATATTATTAATATATTATGAGAATAATATAATGAATAATATATTTGTTATTTGATTAATATAAGTCATAGAATTAATTTGGTGACTTAAAGAGATTAATTAAATAAAGGGGTATAAACTGTCAATTGTTTGATAGTTAAGCTTTAGACTGTAAATCCATTTGGATATGCTATGGACGAATTCTATGAGATATAGGATAGCTAAAATCGTCCAAGGCTTATCTATGGAAATGATTTGGATAGCCTTAAGAGAAGATTATCCAATTAGGGTTTAGGTTGTAACCCTTAAGGAGTCTACAAGTATAAATAGACCCCATGGCATAAGGAAATTGGCACCTCTCCTAAAGCAAGAGAACCCTGGCCGATTTCCTCCCCTCTCCTCTCTCCTACATCATCTTCCTTGCTATTGGTGTTTGTAAGCCATTAGAGGAGTGACATTTGTGACTCTAGAAGCTCCAAGACCTCAAGATCAACAAGGAACTCAAAGGTATGATTCTAGATCTGTTTCAATGTTGTTATTTAACCTAATTAGTCATTAGAAGACTTGGATTTAAAGCATGTTTATTATAAAGCCTAGATCCAAGCATTAGGGTTTTGCATGCGCACATAGGAAAGTTCTTATGGCTAAAACCCATCAAAAACATCCCCCAAGATCGAAATACATAAAATCCTATATGTGCGTACGAATCAAGCCGGCACCTTCCCACGGTAATCACTGGTACCTGAAACTAGGGGTGGTCAAAAATATCCGCATCCGAACATCCGATCCGAAAAAATTCGAAAATCCGATCCGAAAATTCGGATATCCGAAAATTCGGATATCCGAAAATTCGGATACCCGAAATTCAGATATCCGGTTTTTCGGATTCGGATACGGATATTAAAATGTGAATATTTCGGATATTTCGGATATCCGAAATATATAATATAAAAAATTATTAAAAATAGTTTTAATGCATTGGGTTTTTTCATTTGAAATTCAAAAAGACAAATTATTAACATTTTTACTTGGTACGCAAAGTGAGGATGGTATAAATGTTACCTTTTTTATGTTGATTTTAGTAATTTGAGTTTGATTTCTCAAGATCTTCAGGTATCATGAGGTAACTTGCATTTAACCAGACCAAATGAAGTCTTATTATACCTAACAAATGCACGGAAACATTCTTGTTCTTGGAGGGTTTATTTTCTTTATTTAAAACTAATGAAATTCGGATATCCAGTTTAATATCCGAATCGGTATCCGAAATTTCGGATATCCGAATTTCGGATATCCAAAATTTCGGATACGGATTCGGATATCAATAATCAACTATCCGAATTTTCGGATATCCAAAATTCGGATATCCGAATTTTCGGATATCCGGTTTTGAACACCCCTACCTGAAACACATACACGTAACACTGTAAGCATAAGCTTAGTGAGTTCCCCAAAATACCACATACAACACATTTTAGCCACTCGAGGCTATAACTCTATATGACCCTCTGGTCATAGTGTCTCAGTGGGACCCTCCAGTCCCATAACTCTATGGACCCTCTGGCCCTAACTCTGTGGACCTTCCGGTTCTAACTCTGTAAACTCTGAATCACATATAGCACAGAATCACATAGATAACACATAGCATACAACATACTCTGTCACATAACTCTAATTACCACTCTAGGTAAAGTATGGTGAGAAGACTCACCCCAGGCGTCTCGGTAAATCTCTGACTCGGTAGAAATATTGCCTAGCCTCCGCCTATTCACATTAAGTAAATGCCCTCATAAATATAACTCTCGAGACTAGTCTCAACCTTCCATTGGCACCCTTAGAAGGGTAAAAGACTATTTTACCCCCCTTTTGACACAAGGACTCCGTTGTTGACCAAACCCTAAAAGTCAACAAAAGTCAACGGTCACACTTTGACCCTACTCGCCGAGTGCACTCTGGTGACTCAACGAGTTCACACATGTCCACTAACTATTTGTCCTGCTTGGCACGCCGAGTCCCTCCCTATGCTCAACGAGTCATACCAAGCATGAATCGCGGGGCCACCCCGACTCAACTCGCCTAGTCTCAAGAACAACTCGGCGAGTACCGCCTTAAACTCCAATCCTCTAACCCCCTTCTGACTCACTGAGTCATCCCCCAACTCAGCAAGTCTACTCGCTGAGTAATTTACATGAAACCCTAACTCTACTTGCCGAGTCTCAAGAACAACTTGGCGAGTTCATGCCATGCACAAACTCTACTGACCTCCTGAGGTCAGATCTATGTCCCTAAACCATAGCTCTGGCCTCCCCAAGCGTGAATATCACGTAAAGTCCGAATCTTGATGCTTATATATCAACAACAAGGCATCAAAAGGAGATTTAGTCCCAAAAATGGCAACCTAAGTCCAATAACCCCAAACTAATCCATAAAGCTCGAAGGGTTAACGTCTCTAGACCTCTTTGAGTCCAGATCCAAGGCACAAACTCGAAGAGGGACCATTTGCTCCACATAATCACTCTTCAAAGGGGTTAGAAAACCCTATCTCTAATGATCAACACCAAAACTGAAGGAGGTTCAAACTATTACCTGAAAATGAAGTCTCTGAACTCTGGAACTGCTAGAACTGCACCTCCTCTTTGCTCTTGGTCACCTTCTTCTTGCTAAACCAAAGGTACAAGGATCAAAAGTGACTTCTTCTTCCTCACAACGATTTGGCTCACTTAGGGTTCTCTCAAGAGACTAGTAGTGTAACACCCAAAGTTTTGAAGGCCAAGAAAGGAAAGAAAACCTTAATGTTAAGGGGCGACTCGGCGAGTCCAAGGAGGAACTCGGCGAGTCAGAGCGGGATCCGGGTCGAGGAGTAAGTGACCGACTCGGGAGTCGGCCAAGGTGACTCGGCGAGTCTGGTCTGTGCGTGGAAAACCCTAAATTCGGGACTTGGAGCCTATATAAACATCTTAATCTTCTTCCTAGGGTTCCTTACTGCCTCTTTAGCCCTGGATACCAAACCCAAGCCGCCATATCCCCTATTTGAGCCTTAGAAGGTGCATTAAAGCTTGGAAAAGGAAGAAGGAATTTGGAGGAGCAAGAAGGGGCTATAGATCTAGGATTGTGAGTTCATTCTGAGCACTTGGAGGTAATAAACTAGCTCCTAGACCCTTTTTGCACCTAGATCTATGTGTGGTTGTTGGGGCTCTTTAGCCATAATGATATTGTTTTGGGTTAGAAGTCGGATCTGGAGTTGCTACTTCAGATCCAAGTGTGTTATGGACTGGAGAAGCATAAAGTATCAGCCCTTGAGTCGATTTTGAAGCCCCTTGGCCTTAAACCCTAGTTTAAGGTGTATTTTGCCTAGATCTCCATCTCTACACGTAAAGTTTGCAACTTTACGTGAGCGATAGGCTTAGGAAGGGTAGATCTACAGTTTGGAGTCCATGCATGACTCAAAAGTCCTCTGCATGTGTGTAGATCTGATTGGACTCGGCGAGTCCTTCGAGTGGACTCGGCGAGTAACATGAAGATGAGGAGGAACTCGACAAGTGGGATGAACTGCTCGTCGAGTCGGATGATGTTGGGCATGAACTCGGCGAGTTGGATGAACAACTCGGCGAGTTGGATGAAGATTGCTTGGTACTCGGCGAGTCTGTTCTTGGACTCGGCGAGTCAGGTCGCGAAGCCCCAAACCCTTCGAGTTGAGACTCGAATCAGTGAGTCGGGTGGAGACTCAGCGAGTTGGACAGGTCAGGACTCGGAAATCATTGGACTCGGCGAGTCGTGACGCGAATGGAAGGACCCTGAGTATATGAACTCGGTGAGTCAGTAAGTGGACTCTGCGAGTAGGGTTGACCTGGAAAGGTTGACTTTGACCAGGACTTTGACTTAGATCAGAATTGACTTGGTTGGCTGTCGGGGGTCAGTTAGTCTAAGTGTTGCATTGATATTGATAGCTCGGGGAGCAAGTAGAGCAGGAGTTCAGTGAGTGGTTGGGCAGCAGCTAGTGGGATCATCAACAAGTTCAGCCAGTGCAGGTGAGTTTCCCTTTGTATGAATGGGTCTACGGCCACAATGCCGACCCATGTAGTTATAAGTAGAAGACCCGGGGGTTAGCCCTAGGCACAGTATGCTAGTATGATATTCGGACGAGGTCCAATGATAGAGGGCGAGTGCCCAAGGAATGGTTTATGTGATAGTTTATACTTGTTGTCTGTGTGATACTTGTATGTGCCTGGTAGAGAGGTGAGTGTGGGCGAGGTCCCGTATCTCACTAATAGCAGAGTGTGGATGGTGTTCCACATCTCAGTAGCAGCAGTCTAGGGGCGAGGCCCAAGTTAGGAAAGGAGTGAGGGTGGGCTGGGCCCATATCTCACTATCAGCAGGAGTATGGACGGGGTTCCATGACTCATCAGTAGCAGGACACGGGCGGGGCCCAGAGATAGGCGAGGCCTTAGAACAAGAGCCGTTAGTATATGTTTAGCTTATGTGATGTTATGTGATATGTGTATGTGCTATCATATGTTAGTGGGCGGGGCCCTGTGACAGGCGAGGCCTAAGTGAAACAGATATGTATCCGAGCGGGGCTCGAAGCCAGGCGGGGCCGTTGTAGCGGGCGAGGCCCGAGGTAGGGGGCGAGGCCCAGGATAGCGGGTGTGGCCCAGTTGTTGGATTAATGTCTAAGTCCATAACTATAATTGGTAAGACTTGACCCGACCCGGCATGGTCCATTTGGGTTGCATACCATCATGCACTTGGATAGACTATAATGAGAGAAATAAGACACTTATGGTTATTAATATATTATAAGTTCTAGTATATTAATAATAAGAATAATAAGATTATTTAATTAGTATTGATCAAGAATTAATCTAGGATTAATTAAGTGATCAAAAGAAGACTAATTAAATATATGGGTTGATTGTGTAAATCATCCATACTTGTATAGTGGGCTAATGCTCCATGGATAATCAAGTTGGGCTAAAACCCATAGGATGGTCCATGGATGCTCCATGGTGTATTTGTACCCATGGATCATGGAAATGAAAGGCCATGTCTATTAGGGTTTACATGGTGTAACCCTAACTATATAAGCATCTTATTCTTGACCAAAATCGGCCACTAGTGTGTGAAGGAAAAGGGCTAGCCGATTTCATGAGTTGTAGAATTCTCTCAAGCTATTCCAAGTGTTTTGGTGATTGTGATTCCATTTGAGGTGTCACACTTGGGGCACTAGGCACTCAAGCTTCATGAAGACTTTCTACATGAAAGAGGTATGTATTCTATCTTATTATATTCATTGTTTTATATGCTAGATTAGGATAATACCTTGGATATTCATATTTACATGTATAATAGAGAAAACATAGATCCAAGGTATTTAGGGTTGCATGTACACTTAGGAGTGTTAGAATGCTCATAACCCAACAGTGGTATCAGAGATTAGGCTTGTTTTCTTGTTATACTTGCAAAAGGAGCTGAAAAAACGAGTTTTGATGCTGTCTGCCCAGCAGACTCGCCGAGTCCATGAATGGACTCGCCGAGTCCAAGGCAAAAAGCATCCAACTCGCCGAGTTGGTTCGTGCACTCGACGAGTTGGACCCCCAGACAGCATAAATTCGACTTTTTTGGCTGGAATTGGACTAGGAACATTACCCTAAGTTGTTTTTGAACTTATAAACTTGTTTTTGATGTGGTAATGTTCATGCTAATCCATTTTCAAAGATAATTGTCAATAGATTTATGTTTTGTATTAGTTTAAGGTTTAGACTAATTACATGAAAAAGTTTGATTTGAATTATCTTGTACTTATGAGTTGCTTAGATTAATAGAAAAGTTAATTGAAATAGTTGTTTTCAATCCATTTTAATCTAAGAGTTGAGTATAAAATGTGTTTGTTTAACTTGTCCTCAAGTTACATGAAGAGTCACATTAAAGACTCATAAAACTCATAAAAGTTGGCAATGGTTACAAAATGAAGAGTCTTGTGTCATTGAATAATTTTTTTATGACTCCATAACTTGTCCTCAAGTTATGGAAGTTCAAGAGTCACTTCATTAAAGAAAAATATGTAACCATAATTAAATCCATAAGTTATAAAATAAAGAAAAGTTAGTTCTTTTATTAGTTTAAAGTCTTCCATAACTTGTCCTCAAGTTATGGAACTTGAAGAGTTTTTGGATTAAAACTACTTTAAACACATAAGTTATGGAATTAATTAGTTTTGAATAGTTTCAAAAATTGCCCTCAAGTTTTGGAATTTGAAAAGTTTTCAAGTATGAATACTTTAATCCCAAGTTAGCCCTTAGAATTTTAAAAGTTAAAATTCAACCCTTATACTTTATAATATTATAAGTTAATAATATATATATATATATATATATATATATATATATATATATATATATATATATATATGTATAAGAGTAAAGTCAGTCTTACCGCTAGTACGCCTCATTCATGAAGCCGGTCTATAAGGTGGGTATAAGGTTGTTGCCTATAAAATGGCAACTTAATGGGTGTCCACTCTCACCCACCGCTTGCTTGACCGGTGGAGGGTCGTTAGCCGAACGGGTTTGACAGGACTATAATTCTCCCTTCATTAAAAGTATTAATGATAATACTAAGTAACTAAACTCTTAATAATACCCAATCTTAGTTACTTAGGAAAAATGTGAATAAGGTGCTAACCCATGAAATTACACTTTACACTTTGTCTAAGTCGTTAGTGGAGCATTTGTGGTTAACCGGCACACTAACTTGGACTTAACAAGGTAGGTAAAGGGTGACTTAATATTTATCATAGTATCGATGGAGCGTGTGTGGTTAACCGGCACATCGATTGAGGGGTAATTTATTAAGGGTACCAAGTGATTTGCATGGTTACTTCACACCTTGTTTTGTGATCCTCGGCATCCCAGTCACAAAACCTGAAGGGCACACTCGAGATTGAAACATGCCTTTGAACAGTTCAATGAATCTCAAAGATCTAGGAGTTTCAAATCCAATTAAAACCTAATTATACATTTCGTTTATCTTGGTGGAAATTGGTGAATCGTCATTCACCTACCTTCAAATATTTTATAGCTTGGATTACGGCATACCTCTTCTAAGTTATAAAATAGTTTGTTGGGTCCTAGCCTTAATATTTCATATTGGGTGTCATATTAAGGACTTTAAATCAACTATCTTGAATATCTCCCAAACGATGTCTGGTTTAGACACCTATGATCTTCCCAAATCTCTTGAAACAAGGTTTCCTAATGAAGATGATGTCCCATGGATATCATACTTCTTTCTCCTCCTCCAATTATTCTCCCTAACCCACAAGTTCTTGAGAAAAAAAGTTTAAGGTCACTCAAGCCCTATTGGCAAGGCAAGGTCTAGGTGTGGTCACATCTTGGAGATGTAGTCACATATTGACAAGCCGGGAGAGTTGGGTGTCAAAGTCTTGAGAAAGTCGGTGGTTCAATCACTTTCTAAGTCACATAGTGAGTTCCTTTGGGACACCTATGAAACAGACTATGACAAGACCCTTAATGATCTTATCTATTTGCTAAGACCAACTTCCTAAACTTCATGGACATTGACAATGATATTTAGTAAAGCTCTCTCTTCCCAATGGAAAGGGATCGGCCATAGTCAACTCGGTTGACCAAATGGTAAAGAGAAAAGCTAAGTCTATGATAGTCTCGTGTCCATTATCAAAAGGTCCATATGTTTATATTGCCAAAGAAAGGAGCATTGGTTGCGAAGCTGCCAAATTTACCTAAGGATGCTAAAGTCAATAAGTTTGACTCTACTTCAGGTAAAGTCCACTATCTAACTCTGTTAAGTTTCTATTCTGAGATTATTGATACATGATGTGACTGGGTCACATGGTGATGTTTTAAGAATCAAAGAAAAGTGAAGAAACTTAAAGAAAGAATATGCTGAATCTGATGGCGTAGATGGATTTCTATCGCGTAGTTTGAAGATCGGATTCTTGAGCTATTTCTTAGGAGTTATGAGTTATTGCTCAGGAATAGATAACAACAAGTTTTCATATGGATTGTAAGGATAAGTTTTTCCGCAAAGTTTTAAAATAAAAGATAAATTTTGATTTTATTTACTTTAAAATATCCTTACAATGGCATTTGAGGAAAAATTGTTGCTTATATGATTCCATTAATAGCAAGAGTGGAAATATGAAATTGATTCTTTCATTTGTGGTAATGTCTAAATTTACCAAATAAGGAAAGATTCTCATCACCCAACTCTCAATTGGACCGAAACTTGGAATCATGCAAGTTGTATAGCATGATGAATGAGAACTTTCAAGTTTTGGAAAAAATTAAGACTAATTACTCGTTCACATGGATGTGTGAGTCAAGTAAAGGACTAAGGGATCGAGTACACATTCTTGTGCACTGATTAAGTCCACCGCAAAAGTTTGATAAGACTATTCGTCATAGTTTACTAAAGCTCAGTAAATATGATTATACTTACAAGCTTAAGTGTAACTCTAAGACATTGGAAAAAGGTTCCAATGTATGACAGAGCGAATAAGAAGAATCAAATTAGGCAGAAGGATAAAAGTTCCTCGAATCTGGAAAGATGGGAGAGTACTTTAGTATCAGTTTTTGTGATCATCTTAATGATTAAGAAACCATATCGCAATTAGTTCTCTAAGGAAATCTTAGTGCATGCTTATGACTAAGAAGAGGGATCTTGAACTGTTGAAATGGTTAAATCAAGAAGATGAGTCATAATTCGTTCCAATACAAGTCTTAGAGTCATACTCCAAGATTGTAACGTGAGTGACATGTCTTAAAAAAAAGGGTTTAAAACACTTGTCAAATGTAAGAGTAAAAGTTGTCTACTCTTGTACATTTGAAATTGGTAAGTTGTGATGTTTTGGATAAAACAGAGACCAACTTAGGCCAATTGTGTGAAGTGTTTGTCTTGATTAGAATCTGCATTATCTCTTGGATGTTTGACAAGGGAGTCTTATATGTCAAGAGGACAGTGGGAGTCTTAAAGATCTTGAAAGTCTCAAGAACTAATCAAGAATAAAACCTGAAGTTCTTCACTAGCACACGACTTGCGGTTTACAACCTATCGTGTTGACATATTCTGTGCCCATTCCAGTTAAAGTTGGCTTTGCATATGAGTTCTTAGAGTTCTCAATTTGTTGCACAACAACTTGGAAGCAATGGTAGGCCCTTGAGCTGCCAGGTGGCAAGAAGTTAAGATTGAGTTCAATCCATATGGTTTTGGATTTGTCATTATCTTTGTCTTATGTCTATGGTTTTGACAATTCACATGGATAAGAACACATACACCATTAAATCTAAGTGTCATAAGGTTTCTCTCCGATTCATGAAAATGATGGTGAGGAAACACTTTCACTAAGTAGATTTTAGCTAGATAGCAATTGTGATATTTGCATTCTCAAAGTCGTTAGTGGAGCGTGTGTGGTTTACCGGCACACTAACATGGACTTGTGAGAAGTGGCAAAAAGGTCTAACCATTATGATTACGGCATACTTCTTCATAATTGTTTAGATACACAAGTGTGCTATCTAAGGGAAGGTGTATGATTTTTGAAAAAGTTTTATCAAAACAATCTAGTATCAGAAATCTGAACTTTGGTAAGAAAGTCAATGAACTATTGATTTCTAGAAGTCCAGCTGATTTTTGAGTACATGTCAAAGCTAGTGGGAGCATAAGTGTTATGCTAATAATCATCATGTTAGTGGGAGCATGATAATTATGATAAGTATTGCAAGTTAGCAATGTTAATTATAGAAAAAAAAAGTTTCAATTGGGAAAGAGTTGTTTTGCTATAATTAAGGGAGAGGAAATTATACTTCATCTCAAATCTATAAGCTTAGATCGTGAGGTTTTAATCATTTAGTCAAGGATATATATATATGAATTTCATGTTGGAATGGCTCAACATAAGGAAATTCTGTATATGGGTCCATTATTTGCGTTCTAAAATTCGATTATGATTACGGCATCCCTTTTCATAATCTGAATTATGAGAACTTGGCAAATAGAAATGGAAATGTTATAGCAAAAGACTGGTTTAGTCTTTATGTAAGACATCATGAATCGTGTCCCATATGCTTCGGATATAGGATCGATTACATGTGCTATATTCATCCGTTCTAAAAATTTTCCAAATGCCTAGGGCATTAAGAAGGGAAAAGGTTTAGAACTGGATATAACTAAAAGGATTAAACAATTGTCGAGGACAATCTAAGGTTTACCAAAGATTGGTTGCTCAAGGACAGTTGGAAGTATAGTGATAATTTTGGAAGGACCATATTGACATATTCTGTAAGGAGGCAACTCTTGTTCAGAAGTGATAGTCAAAATGGAATCTGGAAATGTTTCAAAGTTAGAATTTTCAATCTGTGTAAGATTAAGGAAACTTAATGCAAGAAGGATATTTCCAAGGAGTTGATCTCCTTTGGAATACTCTGTAATGATTGTTGCCAAGTCTTTGTGAGTTTGTGCATAATCGTTACAAGAGTATCAATGCATATAAGTTTAGAATCTAACAGATTTCAGTAAATGGCATGAGTTTGGAATTCTTGCATTTGCAGTAAGGATTTGGGAGTGTGAAAAGAGAATCATTGAAGTTATGTTCAATGGATCTAGTTCACAAAGTAAAGATCATAGACAAACATAGTATGCATACTTGGTGTGTGGCATGACTAGTGTTTAGAAAAAACATAGTGTACATGCTTGGAGCATGGGACAACTATTGTTTTAAATTCAAGAATAAAGTTGATAGCTGAAACGGTATACAATGAATAATGTGTAATCATATGGTGATAAATAAAAGGTATTTTATTTATATTCATAAGTTCTGAGACCATATTGGATTCAATTATTATTGTGTTTCATTTTGCATGTTTTTACTTCCCGAATAAACTAGGTTATTCTTCCGGAATGACTAAGTTATTCAAACCATCCACAGTCGGTCATATGTTGGAAGTAGATATGAATTAAGACTGTCATGGGTTGGCTTGTAGAGGTCTAAGGTGTTGGACAAGGCTACAACACTCATGAGTGCTCATAAGTTCTGAGTATTGGGTTCAACCCGCGCTCATTGGAATCACTTCATGGATTTTATCACGAGTGATCATGAGACGATAATATCTTATATTCTTCAAACCTAGAGATATGAGTTGTTACTATGAGTTGATAGTACATTGATTGCACGAAACCGCATTTGGTAACTCTGTGCTATAAAACATGTCTTTGTGTATGATTCAATAAGTAGTAGAACAAGCCATATAAGTCGAAGTTTATCCATTCCTTTTACCTTCGGGATAAAAGCGATATATGTGGGCCCCTCGATGATTTGATGATGACAAATGGAAGTGCTCGGCCGGGCCAGGACTGATTTGATTTGTTCAATTAGTCAGTCGTCATAAATCGGAAATCGGGAAACAACAAATGGACAGAGAGAATGATTATAATCCATGTCTCAGTCCATATAATATCTAGAATGGAGGAATATATGATCCCTTATCTAATGGACAAGTCATTGACAAAGGTCAGAGTTCATCTACAAGGTCAGAGTTCGACAGAAGCTTTTGAGAGCTACAATTGCCAGTTGGTTCCTGAAGTCATACGCAATAATAGTTTTAGACTTATCCAAGTGGGAGACTGTTGGATTAATGTCTAAGTCCATAACTATAATTGGTAAGACTTGACCCGACCCGACATGGTCCATTTGGGTTGCATACCATCATGCACTTGGATAGACTATAATGAGAGAAATAAGACACTTATGGTTATTAATATATTATAAGTTCTAGTATATTAATAATAAGAATAATAAGATTATTTAATTAGTATTGATCAAGAATTAATCTAGGATTAATTAAGTGATCAAAAGAAGACTAATTAAATATATGGGTTGATTGTGTAAATCATCCATACTTGTATAGTGGGCTAATGCTCCATGGATAATCAAGTTGGGCTAAAACCCATAGGATGGTCCATGGATGCTCCATGGTGTATTTGTACCCATGGATCATGGAAATGAAAGGCCATGTCTATTAGGGTTTACATGGTGTAACCCTAACTATATAAGCATCTTATTCTTGACCAAAATCGGCCACTAGTGTGTGAAGGAAAAGGGCTAGCTGATTTCATGAGTTGTAGAACTCTCTCAAGCTATTCCAAGTGTTTTGGTGATTGTGATTCCATTTGAGGTGTCACACTTGGGGCACTAGGCACTCAAGCTTCATGAATACTTTCTACATGAAAGAGGTATGTATTCTATCTTATTATATTCATTGTTTTATATGCTAGATTAGGATAATACCTTGGATATTCATATTTGCATGTATAATAGAGAAAATATAGATCCAAGGTATTTAGGGTTGCATGTACACTTAGGAGTGTTAGAATGCTCATAACCCAACACCAGTATGTGCAGTATGTGATTATGCATGGTATGTGGTAGGGTGGGGAACTCACTAAGCTTCGTGCTTACGATTTTCAGTTTTGTTTTCAGGTACTTCCGGTAGCGGAGGGAGGAGCTCGGGGTGATCGCATGGCACACACCATAGATTAGACAGCTTGGGAATGTTTACTCTGATAATGAACATGTGTTTTGAAAACTTATACTCAGATTATGTATTGGAATGATATCTTTGCTTAAAGTAATGTTTTATTAAAAGAAATTTTTGGTCTTGAATTTTGGGACGTTACAAGTAGCCGTAATGGGAGGCTATAAGTGCCCTTAAATAGGCTCCAAACCCGGGGGATTAGGGTTTCATTAAACAGTGTGGACTCGCCGAGTCCGGACATGAACCCGAATGAACATCCGCGACAATACTCAGCGAGTCTTGGCTCCAACTCGCCGAGTTCCTCCACAAACTCCAAAATAATAAAATAAAATAATATACCTGGGAATCCGGATGTTACAATCCACGTCGTGGATATCTACTACACGACGTAGAAAGGAATAAGTTTGAAGATAAGTGCACGCAAAGTTGGAATCCTTACTCGATAAGGATTTGTCTATGTCCACGACGTGGAACACTAATCCAGGACGTGAAGGCTAATCTTATGACGAATATAAATAGGACTTGATCCCTACGGTTTTGGAGGTTGGCTAGTCCTAGAGAAGTTCCAGAAGTCGAAAATCAGAAGGAGAAAAGGCTTGGAAACTGGTTTGCATACCAAGGAAGAAGGAAGAATTCATAATTAACTTTATATATTTGTATTTTTAATGTGTTTTTGATTATGTATCGTATGTGTTTATTTGTTAGCATGTCCAGCTAAACTAATTGCTTCTGTTAGCTAGATGAAGCTGGAACTCATGGTTTTATTTAATTAATCTAGACTTTGCTTGTTGGTTATGTCTTGTGTTTGATTGGTTTACGTAATATGCTTGATTTGTTAATTTAATTGCTTAAACTTCTTATTTTGTGTAGTTAATGACCATTATTCTGCATGAATTTGAACACCTAATAATTTAGTGAACATTAGATTATTAGAGCTAAGATTGAACCAATCTTAGTTAAGGAATTGAATTAATAAATTAGCCTGTGCTAGAGAACTCGTGTCATGACCATAATTAGTGTTTGTTAATCCAATCTTACATAGCTCTAATATTATTCAACAATTAATTATGTGTTAAATTATGTGTGACCATACATAGACCTATGTAATGCCCGCAGATCTGGGCTGGTCAATTCAAAGACAATGAGCATCAAAAATAAGTTTTTGATGGGAGATTATTTAGAAGTATTAATATTAACCAAGTTATAGTATATGTTACAAGGGTTCTGTACATATAAAGAACGTCGAAATCCGAGTTTTAACGAAGAAGTTATGGTCCGTCGAAGTTTTACGGTGAAACCGACACAACATCGCGTAACGTAAAAAATAAAATTTTGATAAACTAATTTTTAGCCTTAGATATCTAAATGAAAGTTTAAATATACGTTAAACAAAGAGTGTGCATCAAAAAGAACGTTAAAATCTGAATTTGTACGAGGAAGTTATGATTTTTCTAAGATTTGGCATAACAATGCATAACCCGAAATTCGAATTTTATATCGATCGATTTTTGGCCAACGCAACCTAAATGAGAATTGAAGATCTCATTATTAGTAGCGCAACGGTAAAAAGACAAATGAAAACGGACGTCGGATGAAGAAGTTATGAATTTTTAACGGACTTTTCCTGTCCCGGCCTGTTAAAAGTATAACTTTAAAAATAAAGTCAAAATTAGCCGAAATAGTATAAATGAAAGTTGTAGAGTACGTCTCCGCCTACGCGTGGATATAAAGAGCGTAAATAACAGAGCTCGTATGAACGGGTTACAAATTATAATAACATATTTATGTATTAAAATAAAGTATAAATCATATATACGTACATATATATATATATATATATATATATATATATATATATATATACACATATGTTTATATCATTAGAAAGTTATCGACGATGCGGTCATTATAAGACTAATGTCGAATACTTTCGACATTAGTTTAGTACAAATATCGTTAAATATATTAAAAATAGTATTATAAAGGGGTGTTTAGTTGTTTATATAACTATAAGGTCATTAAGTAACTATGAAGGTAGTTTTTGAAAATTCAATTACTATAAATAAGAGCCTTGGGCTCTCATATTTCTTGCATCATTCCCTTGATTCAAGAGTCTTTCTCTTCTTATCCCCCGAACATTTAAGTCCCTCGTGATTTGACTTCTCTTTTTGTAGTTTTAGTATAGTAAGGTGAGCGCTGCACGAATCTCTCTTAGAAAGATTCAACGACGAAGTTCTCCCCCTGCAGAGCCCGACTCCTAGCTAAAACTCCATTGTAAGTAAGTTATGCTTACCTTATTTTGATATACCTTATATTATTAGTATTGTTATTATGAACCTATAATAAATATTTGGGCTATTATTATGACTTATATAAGTGTCGTTATAATATCTTTTTAACTACTCACAATACGGGGAATCTGGTTTAAAGGACCGCATAGGGTTGTTGGATTTCAGAAGTGTTATATGCCAAAATGGTCCTACCCTCCGGTATTTTATGTTTGGCCCCTGTCTGTACATAGTGGTTGGAAAATATTGTTTAAACACTTATATAATAATAATAATAAAACTAATAATTAGTCACGGTAAATATTAGACTAAAATCTAGTGGTAATAATAATAGGTTTCGTCGAAAGAAATTATTTTTAAGAAGCGAAGCGCTGTTTGAGTTCGGAATCACCACCTTTACATGTGAGTGCATAGTTACTTTCATCTTAAATATAGATATGAAGTATTTTATATAAATTACGTGCTACGTGTGCATATTATCTGTATACTTGCTATCTATGCTGGATGAACGATTTTATACATGTTTTAAATGATTTAAATTGTATATGTATTTTACATCTACAAAATATGTTGGGTAAAACAAGGGTAGATTAGAGACGAGATAAATGATGAGCAATGAAAGATGAGATGAATGATGAGTGATGATACATGAGCGGTAAATTATGGTGAGAAGCGATTACCTAAGAGATGAGCCAAGGTGAGAAGCGATGACCTAAGAGATGAGCCAAACAATGACCTAAGCAATGAGCCAAGCGATGACCCAAGCAATGACCCCGTCATCTAGCAGAGTATGGATGACAACCACTGACTATTCTAGACAGTCTAGTGGAACACTAGCAGGCTCGCAACCTGTAGGTGTTGTGAACGATGTGTTCACCCAGTGTACTCTAAACCCTGGCGACTATGCGACTTAGTGCCTGTTGTATAAACCCTGACGACTATGATACTTAGTGCCTAAACCGTGGCGACTATGCGACTTAGTGTCTGTCGAGTAAACCATGGCAACGATGGATTTCGTGCCAATTCCTTAGGATGATCCTTAGAAATGAATGAATGAGGAATAGCTGAATCTTAGGGTAGATCCTTAAGAGTAAAGAAGATAATAGGGATTGGTAATTGAGTTGATTGTTTGATGCTTAACATAATAATTATATTATTGTGGGTTCAAAACCCTAAGTTCTGTTTATACTTATGTTTCTGTATTGACGATGACATCCCAAATGTTTTAAAATGGATAAAAATACATTTCTTCAGAAATGATTTGATAACGTATTTTTCATGTTTTTTTGGGAACAAATTCTGCAACATTTTTATTAAAAAAAAGGTACTCTGATATTTATAAAGCATAAACAAAATCGGTCTTTTCTGGCTGTGAAAATGGGGATGTCACAACCTACATGAATTAATTGATAATTAATAAATTTAGAGCTACATTGCTAATAATGTTTTAATTAGTAACCAACAATAATTGTCATAACTAATTTATAAACCCTTGAGGGAAAGTTGATTCGAACTAACAGAAGTGTTTCGTTTATTGATTGAATTGTGTTAAGAAATTATGTTCATCTAAACTTGAAAAATTAGATAAAACCACTACTTTACTAGGAAATTAGGTTAATTTAATAGTAGGTAAATTAATTAGTTAAAACCGTTCCCTGTGATCAACACCTGACTTACCCAAACTATTCTATAATCCGACTAGGTACACTGCCTAGGTGCATTTCAACTAGTTAAGTAGTTAGGTTATAAATTTTAAATTAGTAGGTACTTTTGTGCACATCACCAACTAACTATAAAGAAGCGATGATAGGACCTATGGGTGCTAAATGGAAAGAGACAATGTATAACGAGATCTAATCCATGTATGATAACCAGGTGTGGACTTTGGTTGATCATATACCCAGTCAAAAGACAGTGGGCTGTAAATGGATCTTCATGAAGAACACCGACATGGATGGTAATGTATAAACGTTCAAGGCCAGACTGGTTGCGAAGGGCTTTACTCAAACCCAAGGGGCTAGCTATGATGATACCTTTTTGCTAGTTGCCTATATGTAATGCCTGATTCCTGTTACACATTTAATTACAATTTATTCACTTTTGTAGAGCAACTCGACGAGTTGGGAGACCCAAACTCGTCGAGTAGAAACCATAATTGACGCGGGATTTTAAGTCACTTACTCGACGAGTTAAGAGCCTCGACTCGACGAGTAGGGCTACCAGGATGAAACCCTAATTTCAGGGTTTTGCACTCTATTTAAGCATCTTAATCCCCTTATGCCAGTCTCATTTACATCCTCCAAGTCCTAAAACCTTAGCCACGAAACCCTAGAGCCTTGTGTGAGCTTGTGAGACCTTTTTTTAGAGAAAACTTGTGCTTTTGAAGCTTGTGGAAGAAGAGGAAGCCAAAGGACTCAAGAAGAAAGGAGTAGATCTAGAAACTACACTTCATTTGCAACATTTTTTGGGTAAGCAAGTCTCAAACTTGCTTAATGATTTATTAGATCTCTTCATTTCACTTTTATGGGGTTTTTGGTCCAAGAATGTTAGCTTTTGGTAAATGGACGACCTAAGTGGGTATTCTCCCAAGATCCAGGACCTTGAAGGGTTGTTATGGCGTAAAGGTGCAAACTTTATGGCCATTGGAGCCTCATGCAAGCTCTAAGATGTCATTTTGGCCTTTTAAGCCCCAAAAGGCCATGCATGGAGATCAAGGCAGAAACTTTATGTGTTCAAATGATGTCTAAGGCCTAGATCTCTGTTTGTATGCTATAGTTTGGAGTATGGATGACTTGTGGACCAAAATCTAAGTCCTAGAGAGTTGGGGTTTAAGCTAAACCCGTCAAATAAGGGTATTAATGGGTAAAGTTGGAAAAGTTACCCTTAAAAGAACATTTTCAATGTATATGAGAAGCAAGAAGCTTAGATATGAAGAGTAGGGGCTTAATCCTTTAAGATGGACCAAACAGACTGAGGAACTCGTCGAGTCCATATAGGAACTCGACGGGTTGATTCGTTATGTCCCGATTCCGAATATGGTAGAACTCGACGAGTCTGAGGATGACTTGACGAGTTGACTCACTTTATCGTGACTGTGAGTAGTCAGGGAACTCAGCGAGTCAGGGGGATGACTTGACGAGTTGGATTGCGATTTCAAGGTTTTGGATGTATAGAACTCGACGAGTTGATGGGTCAAATCGGTGAGTTGAGTCAACCTCGAACATTGACTTTGATCAGAATGTTGACTTTGAACGGGGGTAAAATGGTCATTTTACCCTAAGATTTTGACTAAGTGTTATTGTGATAATGATAGCCAGGGAGTCGTTTGAGCAGTCGTCGGAGATTCCTTACGCAAGATTTCACAGTTAGCTTTGCGAGGTGAGTTTTCTCCTATAGGAATGGGTCCAAGGCACCAAGGTCGGTCCGTTTATGTATGTTAGTATGTTCCAGACTAAGGTCCGATGCCGGGCGGGGCCTGATGTAGGTTTATATGTTTTCCGGGTTTCGATCCGATGTCGGGGTAGTACCCGAAGAATATTAGTATGCTTGATTTCTTTGTGATTCTTGCATGTGTTTGTATTTGTATGTTTTTGAACTACGATCTGATGTTGGGGTGGTTCCCGAGGAATGTTTGTATGCTTCCGGATTTTGGTTCGATGCCGTGCGGGGCCCGGGGAATGTTTATATGTATATAATTAGATGATTATGCTCATGTTATGTGTATGCCGAGCTTTGCTTGATGCCGGGCGGGGCCCAATGCCGAATGCAGTCAGATGCCGGGTGGGGCCTAATGTATGTTAAATGTGTTTATGTGTACAGGATGTGATAGTTTAGGGAGACTCACTAAGCTTTGTGCTTACAGTTTTCAGTTTTGGTTTCAAGTACTTCCGCTAGTAAGGGGAAGAGCTAGGGATGACTACATTGCACACACCACAACGTTTAGCCTAGGAGGATTACTTTGATATTTATACATGTGACTTTGATACAATATTTTGATGTGATGTTTGAGATACTTTTATTTATGTTTTTATGATATAGTTTGGGGCTACATGGTATTATTTATAAATTAAAAATGAAATTTTTGGACCGTATTTTTGGGATGTTTCACAATATCAAGTCAATTAGAGTAATTCTTGTCATAGTTGCCTTTCATGATTATGAAGTATGACAAATGGATGTTAAACTGCTTTCCTTAATGGTAAGATGACTGAGGATGTTTACATGGCTCAACCAGAAGGTTTTAAACATGCCAACCACCCTAATAAGGTGTGTAAGATTGATAAGTCTATATATGTATTTAAACAAGCATCTCACACCTAGAATATTTTCTTTCATTAAAAGGTCAAGGAGTTTGGATTTTCTAGAAGTGAGGATGAGTTTTATGTGTATGTCAAATCTAGTGGGAGTGTAGTGACCTTTTCTATTTTTGTATGTTCATGACATACTCCTTTATACGAAACAATGTTCCAACTTTGCAATAAGTGAAGTCTTTTCTTGGAAAGTATTTCGCTATAAACTATCTAGGTCAGAAACGTACATTCTTGGAATAAGGATTTACATGGATAGACAAAGACGTTTGTTAGGACTTAACTAGAGTACTTACTTGGATAAAATATTGAAACAGTTTAATATGGAGAATTTCAAGAAAAAGGATTTACCCATGCACCATACTGTCAAGTTGAGCAAGGCTCAATGTCCTAGTAGTGATAAAGAAACAAATGCAATGAGCCGAGTCTCATATGCTTCGACTATAGGATCAATCATGTATGTTATGAATTGTACTCACCCTGATGTAGGTTATGCTTTGTGTAACATCCGGATTCCCAGGTATATTATTTTATTCTTTTATATTGAATTTTTGGAGAGAAACTTGGGGAGTAGGAGCCCCGACTCGCCGAGTAGGATCGCGATTGGAGTGGTTTGATTAATGAGGGACTCGGCGAGTCCATAAGTGGACTTGGCGAGTCCACGCTGTTTAATAAAACCCTAATTTCTCGGGTTTGCACCCTATTTAAAGGCCCTTATGGCCGTCATTTGTGGCCACCAGTCTAGTGAGAGAAACCCTAGAGTGCTGGAGCGTTTTGAGAGAGAGAAGAAGCCATTCTTGACCTTTGTGGTGTTGTTTAGCAAGAAGAAGGAGGTTCTAGCCAAGGGAAAGCAAAGGAGGTTGCTATTATGAGGATTTGAAGCTAAAACCATTTCATTTGAGGTATTACTTCGACCCTTCTTCTGTTTTGGGAAAGATAGATGGTTTTAGGGTTTCTTGTGCCCTTGTCTAAGTCGATTGGAGGTCCAAATAGTCCCATCTGGTGATGAGACTTTGGATCTGGATCCATAGAGGTCCAGAGAGCCTTATTCTTCAAGCTTTATGAAGAACAATGGAGGTCATGACCTTGGGTTAAGGTATTTGGGGCTAAATCATCATATATGGTCATATGGTTGTTGCATGTGCATCAAGATTGAGACTTTACGTGATTATAGTGCTTGGAAAGGCCAGATCTATGGATTAAAGGAACAGATCTGACCTCAGAAGGTTGTTTGAGTAAGTGCATGACATGTACTCGCCGAGTCCTTGGGAGGACTCGACGAGTTGAGTTGGGTTGCCCCGCGACTCGCGATCTGTGTCAACTCGTGGAATTTAGGGTTGACTCAGTGAGTCAAGGGAGAACCAGGGGCGAAGAGGACATGCGTGTACTCGCCGAGTCACCTTAGTCCACTCGGCGAGTAGGATCAGTTGTGATCGTTGACTTTCGTTGACCTTTAGGATTTCGGTCAACAGTTGGACTTTTGAGTCAAGGTGGGGTAAAATGGTCTTTTACCCTTCTGAAGGATCATAGGAGGGGGTTTAATCTAGCCTTTGAGAGCCATTATTTATTGAGGATATTTTGCATGTGATTAGGCGGGGGCTTGACTAATAGATTCATGTGCGAGATCATCTGAGATACCCGAGGTGAGTCTTCTCACTATACTGTACCTGGATGGGTACCTATGTGTGACCAGAAGGTCTGGTATGCTATGAGATATATGCATTGTATGCTATGAGTTGCCTGTTTCGTATGCGCTATGTATGTGATATGTATGTTATGCTTGATATGGGCCAGAAGGCATTATGATATGGGCCGGAAGGCATTATGATGTGGACTGGAAGGTCAAGGAGTTATGGGCCGGAAGGACGACACGGGTAGGAGTGGAAGGTTTACCGGGTTGGGATGGAAGTCCCCTGAGACACATAGACCGGAAGGTCGTGTGGAGTATGGCCTGGAAAGGCGTATGTGTGTAAGTGGTATATTGGGGAACTCACTAAGCTTCTTGCTTACAGTGTTTATGTGTAATGTGTTGCAGGTACTAGTGAGGACCGTGGGAAGGTGCTGACATGACTCGTACACACACACACAGGCGGATTTGGATATGTTTGATCTTGGGATTGATATGTTTTGTATTATGACCATGTTACATTGGATTCTATGGTTTGTCTTGAATGAAATTATGTTTTAAAGAAATGAAAAATTGTTTTAAAAATTTACGTTGTTACACTTTGAGCATGGTTAGCCGATATCAAGGGAATCTTGGCGCATCTCATTGGACAACAATGAATAACATACTTAAGTATTTGTGGAAAACCAAAGATATGGTCTTAGTTTTTGGTGGCAAGGATGAACTTAAAGTGAGCGGTTATACTTTATAGTGATGCCAATTTTCAAACGAATCGGTATAATAGTTATTTGCAATCTGTCTGGATATTCATATTGAATAGTGGAGCAGTAACTTGGAAAAGTTCCAAGCAGCAAACGGTGACTGATTCTATTTGTGAATCAGAGTACATTACAACAAGTGAGGTGACAAAGAAAGCAACTTGGTTAAAGAATTTCATTGGAGACCTTAGAGTTGTTCCATTAATCCAATAGCACATGGAGATTTTACATGAAAACGAATGTGCGGTTATTTTGACAAATGAACCCAATGATCATGGGAGATCAAGACACATCGAAAGAAAATACCATTATATCGGACATCAAATTGAAGAAGGCAAACTCGTGGTGAATCGGGTATCATCAGAGAATAATTCTGTCGATATTCTCACAAAGGGGTACTTCATTTTAGAATGTACAAAATCATATTTTTGTTAAATGTTAAATCATTTACAATCCCAAAAGACAACATATCATCTACAATATATCAATCGATTCTAGTTTGAAAAATAACCGAAAAACCGAAACTGGACCCGCGACCAACGGTTTGGTTTCCGATTCATATAATATAGCAAAACCAGTTCTGGTTCCGGTTCCGGTTCCGAACCGGTCCGATTCTAAAACTCATTCCTACTTGTTTCGGGTAGATCATTGTTGTTTTCTATTATGACTATTTTTGAAAATTTGCTTATTTTTAAATGACAAAACTGCAAAAATGGTCCATGCGATATGCATTTTTTGGGGTTTTAGTCCAAACCCCGAATTTTTTTGGCTTCGTGGTCCTTTTAACCATGTTTGTACGTAAATTTGGTCTCTCATAAAAAATGATTGTAATGCTCTTCTGATGTATTTTTTATGTTTTTTATTTAATTTAAATGAAAAAGAACATAAATAAATAATTTGGGCCCACATCTCTCTCTCTCTCTCTCTCGGATGGGAATCCGTTGCTTTTGTTGTTGAATTATCATCTCCTGGACTTTCTTTTTGAACTCTTCTTGTTTTGTTCTTCCTCTTTAATTGTTGCAGATTCATGAGTTAATGTGCTCGATTCAAGAAATTTATAAAAGGTACAAGTGTTGTAACTTATAAGTGAACTTTCTTCATGAATTGGGAGGTAGCCTTGAGTGTTCGTCTTTTCCATCTACTGCCTCTAAAACTTGAAGATGATGAATCCGTTTCTTCTGCTTTAACAAAAATTTCATGGCAGAGTTTTTAGATGATGATCAACCAACCTCCCATGGCTGCCATCAAGTGAAGAACACAACCCTAGATTTTCTGCTGTAAGTAAGAGATTGGATGGGTTGAATGAAGTAGAAGAGAATCGTTTTTCAAGATTGTTGTTTGTCGAGTTCATCCTCATTTGAATCTGGTAATGTGAGAATATTCTCGAAGGCCTTGACCAAATGCAAAACTCTTCCAGATCCAGGTTTAGGAATTGTCTTTCTTGCTTCATCCAACAATTTCTCCGTTCTCCTCTTATTACCGGACATCTCAAAAACGTCATTTTCTTCGGATTTTCCTTGAAGACCTATAGGCAAACTAGGGTTTTCTTCTTGAACAGAAACTTCAGTCCGATTGAAAAACCCTTTCTGAGAAGCCCTAAGAGTCTCATAAGCAACACACAAACATTTTTCTGAATTACCACTAGCCTTACACTTACAATCTACTGAAATCGGGGTTTTATCCTTGTCTCTCTTCGAATTCTTCTTCGCCACCACAAACTTACTCTCCCGAATCTTGTTCTTGGGAGAAGGCGAAAAGATATGATTAGGTTTTTTCATCGCCGATTTCTGGACTTTAGTTGCTGATTTAAGTGATGGGGAATTCAAGGCTTTCAGATTAGGGCTAGTAACGTTAGGGTTTATATTCTCTGGTAGCTTTGACTTGCTGGAATGCTTCGACTTCGATGATGTCAGTGGCACTGCTCCGGCGTTCTTGCTGTTCGGTTCCATCGGAAAATCGTCGGAATAAGGAGGAGATTAGTTGTAGAGAGAGATGACGGGGCTTATGGGATTCAATTTATCGGAGGGGGGGGGGGGAGAGAGAGAGAGAGAGAGAGAGAGAGAGAGAGAGAGAGAGAGAGTATGTGGGCCCCTATTTTTATATTTTATATATAAATATTTATAGGAAAAAAAAGAAAAATGGAAAATAAATAAAATAAGAGCAATTTAGTCTTTTCAGTTTACCAAAAGACCAAAATCACAAACAAACTATTTTAGAAGGACCACCAATAAAAAAAATCGTGGTTTGGACTAAAACCCCAAAAAATTATATACCATAGGGACCATTTTTGCAATTTTGTCTTTTTAAATAAATATTAGAAAGTGATAAATGAGATTAGTCTATTTTTATTTTCATAATTAAAATTAAAAATTTATAGTAATTCATAAAAGGATTAATATAAAAAACTGATAATATCTTTACCATCTTGTGCTAAGAGGTGACATACTTACCGCTACGCAAAGCAAGGGTATAACTTTCTTTTAACGGATAATGGTGGCACAAATCTAATAGGTAGAAACGTTTCTCTATCGTCAAGTTCACGGAAAAACGATTGAATCTAGGGTTTTGTGATTATCGGAGAGAACGAGAAAAATGGAAGGTCCGATCAACGGAGGAATGTTGTACCACGAGGTACAAGAGTCGAAACTGTGTGCCGTCCATTGCGTCAACACGGTGTTGCAGGGACCTTTCTTCTCCGAGTTCGATTTGGCTGCTCTGGCCTCTGATCTTGATCGGACGGAGCACCAGATGATGTTGGAAGGATCCGCCGCTTCCGGAGGAGATGCTTTCCTGTCGGAGGAGTCGCATAATGTCTCTATGGATGGCGATTTCAGTATCCAGGTCAGTTTAATCCCGACATCTTTTAATCTTTCTTATTACTGTATTGAGATAAGATTAGTATATATTCATATAAACTTCAATGATGGGACTTGTGATGGTTTATGATACCAAATTGCCAATTATCCTCGTAGAAAGATATAGTTTTCAATATCAAGTTAATTTTGATTAATCACATTTACCGCATATGTTTCTCTTATTGGGCCACCCGGCGTTCTTCCATTCCTTAGTTTTTTAAGGCTACACGATACAGCTTTTCTTGATTCTGTATTGTTCTTCCTTCATTCATGTGTAGATGTCTGATTTCAATGTTACAGTCTAAACAGATTACCAATTTTGTCAATAAGTTATCAAACTTGTCTACAAAGGAACGTTACATTCTAACCAAATTGTGTTTATATGAAATGTATGATGTATTAGTGCTTAATAGATGTTCCAAAGTTGCTAAAAGTACATAACTTTTTTGCTTAGAGTTATCTGTTGAAAGTGTGGAAGACGCCCATGATTTTGTATCTTGAACAATGATACGATAGTGGAAATGAGATTTTTTGAGAGGCTAGAACCAAAAATTTAGTTATATAGTGGCTTATGAAATATAGAAAAGATGGTTTTTTTTGATGCTGATACTTGCTAAAATATAAAGGTTTTCCAAATTTTATAGATGTACTTTCAATTTTTCTAGTGAAGAAATATTTATATGCAAACTTGGATTGATATATCTATGTATATGTATGTATGTATATATGGTTGTATATCTTTATCTATATATGTATATTAGATACTTTAAATTCATACACCCCTCTGTGACAAAGGTGAAAACATTACCTTAGATCTCATCTACAAGTATCAATATCAAATGCCACTGAATCATTTGTTATGTTATCTGATAAAAGTGAACAGATCCTTTTCTGATTGTTTATGCCTCTATGGTACCAAACTCGACTATTTAAACCTTTATCATATATCAACTTGAAATTTCTAAAGGTTTAATTGTAGTGTAATTTATAGGTTTATTCCTGAATTGGCTCTAAGAGGTTAAGTAGACTTTCATTACTCAAGTATTTTGTTATAATTTTGATGATTATTTTGGAGTTATCAGACGTTTTTACTCGAGTCTCATACTGAAATGTTCTCTAGTTTTGTGAACTTTTGTTCATATGCTCAAAGCCAATTTAGAGATAAAATAAAAACCCCCTATTATAATGTAAGTGGAAACAAGTAGTTTTATTTATTAATTCAAAGAAAACTTCAATTTAAATTAATTAAAATGCAAGTTTATAAACTTCAACAAAACAACTTTAGTCCCAAAAGTTTATAAAAGTTGTATTTTCAATTAATCTAAATTAAAGTTTTCTTTAAAATAATAAATGAAACAACTTTTTTAATATACAAGGCCAGCTCTGAGATTTTTACAAACTGAGGCGATGAACCTTCAGGCCTCATTTAAATTCCCATATGACAATGCGGATCAAAGGGAATGGTTTTGAAGGCTTATAAGTTATAACAGTTATAAGATAAACATTTGGAAATCTCCAGAAAAGTCCCAATGTTTTGTGCCAGTTTACGAAATAGCCCCAAATTAATTTTTTTTTACGAAAAAGTCCTAAAAACTAGTAAAAGGTTGCATTCTGACCATTTTCTCCCGGTTATAGCCAGTAATAAATTAATTTGGGACTATTTTGTAATCTGGCAAAAAAAATTGGGACTTTTCTACAAAAACCTATATTTTTATTATTTTATTAAAAAGACAAATAAATATATGAAAAAGAACTTAGGGTAATAACATAAAAGGTTTGTAACAAGGGCAAAAATGAAAAAGAACTTTGGGAAATTTTGGACATTAACAAACAAAAAATCGTCACAAGGACAAAACCCATAAGGGGTCCCTTTTCCACTTTTTAATTTTGTCCCTGTCCCACTTTTTGGTCTAGTCGTATGACAAACACAGTACAACTTGTCCTTGTCCTGTGACCTGTATATCTAAAAAAGGAAATATTTGCAGGTTCTACAAAAAGCATTAGAAGTGTGGGACCTACAAGTAATCCCCCTCCACAGTCCCGTAGCCGAACCCGCACAAGTCGACCCGGAACTCGAAAACGCGTTCATCTGCCATCTCCAAGACCACTGGTTTTGCATAAGAAAAGTCAACGGCGAATGGTACAACTTTGACTCCCTATACGCAGCCCCCGAACACCTCTCGAAATTCTATCTTTCCGCTTACCTCGACACCTTAAAAGGCTTCGGATGGAGCATTTTCTTAGTCCGTGGGAACTTCCCTAAGGAATGTCCCATCACCTCTGGTGAAGCCTCTAACGGCTACGGACAGTGGCTGTTGCCGGAAGACGCTGAAAGGATTACCAAATCCTGCAATTCCGGCAACCGCCACCAACAACACCACCGCGACCCACCCACTCCGGTCGCGGTGGAAGATGATGATTTGAATGCGGCCATTGCCGCTAGTTTGAGGGAGAATAGCGGCGGTGGTGGTGAGGTTGGGATCTCTGGGAACGACGATGATGATTTGGAGGCTGCGATTGCTGCTAGTTTGGCGGTGAATAATGTTGCACCGCCTTCGCCGGTGACGTTGGCTGTGCCGGCGGCGGCGGCTGGTTGTGGAGGTGCGTCGGAAAGCGAAAGTAAGGATAGCGGGTTACAAGATAAGTGACGGGAGAGTTGGATGTAGAAAAAAGGTATGAAAGAGTTGTGTTTTGTTGGTTTTAACTGTGTGCATTACACACACTACTTTCATTGGAAAAGTTTTTTTTTTTTTTTTTTTTTTTTTTTTTTTTTTTTTTTTTTTGAACATTTGGTTTGTTGTAAAGACATGTGAAAATTTGTTTTACTTTTGGTTCATGAAAGTGTAAAGACGTTGGGTTAAGAAAATAAGGTGGAGTATTACTGAATTTTTGTGTTCTTTATTTGCATATGTATTAATTTAGTGTTCACATACTTATAATTAAATTTATTTGTTTCACTTGTAACAAAAGTGATGATGAAAGGATAATATAAGTAAACCTATATATTTGTTAATTACTTAAATAATCAAAATATGATAAAGACAAACAAATGGCTACATGTTTATTAGAACTTCAAATTCAAACAACATAATCAATCATATTATATTACTATTCTTTCTATAATCCGTTTTTTTTAATGTTAAATTACGATTCGTTGTGTTTAGTAAATAATTCTTATCTTATTTGGTTTTCAAGAAATTGAGCTACACCAATATGGAAGTGGAAGACGAAATTCAACTTACCCTTTTTACTTGGATAAAACAATACGTAGAGCCAAAATCCAGTGTTTAGATTGGTTTGTTTGATCTTTGAAAGTCATACTGTTACAGCTAGCATCTTGATAGCTGTTCCTTTTTTGTGTTAAATACAAAATCCATCCGTATTGGAAAACAATATAAAAATAAAATAAAAAGTAAATAGGGTTATTATATGTTTGGAAGGGTGGACACCTACTTACCAAGAAGCTACAAATCGCTGGTACTCCAGCCTTCAACTTACATTATTCGCTAAATCATTGCTACCATTCCACCAACTCTAACGCCCACACGTTTACACCTTTTTCCATTTTTTATCCCTTATTTTAATTTTACTTGTTAGGTTTACAATAAATACCCTAACATTTAAATTTATCATCAAAAAAAAAGCCAACAAGGTAAATTTAAAGTTATTGCTTTCTAAGTATAGTGTACACACCACCGTGAGATGAAGTGTCCATTGTGGTGGTGCGGTGAACATCACACTGTCTGGTGTGCGGTGGTGCAGTGAGGTCCCCTGCACAAGAAGAAAGCCCCCCCCCCCCCCCCCCCCCCCCCCCCCCATTCTTCACTTTATCTATGTATTTTACTTTCGGCCCCCAAACTCGAATGTTCAAGCTCCGTCACTGAAGCACCGAGCATCTTTTTTTCTTTTTCCATGCTTCATACGGTACAACATTTCATTGATATATATTTTGAAGAATTGAGACGTGACAATTTTCAATTGGTAAAAGGATAGAAAAAAATGAGGCAAACAAGAAAAAAAAAGGTAATAAAAAATAATGTAAAATACCCATCTCAAGTCTCAACCTAACAATTTTTTTTACTAGTGGCGTATTTAGATGGGTCATGATTGGGGGATATTGAGGTATTGGCGATACTTAAGTTTACCATAAATTCTTTTATAATTGTGCATTAGATATTTATTTTGCAACCATATGCTATATTATCTTGTTCCCTAGACTGAATTGCTTGTATCCATGCTTTGACTTTTGAATATGTTTGCGTTCTAATATTCAAATGTGTGAGCGTCCACACTGCGTCGATGGTGAGCGCACTTGCTTATATCAAAGATCAAAGTGGATTACAACAAAATATTTAGAGTATGTTTTGCAAAACTTGTTTGAATCTAAGAATATGATATTTAGAAGTTGTAGCTTTTATTTATGTTAGAAGTGTTTGGTTAAAAGAATGTAAAGTTTTAAAGGGAAAATATCAAAAAAAAATCTTAAGTTTTATACACCTATTTGACAAAAGCCTTATTTTTTTGTTAGGTAAAAAACATAAACCAAAAGGCTTTTAGCCGAACGATATCAGGTGATGCCCTCCCTCTTTGAAGTCGAGGGTTTAAGTCATGTCGTGGACATATGTGAATTTAGGTGTTAATTTAAGAGTAAATTATATATTATATTTGTTGGTTCAAAAAAAATATAAAAACCATAAATTTTTAGAAAATCTTTTCTTTTTAATCTATCAACCGGTCATCCCTATTTTTTTGAAAATGAAAGGTTTTTTGAAAATTTATGGTTTTTATCTAAAAAAAATTAGTTCCACCAAGTGTATAAACCTTGAGACTGTTTTGGTATTTATCTTTTTTTTTTGTCAAACGGATTTATATACACAATTACACAAATGATATTTGTATATCTATATTTTACAAAACATATTGTATGTATAAAATATTTATTTTATGTGTAAAAAATGTTTTTTTATGTAAAAAAGTATATTTTTATGTATTTAGGTATGTATAAAAATCGTATTTGATATATAAATCGTCTTTTGTATGTATTTATGTGTACAAATTGTATTTTATATATAAATTTTATTCGTATACCTATATATTAGAAAGCATATTTTATGTATAAAATACCAAAAAAGTCTCAAATTTTACACATTTGGTTGGAAAAAAATCATAACTTTTTTTTAGGTAAAAACCATAAGTAAAATGAAATGTTTTCATCTAAAAAAATAGTTAGAGTTTTTAATAATCAAGTGTGTAAACTTGAGACTTTTTTGGTACTTCCCCAATTTTAAAAACATAAAATTATATAAAAACTAAAAACTAAAAGTTCATAAAACTGAAAAATATAAAATTCTACAGAAGAATTCATGTTGGAAAGGGGTTTACCACAATGAGACCTTTTATGTTTTTTTTTTGTTTATTTTGGTAATGGTGGGATTTTACATCGCCACAAAGGATGTTTTAGCTACAGAGTAGTTTAAATGTGTGGAAATCAGATTCAGAGCATGTTATGATGCTTTAATCTTTGATATATGGTCTTACGAGAATATAAACAAGCTTGTTCCCATTTTACATTGTTTTTATTTGACTTCTAGTTTTGAAGATAAATATGTAGAAACTGAGTTTATATGGGACTGATATTCACATAAAGGAGGTATGAATATCTTTTGGTGCTACGGGGTATGTCCGAGTTTATTACCCTTTATTCTATAGGTAATATGGCCAGGGAAGATGACACTTTTAAATACATTTGGGAAAAATACTTCCAATTGAAAATTCAAAATGTTTTTTATTGGATGTCATTATTTAGTCTTAAAGATAGTGTTGGGATTAGTTGGAATTTACTTGTAACATCCAAAAAGTTACTTTAAAAGTTTTCAAAATTAAAGTATGACATTTCCAAAAATAAGGGTTCCATCCATAACAATGTAAACCACAGTATCACAAAAACATCGTCAAATGCGGAAGCTAAGTTCTTGTTTTGCAATCAAACACAAAAGATAAACATAAAAGGATACCATGCCCTTAGAATGTACATATATCCTAATCAAACCAACTTCTTGCCCTTCATACCTTAAGGACCTGAAACTAAAACATAAAGTAGCAATTGTAAGCCTACGAATTAGTGAGTAATCACAACACTTATCCATTATACATATTATATGCATTTCTCATCATACACATAAACATAAATAGTAATCACATATAACTAAATAATATGATAACATACTAGCCTAACTAACCCCTGTCCATTGGATTCCTTCTGAGAGGTTTATTTCTAGTTGACCTAATATTGACCATTTCCCTTTGAGAGGTCTATCATGGTGGTACATCCTCCTGATTCAACTAGATTCTCTCCAAGAGGTCTATCTCTAGTTAACATACATAAAAATCATCTGTATAATAAGTAAGTTCGTGAGAGATCACCTGAATGACTAATAAGGTAATCCACATTGAGCTAAGCGATACCGATATTGCCTCGAACCACTACACAATAATTAACTCTAATTCAATAATTAAGGTATAATATCTAACTTTCCTTTATAACAAGTCTTTCTCTTTATAATCCTTTTAATAAGGAAAAAGACCATTTTGCCCTCAATCCATGATCTAAAACATACTCTTACAAACATTTGACCAAGAGTCAACTTGGTCAAAAAGTCATCGATGAACGGTCTACTGCATCGTGGCAAACCCTTGGCCACGTCGTGGTCTAGTCCTGAAAAACAGTCGCGATACCCCCTTGTCTAATGTACTGTGGTCATCCCTTGACCGCATCGTGGTTCATATGGCAGGACAACTTATTCATTAAGCCCCTTAATCCGTTAAGTTCAAGCCTCAAACTTTTAAGAAGGCTCAATGCTCACTAATGGTCCATAAAAATTGTAACATTAGGGACATGCACAAATCATGCAAGTCTTACACCATTCTAGGTCAAAATGGTGATATTTGGTCTTTAACTCCATGCATGACACTAAATGGAGGGTAGAGACCAAATCTAACACATATTCTACTCCTGGGACCTCAGAAAACAATAAAATTGCAAACTTTACTGTAACCATTCACTTAAAACTCATAAAATGGATAAACAAGATTAGAACCCAAGATCTAATGAATAAGAATCATAAAAGGTGCACCTTGGTGACTTAAAAAGGTCCAGAAGATGCTTAAGGGACTGATTTGTGCTAGCTAGATGCTTCCTTGCTCCACTAATACTCTTCTTCTTTCTTCAAATGGAAAAAACAACCCAAAATGGCTCAAAATATCAAAAAAGAATGATTAGGATATGGTAAGGACTCTTTGGGGGTGATGGATGCTAAGGGTGAACGAAACCTAGCCCTCACAACCTTTAAATAGGGATCAAGGTCCGAAATCTAGGGTTTTGTGACCACGCCGTGGCAATTAAATGACCACCGTCTCGCGTAAACGTGACAACACCATGCAATGGTAGCCCAACCATCACACTGTGGCAAGGAAAAATTCCCAAAAATCAAAAATAAAATTTTAACCATGCATAACATTAACTCATACCTGAATTGGGTGTTATATTACTTTGTCTCAATTTTTAAGATGTTAATTAAAGTAAGTAAACTATTGGAACACCTAGGTTTATTTAGCATGCAAAAGGTAGTGCCTCATTATTCTATTAAAAAAATGTATGGGTGACGGGACTTTGACTTCGTTTTGGAAAGACATACGGATGGAGACTTACCTTTATTGAATGTTTTTCCAAGATTATGTTTGTTAAAATCAATGTTTTAAAAACCGGTTTTTTAGTTGAACCGGTATGGTGACCGGTTCCCGGTTCAACCGGTTTAACCGGTTCGACCGCCGGGTGAACCAGTTTCTATATTTTTCATGTTTTTTTCTATTTTCCTACACATACATACATATAGAAATTAGGAATTTGATGTTTACAAGTTCAAACATTAAAAATACACATAAAAATAAGTTGTAGATGAATCCAAAAACATTAAAATAACACATAACCATAAGTTTTAGTGTTTTACATCAATGCATATACGTTAAAAAGAAAATAAAGTATAATACCGAAACGAAATATAGTTTTTGATGAATACCAAAACCTCAAAAGAATTTATAACTTTTACCATATGTTTTTATTTAGAGAAAACTAAATAGATTTGAAAAAAATCACCAATGTTTATTATGTAAATGGTTCTTTTTCATGTGTTTTTATTCGGTTTAACCGGTTCAACCGGTTTTTTTTCTAAAAACCGGCCGGTTCAATCCGGTTCAGAAATCAATATAAAACCGGTGATAGTTGAACCGCTCTCTCTCCCGGTTCCCGGTCCAACCGGTTCGACCGGCCGGTTCAAACCGGTTTTTAAAACATTGGTTAAAATCTAGTGAAGGCTATAGCGTAAAAGAAATATAGGATTCACGTCGGTGGGTTTAGTAGTGGTGTTGAGATGTCCTGGGTGGAGTAAAAGGACTCCAACTCATGTATCTTATTCTAAAAGTAGATCTGACCGTCTTATGCGATAAACAAAACACTTGGTGCTGGGTGTTGGTAAATGTAGTTGATGCATTTAGAAATCATATTGATCAAGTTTATCTGAGAGATAGACGGGTGGTCTAGAGATAGTGTCGATATGTTTCAAAAACGTTAATATTTTAATTTGGTGTATTCTTCTGATTTCATCTAGACAAAATTTGTCGAAAAAAGGTATGAATATTCCTTCAATATTATGTCATACATGTTCAAATGTGTCAGAGTTTTTTTTCTTCATGTTTTCATGCGGTGTCAATTGGCAAATTAGCATTGGGATCGAACGGGCCGGTGATGCGATCTTAAGTTACATACTTTCCAAGCGGTTAACATTGTTTTTTGCGTGATAGGGCCGACCACAAACTCTACAATTAGAGGGAACGAAATCAAAGCTTCAAAACAAAATTATATAAACAAGTTTGATTACTTTTAAGGTCATGACATATCAACTATTATAATTGATGCCTAGACGACGAGATTCAATAGCAAAGTCAACCAACAAGAACACAAAGAACAAAGATAACTTCAAAACCGGATGCTTTAATTATAACAAAAAAACTCCTAATAAACAAAGAAAATGAAATACTTATAATGATGAAAAATAAGTTTTATTCCATGACCGTAGGAGATTATAATTAATTAGGATATGATCCCTAATTAATGATCTAAATCAAAACTCAAAATACAAAATTGCCACAAATAAGGAAAAAAACATGTTTTAAGGCCCTAATTGAATGGCCGAAAATACCACACGTCATGGCAAAGCGATAAGTTCTCTTAATAGGCCCATTTTACATGTAGTGTGAAATTTTTGTAACATCCCGATGATGAGGTACTTTTAGTTTTTAGCATATGATTTATTTTTATTGGAGTTTAGACCCTAAGTAAAAGAAAGACTGCAATAAGGGCCCTAGTGGTATTTCTGAAATTTTAGGTTTGGGGGAGTATGCCATGCGTATGTGTGTACGATGAGCGTACCAGGGTGCGCCCTAGTATGCTGGGCGTACATCTGTACGCAGAGCGTACGTTCCAGTCATGCAAACCCTAATTTTTAGGGTTTGGCGCATATTTAAAACCCATTATAGCCTCATTTCCCCTCACCTAATCAGCCTCCATCCTCTTGGAACGTTCTTGCAACCCTAATCCATCTTGTGAAGCATTTCGAAACTTGAGTGTGGGTGTTTTGTGCCTTTGAAGAAGAAGGAAAGGAGTGGATACCATCTTGGAGGAGTGAAGATCTTTAGATCCAGAATCTCACCACCTTTTGGCATCATTTGGAGGTATAAAGTTCTAAACTTGGTGAAGTTTCTTTTAGATCTTGTGTTGGGTTGGTTTTGTTGGATTAGGTTTCTAAGTTCATAACTATTTCTGGAATGTACTTGACCCGATTAGCATGGTCCATTTGGGTTGCATGACATCATGCATTTAGATAGACCAAAATGAGAGAAATAACACTTAAGGTTTATTAATATATTATAAGTTCTAATATATTAATAATATTATTTAATTACTATTGATTAAGAATTAATTTGAATATAATTAAGTGATCAAAAGAAGACTAATTAAATATATGGTTTGATTATGTAAATCACCCATTACTTGTATAGTGGGTTAATGCTCCATGGATTATCAAGTTAGTGTAAGAAATATGGTTTAGTGGCACTTAGAAATCTAAGAATCGTGATAATCACTTTCAAATCGAAGTATTTGGGTGGTACTCCCAAATCCTCAATTGGATAAGACTCAGATAAAATCAGAGAGAAAAGAAAGAGAGAATGAGATGGTTTAATTTCGTGAGTACCAGAAAAGTGACTAAAAATTGGTTATAAACCTTCCTTATCTAAAAAACTGTCAAAACTGTCATATAACAGTTTTTTCTCAACAATAAAAACTGTTATAAATCCGGGTTTTGTTCAAGGATTAATGCAAAGTCAAAACCGGGTCAAATATTCAAAATTTGGATTAATGCAACTGTCATATAGTAGCTCGACCCCAGCCAGGGGCTCTGCCCCTTGGACCCCGCTCCCAGGGGCGCTGCCCCCGGACCCCCGTTTGTTCAGGGGCTTCGCCCCTAAATGACAGTATACTTTAATACTTGATCAAACTTAAACAAGTGTGTATTCCACACCTTCCTTACTTGTTTAATATTTATCAAGATCATTTTTAGTCAACAAAGTAATCCTATTACACTTAAATAACATTGATGATAACAAATCACCAACAGTTAGGCTAAAGCACATAGGATGCTCCATGATGTCTTTGAACCCATGGATCATGGAAATGAAGAACCATGTCAAGTTAGGGTTTAGATGGTAAAACCCTACTTATGACACACTATAAAAGGAATATGTGAGCAACCAAAATCGGCACTAGTGAGAACAAGAGGGCATAGCCGATTTTAGAAGTGTTCTATTTCTCTTAAGGTTATTCCAAGTGTATTTGGTGTTGTGTGAGACATTTGAGGCATCGCACTTGAGGTGCTAGGCTCACAAGGTTTTCAAGGAATCCAAGCAACTAAAAGGTATGTCTTTCTTACTAACTTTTATGTTTAAAAGTTCCCCATGTATGCTAGATAGGTTATGAACCTTGGAAAATCAAATTTTCATGTATCATAGTAAAACATATATCAAAGGTTTCTAGGGTTGCATGTACACCTTAGGAGTGTTAGAATGCTCAAAACCTAATAGTGGTATTAGAGCCTAGGCTTGTTTGTTTGATACTTGATGCAAAATTGTGAAAAAACTCAGTTTTTTTGCACTCTGCAGCATGAACTCGCCGAGTCCATGGGGGGACTCGACCAGTCTATGAGTAAACTCATCCTACTCACCGAGTAGGTTCATGCACTCGACGAGTAGGAGCCCCAAAATGCAGTTTTTCGGCTTTTGCTACTGGAAATGGACTAGAAACATTACCCTAAACTGTTTTGGTCTTATAAAACTTGTTTTAGATGGTGTAATGGTTACACTAATCCATTTTCAATAGCTATTATCAAAATTTCAAGTTTTATATGGTTAATTTTATGATTCTTGAAATTGTTGATATGCATGTTCATGAACTTATGAGTTTAGAAGATCATATGAATTATTTGTAACTTGCTTGTTAGTTTAATTCTTGATCATTATGTGTTTTAGTGGACTCCATAATTTGTTCTCAAGTTATGGATTACCAAAAGTCATTCTTTTAAAGTCCATTAAAGAAACACATAGGTTACATAAAATGAAAAGTCTATCATTTAATAAACCATTTAACTCATAAGTTATGAAAGATGAAAGGTTTTGAAAGTTACAAAACTTGCCCTCAAGTTTTGGAACATGTAAAGTCACTTTAAAGACTTTAGTTCCAATCCCTAGGATTTTAAAAGTTAAAATTCAACCCTTATACTTTATAATATTATAAGTTAATAATTATTATATATGTATAAGAACAAGTCGTTTTACCGCTAGTAGGCCTCATTCACGAAGCCGGTCTATAAGGGGGTATAAGGTTGCTAGTTATAAAATGGCAGCTTAATGGGTGCCCACTCTCACCCACCGCTTCCTTGACTGGTGGATGGTCGTTAGCCGAACGGGTAGGACAAGGACTAGAATTCTCCATTCATTAAAAGTATTAATGATAAATACAAAGTAACTAAATGTTTTATAAATTCCCAATCTTAATTACTTTGATAAAATGTGAATAAGGTGCTAACCCATGAAATTACACTTTGCACTTTGCTTAAGTCGGTTAGTGGAGCGCGTGTGGTTAACCGACACACTAGCTGGACTTAACAAGGTAGGCAAAAGGTAACTTAATGTTTATCATAGTATCGATGGAGCACGTGTAGTTAACCAGCACATCGATTGAGGGGTAATACATTAAGGGTACCAAGTAATTTGCATGGTTACTTCACACCTTGTTTTGTGATCCTCGAAATCCCAGTCACAAAACTTGAAGGGCACACTCGAGATTGAAACATGTCATTGAAAGTTCAATGAATCTCAAAAGATCTAGGAGTTTCAAATCCAATTAAACCCTAATAATTTATTTCGTTTTTCATGGTGGAAATTGGTGAAACTTCATTCACTTACCTTCAAATATTTTATAAACCGTCAAATATAATGGGTGTTATATTAACCAGACATCTTTTGGGACTTTAAATTGGTGAAAATTCATTCACTTACCTTCAAATATTTCAAATATTTTATAGCTTGGTTCGGTCCCTATATTTGGGTCCTAGCCTTAATATTTCATATTGGGTGTTATATTAAGGACTTTAAATCAACTATCTTGAATATCTCCCAAAAGATGTTTCGTTCAGACAATTATGATCGTCCTAAAACTCTTGGAATAAGCTTTCCTAATGAAGATGATGTCCCGTGACTGGATCATGGAAATCATACTTCAATTCCTCCACCTCCTCCAATTATTTTGTGACAACCGTCAATTTCCGGTCAAGTCAAAGTCAACTAAAATCAACAAGTCAAACCGGTCGACTCAATTAATCCTTGTGTACTAGGGCTTACGTTAGGTAATTACTATACAAATCGCTATTCTAATGAGAAATCATAAACTGAAAAGTTCGTATATCTAGATTTCCTTAACCAAAAACTGTGGTAAGTAATGAACCAAACCGATAAAACAATGTTACATACTCATTAGGAGTGTGTAAGATCCTTAAACATGGCTTAACGGGGCTTACGAACCTTGTGTTGCGAAGCCAAGCACTTAAAAGGGTCACAAAAGAAGCCTCTCCCGATCTCTTTCACTCTATCTCTCTCTATATAAAATCTCTCCCAAATCTCTCCAAGCATGTGAAATCTCTCCCAAATCTTTAAGTATGAGAAACCTCTCCAAGTATGTGAAATCTCTCCCAAATCTCTCTAAGTATGTGGAATCTCTCCTAAATCTCTCTAAGTATGAGAAATCTCTCCAAGTATGTGAAATCTCTCCCAAATCTCTCTCAAAAGTTCCTTTAAATTTTTATAGTCTTTCGGGCCATCCCGACCCTTAATCGGGTAAAAAACCGCTTAAAACGGGTAAAATAGCCTTAAGGACCCGAAACCCACTCTCTAGGGGCGAACCCTCTTAGAACCAAAGGTCCCTATAGGGACCGAACCTGCTAAAAACCGAAGTTGGAAGAGCCGAACCCGAACCTCGCAAGGACCGAACCCTCCTTTTGCCTTCGCCTCATCCCGCCTTCGTTTCGCTTCATGCACCTTCGGTCCTATCCTCACAACCGAGCTTCGGTCGCACCCTCTAAAGGAGCGAACCCTTGCACTCTCGGTCCCTCATGCGAGAGGCCTCGCAGAAAAGCCTTTTCTTCCCGGTTTTCGACTAGTTTTGCATTTTAGGCCCGTTTTGAATTATTTTAACGTGAGATTTTCAGCCAAAACTTTATTTTAACATATAAGGCCCCATATTTATTTATTAATCACATTTTTGGGGATAAATCTTATCCTAGAAGAGTGGGTGAAGTACAAGAGGTGGAGTGTTGACTTTTCTTTAGTTTATGACACAAGCAACCACCCACACCAACTCCATGACCAGCCACACTCCTTCCACCATACCTAGGTCATGTCAATGTACTTTATTATCATTTCCAGCCATTTCCCACGTTCTTAGAGCTGGAACATCCATCCTCTCTCCTCACACTTCATTCATTCTCTCATTTACTCCAAGAATCACACTCCAAACTCTCTCATATTTCTCTCTCAATTTCGAGAACTTCAAGGCATAATCCAAGGCTTATCTCCTTCATTTGGTAAGTATCATCATATTTCTTATGATTACTACACATCCTCCTACTCAAAATAATAGATTGCTTACACAAATTCCATCACATTAGTGTTAGATTCTCGAATATTCAAGCAATCCTCTAAGTGTTGTTGAGTTGAACACTTCTCTTCTTCAACATCCACCTACTGAAATCATATAAGGTGAGTTCATAACCCTATCTTTTCATGTTTTCTTAAGTTTTAAGGGGGGGGGGGGGGGGGGATACAAGTTAAAACACCAAGAATTCAATTAAACTTTTCCAACAGCTTTCATCAAGAAAGTTTAACTCCATTCACGGACTGTTTTGGTCAACTTAAGCATTTTAGTTTTCAAAACTGTATTATATGCAAATATTTCAGGTTTATACCTTTAAAATGACTACTTGCACATCTTCATACAATTTTTCTACGATTTATGGTGATTTTTACAAAACAGCCTATCATTCCAAGAACAAATCCGGACCAGTCTGTGAATATGGACATTTTAACACAAGTTAAAGACTTCCAAAAATCATAATAAAAATTATGAATAAACTAGACACATTTAATGAACTCGTAAAATTTACGGATTCAGTTTTCGACTTCGTATGATTTTTTTATAATTTTTCTAAAACAGTGCAGAAAGGTTCAAAACTAGTTAACAACTTGTAACTTTCATAACACTTTGTATTATGTTGAGAAAAGTGTATAAGAATAAGTTCTAAATATTGAATGTGTTTTCTTGTTAGTTTATCATCATAAACTGAAATATAGTCATTCGTGATAAGACTGTTCATTCATTTAGAACACATATATTAAGCTATAATAAGCATAGTTTATGGATTCATAGCATTAATATATTTTCATAAAAGAGTTCTTTTACATTGCAAACGTTTTGGATAAACTATAATAGGTACAGTTTATGTATCATTTACATTTCAAACTTATTTACCAAAGGTTTTCAGTTCAGTTCATGTAAATCTGTTAACGAATAAATTTGTGAGTCATTCCCTTCGTGTTACCTTCATGGTAACAAAGTCAAAAGTCCTGTAAATTGTAACCAGAGTCTCTTGTAGGGAGAGCGTGATAGTTATGTATAGATCTATATTGGTTCTGACAAACCCGCACCTGAGCTGCTTACAACAGCTAGACCGGTAGGTCTGAGGTGACAAGTGTCATTTAACGTGCGACGCCTGAAGAACGTCGTATTACGAGGCCGTCTGAGTCTTAGCATGGTGATGATAGCTCACATGTGGTATTAACAAATCACAAGATTTACGGGTTCTACTTTTATATTAGCGAGTTATGTCGATTTAACTCACAGGAATTACTTTAAGTACGGAAAAATACTTGTACACTTTCATATCAAAAAGGGTTTTATGCCGATTTAAAATCACTTTAATATCTTTAAGTATGGAAAATACTTGTTTACTCTCGGTCCTGGGATTTAGGACTACCTAACTCTTATAAGGAAAATATTGGATTTTCTTTGGAAACATATTTATGTTAAAACTACATTCATCTAGAATTGTTGGGCTTCGACTATAATTGCTAAGTGTATATGTTAAGAGTTATATAAGATTCTATTCATAATCGACTTAGAATTGGTGGGCCCGCCTTTCTTCCTGTTCCTTGTTTGGTTGTGGATCTAGGGCAGACCCATTATATTAGACGATTTATTTAATTTAAATCTTATATAACTTATATACACTGAGTGATTATAGAAGGAATCTATGGGTCTTTCTAGGGTTCATTATCGCATAACATAGAAGCATTCATTTCACACTTAACAAAGAAAATTTTGGGTTTTCTGGAAGCATACTTTGTCGCTTTTACAAAGACAACGGTTTCTTTCTCAAACAAAACTCTTATGAACTCACCAACTTAATTGTTGACACTTTTTCAAAACTACTTTTATTCTCAGGAAATCAGTGAAACAGGAAAACCAACAACATTTTGAGGATGGGACGATAAATCGTCAAACAGTTCATTTTGTCACCATAATGTAATTGATTTTGAAACATGTAAACTTACTATGATGTAACTTTTTCAATTATATTTATGATGGTTGTATTTACTTTGAGCACTATTATACTCGTTGTTGTGATACTATACATGAAGTCCTCCACCCCCGGACGTTTCCGCCATCCTTGGTTTGGGGGTGTGACATATTCTCCCTAACCCACAACTTCAAGATCACTCAAGCCCTATTGGCAAGCAAAGTCGTGTGTTCACATCTTGGAGATGAAGTCACATATTGACAAGCTGGGAGAGTTGGGTGTCAAAGTATTGAGAAAGTTGGTTGTTCAATCACTTTCTAAGTCACATAGTGAGTTTCTTTGGGACTACTATGTAACAGACTATGACATGACCCTTAATGATCTTATCTATTTGCTTGGTGCTGCTGAATCAGAAATGATTTGGAGCTCTGGTAAAACAAATTTGATTAGTAGATCAACTTCCCAAACTACCATGGACATTGACAATTGGTGACATTGGAAATCCAGAAAGCTTTCTCTTCCCAATGGAAAGGGATCAGCCATAGTCAACTCGGTTGACTAGATGGTAAAGAGAAAGGCTAAGTCTGAGATAGTCCTGTGCACCATTCCCAAAGGGTCCATATGGTTCTATTGCCAAAAAGGAAGGGGCATTGGTTGCAAAGCTGACCTAACTACCTGAAAGATCTAAGAGAAGGTCTAGTCAGAAAGTTTAATTATGCTTTAGGTAAGTCCACTATCTAACTCTGTTAAGTTCCTTATTGATGATTCTTAATACAAAATGTGACTCGGTTACATTTTGGTGTTTGGCAGGATCAAGCAAAGGGAAGGACACTTAAAGAAAGAGTATGTTGAATCTGATCGTGAAGATGGATTTCAATCGCATGGTTCGAAGATCGGATTCTTGAGCTACAACTTAAGAGTTATGATAGATTGCTAGAAAAATATGTAATATCATAGTTTTCATTTAAAGTAGCATTGTAAGGAAATTTTTTTTCCGCACTTGTATAAATAAATAAAATTTTGATTTTATTTTAGTTTATATCTCCTTGCAATGGCTTTATTTGAAAAATGTTTATATGTTTCTAGCAATAATGGAAATGTGAATTTGATTCTTTCATTTGTGGTAGTGTCTAAATTTACCAAATAAGGAAAGATTCTCATCACCCAAGTCTCAATTGGACCGAAACTTGGAATCATGCAAGTTGTATAGTGTGATGAATCAGAACTTTCAACTTTGGAAAATTAAGACTAATTCCTTGTTCACATGTATATGTGATTCAAGTAAAGGACTAAGGGATAGAGTACACATTCTTGTGCACTGGTAAGGTCCACCACAAAAGATCGATAAGATTATTCGTCATGATTTACTAAAGTTTAGTAAATATGGTTATACTTACCAGTTTAAGTATAATTCTGTAACATTGGAAAATTTTCAATGTTTTGCAGGACGAATGAGAAGAATCAAATTAGACAGAAGGATAAAAGTTTCTCAAATCTGAAAAGATGGGAGAGTACTTTAGTATCATGATTAGTGATCATCTTAATGATTAAGAAACCATATCATAATTGGTTCTCTAAGGACATCTTAGTGCATTCTTATGGCTAAGAAAAGGAATCATGAATTGTTGAAATGGTTAAATCAAGAAGGTGACTCATACTTCGTTCCAAAACAATTCTTAGAGTCATACTCAAAGATTGTAACTTGAGTGACGTATCTTAAAGAAAGGTTTATAACACTAGTCAAATGTATGAATAAAGTGTGTCCTACTCTTGTACACTTGAAATTGGTAAGTTGTGATGTTTTGGAGAAAACAAAGACCAATTAAGGCCAATTGTGTGCAGTGTTTGTCTTGATTAAGAATCCGCACCATCTCTTGAATATTTGGCAAGTGAGTCTTATATGTCAAGAGGAAAATGGGAGTCCTAAAGATCTTGAAAAGGCCTCCAGATCTAATCAAGCAGAAAAACCTATAGTTTATCACTAGTACACATATTGAGGTTTATAACCTATCGTGTTGACATATTTCTATTTTTGTGCCCATTCGAGTTAAAGTTGGCTTTGCATATGAGTTCCGAGAGTTCACAATTAGTTGCATAACAACTTGGAAGCAATGGCAGGCCCTTGTGCTGCCAGGTGGCAAGAAGTTAAGACTGCACAAGTTCAATCCATAAGAGTTTGGATTTGTCACTAACGTTGTCTTGTGATTATGGTTTTGACAAATTCATATGGATAGGAACACATACACCAGAAAATCTAAGTGTCATAAGGTTTTTCTCCGATTCATGAAAATGATGGTGAGGAAACGCTTTCACTAAGTAGATTTTAACTAGATAGCAATTGTGATATTTGCATTCTCAAAGTCGTTAGTGGAGCGTGTGTGGTTAACCGGCACACTAACATGGACTTGTGAGAAATGGAAAAGGTCTAAACAATTGAGAATATGATTACGCCATCCCTCTTCATAGTTCTGAAATTGTTTAGCCACACATGTGTGCTATCTAAGGAAAGCTGTATGATTTTGATAAAGTTTTATCAAAGCATCTCGTATCAGAAATATGAACTTTGGTAAGAAGGTCAATAAAGTATTGATTTCTAGAAGTCCAACATATTTCTGAGTACATGTCAAAGCTAGTGGGAGCATAAGCTTCATGCTAATAATCATCATGCAAGCGGGAGCATGATAATTATAATAAGTGTTGTAAGTTAGCAATGTTAATTATAGAAAACAAAAGGTTTCAATTGGGAAAATTTTGTTTTGCTATAATTAAGGGAGAGGAAATTATACTTCACTTCAATTCTAAAACCTTAGATTGAGGTTTTAATCATATTTAGTCAAGGATATATATATATATATATATATATATATATATATATATATATATATATATATATATATATATGAATTTCATGTAGGAATGGCTCAACATAAGGAAGTTCTATATATGGCTCCATTATTTGCATTCTAATATTCGATTATGATTACGACATCCTTTTTCGTAATCTGAATTATGAGAACTTGGCAAATAGAAATAGAAATATTATAGAAAAAGACTGGTCTAGTATCATGTCTTTATGCATCGTGTCACATATGCTTCAGATATAGGATCGATTGCATGTGCTATAATATTCATCTGTTCTAAATTTTTCCAAATGCTTAAGAGGGAAAAAGTACTAGAACTAGATATGACTAATTTGATTAAGCAATTGTTGAGGACAATCTAAGGTTTACCAAAGATTGGTTGCTTAGGGACAGTTGGAAGTATAGTGTTAATTTTGAAAAGACCATATTGACATATTCTAAAAAGAGGCAACTATTGTTCAGGAGTAATAGTCAAAAATGGGAATATGGAAATGTTCCCATAAGTGGAAGTTATTCATGTAACATACACGTTTTGAAATCGTGTGTTGTAAATCATAAAAGTGAATAATATTATGAAATATTATGTGAAATTGAGTGTTGAGTTCTAACAGATAGTTTTTTACTAGAAATGAAGTAAAACTATGTTTAGAATCACTCAGAAAATATTGGAAGTCTTATGAAATTCCAACTAAAAGCCAAATAGTGAAATTTAGCGAAAATATAAATTTGAAATAAGTAAAATTTTATTATTGAAAATTTTTAAATAATCTCGTTAGAAACGTGTAGGCGAAAACCTCATCGAAATCCGAGTTATAACAAAGAAGTTATGACCAATCGAAGATCCACGACAAAACCGGCACGACGCCGAATGACGTAAAAAGTGAGTTTTTGATAAACTAATTTTTAGCCTTAGTGATCTAAATGAAAGTCGCAGTATTCGTTAAACCGAGAAGTTCGATAAAAAGAATGCCAAAATCTGACTTCGTATGAGGAAGTTATGATTTTTGTAAGTTTCAGCTTAACAATAGACAACTAAAAACTCGAATTTTAGATCGAGTGATTTATAGCCGAAACAACCTAAACGAGAATTGGAGATCTCGTCAATAGTAGTACAACGGTAAAAAGTCTGACGAAAACTGATGTCGGATGAAGAAGTTATGAATTTTTAACGGATTTATCAGTCCCGGTCTATTAAAAATAATAATATTAAAAATAAAGTCAAAATTAGCCAACGAAGTTTAAACGAAAGTTGTAGAGCATAATTTTACCTACGCGTGCATATAAAGAACGTCAAAAACGGAGCCCACATGCGAAAGTTATGGATTTTAGAAGATTTAGGCACAATTTTTGAGAATTTTCGCAAGGATAAGGTTCTTATCCTGAGATACCACGTCACCTCGCATGAACAGTAGCTGTGTGTCGCCTTCCGATTGGACCGAACTTAGGTCAGGTAAGCATCCGACGCTCCTTTCAACGTCCTAAGCGACGTCTAAGACGCCTCCTAAGACGTCTCGCATCTGGTTGCCACCGAGTTGCTTCGCTGCTGACTCCCCCCCTTCGCGTGTCCGAGCCTTCATTTCATGTTTAGGACTAGAAAACATTGGAATCAGATTAATAACCCAAGATTTGGGAGTTTACCGCCCAAGAACACTTGGGGAGTAAACTCCATTTTAAGGTCCTAAAGGGTTCCATTGACCCTCAAAGCTTTAGAACTCGAACTAGAAGCCTTCATTTCATGTTTAGGACACCAAAATCATTTCAAAACAATGAGGAAAGTGAGTTCATGGCCAAGGAACTTCTTGGGCCGTGAACTCCATGTTAAGTACCCAAATGCCCTAAATGCCTTCATTTAGCCAAGAGACTAGCCTAGCACATTACCTTGATGTGTCTAATACCCAAAACACTCAAAATACCAACACCTAGGGGTGTTCACGGCCGCAAACACATGGCCAATTGGTACATGGGCCGAAAACTCTAGTTAGGGGTGTTTTGATGCCACAAACACTACCTAAGGCTTAGACTTGATTTTAGACATGTACCCTAAAGTGTTTAAAGCCTAGAAAACATAAGGAATTACAAGTATTGAGGAGTTTACGGCCAAGAGTAGTTCTTGGGTCGTAAACACCTATAAAGGGTCAAATGACACCCTAACTCCTTCCTTATGCCTAGAACCCAACATAGATCATTACCTAGAAATGTTTGAGACTTGAAAACACCATAAAAACCCTCCCAAGGGAGTTTACGGCCGTAAACTCCAAGGGAATATGGTCTCTGGGCCGTAAACTCCCCAAAGGAGTTAATATGGCACCCAAACACTTGTTATAGCCTTGAAACAATTCACCACATGAGTTGTATACTTGGTAGACACCATTTAGGGACTTGGTTGAGAGTTTACGACCAGGAGCTTACTAACCTGGGCTGTAAACTTCAAAGATCATGGTAATTAGACGTTAAACTCCCATTTGAGGTATTTCACTCCTTTGTTGCAACCCATTAGCCTCCTAGCACTTGACCAAAAGTGTTTTCCTCGCGTTTAAATGTTTATACTTGTATAATTAGTGTTTTTAATCACTAATTATTTATATACATATGTCTTCATATGTAATTAGGATCATTGTGTGTGTCTAAAGTCTTCACTTGACACTGAGCACTTGCCCGATCCTTCCTTACGATAACAGTCCGTTCAATTCCAGTCACTTACTGCAGGTGAGTTCATACCCCTTAACTAATGTTTTAAACTATTTTTAAATGTTTTATGGGGGGGGGGGGGATACAAGTAGAATCATGCTACTTATTATATCAATCACATGTGATTAATAAGTAGAATTATGCTAGTTATTACATCAATCACATGTGATTAATATACAACATTCAAATGATTTGGCTACTCATTAGCCGTTTTACCAAACAGTTTCCTTAAAATGATTTTTTAAACATTTTATATGTTTTAAACTCCTTTTTACACTGTATATTTTACTCTGTATATCACATTTCAAACTTATTTACAATTGTCTTTCAAACAAATGCTTCTTTATACTAAACTGTTTTATCAAACCCATGCCTTCAAATTGTTTTATAGGTTGACATCAAGTCGATCTTTTCTTAAAATAATAATTATGTTTCAAATGTTTTACAAAACTTATTTATGCTTCTATATTATAAATTGCATGCCTCTATATGTATATTTATATAAGAAATGTTTAAAAGACTTAGGAAGGCTATCCACCCTATTTCCTTTTTGCGCTTGAGATCTGGTCTGGTGGGATATCGGGTACTCGTCCGAAGGTCGTTTAAATATTAGTTATATATCATGTGTACATATATAGTCATAAAAGGTCCTTCCAGTTCATCCCATTCCCTTGGGTAGCAAGGGTATACATCCATGTTCATACGTACCAGTTAGATTACTAGTAAACTACCATATGGGTAGTTTAGGAAGATACTAGAAAAATTACTAGAACGCGATATCATACAATGAGTCAGTTCATTCATGAGTCAATACTTTCTAGAACATTACAGTACATTACATATACAACTATACTAGGAAGAGAACATATACAACTATACTAGAATGATTACATTACTATACTTGCTAGGTAGAGAGCATGTACATTACAGCTAGAACAATTCATTTCATTACATATACAAGAATACGTTAATTATTGTGATTTAAATCGGAGCATGACTTAAATGTCATGACCCGAGTTGTAGCCAGAGTCTCTTGGAGGGAGAGCGTGAGTTTGCGTATAGATCTATACTGGATTGACTATCCTACACCTTGCTGCTAGCTACAGCCGGACCTACAGGTCTGCGGGTGCCAAACGTCATTCCGTTATTGTGACCATTCGTATGTCGTTGTTACCAGTCGGTAGTATGGTGCAATTTATCACATAATGCCTTAATATAAATCCAGTTTAAGGTAATTAGTACAACAGTAGTTCTTATAGCGCTACGTTTTAGTACTACATTAATTTTCCCTGTACATATATTTAGTGATCTTTTCACTTAAACTATAAATGTAAAAACTATATTATGATAATGATAGTTACACTTGGGAAAAATTACACACTTTTACAAGAGACGATCATATGGAACAGTTAAGTCTTGGTAGAAGACTACATAGAGAATCAGTTAAGTCTTGGTAGAAGACTCCCTGTTATAATAGTAGGAATCATAGGGATTCCTAGGGTTTTTCAAAGGTTTACAGTTGTTGTACAAACATTTTCATACTTACAGTTCATATACAAATTCTTACATACAAATTAAGACACTAAATACTTATGATCTCACTAGCTTCAAAGCTGATACTCGCTTTCAAAATTACTTGTATCCACAGGTCATCATAGACAGGTACCGATGCAAGGAGAAAGGAAGATGGAGCTTGTTCAAGACTCATCTTTCATTTTGATTTATGCTTTAGTGTTTATCAAAATTTGATAGAACATACTTGTATAATAATTCTATTATTAATGCAATGGATGATGTTGTTGCTTGTTTACTACTTTTCATTGTTGTGATACTGTACATGACGTCCTCCGCCCCAGAACGTTTCCGCCGTTCTTGGTTTTGGGGTGTGACAAATTCATAGTAAATATATGGATACAAACCATAGGAAATACTTATGTGGGGTATTGGGCAGTGATAAACCCTAGTATTCTTAGATATTAAGTTACTTCAAAATTTTCAGAGAATTAGTTTAAGTGAACTAGGAATTTTTAGAATTTCTAGACTTAAACATAAATTTTTAAGTGAAGATGATAGGATGTGTATCTGGTATACTTAGGTTGAATACCTAAATTGAAACAAGCACTAGAATATTAAGAGGAGATATGCCTTATATTCTAATATGTGCTAAATGATAAATGAATATAGCATGCCTTAGGTTGCTTGCCTTATTGCTATTATTTGAGAAAGTTTAAGGTCTGTTGCCGACCTTGGTTTAGAAAAATTTATGTTTAGAATTCTAAGAATTTTCGTAATAGAATTTACATGTAACTTTTCGAAGTGATAAAGAGACTTATGATAGTTGACATCGATAAGTTTATAAATAAACGATCGCGGGATATCGTAAAATAATATTTACCAAGTGAAATCGTAAATAGTGCATTAATACCAATAGAGTGGTGTTGTACATTCAATGTATAAATTTGATGAAATAATAACATCTTTAGAAGAATGATGTACGTTTGAAACACATTTGGGCGAGATAAATGTGTTGGTACAAATCCATGAAGTTGTTCCATCGCTGTCCAGATTGAAGCAGTGATTGTTTATAGAGTCAGAAGAACCGAAGATGGTGATAAATACTTCGACAATATTGAAATTAATGTGGTACAAGATTTAGAAGAATTAAATGAAGATCAAAGGGAAGGCTAATGAAGTTTTTAGACTCAATAGGCCAAGACTTTGTGATGTAGTATGTAGTTCGAGTAGTAACATTATACAGGATGCTCAGACTTAGTATTTAATAATAGTGAGTGATGATTGACTTCTATCACATCCTTATGAAAGTTCCATTGTGTGTTAAGCTGACTTTAACATACATGATTAGGATGGTGAATTAAGTCATTTAGTAATAAAAGGTTAAGTAACTTACTTGTTTAAGTAAGGTAGAATGCTTAGTTGAAGTAGCAATACACTCATAGTATTGTATGAGAAGAGATGTTGTAGTCAGGAATGACAGAGAACCAAGTTGAAGCTAGTAGAGCTTGCTGAGATGCAGCTATAATGCAGACTTCTTAGGATAGACTCCTATGAAGTAGACTTAGACTTACTCAGATACAAGAATAACGATGTCATGGAAGGATAATGAAATGAACAAAGGTGCATGGTGAATTACATAAGTTAAAAGATGATGCAAGTAGTTGAAAACCGTTTGTCTCTGCACTGCTAGAGTAAATTTTGGGTGTAGTATGTCTTGCAGAGTAGACACTACCCGAGAAAGAATTTATATGAAGAATTGGAAGTAAAATTCTATCGACCTATAAAAAGGTATTAGAATATGCTAGATCAAGTATATGCGTGAGAAGAATCTTAGAAGGTGAGTATAGGTAATCCAAGATATGTTTGATAGAAACGCAGAAACCCTAGTTGAGTCTAGGAGAAATTGTTGTATGTATTTGTTTGAACACATTCATGTGTGATAAGTTGTTTTGTGATTTTGAATGGTGACTTGGAAAACTGCAAGACAATACTTGGGACGAGTATGAGTAGGTGTGAATGGTAGTAGAGGCCTATACTATCGGAAGCACATGGCTCACGCTTGGATCAGGGAAAGTCACAAGGCTACCAAGAAGCTAGTAAATGATTCCGTTTTATTCATGAGTGTCGTTACCTTCGTTTTGGTAATGAATAAGAAGATAATTATCGTTCAAATCTTAATGTCATAAAGAGTGGAGTCCGATTAATATAAATATACAAAGATAAAGTTGATTGGTTTAGAAAGCCATGTATTGAGTAATGACGAAATTTCAGTCAAGAAGGAGATGGTCGATAGAAATATAACGATCTTCATTAAAGAATTAAGCAACCATTAACTAGAGATGTTACCTGTTATGAAGGCAATGAAGAATTTAGTTATTCATGGAAGGATTACAGTATGAAATCCGTGATTTAGTAATCAATCGAAATATTCTGTCATTTGACAAAATTGATGTGTACGTCCGAAAGCACAAATTAGAGATACGTGGTGCTATTCTTTCTGTTCCGAAGCATCCATGTGTTGATCAAATTCTTTTTGTTTTCTTTATTCCATCAGCTCGATTTATTCGATATGATTCTAATACAAGAGTTTGGTTCGTTATGTGTCTTGTGCGATATAAAATCAAAGTTCATTAGAATATGACCATTCGAGTTGTTGTTATAGCAAAAGTAAAGACCTTATCTTGTCTTTAGTTTGTAAACCAAGAAGGAGCAGGAGTCTGCAATGAGAATTGAGTTTTAACTCAAAGATTAGGATCAAAGGTCCAATAGAGAATGATGAACGGGTGCAGGTTTGAGCACCACTAGTAACTAAGAAGTTTGAAGAGTTTGACAATCGTTTGGTAAACCAAAAGTTAAATATCATACATTTTAGATTACCACAGAAGAAGTAAGTTAGGACTCGAATGTTATGACTAGTAATTTTCTTGTAAACTCTATATCCGCTCACATCTTATTTGATTTCAATGCCTCAGATTCTTTCGTTCCTTATAAATTCGCACATTCTTTTCAAATTGCTTGTTACACAATTTTCCAATCATTTCATATAGATAACACAGGAAGTATATCATTACTTGCTGTTAAAGTCTATATGGATAGTGTCATAGGAATTGAAGGTTATAATCTTCTTGCTAACCTAATTCCTATCTCCTTGCCCAACTCTGATATAATTCTCGGCATGGATTGGTTGTCAAAGAACCACACAAAACTCTTGTACTACGAAGAGATAGTATGCATCCCTACTGAAGAAGAGGATTCTATTTATGTCTACGTTGAAAATAATAACTTCTTTCTTAAAAACTCGTAAATTTATATCAAAGGGATATTCTACTTATCCGGCTAATGCAGTTGATATCTCAAGAGAGGGGAAGAAAATTGTAAATGATAATTCCATTATTAATGAAAATCTTGATGATCTTCCCGACGAATTTCCTGGACTACCCCGAATAGGCAAGTAGAATTCCGAATTGACCTTATGCCTGGTGCTACTCTAATTGCCAGAGACTACTATATAGAATGATAGCATTTGGGTAATTGTCGACAAGCTGACTAAGAGTGCATATTTTCTCGCCATACGTACAATGTTCCTAATGGAGAAATACACACAAGTTTACTTAGACAAAATTGTGGCGAGACATGGTGTGCCACTAAACATTATTTCCGATCGTGATACTCGCTTCACTTCTCACTTTTGGGCAAGTATGAAACGTGAATTGGGATCTCGAGTCGCTCTCAGCACAACTTATCATCCCTAGACAGATAGTCAAATGGAGAGAATGATCCAAACAGTAGAAGATATGCTTCGTGCATGTGTCTTGGAATTTAGTGGTAACTGGGACAAGTACTTGTTCTTGTAGAATTTTCGTATAATTATAGTTACCACGCTTCAATCAAAATGCCACCATACGAAGCATTATATGGTCGTAAATTCCGTATGCCATTATGTTGGCGAGATATAGGACAAAAGATCCTTGGAGGCCCTGAAATGATTCAGGATACCATTGATAAGAATCAAATTGTACGAGAAAGAATGAAAGTAGCCCAGGATCGACAAAAGTCCTATGTAGAAATGGAGGAGACAATCCATAGAATTCCAAGTGGGTGATACTGAACGTAACCCCGTGGAAAGGTATTGTGAAATTTGAGAAAGAAAGGAAAACTAAGTCCTATATTTGTTGGTCCTTTCAAAATCATCCATAGGATTGGTAGGCAAGCATACCGTTTGGAATTGCCTAAAGATTTGGCAGGTATTCATGATGTATTTCATGTGATTTATCTGTGCAAATGCTTGAGCGTATATGATGAAATGATTTCGTTATCGTAAGAGAAATTGGATAACAAGTTAAGATATGTAGAAAAACCTGGAAATATCGTAAACGAAAGAACGACTAATCTATGTAATAAAGAAGTGAAGTTGGTGCTTGTCAAGTGGAAGCACCATCGAGGCCCAAATTATACATGAGAAAATAAGAGTAATATAAGAGTGAAATATCCTCATTTATTTTAATCGTTATGATTTCCGGGACGAAATACTCAAAATGAGGAGGTATTTGTAACATACACGTTTTGAAATCGTGTGTTGTAAATCATAAAAGTGAATAATATTACGAAATATTATGTGAAATTGAGTGTTGAGTTCTAACAGATAGTTTTTACTAGAAATGAAGTAAAACTATGTTTAGAATCACTCAGAAAATATTGGAAGTCTTATGAAATTCCAATTAAAAGCCAAATAGTGAAATTTAGCGAAAATATAAAATTTTAAATAAGTAAAATTTTATTATTGAAATTTGTAAATAATCTCGTTAGAAACGTGTAGGCGAAAACCTCATCGAAATCCGAGTTATAACGAAGAAGGTATGACCAATCGAAGATCCACGAAAAAACCGGCAGGACGCCGAATGACGTAAAAAGTGAGTTTTTGATAAACTACTCTTTAGCCTTAGTGATCTAAATGAAAGTCGTAGTATTCATTAAACCGACAAGTTCGATAAAAAGAATGCCAAAATCTGACTTCGTATGAGGAAGTTATGATTTTTCTAAGTTTCAGCTTAACAGTAGACAGCTAAAAACTCAAATTTTAGATCGAGTGATTTTTAGCCGACACAACCTAAAGGAGAATTGGAGATCTCGTCAATAGTAGTACAACGGTAAAAAGTCTGACGAAAACGGATGTCGGATGAAGAAGTTATGAAATTTTAACGCATTTATCAGTCCCGGTCTGTTAAAAATAATAATATTAAAAATAAAGTCAAAATTAGCCGACGAAGTTCAAACGAAAGTTGTAGAGCATAATTTTACCTACGCGTGCATATAATGAAGGTCAAAAACGAAGCCCGTATGCGAAAGTTATGGATTTTAGAAGATTTAGGCACAATTTTCGAGAATTTTCGCAAGGATAAGGTTCTTATCCGGAGATACCACGTCACCTCGCATGAACAGTAGCCGCGTGTCGCCTTCCGATTGGACCGAACTTCGGTCAGGTAAGCATCCGACGCTCCTTTCAACGTCCTAGGCGACGTCTAAGACGCCTCCTAAGACGTCTCGCATCTGGTTGCCACCGAGCTGCTTCGCTGCTAACTCCCCCCCTTCGCGTGTCCGAGCCTCGCACCTCCACCTGCCTCCCTCGCATGCGCACCATCTGGAGCCCCTCGCTGGCACCGCCTCTTCTCGGCCGACTTCGGATCTCACCCCTATAAAAGGGATGCTTGCAAGATTACCCGAGTAAAATGAGATTTTTGCCATTTTGACCCCTTTTTCCATATTTTTAGTATTTTGACATCCCCCGAAGCCCCGAGATTATTTCCAACACCCGAAACATGCCTCGAAGTGCCCGGAGATTATTTCCAACACCCGAAACATGCCTCGAAGCTATTTATAGAGCCGAAGTGCTGCACAAATTACTATTTTAACCCCCGGTTATTTTAAAGTGAGTTTAATATGTAGGAACAATTGTATGTTATGTGTTATATGTACTATGTGATTTTCAGTGTTATTATTCCGGGTTATTATTCCGGTATATGTACTATACCTTTGACCATGTGATCAGTGAAAGGACTTAGATTCACGTTGGTACTGGTATGTAGCCTCTGGCCACGTAGAACATGTCTCCGTAAGAGAATGATTTCTATTCTATGGTATTGGTAGAAGGTTAGACAAGGCTATAAGCCTAAAATCTACCAAAATGTTAATCCGAAGTTGTATGTCTTCCGTGCCATTTGGGCCAAAGCTTTATTGATGTATATCAAGTATGGAAATTGTTATGTCTCATTGATTGTATATCTTTGAATCAAATCAATGATTTGATACAGAAAGTTTGACACGTGATTCACATATGCCCTTGTTGTTCCTTGTTCCTCTTTGCTTCTGCCATATTGAAGTATATATATGGCATAACGTTATATTGTATCTATTATTGAACTCACTAAGCGTCACCGCTTACCCTCTCAATGTTTAACAAATTTACAGGAGATAAATAACCAGTATAGTTATATACTGTCGGAAGGTTTAGAATAGTTGTAATATTACTTTTGTATTTAGGGATCATGTATGTATAAATGTATAGTATCCTGGGTAGTTATGTAATATGTAACACTTTTTAATAGTCGGTTTGTATCCAGTCATTTGTAATCTCTTTATCAATGTAAAATATTGTTTTTATGAATATGCAAATAGCATGTTTTGAAGTAACTATATTGTCAAGTATGAAAGTTTGGGTCTTTCAGAAATATGAAATTGAGGGTCTTTCAATTCATTAAATCTATGTAATACTATGAAACTTAAAGCAAGAAGAATGTTCAAAGTCAATGAACTTTGAATATGAGACTTCGGTTCCATGGAGTTGATCTCCATTGGAATACTCTATAATGTCTGTTGACAAGTCTTTGCGACTATGTGCATAATCATTACAAGAGGACCAATGCATATAAGTTTAGAATCTAACAGATTTAAGTAAATGACAGGAATTTGGAATTCTTGCATTTGTGGTAAGGATTTGGGATTCTGAAATGAGTATCATTGGAATTATGTTCAATCGATCTATTCCACAGAATAAAGATCATAGACAAACTTAGAGTGCATACTTGGTGTATGGCATAACTAATGTTTGGAAAACCATAGTGTACATGCTTGGAGCATGGGATAACTATTGTTTTAATTCAAGTATAAATTTGATAGTTTGAAACCGTATACAATGAATTATGGGTAATCAATATGGTGATAAATAAAATATGTTTTATTTATATTCATAAGTTCTGAGACCATATTGGATTCGATTATTCTTGGCTTTCACTTTGCATGTTTTGACTTCCAGAATAACTAAGTCGCTCTTCCTGAATGACTTAGTTATTCAAACCATCCACACTCGGTCATATGTTGGAAGTAGATATTAATCAAGACTGTCATGGGTTGGCTTGTAGAGATCTAAGATATTGGACAAAGTGGTGCTACAACACTCATGAGTGCTCATAAGTTCTGAGTATTGTATTCTACCCACACTCACTGGTATCACTTCATGGAATTTATCTCGAGTGATCGTGAGATGGTAATATCATATAAGTCTTCAAACCTAGAGATATGACTTGTTGCCTATAAGTTGGTTATACATTGATTGTACGTAAACGCATTGGTAACTCGATGTCATAAAATGTGCCTTTGTGTATATTCAACAAGTAGTAGAACAAGCATATGAGTCGAAGTTTATCTGTTCCTTCTTGGATTAGAAGCGATATATGGGCCCCTCGATGATTTTGTGTTGACCCATGTACCGGGCCCGGTCAGAACTAAGTTGATTTGTTCACTTAAGTTCTATGTCAAACAAATCGGAAATCGGGAAACAAACTGCTGGACAAGAAGTAAGACATTGTTCCATGTATTTTTCCGGCTGTTATCTAGAACATAGGATTATATGATCACTTATCTTAAATGGCGTATCATCATGATCTCAGTTCCACAAGACCTTGAAAGAGCTACGATTGTTGATTGTTTCCTAAAGTTATTATTGCAAATATAGTTATTATACTTATCCAAGTGGGAGACTGTAGGATTAGGTGTCTAAGTTCATAACTATTTCTGGAATGTACTTGACCCGATTAGCATGGTCCATTTGGGTTGCATGGCATCATGCATTTGGATAGACCAAAATGAGAGAAATAACACTTAAGGTTTATTAATATATTATAAGTTCTAATATATATTAATAATATTATGTAATTTGTATCGCTCAAGAATTAATTTGGAATTAATTAAGTGATCAAAAGAAGTCTTATTAAATATATGGGTTGATTGTGTAAATCACCCATTACTTGTATAGTGGGCTAATTCTCCATGGATTATCAAGTTAGGCTAAAACCCATAGGATGCTCCATGGTGTCTTTGAACCCATGGATCATGGAAATGAAGAGCCATGTCAAGTTAGGGTTTACATGGTGAAACCCTACTTATGACACACTATAAAAGGAATATGTGAGCAACCAAAATCGGTACTAGTGAGAACAAGAGGGCATAACCGATTTTAGAAGTGTTCTATTTCTCTCAAGGTTATTCCAAGTGTATTTGGTGTTGTGTGATACATTTGAGGCATCACACTTGAGGTGCTAGGCTCACAAGGTTTTCAAGGAATCCAAGCAACTAAAAGGTATGTCTTTCTTACTAACTTTTATGTTTAAAAGTTCCCCATGTATGCTAGATAGGTTATGAACCTTAGAAAATCAATTTTGCATGTATCTTAGTAAAAACATAGATCCAAGGTTTCTAGGGTTGCATGTACACCTTAGGAGTGTGAGAATGCTCAAAACCCAACATGTTTTTGGTTTCTTTTTGTCCCAAATGTGATGTTTCATGAAGATAGCATGTTCTTGACCCATTGAGCTGTCCTTTCAGACCTTAGAAAGGGTCTTAAGTCATAAAAATAGGATCTAAGTGGTTGGTTATGCTCTACACATCAATTAGAGGGTCTTAATGGATTAAGATGTTGAGTTAAGCTCTTAATGGACATGTAAAGTCATAAAGTTGGAAACTTTATGATTATAGAGGGTATTTTATGTCACACCCCAAAACCAAGAACGGCGGAAACGTTCTGGGGCGGAGGACGTCATGTAAAGTATCACAACACAGTAAATGTAAATAAGCAAACAACATCATCCATTGCATTAAATATATAATTTTAATACAAGCGTGTTCTGTACAGTTATAGACACCAAAAATAATGTAAATCAAAATTATAAGATGAGTCTTGGATGCGCTCCATCTTCTCAAAAGCTGGTCTCGGTACCTGTCTACTGATGACTTGAGAATACAAGTTATTTTGAAAGAGTTTATCAACATTAAGCTGGTGAGTTCATAAGTAATTTAGTGTCGATGTGTGTTACCAAAAACGTTTGAACCTGTCTCAAGTATAAGTTGTAAAATGTAAGCAAATGTTTGTAAGTGTTTGTAAAAGTTTGAATTTCCCAGAAAAACCTATATTTTCTATTAAAGTAGCCTTCTACCAAGGCTTAACTGTTTTGTATGCTCGTTTGTTGTAAAAGTGTGTAATTTCCCAAGTGTAACTATCATTTACCAAAATATAGTTTGTACATTAATGTTTAAGTGAAATAATCACTAAAATATGTAATGGGTAAATCATTGTAGTACTGTAGTGTTGTATTATAGGAACTACTGCTGTACTAACTACTTTAAACCGGATTTATATTAAGGTATTATGTGATAAATTGCACCATACTATCGACTGGTAACAACGACATACGAATGGTCGTAATAACGGAATGACGTTTGGCACCCGCAGACCTGCAGGTCCGGCTGTAGCTAGCAGCAAAGTGTAGGATAGTCAATCCAGTATAGATCTATATGCAAACTCACGCTCTCCCTCCAAGAGAATTCTGGCTACAACTCGGGCCATGACATTTAAGGCATGCTCCGATACAGTGGATCACAATTGTTAACGTATTCTTGTATATGTAATGTAATGTTACTCATTCTAGTATAGTTGTATATGTTCTCCTCCTAGTATAGTTGTATATGTTCTCTTTCTAGTATAGTTGTATATGTTCTCTTTCTAGTATAGTTGTATATGTTCTCATAGTAATGTAATGTATAGACTCATAAATGAACTGACTCATTGATCTAGAAATTGTAGTAGTATGATCCTGTGTTACCCCGATGGTAACTTACTAATGATGTGTCTGATACGCATGAATATGGAAGTACTTTTATGTCTATATATGTATATTTGATATATAACTAATATTGAAACGACCTTCGGACGGTTACCCGAAATCCCACCAGACCACATCCAAATCGAGAAAAAGGAAATAGGGCGGATGACCTTCCTAAGCCCTTTAAACATTGCTTATATATCTATACATATATGGGCATGCAATTTATAAGAAGTAAAACAAAGTTTAATAAAAGCATTTGATAAGTAAAAGAGTTTGTAAAACATTTTGAAGTAAAACAGTTTGATAAACAGTTTGAACAGTGATAAAATCATTGGTTTTCTAGTTATTAATCACATGTGATTGATGTAATCACATGTGATTGAAGCAATAACTATAAGTATTTAACTTGTATTCCCCCCCCCCCCCCAATAAAAGTATTTAAAACATTTAAAAGTATTTCAAAGGTTAAATAAAGGGGTATGAACTCACTTGTGGTGAGTGGATTGGATTGAAGTGTCGGATACCGTGCTAGGTGGCAAACGGAGACTTGTTCACACGCACGAGCCTAGTTATCATATAATGAGCATATATATAAATAATTAGCCAAATAATAACTTAATGAAATAAGTTGGGACACTCAGGAACATGTAAACACTTAGTATAAGTGTTATAGGTCCTAAGGGTTGCTTCTAGGTTGTTATGGGACAAGGCTAAAGGGGTTTAATGTATCAAAGGGCCTTATATAAGAGTTTACTACCCAATAAACCCCACACAGGGAGTTTATGGTCATAAACCCTTGAGTTTACGGCCGTGAACTCCAATCTTGGTGGTAATGTGTGTTTTGAAGTGTTATTTGATTTCTAGAATAAGCCTAACTTGGTGGTTTAATCCTTTGGGTAGTTTAGGGCATAGATAATACTCCTTTGAGGAGTTTACGGCCAAATGGCCATATCCCTTAGAGTTTACGGCCGTAAACTCTCATGGGATGGGTGTTTTAATTCTTTCAAGTCCCAAACACAACTAGGATAAATTCTAGGCATTTGTTTAAGGCTATGGAGGACCCTAGGCACACTTTGGTGCCCTTATTTGGTGTTTACGGCCCAAGAGTATTCCTTGGCCGTAAACTCCCTTTAAGGGGTGTTTTTTATGTGTTAATGTCTCCATATTAGCTAGAAGTAGTTGAGGGTTAAAGTCTAAAGCCTTTAGGAGTGATTAGGGCACATTTAAGCCCTTGAATTTGGTGTTTACGGTCCAAGAAACTCTTGGGCCTTAAACACCTAAAGCTATGTGTTCTTGATTGTTTTCTAGTCTCAAATGATCATACATATTATCTTAAACTAGTTACCTAACAAGGAAATGGGACTAGATGGCCTTTAAGCTTCATTTTGGAGTTTACTCCCCAAGAATGTTCTTGGGCGGTAAACTCCCAAATCACATATATTTGACAAGTAATCTATGTTATTAAGCATATAACAAGCATTATAAAACAACTAAAGAAGTGTACTCACGATTTGGGATGAAAACCCGAAGATCCGTGAGAGAGAAAATGGCTTTTCTCTAGTTGGAAATGTGAATAATGAATGAATTTAGTTCAGAAATCTATTTATAGTCCTGGAATATTTTTGGCAGAAAATATTTTTATTCCGGAATTGGACTCTAACATTAAGAAGTTTTGAAATGCTCAAGTTTCACAAACCCATGAGCATCCACTCTCCTGATATCTCCTTAAACGTAAACCCTAATGTACACAAACTTATTCGGAAAAGTCTGAAATTCATTGAAACTGGACTAGCTTCTATTGAATAGTTAATGTTCGTACAAAATGGAAATTTCGGGTTGTCACATTTTAGATTTGGATCAGAAATTTGGAAGGAAGGAATTATCGCACTAAGTACTTAATGAAGTTTGGGAGATCTGGGCGTCCACCGTGCGTAATCTGAGTACGCAACGCATACGTGGACAAGGCTCCCGATGGCGGTCAACGATGGAGTATGCCCCGTGTACATGCACTGTGTCAACTCGGCTGGGCTGGCCCGACTGGGTTGACTTAGTTGACTTATGGATTTTTGACAAGTTTGGCCTTGGACCTTGACTTTTGTTGACTTCGTTGACTTTTGACTAAGTTTGACTTTAGGTAAAACTTGAGGGTTTGGATTGGTGAATAAGATTTTATATGGTTCTGTTGTTAGTGGATCCACAAGAGAAAGTAGTGTAGCAGGGAACTAATCGTGATATTCTCAGGTTTCTTCATTTCAGGTGAGTTTTGCCTATTGTACTGTGGGTCGAAGGCACCAATGCCGGCACACTAGTTTTCAGTTATCTGTTAGTAGAGGCATGTCTTAGGGATTGTATGAAGTCACGTAGGATAGAATGAGGTCTCTTGATCTAGGCCCTCTTACCTGTTCCTTGTTGGGTTGTGGTCTAGGGTAGGATCATTTGTCTGGGTGGCTATGTCACCTCTGATTATATGCAGTCAGGAATTTCTTAGATTGTTGCTACTTGGTATGTCGTTGTGCTATAGTGATCAATTAGATATGTATTTTGGTATTGAGTATGCTGAGAGACTGTGGTGATCTGTTGGATCTGTATTCGGGTGTCGAGAATGCTGTTATGCTCTAGTGATCTGCTAGATCTGTATTCTGGTATTGAGTATATTGTTATGCTGTAGTGATATGCTAGATCTATATTATGGTATTGAGAATATTGTTATGCTATATTGATCTGTTAGATCGGTATCTTGGTATGTAGGATGTTGCTATGCTATAGTGCACAGTTGGATCTGTATGTTATATGTGCTTACTGGTAATCATCTGGTGGAGTGCCCTGGGGACGGGCTATGGTTATCTAGGATAGCCTGAGAACTCTTGGTCTAGGCTCTCTTGCCTATTCCTTGTTTGGTTGTGGCTTATGACTCTAGAGTAGGATCATCTGTTCGGGTGGCTATCTTACCTCTGGGTACTTATGGTTACGCTTTTCATGGAGGTTAGTTGGTAGAGGGACTATGTGTTGTGAGAGGACTAGTAGGTGGGAGTGAGCTATATGATTTATGTTTGCCTATTTTATGTGCCTGCTTGATCCTTGTTTGTTTATATGTCGACATATGGTGGGGTTGGGTTGAGGCGGTCATGCTTTGTGTTGTAGGCCAAGATACCCCGTGTGGGCCGGTTGTAAGCCCAAGGCGCGGAGGCTCGAAGGAGCGGTTGGGTTGAGTCAGTAGGCCAACAAACCCCGATATTCCGACCCGGATAGACTGAAGGCCTGCGAGGCGGTCCAGTTAGGCCGAAGGCCGAAGAGCAGCAATTATGCATGCTTGTATGTTTATTGTATGGGGTATTTTGGGGGAAACTCACTAAGATTTATGATTACCTAGTTGTTTATGGTTTCAGGTATCATCGATGATTGCGGGAAGGAGAAGGCGGGACTGTACACACTCATTAACAACATTGAAGATTCCACATTTTCTATGATACTCTGATTTTTAATAAATGTAATTTGGAATAAATGGTTTTCTTAAATAATGGATTAATAAATTGGAAAGTTTTTCCTTAATAAAAATGAAAAATTTTGGTCGTGAAAATGGGATGTTACAATTTTGTCCAATTCTGAGCTATTGGATCACTTCTTCAGATTTGTAGTTGATGTCATCATACTTCCATTCCTACTGGTTCTGAAATCATCAAGTCATGCATCAACACGTGTATCATTTGCATTAAATATATAATAAAAAACTTTCAAAGTCAAGATTTCAAGTAAAAATGAAATTGGTGGGGTTATAGTTAATACAAAAGGAGAATATATGTTATCTATAGTGATAAGAGCTTTTATATCTCCCTCAAATAATCGATATGGAATAAACAACAAAAGATGAAAATTTGTCTATTAGATCCCATATCACCTATGCAAATAAATTGTTACATTTAGCTATGATAATTATATGGAAATAAATATTGGTGGGGTGCATAAATAAACTTCCCGTTCCTTTCATTTTGGACAACAGTCGCTCCAGATTCACATTTCATTTTCTTTTTCAAAGTTTCAAAGCAAATAAGGGTTGGTTATATTCGAAATTCTATTTAACACACAAACACACACACACACACACCCATATATATATACACACACACACACTAGTTGTGAGACCCAAAGCCCATGTATTACATGAGTTTAATTATGTAAATATGAATGTTTAAACATTTAGAAATTTTGAATTTATAAGGCAAATGAGAAATATATTGAATTATTGAAATTGAAGTGTTCATTTCTCTTTTAAATTTAAACAAATAAATAAAGAAAATAACTGGAGTTCAATTTATGAATTTTGAAATTAAAAAGAATGTTGAATGAAATTGATATCAATTTATTATTACATATATTACAATTAAATACTATATGAAGTTTAATAAATTGAAAAAACTCCATAAAATGACATGTGGAAAAAATTTAATTTAAAATAACTATAAAATGACATGTGGCAAAATATATTAGGGTGTGACATGTAACAAAAAAGATTTTTTATTTATTACAGTAAAATCTAAAAAACCTAGGTCATGGCCTCCCCCAACCTCTTAAACCTTATGTCTATGTTGAGTAGGTAGATGCTATTATCATGAACTCTTTTCATTGGTTTGTGTTTAGATATTGTAAACAAAAGTTCAGTTTGATTTCTTGGTTATAAAACCTAATCTTGACAATTATTTGTAATTTTTTCTTTAAATTTCTTGTTAGTTCTAAAATTTGGTTGTTAAAAAAGCCCAATTACATGATATAAGACATTGACATAACATGTTAAAATAAAACCAAAACAAACCTTGATATATAGAATTGTTGGTGTGAAATTTTATATGCCAATGATTCATTTATACACATGTAGGGATGTAAATGAACCGAACAAACACGAACAAAGCCTTGTTCATGTTAGTTCATTTAAGTTAGCCGAACAAACAAACGAACACAAAGGGATAAAAAATGAGTTTTCTTGTTAATGTTCGTTTGTTTAACAAATTATATTGTTCATGTTCGTTCATTTATGTTCGTGAACATGCTAAATGAATATAATCGAACATACATAAAGAAACACAAGATAAAACCGCAAAAATGGTCCTTATGATAATCAAATTTTCCGGGTTTTAGTCCAAACCCCAACTTTTTTGGATTGATGATCCTTTTGATCATGCTTGTATATGGTTTGTCCCTCCAAAAGCTAAAATTATTATAATACCCTTGTGTATTTATTTTCTGTTTTCTTTTGTTTTTGTTAGTTTTAATACTTATTTAATTATTTTATTAATTAAAAAACAATAGAGGGCGTGTCTCTCTATCTCTCTCTCTCTCTCTCTTATGGGTTTCGGATGAACATTATAAAAAGTGAAAATCCTTTGGGTTCATAAAATCCCATATGTGTTCTTGAACATACATGTAACATCCAATTTCGGATTATCCATGATTAAGGTTCATGGGCCGCAAGTCGGGGGCTAGGCGGTCTCGGGTGGAGCCGAGTTGCTAGAAGCGTAGGACATCTCATTACCTTTCCGTAGGTATGAGGATTTTTGATATTCAAATATTTCGAAGATGCTATGGAAGTTTGGGAGAGTTGGCAAGATAAGTCCCTAAGTGAGGTTTTTGGCAGCGAAGTACGCTGGGCGTACGTATGCGTACGCTTAGCGTACAGATGCGTGTGTTTCTTAAGCAAGAGCCACCTAGTACGCTGGGCGTACCAGGCACAGAAGGAAACCCTAATTAAATGAAGTTCCCCTATATAAAGAAAGAGATGGTCTCATTTCTGGCCACCTTCCTCAGTTAATAAATCTTCTCAAACCCTAATATCCATTCTTGAGCTTGTTCGTGGCCATGATGAGCTTGTTTGTGTTCTTATCGGCTTTTGGGGGTTAAGAAGGAGCATGGAAGGGAGTGAAGTTGAAGAACCGACTGTGGATCTGAGCTTTCTTGGGGCTAGAGCATCATTTGAAGGTATAAAGCTCCAAGCTTTCCCTCTCTTTTTGTTTTGTGCATTTTAGGGTCCATTTTAGGGTTTTTGGTCCCAAGCTTGAGGCTTTATGAGTTGATGCACTCCAGAGCTGAATAACCTGTCCTTTTAAGTGTTTCTAGTGGTGGAGAACCATAAAAATAAGGCCTTGATCGTGTGAATCTACCCATGCATGAGTTATGGGCATTTTGGGTTAAGAAAGTAAGAGTTTTTATGTGTTGTGACCTTATCAGCCATGCAAAGGCTTAAAGTTGTTAACTTTATGGAGTAAGAGATGTTAGGAAGTCTAGATCCAAGAGTTGAGCTAAGGTATTAACGGGTTAAGACCTAGAAAACGGATTAAGCAAGTCTGAGGGTACGCGCCACGTAATTCCAATACGCCCCACATACTGGGTTGAGGTCCCCGATCAATTATTGAGCATTTGGGTACGCTGAGCGTACCAGGGGGTACGCCCCGCGTAACTCCTTCTGGGGGTTTTTGGGCTAAGCTTTGTGTTGGGCCTTGAGTGTTGGGCCGGGAGTTTGGACCTCATATAAAAGAGTCTTGGACTAGAGAAGTGTATGTATGTGCTTTGGGCCTTTGGTTGGGACTTTCCTTTTTGGTTGGGAATTGGGCCGTGTGAGGGCCCATTTATTATTGGGCTTTGGTGGGCCCAATGGGCTTAGGGCATTAATGGACTATAAGGTGGTCTATCTTTAGACCCAATAAGTGAGAGGTTGGACTTAGCTCCTAATTGAGATTATTGTGGGTTTTTTCACAGAGTTAGAGTCCGGTGCGTAGCAGCAGTGATTATAGGAGCTGTTCTTCATCCGAGGTGAGTCTTCTCACTATACTTTACCTAGAGTGGTAATTAGAGTTATGTGACAGAGTATTTTGTATGCTATTTATATGATGTGATACACTGCATTATTTCTATGTGATTTATGCTATGTATGTTTCAGAGTTTACAGAGTTAGGACCGGAAGGCCCACATAGTTAGGACTAGAGGGTCCACAGAGTTATGGGACTGGAGGGTCCCACTGAGACACATTGACCAAAGGGTCAAACAGAGTTATAGCCTCTAGTGGCTAATATGTGTTATATGTGGTATTTTGGGGAACTTACTAAGCTTCGTGCTTACCGTGTTATGTGTTTCAGGTTTTTCTTATCTGGATCGTGGGACAGCACTGGTTTGATTGTACACACCAGAGAAAGAGTTAAGTGGATCCTGGATTAATAATGGAGTTGTGCTTGTAAAAGAGATTTTTATAAGATATGTTATGAAGAGTATACATTTTAAAAATGAAAAATTGTCTTAAATTTTCACGGTGTTACAATATATCATGTCCAAAAATGATTTATTGTTCGTGGTTCTTGTGTCCTTCGATCTTTTGAATTTGGTTTCAAAAAATGATTTCATGTTCTTGGTTCCTATGTTCTTCGATCTTCAAACTCCATTTTAGATTCAACTTGATTTCATATTCGAGTTCATGTGTGTGTGTATGGACTCAATTTCAGGTTTTATTTAATATATCTTACGCTCAGATTTGATTTTGTATTCAAGTTTAGGTGTGTGTGTGTTGTTAAACCTAGATTTCAATAACAAACCCAAATCTGATCTTCATCGTTTCATCAAAATTCAAGTCAGATCCTCATCTTGTTCATCAAAACTGAAGTCTGATCTCCAACTTAATTTATGATGATTTAAAGTTTTGAACATCAAAATGCATAAAACAAAACCTCAAAAAGGATTTTCAGACCCAAGAACACAGAACTAAGAACACATATCTAAAATAATTCCTAAACATGAAAATCGAACATGGAAAACCCATATGATATTTGGAAAATTTCATGAACATCAAAAATCAAACCTGGTAAACCCATCAAAACACTCCACGATCGATTTATGGGTTCTTTAAACACATTAACATTTTTTTTTGGATTTTGTTGGGTTTATAAGTTCTTGTGTTATTGAGCATGGTGGGAAAACATTAAATACAAAATATCAGAATTCGGGTTTGCACCAATTTTGTCTTTCTCTAAAACCACACCTGCAATCTAGAACCTAAATAAAAAGGATGAGAGTATTTAGGGATGTGATTTTGTACAACAAGAACCCACAACATCTTCATCAATGGAGAGAGAGAGAGAGAGAGAGAGAGAGAGAGTGTAGCACCTGGTTCCTTGTATGTATTTTATTTAAGTATTTTTGCATTTTTGGCCAGGGACTCGACGAGTTGAAGGCCCAACTCGTCGAGTAGGAGCGGATATGATACAAGATTTAAATGACGGACTCGTCGAGTCGGCTTCCAGACTCGACGAGTAGACTCTGACTGGACAAAACCCTAATCTAAGGGTTTGCACCCTATTTAAGCATCTCATCCAGCCACCCTCTGTCCCTATTTCTTGCAGAACCCCCCCCCCCCCCCCCCCCCATATCAAACCCTAACCGTTTGTGTAAAGAGCTAAGGCATTTGTGGTGCTTTTTGGTGATTTTGAACTCACAGAAGAAGGAAAAGCCTAGAGGAATCAAGAGAAGATGAAGGGAGTTCAGGTTTTTGCACCATTTGCAGTTCCCAGAAGGTATAAAGTCGATACCTTGCTTATTCATTTGCTAGAGCCCTTTTTGGGGATTTAGGGCTTTTATAAGCCATTTTTGGTAACCAACCATGATTGCAAGCGTGGTTGGGGGTTGAGGCTTCAGATCTAGGTCCATGAAGGAGTTACAAGGCAGAAGAGGGCTGCTTTTGCACCCATAGAAGCCCCCATGCAACTTAAGAGTCTATTTTAGAGCCTTTTAGGCTCAAAGTCCCATGCATGCACGTAAAGTTCATAAATTTACGTGCTAGACCGAGTTTAGGGACATAGATCTATCATTTGGACAAGAGTTGTACACCAGAAATCGAAGAAATAGACTTGGACAGTATCGACTCGACGAGTCGTTCTTGGGACTCGACGAGTCCGAGGTTAGACTCCCCTTTACTGTTATGGTTCAAAGAGACCCAGTTGAGTGTTAGAAAGGTTTTAGAGGGTCCAGGGGAGTGACCCAAACGTATTGGGATGAGCCATAGTCCTGGAGTTCATAGGACTCGGCGAGTCCAAGGCAACTTCCTAACATTTGAAAATGAACTCGACGAGTTGTTTTTACAACTCGGCGAGTCTAGGACAGGACTGGTTCATAGGATGAGGATAAACTCGGCGAGTTGTTCATACAACTCGGCAGGTCGGATGAAGGATCCTTCGATGATTTATATAGAAGGAGAACTCATCGAGTCATTGATAAACTCGACGAGTAGAGATATGGGTGAGGACAATTAAAGGGTTAGGGACTCGACGAGTTGGCGGCCCAACTCGGCGAATCAGGTCAACTGGAAGTTGACTTTGACTTTGACTTGGACTTGGTTAGGGGTAAAATGGTTAGTTTACCCTAAGAATAGATATCAGACTCTGATTAAGTGTTTTGTGGGGATTATAGCCGGAGGATTTCCGGAGCAGCAGTAGATAGAGATTTCCCGCGCAGATTATCAACAGCTGCTCTTTCGAAGTGAGTTACCTTCCAGTAGGGGTGGGTCTAAGGCCACAATGCTGGCCCACCAATGAGGGTATTTGGTAGATAATTGTCTTTGTGATAGTTATCTTGGTATGGTTATGTGCTTTGGTCATGAGATATGCTTGTGTGATATCTTATGTGTGTTAATGGTAATGGTAGGGATTAGTCTTTCCCTGACATCGGTCTTTAGGATAGAGGGGGTAGGTCAGTACCCAGTTATGTGTGACTGTATGATTATATTTTGTTATTGTATAATAATGGTAGGGGTGAAATATTCCCCAGTTATCGATTGAAAGATACAGATGGTAGTTACCGGTTGAAAGATACCGATGATAGTTACCGGTTGAAAGATACCGATGACAGATACCGGTTGAAAGATACCGATGATAGTTACCGATTGAAAGATACCGGTGATATTAAATGGTATGTGGTATGATGGGGGAACTCACTAAGATTTGTGCTTACAGTTTCAGTTTTGGTTTCAGGTACCTCTTCGTCTAAAGGGAAGGAGCCGACGGTGTAGTAGTGCATCACACATTCACACATGGTTTCCGCAATGAGCTTCTGGGATTGTACTCTAATTCCCATCACTTTTGATGTTATGATTTTGAGACACGAAATTGTGGTTTAAACCTGATGTAATATCGACAATGTTTTGGCAACATATTTTATGACTTGCTTAATTTAAAAATGAAATTTTTGGCTTCAAATTTTGGGATGTTACGGTTGGATTAGGTGTCTAAGTTCATAACTATTTTGGGATGTACTTGACCCGATCAACATGGTCCATTTGGGTTGCATGGCATCATGCATTTGGATAAACTAAAATGAGAGAAATAACACTTACGGTTTATTAATATATTATAAGTTCTAATATATTAATAATATTATTTAATTAGTTTTGATTAAGAATTAATCTAGTATTAATTAAGTGATCAAAAAATGACTAATTAAATATATGGGTTGATTATGTAAATCATCCATAACTTGTATAGTGGCTAAAGGCTCCATGGATTATCAAGTCGGGCTAAGGTCCATAGGATGCTCCATGCGAGTTACAAACCCATGGGTCATGGAAATGTAGAGCCATGTTACATTAGGGTTTACATGGTGTAACCCTAATTGTAACACACTATATAAAGGATATGAAGCTCACCAAAATCGGCACTAGAGGACTAGAAGCAAGATTGAGGGCAAACCGATTTTCTAAGTGTGACATTCTCTCTCAAAGTTTAATCTAAGTGTATTTGGTGTTGTGTGAGACATTTGAGGCATCATACTTGGGGTGCTAGGCTCACAAGGTTTTCAAGGAATCCAATAACTACAAGGTATGTATTTCTAGCTTTCTTTTATGATTAAAAGTTACCCATGTATGCTAGATAGGATTAAGAACCTTGGAAATCAAAATTTTGCATGTATTTTGGACAAACAGAGATCCAAGGTTTATAGGGTTGCATGTACACCTTAGGAGTGTTAGAATGCTCAAAACCCAATAGTGGTATCAGAGACTAGGCTTGTTTGTTGATACTTGATGCAAAATAGTGTAAAAAAGTCGAATTTCTTGCTGTCTGCACAGGGGACTTGCCGAGTCCATGGGGGGACTCGACGAGTCCAAGCATAAACTCATCCTACTCGTCGAGTAGGTTCTTGCACTCGACGAGTAGGAGCCTCAGAATGCAGTTTTTCGACTTTTGCTGGTGGAAATGGACTAGAAACATTACCCTAAACTGTTTTGGTCTTATAAAACTTGTTTTAGATGGGGTAATGGTCATGCTAATCCATTTTCAATAGCTATTATCAAAATTTCAAGTTTTTATATGGTTAAATTGATGATTCTTGAAATAGATGATATGCATGTTCATGAACTCATGAGTTTAGAAGATCATAGAAATTATTTGTAACTTGCTTGTTAGTTTAATTCTTGATCATTATGTGTTTTAATGGAATCCATAATTTGTCTTCAAGTTACGAATTACCAAAAGTCACACTTTTAAAGTCGATTAAAGAAACACATAGGTTACATAAAATGAAAAGTCACTCATTTTAATAAACCATTTAACTCATATGTTTTGAAAGATGAAAAGTTTTGAAAGTTACAAAACTTGCCCTCAAGTTTTGGAACATGTAAAGTCACATTAAAACTTTAGTTCCAATCCATAGAATTTTAAAAGTTAAAATTCAACCCTTATACTTTATAATATTATAAGTTAATAATATATATATATATATATATATATATATATATATATATATATATATATATATATATATGTATAAGAGCAAGTCAGTTTTACCGTTAGTAGGCCTCATTCACGAAGCTGATCTATAAGGGGGTATAAGGTTACTGCCTATAAAATGGCAGCTTAATGAGTGTCCACTCTCACCCACCACTTCCTTGATCGGTGGAGGGTCGTTAGCCGAATGGGTAGGACAAGGACTAGAATTCTCCCCTCATTAAAAGTATTAATGATGAATACAAAGTAACTAAAAGTTTTTTAATCCACAATCTTAGTTACTTTAGAAAAAAGTGAATAAGGTGCTAACCCATGAAATTACACTTTGCACTTTACTTAAGTCGGTTAGTGGATCGTGTGTTGTTAACCGACACACTAACTTGAACTTAACAAGGTAGGCAAAGGGTGAATTAAGGTTTCTCGTAGGTCGGTGGAGCGCTTGTGGTTAACCGGCACATCGATTAAGTGAAAAACATTAAGGGTACCAAGTAGGTTGCATGGTTACTTCACACCTTGTTTTGTGATCCTCGGTATCCCAGTCACAAAACATGAAGGGCACACTCGAGATTGAAACATGCCATTGAAAGTTCAATGAATCTCAAAAGATCTAGCAGTTTCAAATCCAATTAAAACTTAATAATTTATTTCGTTTTTCATGGTGGAAATTGGTGAATCGTCATTCACCAACTTTCAAATATTTTATAGCTTGGATTACGACATCCCTCTTCTAAGTTATAAAATATTGTGTTGGGTCCTAGCCGTATTATTTCATATTGGGTGTTATATTACGTACTTAAAATAACCTAACTTGAATATCTCCCATTGCAGATGTCTGGTTTAGACAACTGTGATCTTCCCAAATCTCATGGAAATCATATTTCTCTACCTCCACCTCCTCCATTTATTCTCCCTGACCCTCAAGCCCGAAGACTTAAGAGGTTCAAGGTCACTCAAGCCCTACTAGAAATGAAACATAAAGATGGAAGACCTGCACACACTCATGTCTTAAGAATGAAGTCACACATTGACAGGTTGATAATTTTGGGTGCTGTTATCTCAAGGAAGTTTGCTATTGAATGGGTTCTTCAGTCACTTCCTGAGTCATATAGTGAGTTTATTAAAGACTACTATATGACAGATCACGACATGAACCTAACAGATCTTTCTTATTTGCTTGTTGTTGCTGAATCAACAATGATTTAGCGCAAAAGTCAATCAAATATGGGTGGAAGGTCTATTTCTCAAACTTCCGTGGACTTTGATAATGGTAACATTGAAAGTCCAGAAAAGCTTTCTCTTCCCAATGGAAAGGGATCGGCCTTGGTAAACCCGGTTGACCAAAAGGTAAAGGGAAAAGCTAAGTCTGTGATAGTCCCGTGTACCATTCCCAAAGATTCCATATGTTTTTATTGTCAAGATAAGGGGCATTGGTTGCGAAACTGCCCTAACTACCCGAAAGATCTAAGAGAGAAGAAAAAAATCAAGAGGATTTGACTCTGCTTCAGGTAAGTCCACTATCTAACTCTGTTAAGTTCCTTATTGATGATTCATAAAACAAAATGTGACTGGGTTACATTTTTGTGTTTGGCAGGATTAAGCAAAGGGAAGGAAACTTAAAGGAAAGGTATGCTGAATCTCATCACGAAGATGGATTTCAATCGCATGATTTGAAAATCGGATTCTTGAGCTACTACTTAAGAGTTATGATAGATTGCTAGAAAAATATGTAATAACATAGTTTTCATTTAAAGTTGCATTGTAAGGATAAACTTTTCTGCGTTTATTAAATAAATAAAATTTTGTTTTACTCTATTTTATATTTCCTTGCAATGGCATTTATGGAAAATTGATGTTTGTATGGTTCTAGCAATAATGGAAACATGAATTTGATTCCTTCGTTTGTGGTAGTGTCTAAAATTACCAAATAAGGAAAGATTTTCATCAACCAAGATTTCAATTGGACCGAAACTTGGAATCATGCAAGTTGTATAGTATGATGAATGAGAACTTTCAATTTTGGAAAATTAAGACTAATCCCTTGTTCACATTTTCATGTGAGTCAAGTGAAGGACTAAGGGATCGAGTACACATTTTTGTGCACTGGTCAAGTCCACTACAAAAGATCGATAATATTATTCGTCATGATTTACTAAAGTTTCAGTAAATATGGTTATACTTACAATTTTAAGTATAATTTTGAAACATTGGAAAAGTTTCGATGTATGGCAGGACGAATGAGAAGAATCAAATTAGACAGAAGGATAAAAGTTTCTCAAATCTAAAAATATGGGAGAGGACTTTAGTATCATGTTTAGTGATCATCTTAATGATTAAGAAACCATATCACAATTGGTCCTCTAAGGACATCTTAGTGTATTCTTATGGCTAAGAGGAGGAATCATGAATTGTTGAAGTGGTTAAATCAAGAAGATGAGTCACACTTCGCTCCAAAATAAGTCTTAGAGTCATACTCCAAGATTGTAACTTGAGTGATATATCTTAAAGAAAGGTTTATAACACTTGTGAAATGTAAGAGTAAAAGAGTCCTACTCTTGTACATTTAAAATTGGTAAGTTGTGATGTTTTGGATAAAACAAAGACCAACTAAGGCCAATTGTGTGCAGTGTTTGTCTTGGTTAAGAATCCGCACCATCTCTTGAATATTTGGCAAGTGAGTCTTATATGTCAAGAGGAAAATGGGAGTCCTAAAGATATTGAAAAGGCCTCCAGATCTAATCAAGCAGAAAAACCTATAGTTTATCACTAGTACACAGATTGAGGTTTATAACCTATCGTGTTGACATATTTCTATTTCTGTGCCCATTCGAGTTAAAGTTGGCTTTTCATATGAGTTCCGAGAGTTCACAATTAGTTGCATAACAACTTGGAAGCAATGGCAGGCCCTTGTGCTGCCAGGTGGCAAGAAGTTAAGACTGCACAAGTTCAATCCATAAGAGTTTGGATTTGTCACTAACGTTGTCTTGTGATTATGGTTTTGACAAATTCATATGGATAGGAACACATACACCAGAAAATCTAAGTGTCATAAGGTTTTTCTCCGATTCATGAAAATGATGGTGAGGAAACGCTTTCACTAAGTAGATTTTAACTAGATAGCAATTGTGATATTTGCATTCTCAAAGTCGTTAGTGGAGCGTGTGTGGTTAACTGGCACACTAACATGGACTTGTGAGAAATGGAAAAGGTCTAAACAATTGAGAATATGATTACGCCATCCCTCTTCATAGTTCTGAAATTGTTTCGCCACACATGTGTGCTATCTAAGGAAAGCTGTATGATTTTGATAAAGTTTTATCAAAGCATCTCGTATCAGAAATATGAACTTTGGTAAGAAGGTCAATAAAGTATTGATTTCTAGAAGTCCAACATATTTCTGAGTACATGTCAAAGCTAGTGGGAGCATAAGCTTCATGCTAATAATCATCATGCAAGCGGGGAGCATGATAATTATAATAAGTGTTGTAAGTTAGCAATGTTAATTATAGAAAACAAAAGGTTTCAATTGGGAAAATTTTGTTTTGCTATAATTAAGGGAGAGGAAATTATACTTCACTTCAATTCTAAAACCTTAGATTGAGGTTTTAATCATATTTAGTCAAGTATATATATATATATATATATATATATATATATATATATATATATATATATATATATATATATATATATATATATGAATTTCATGTTAGATTGGCTCAACATAAGGAAACTCTATATGGTCTATTATTTGCGTTCTAAAATTCGATTATGATTACGGCATCCCTTTTCATAATCAGAATTTTAGAACTTCGCAAACAGAAATAGAAATATTACAACAAAAGACTGGTCTAGTATCATGTCTTTATGATTCGTGTCCCATATGCTTCAGATATAGGATCGATTGCATGTGCTATAATATTCATTTGTTCTAAATTTTTCCAAAATGCCTAGAGCATTAAGAGGGGAAAGTACTAGAACTAGATATGACTAATTTGATTAAGCAACTGTTGAGGACAATCTAAGGTTTACTAAAGATTGGTTGCTCAGGGACTGTTGAGAAGTATAATGTTAATTTTGGAAGGATCACATTGACATATTCTAAAATGAGGCAACTCTTGTTCAGGAGTAATAGTCAAAAGGGGAATATGGAAATATTCCTATAGGTGGAAGCTATTCATTAAAGTTGTGTAAGATTAGGAAACTTAATGCAAGAAGAATGTTCAAAGTAATGAACTTTAAACTTGAGACTTCATTTCCATGGAGTTGATCTCCATCAGAATACTCTATAATGTCTGTTGACAAGTCTTTGTGACTTTGTGCATAATCATTACAAGAAGTCCAATGCATATAAGTTTAGAATCTAACAGATTTAAGTAAATGGCAGGAATCTAGGATTCGTGCATTTGCGGTAAGGATTTGGGATTGTGAAATGAGAATAATTGGAATTAATATTCAGTCGATCTATTTCACAAAGTAAAGATCATAGACAAACATATTGTGCATACTTGGTGTATGGCATGACTAGTGTTTAGAAAAGCATAGACAAACATATTGTGCATACTTGGTGTATGGCCTGACTAGTGTTTAGAAAAACATGGTGTACATGATCGGAGCATGGGACAACTATTGTTTTAATTCAAGTATAAAGTTGATAGTTTGAAACAGTATACAATGAATAATGTGTAATCAATATGTTGATAAATAAAAGGTGTGTTTATTTATATTCATAAGTTCTGAGACCATAGTTGATTCGATTTTTCTTGTGTTTCACTTTGCATGTTTTTGACTTCCAGAATAACTTAACTAAGTCACTCTTCCTGAATGACTAAGTTATTCAAACCATCAACAGTTGGTCATATGTTGGAAGTAGATATGAATCAAGACTGTCATGGGTTGGATTGTAGAGGTCTAAGATGTTGGACAAAGTGGTGCTACAACACTCATGAGTGCTCATAAGTTCTGAGTATTGGATTCAACCCACGCTCACTGGTATCACTTCATGGAATTTATCTCGAGTGATCGTGAGACGGTAATATCATATAAGTCTTCAAACCTAGAAATATGACTTGTTGCCTATGAATTGGTTATACATTGATCGTACGAAACCGCACTGGTAACTCGATGTTATAAGACGTGCCTATGTGTTTGATTCAACAAGTAGTAGAACAAGCATATGAGTCGAAGTTTATCTGTTCCTTCTTGGATTAGAAGCGATATCTGGGCCCCTCGATGATTTTTTGTTGACACATGTACCAGGATCGGTCAGAACTAAGTTGGTTTGTTCACTTAAGTTCTATGTCAAACAAATCGGAAATCGGGAAACAAACTGCTGGACAATAAGTAAGACCAGACATTGTTCCATGAATTTGTCCGACTGATATCTAGAACAAAGGATTATATGATTAGTTATCTTAAATGGAATATCATCGTCATCTCAGTTCCACGAGACCTTGAACGAGCTACGATTGCTGATTGGTTCCTAAAGTTATTCTTGCAGATATAGTTATTATACTTATCCAAGTGGGAGACTGTTGGATTAGATGTCTAAGTTCATAACTATTCTAGGATGTACTTGACCCGATCAACATGGTCCATTTGGGTTGCATGGAACCATGTATTAGGATAAACTAAAATGAGAGAAATAACACTTACGGTTTATTAATATATTATAAGTTCCAATATATTAATAATATTATTTAATTAGTTTTGATCAAGAATTAATCTGGTATTAATTAAGTGATCAAAAGATGACTAATTAAATATATGGGTTAATTATGTAAATCATCCATAACTTGTATAGTGGGCTAAAGGCTCCATGGATTATCATGTTGGGCTAAGGTCCGTAGGATGCTCCATGGATGCTCCATGGGTTTTACAAACCAATGGGTCATGGAAATGATGAGCCATGTTACATTAGGGTTTACATGGTGTAACCCTAATTGTAACACACTATGTAAAGGATATGAAGCTCACCAAAATCGGCACTAGAGGATTAGAAGCAAGATTGAGGGCAAACCGATTTTCTAAGTGTGTCATTCTCTCTCAAAGTTTAATCCAAGTGTATTTGGTGTTGTGTGAGACATTTGAGGCATCACACTTGGGGTGCTAGGCTCACAAGGTTTTCAAGGAATCCAATAACTACAAGGTATGTATTTCTAGCTTTCTTTTATGATTAAAACTTCCCCATGTATGCTAGATAGGATTAAGAACCTTGGAAATCAAAATTTTTCATGTATTTTAGAAAAACATAGATCCAAGGTTTATATGGTTGCATGTACACCTTAGGAGTGTTAGAATGCTCAAAAACCAACAGTTACAAGTTGGTATCAGAGCCCTGGTTTGAGGGATTCAGACACACCCTCGGAGGTGTTTGGACTCAAACCGAGGGATTAGAAGATTTTTACAAAGAAAATGGTTTCCTAAAATCTAAATTAAGGCATTTCGAGAAAGAACAAGGTGTTTGATGCGTGCTACCGACCAAGCTCAAGTAAGTATTCCCCAAGATAGCCATACTTGATATGCTATGTTATATGATTTATGATTCTGAGAACTGCATGCTAGATTAGGGCTTAGGATCGAGGAAGGATGCCTTATATGCTTGTTGTATGAGCTGTATGCTAGGACTGTTTAGTCAGTAGTAGGATAGCCTGATTAGGTTATGCCTGATGTGGTTACTCGATGCATGAATGTTGCTTGCTTTGTGCTTAAGGGGTCCTGGCTAACTTTAACTAACTAGTGAGCGGATATGTAACAATATTCGCAAGCTAGTTAGGGAGGCGAAGTAGGGACTCCTAGTGCAGCTGATGGCGGAGAGTAGGTCAGAGAGTGTCCTAGGAAAGCCTAGGATGAGATTAGTGGAAAAAGGGTATCGGTAAAGGGACTTGGTGAAGTTGAAGCAATCCTTGAGGAAAGTATGGATATATGTGGAACCAGGAACTTGGAGAAAGTGTGAGACCTGTCGAGAGGATGTATGATCCTGACGTCTATGTGTTTATTTTCAGAATGGTGGTCACACATCATGGAGCATGAGGATCAGGATCAGGATCAGGTTCAGGTGCGTGATCCGAGCATGTTGATGATGTATTGTGTGAGTGCATCGCGTCTGAGACTACGAGAGGCATCCTGGACGCAAACCCGGTCATTTTCGGGTCGATTAAGGAGGGGATCGTGGAGCTGATGGAGGATCGCCTTGGGGCATTTAGTAGTGATTTGGCATCTTGCCAGACGGGTACGCACATACTGTCCTTTAAGGACTTCAAAGGGAGTGGTGCGCCGGACTTCCATGGGGGTAAAGGACCCCATTGCTGCTAGGAGATGGATCCCAGACATCGAGTCTACGCAGTTGACGAGCTTCTGCCCGGAAGGGCAAAGGTCCGTTTTGCTGCAGGTTGTTTGAGGGATCGAGCCAGAGATTGGTGGGAGTTATTGGTGATACATTGGTAGCCCCAGCCTTCGAGGCTATGACATGGTCAGATTTCATGACCTGATTCAAGGCCGAGTTTACACCAGCTGTGGAGCTTCAGCAGCTGGCCAGAGAGTTTTTGGATATGAGACAGACTACGGACACCGTGGCGGAGACCACCACCAAGTTTTGGGAGAGGGATTTATTGGTGCCCCAGTATGCAGGAGATGAGGATATGAGGAGGACCCACTATCACGACATGTTGAGAGTCGATATCAGGGAGCAGGTCAGCTACTCGACATGTTTGACCCAGGACTCCATGATTGCCAGGGCGCGGGAGAGGGAGATCGATCTGGAGCACCTCAGGAAGAGGAAGGCAGAGACTATGCAGGTTACAGGGGTTTTGGGGAAGAAACCCAAGGGATTCGACTCTAGTTCGAAGGGCCAGCAGGGCAGGAATGCTGTGGAAAGTGTGGTTGGTCACATGAGGGAGTTTTCCTCACTGGGCCGGGTTCAGGCTGCTATAAGTGCGATAAGACTGGGCCTTTTGGGAGAGATTGTAATGCCCCTACTCCTGTGGTTCATACATCAGACTTGGTTTGCTTCCATTGCAATCAGAGGGGCCATGAGAAGGCCAATTGCTCCAGATTGACGACAGATTCAATGGAGCCGGCAGTGGCGTCAACTCCGACAACTGCGCGGGTTATGGATGGCTGGAAGGTCAAGTTGGACGCTCCAGTGGTACGGAGCCGAGCATTTCAGCTGACAGCCGAGGAGGCACGCGCTGCACCCGATGTGGTGACAGGACCGTTCCATATGAACGGTATCCCAGTTCAGGTGTTGTTTGATTCGGGTGCTACCCGATCGTTTATCTCTCTTGCACTTAGCAAGAAGTTTCCTAAGTCTTCGGGCATGTTGGATTGCCCTCTAGAGTTCGAGATTACGTACGACCGGTCAGTGCGAGCATCAGAGGTCTACCGGGATTGTGTTTTGAGGCTGTTCGAGGAACGTTACCTGATAGACTTGGTTCCCATACCTTTGCGGGGGAACAAGGTTATTGTCGGTATGGATTGGCTAAGCCCTAATTGGGCAGTGATTGACTGTGCGCAAAAGTTGGTGCGGATCAGGACCCCAAGTGGGGGAGAGCTGGTGATTCAGGGCGAGAGGCCACAACAAGGACCGACTTTATGTTTAACAGTGAGATCTAGGAGCTACCTTCAGCAGGGTTGCGCGGGATTCATCGCGTATGTTATGGATACCCGGGAAACGGGTAAGGCGACGGTGGGTGATGTGCCAGTGGTACGAGAGTTTGCGGATGTATTCCTTGAGGAGTTGCCTAGGATACCTCCAGAGAGGCAGGTAGAGTTTAGGATCGACCTAGTCCCTGGTGCGACTCCGATAGCCAAGGCACCGTATCAGTTGGATCCTCCTGAGATGCAGGAGTTTTCTACGCAGCCGCAGGAGCTGCTTGATAAGGGATTCATTTGATCGAGCAGTTCACCTTGGGGAGCCCCGGTTTTGTTTGTGAAGAAGAAGGACGAGTCGCATCGGATGTGTATAGACTATCGAGAGTTGAACAAGGTAACGGTGAAAAACCGTTACCCACTTCCGAGGATTGATGACCTCTTTGCCCAGCTACAGGGAGCATCTTGGTTCTCCAAGATTGATCTGCGTTCAGGATATCATCAGATGAGGGTCAGAGAGGAGGATGTATAAAAGACTGTGTTCCGGACACACTATGGCCATTATGAGTTCGTGGTGATGCCTTTCGGGCTCACCAATGCTCCTGCCACGTTCATAGATCTCATGAACTGCGTGTGCAGACTGATGTTGGATCAGTCTGTGATAGTTTTCATCGATGACATCTTGGTTTATTCCAAGACGCGAGAGTAGCATGAGGAGCACTTGCGGGAGGTTTTGGGTACATTGAGGAGGGAGAATTTATATGCTAAGTTCTCCAAGTGTGAGTTCTGGTTGCATGAGGTGCAGTTTCTTGGGCACCTTGTCAACCAGAACGGGATTTCAGTTAACCCGGCCAAGGTGGAGGCCGTGATGAAGTGGGAGATTCCGAGGTCTCCATCCGAGATTCAGAGCTTCCTGGGACTGGCAGGTTACTATCGGAGGTTCATTCAGGACTTCTCCTAGATAGTCGTGCCCCTGAACAGGAAGACGAGGAAAGTCGTGGTCTTTCGTTGGGGGCCTGAGCAGCACGCCACATTCAAGACATTGAGACAGAGATTGTGAGAGGCGGCAATCTTAGCCCTGCCTGAGGGCATGGAGGATTTTGTGGTATATTGCGATGCGTCCATCTCAGGATTGGGCGCGGTATTGATGCAGAGGGGGCATGTTATTGCATACGCTTCAAGGCAGCTGAAGCCTCACGAGGCAAACTATCCAACGCATGATTTGGAGTTGGGGGCTGTTGTGTTCGCCCTCAAGATTTGGCGTCAATACCTTTATGGGGTTCGTTGTACCATTTACACGGACCACAAGAGCCTGAGGTATCTCATGGACCAGCCAAATCTGAATATGAGGTGGCGTCGGTGGCTTGATGTGGTAAAGGATTATGATTGTGAGAACCTCTACCACCCGAGAAAGGCCAATGTTGTGGCCGACGCGCTTAGCCGCAAGGCAGCGGCGATCAGGGATATCTGTATGAGGATAACGGTGGTGACTCCGTTGTTGGAGCAGATTCGGGAGGCCTAACAGAAGGCCATAAAAGAGGAACATCGGAAGAGCGAGCGAATCATGGGTCAGGTTTCCTCCTTCGACTATGATAGTCGGGGATTGTTGACTTTGCACTGAAGGGTGTGGGTGCCATATCATGGAGGCGTGCATCAGACGTTGATGGAAGAGGCGTACAAATCCAAGTTCTCTATTCATCCCGGGGCGACGAAGATGTATAGGGATCTTCATCTTGACTATTGGTGGCCTTGTATGAAGAGGGATGTGGCTTGGTTTAGAGACCTCACGACAAGGTCCAGCCGTTGGATATCCCGCTGTGGAAATGGGAAGATATTACGATGGATTTTATCACGAAGCTTCCTAGGACCGCGCGAGGCATAGATTTGATCTGGGTCATCGTCGATCGATTGACCAAGAGTGCCCATTTTATGTCGATTCAGGAGAGTATTTCGGCCTAAAGGTTGGCTGATATCTACATCGGGGAGGTGGCGGTGAGGCATGGGGTGCTAGTTTCGGTGATTTCAGATAGGGATGTGTGGTTCACTTCCAGGTTTTGGAAGAAGTATCATGACGAGATGGGTACTCGTCTGCATTTTAGCACCGCCTTTCACCCGCAAATAGATGGTCAGAGTGAGCGGACCATCCAGACCATGGAGGAAATGTTGCGGTCGTGTGTTTTAGATTCGGAGGTAGTTGGGATACTTACCTTCCATTGGTAGAGTTCTCTTATAACAATAGTTATCATGCGAGCATCGACCGTCCTCCTTTCAAGATGTTGTATGGGAGGAAGTGCAGGACTCCGATATGCTGGGGAGAGGTTGGGCAGAGGTCATGGGGAGTACCGAAGTGGTACTCAAGACTACGGAGAGGATCCAGCAGGTCCGGAGCAGGCTTCAGACTGCTCAGAGTCGGCAGAAAAGTTATGCCGACAAGTGCCGATCAGACCTGGAGTTCCAGGTCGGGGATATGGTTCTCCTGAAGGTGTCGCCATGGAAGGGCGTCATCCGATTCAAGAAACTGGGCAAGTTGGGTCCCAGGTATATCGGACCCTTCAGGGTTTTTGCCCAGGTAGGCAAGGTGGTGTACAAGCTGGATCTGCCAGCCAAACTCAGTCAGATCCACAACACTTTCCACATATCCCAGCTGCGAAAGTGCCTGGTGGACGACTCAACAGTGGTGCCCTTAGAGGGTATTTAGGTTGATGACAACCTAAATTAAATTGAGCGGCCTATGGCGATCCTTGACCAGAAGTCGAAGGATCTGAGGAACAAGAGGGTCGAGCTGGTGAAGGTGCAATGGCAGCACTGGAAGGGCTCAGAATGGATTTGGGAGCCTGTGGATGAGATGATGGAGCATTACCTAGGACTTTTTCAGGAACGAGTAGAAGACTTCGAGGACGAAGTCTAAAATAAATGGGGGAAATTTGTAGCACCTGGTTACTGGTATGTATTTTATTTAAGTATTTTTGCATTTGTGGCCTGTGACTCGACGAGTTAAAGGCCCAACTCGTCGAGTAGGAGCGGATTTAATACAAGATTTAAATAACGGACTCGTCGAGTCAGCTTCCAGACTCGACGAGTAGACTCTGACTGGACAAAACCCTAATCTAAGGGTTTGCACCCTATTTAAGCATCTCATCCAGCCACCCTCTGTCCCTATTGCTTCCAGAAACACCCCCCCATATCAAACCCTAATCGTTTGTGTAAAGAGCTAAGGCATTTGTGGTGCTTTTTGGTGATTTGGAACTCAAGGAAGAAGAAAAAGCCTAGAGGAATCAAGAGAAGACCAAGGGAGTTCAAGTTTGTATACCATTTGCAGTTCCCAGAAGGTATAAAGTCGATACCTTGCTTGTTCATTTGCTAGATCCCTTTTTGGGGAGATTTAGGGCTTTTATAAGCCAATTTTGGTAACCAACCATGATTGCAAGCATGGTTGGGGGTTGAGGCTTCGGATCTAGGTCCATGAAGGAGTTACAAGGCAGAAAAGGGATGCTTTTGTGCTCATAGAAGCCCCCATCCAACTTAAGAGTCTCTTTTAGAGCCTTTTAGGCTCAAAGTCCCATGCATGCACGTAAAGTTCATAACTTTACATGCTAGATCGACTTTAGGGACCTAGATCTATCATTTGCTAGATCCCTTTTTGGGGAGATTTAGAGCCTTTTAGACTCCCCTTTTCTGTTATCGTTCAAAGGGACCCAGCTGAGTGTTAGAAAGGTTTAGAGGGTCTAGGGGAGTGACCCAAACGTATTGGGATGAGCCATAGTCCTAGAGTTCATAGGACTCGGCGAGACCAAGGCAATCTCCCTGACATTTGAAGATGAACTCGACGAGTTGTTTTTACAACTCGGCGAGTCTAGGCCAGGATTGGTTTATAGGATGAGGATAAACTCGGCAAGTTGTTCATATAAATAGGCGGGTCGGATGAAGGATCCTTCGATGGTTTATATAGAAGGAGAACTCATCGAGTCATTGCTAAACTCGACGAATAGAGACGTGGGTGAGGACAGTTAAAGGGTTAGGGACTCGACAAGTTGGCGGCCTAACTCGGCGAGTCAGGTCAACTGGAAGTTGACTTTGACTTTGACTTGGTTAGGGGTAAAATGGTCAATTTACCCTAAGAATAGATATCATACTCTGATTAAGTGTTTTTTGGGGATTATAGCTGGAGGATTTCCGGAGCAGTACTAGACAGAGATTTCCCGCGCAGATTATCAACAACTACTCGTTCCAGGTGAGTTACCTTCCAATAGGGTTGCGTCTAAGGCCAAAATGCCGACCCACCAAAAAGGGTATTTGGTAGATAATATTCTTTTTGATAGTTATCTTGGTATGGTTACGTGCTTTGGTCTTGAGATATGCCTGTGTGATATGTTATGTGTGTTAATGGTAATGGTAGGGATTAGTCTTTCCCTGACATCGGTCTTTAGGATCGAGGGGGTAGGTCAGTACCCAGTTATGCCTGACTGTATGATTATATTTTGTTATTGTATGATAATGGTAGGGGTGAAATAGTCCCCAGTTACCGGTTGAAAAATACCGATGATAGTTACCTGTTGAAAGATACCGATGGTAGTTACCGGTTGAAAGATACCGATGACTGATACTGGTTGAAAGATACCGATGACAGTTACCGATTGAAAGATACCGATGATATTATATGGTATGTGGTATGATGGGGGAACTCACTAAGCTTTGTTCTTACAGTTTCTGTTTTGGTTTCAGGTACCTCTTCGTCTAAGGGGAAGGAGCCGGCGCTGTAGCAGTGCATCACACATTCACACATGGTTTCCGCAATGAGCTTCTGGGATTGTACTCTGATTTCCATCACTTTTGATGTTATGATTTTGAGACACGACATTTTGGTTTAAACCTGATGTAATATCGACAATGTTTTGGCAACATATTTTATGACTTGCTTAATTTAAAAATGAAATTTTTGGCCTCAAATTATGGGATGCTACAGAGAGAGAGAGAGAGAGAGAGAGAGAGAGAGAGAGAGGTCCACCTTTTTAGCTAGCATCGATATTTAAATAAAAGAAAAAATGTTTAGGAAAATGAAAAAAATAAAAGGGCAGAATAGTCTTTTCAAGTTTAATAGGGACAATTTCACAATGAAATTAGCTGAAAAGGACCACAAATCCTAAAAATTCATGGTTTGGACCAAAACTTAGAAAAATGTATATCACATGGATCATTTTTGCAGTCTTGTCCAAACATAGTTGAACATATATAAATATAAACAAACATATAATATAGTAATATAATCAAACACAATTGAACATATATTCACATAAACTGAATTTAAATAAACGAACCTAAACAAATGTAAATGAGCAACATAAACAAACGTCACAAACATAATTGAACGAATGAGACCATTGTTCTTATTTGTTCATTTAACCAAACGAATGCGAAATTGTGTTCATGTTCATTTATTTATTAAATAAACGAACATAAACGAACTTCCACTCAAATGATTCAAGAACAGTTTTGTGAACGTGTGGTTCTTTTATAGCTGTGTATATATGCAAGTTGCAACTAAATTTATAGAGGGTCACATTCCCATTTTAGTTGTTGCATTTTAATAATATATCCTCTACCTACCTTGGGGAATATATATATATATATATATATATATATATATAAGGCAACATATATATATATATATATATATATATATTCCCCAAGGTAGGTAGAGGATATATATATATATATATATATATATATATATATATATATATATATATATATATATATATATATATATATATATATATATATAAGTTCTATAGAAAATGCATGATTAAGGCAACACATGTTAGAACCAATGAAAGTTTGACTACACATCAATTTAGAGTAAACTACATAAATTAATTCTAAAATACATTACTTATGAATTAAGAAATGGACATGTGTCATTTGATCATTGGTTTCAACATATTTTGCACTAGTTATGCAGTTTCTATTGAATCTACTTCTCTCTCTCTCTATATGTGTGTATATATATATATATATATATATATAGAGAGAGAGAGAGAGAGAGAGAGAGAGAGAGGGTATGCTCAAATGAGAACATGTTTTAGATTGAGAACATTTGAGAACACTTTTTAGTCTATTTGCTCAAAAAACGGGCGCATCCTTCATTTTAATTAAGTGATGGTGTTGAAGTCATTTTACATGTCTTAACCGAGTTTTCAATGTCGATCCCTTATGATTCCGTTCCAAAATTTGATTCCATTCCAAATTTGATTCCTTAATTAAGTGAGGGGTATTGAAGTCATTTTACAACAAAAGTCTATTGTTCAACATCTTCATGATTCCGTTTCAAAATTTGATTTTTTCTTCTTCTTATCGTCATCAATTTGTATATATCAAGTAAAAATATTGCATTGATTCTTAAATCGCATATGTTTTCGAAGTTTAGAGGGTATATCGGTAATTCTGAGGAATCAAAATTGAATTTTTCTTCATGAAAAAGAAAAAAACTTTCGTATTTTTGGCATTTTAGAAATGGACATTAAACACTTGTATTTTGAATAATTTGTTTTACAAATTGAAACATTTGTTAAATGATTTGAACTGAATAATGCACGGTTTTTAAGTTGTTTTTGATTTTCAAGTGTTTTTTCTAAAGGTCTAAAACTTATTTGTAAATGCATTTGTTGTTATGTACTAACAATGACTTTAATAATCGTTAATGTTGAATGATTTGAGTTTAATAATGCATGATTTTCCAATGTTCTTTAGGTGTTTGTGATTTTCGAGTGTATTTTTTAGTTGTTTTTTAGGTCTAAATCGTAAATTCATTTGTTATTATTAACCGAAAATGAATCTAATAATCATAAATGTTGATGTATAAACAGTCAAACCGATCTAACAGATCACTAATCATAGCGTCGTCCTATATACCAGGATACCGACCTACCAGGTCACTAAGCATATCATCATATGATAACCAGGATAGCAATCCAAAAAAAGGCCGACATTGGTGTCTTCGACCCTGTTGATATAGTGATGACAACTCACCTCATAATGTCGATCGGAACTAAAATATCAAACTCCCGAAACATGGTTCCAAACACCAACACCTACAACCACCATTGATCCAATTGCATAAATTCTCAAATTACCAAAATAACCTCAGAAGTCAAACTGGGTCAACCCTTGGTCAAAGTCAAAGTCAACGGTTAAGGTCAATAGTCCATGTTGACCCAACTCGTCGAGTGCAGTTACAGACTCGTCGAGTTCCTTCAGAACTCAGAAGGAAAAAACCCCAGTAAACTCGTCGAGTCGATGCAGCATCTAGAATACCGGGAAAAACCCTAACCAACTCGTTGAGTCATCTCGCTAACTCGCCGAGTTCATGCAGAATCCAGAAAGTGGGAAACCCTCATCCAACTCGTCGAGTTGGCTATGCAACTTGTCGATTTCCTTCAGTCCTTTTCTCATTCAGACATTTTTAAGAGAAACCAAAGCTCCAAACTGTAGATCTAAACTCCTAGGGTGAAGTTACTACGTAAAGTTGCTAACTTTACGTGTATGCAAGGCTCCAAGAAGCTAAAACATTGTAATACCCGGGTTTCAGAGCTAAGCATATTTGTCAATGTAATAGTCTAGGTCAACTATTGTAACTCTTTTTTTAAGTAATAAAGATGAAATATTTGAGTATTATGTGAATTATGTGTGTTTATTGTTTAATTATAAATGTATAATTAATAAAGAATAAAAATGAGCGTCAAAATTAAAGTGTGAGATAATCCCGATATCTCTACATAAAGTTGTAGAATATGTCTCAAGGTTTCCGTGCATATAAGGAACGCCGAAATCCGAGTTATAACGAAGAAGTTATGACCCGTCGAAGTTTCACGACAGAACCGGCACGATACCGGGAAGCGTGAATAGTGAATTTACGATAGAGCGAGATTTAGCCTTAGTGATCTAAACGAAAGTCGTAGAATATGTTAAACTAAGAACATCCATAAAAAGAACGCCCAAATCTGACTTCGGATAATTTATGAGATTTTAAACAGACCAATCCTGTCCCGGTCTGTTAAAAATATAACTTTAAAAATAAAGTCAAAATTAGCCGACGGAGTTTAAACGAAAGTTGTAGAGTACGTCTTCACCTACGCGTGGATATAAAGAACGTCAAAAACGGAGTTTGTATGAACGAGTTACAAATTATAATAGCATATTTACGTATTAAAATAAAGTATAAATCATGTATACGTACACACACACACACACACACACACACACATATATATATATATATATATATATATATATATATATATATATATATATATATACATACGTATATATCATTAGAAAGGTATCGACGATGCGGTCATTATAAGACTAATGTTGAGTTCTTTCGACATTAGTTTAGTACAAATATCATTAAATCCATTTATAATAGTATTATAGAGGGGTGTTTAGTTGTTTATATAACTAAAAGGTCATTAAGTAATTATGGAGGGTAGTTTTTGAAAATTCAATTAGTATAAATAAGAGCCTTGGGCTCTCATATTTCTTGCACCATTCTCTTGATTCAAGAGTCTTTCTCTCCTTATCCCCCGAGCATTTCGGTCCCTCGTGATTCGACTTCTCTTTCTGTAATTTAGTATAGTAAGGTGAGCGCTGAAGCGCTGCACGAATCTTTCTTAGAAAGATTCAGCGACGAAGTTCTGCCCCTGCAGAGCCCGACTCCTAGCTAAAACCCCCTTGTAAGTAAGTTATGCTTACCTTATTTTAATATAGCTTATATTTAAAATTAGTATTGTTATTATGAACTTATAATAAATATTTGAGCTATTATTATAACTTATATAAGTGTCGTTATAATATTTTTTTAACTACTCGCGGTACGGGGAATCTGGTTTAAAGGGCCGCATAGGGTTGTTGGATTTCAGAAGTGCTATATGCCAAAATGGTCCTGCCCTCCGGTGTTTTATGTCTGGCCCCTGTCTGTACATAGTGGTTGGAAAATATTGTTTAACGCTTATATAATAATAATAATACTAAGACTAATAGTTGGTCACGGTAAATATTAGACTAAAATTTAGCGATAATAATGCTAGGTTTCGTCGAAGGAAAATAGAATCGTTAGAAGCAAGCGCTGCCCGATTTTGGAATCATCACCTTAACAAGTGAGTGCATAGTTACTTTCAACTTACACATAGATATGAAGTATTTTATATAAATTACGTGTTATGTGTGCATATTATCTGAATACTTGCTATCTATGCTAGATGAACGTTGTTATACATGTTTTCAATGATTTAAACTGTATATGTATTTTATATCTACGAAAATGTTGGGGTAAAAGATGGGTAGATGCAATAGGTGATGTGTGATAAAATGATGAGAGGCCTCGATGTTGATGTTGTTGATTCTGTCATCTAGCGGAGTATGGATGACGACCACGGACTCTTTCTAGACAGTCCAGTGGAACACTAGCAGTCTCGCAACCTGTAGGTGTTTGTGAACGATATGTTCACCGGTGTACTCCATCCCCCACATGGTTGCCTTTAGGACATTTATTGCTGAGGAATCCCCTTAGCAGTAGTGTCCGTCCCGATGATGATCCTTAGGCTAGGTCCTTTATGATAGGTGTTTAGGGACGTAAAGTGAGGATAACGGGAACGGGTAATCGGGTTATTGTTGATCGATGAAATTAATAAACTTATTTATTGTGGGTTGAAAACCCTATGTGCTCACCAGGCTCCCAAGCCTGACCCACTCAGTTTTATGTATTACAGGTAGTGGCGCATGAGCATAGGTGTGATGTTTTGGACGAGGGATTACGGATATAGGCCTGTAGATATGAAATAATGTAGTAAGGCTTATATTGTACTGTTTATGCTTTTGATCTGTACGAACATGACATCCCGAGTCTTTTAATGAAATACATTTCTATGGAAATGCTTTTGATAAATCTTTATCATATTTTTGTTTTGGGACAAATTCCGCAACACTTTCATTTAAAATGTAACTCTGATTTTTAAACAAAGCATAAACAAACCGGTCTTTTCTGGCCGTGATTTTGGGGATGTCACAAACACTCAAACTAGCCTTAGGAAGAGGTTTAGGGCAAGGAGAAGGGCCAAAGCTTCATACAACTTGAGGCTTTATGTCAATAAGGGCCTAGAGGAGTCCAGAGATGAAGTTACAACTTCAGATCGTGCTCAAAACCAGAAATGCTTCAAGGATAAGCTAGAATGGCCCTAAAATCTTGAATGAAGAGATCTAACAAGAAAATGATCAAGGTAATGATTTTTTTACCTTCAAATGAAAGCCAAAACAGTGTAGATGATGGATCTATAAGCCCCTTGTCTTTCCAAGCTTCTAAGTCTCCAAATCTCTTCAAGAAATGCACCAAATACACACTTTTAGCCTCACACACACACACACACACACTCAAAATAAGGTTAGATCGATTAGGGTTTGCTTCTGGATGTGAAAAGGTGGTAAGGAGGCTGGAGGGAGGACTTAAGGTCCTTTAAATAGGGTGCAAACCCTAAAAATTAGGGTTTTTCATGCACAGCCTACACTCGTCGAGTTGGGGTCCTCCAACTTGTTGAGTAGGTTAAACCACACACCCTGATCAATCTCTACACGGCGAATTGGGGCAGCCAACTCATCGAGTAGGTCTATAATTAGGAGTATAAAGCTTTAAAATTTATACCTGGGAGTACAGGTGTAGCCCTTTGTGCCTTGAAAATTTGGAAAGACGAGTCGGGCTGCAGATGGATCAAGCTTCCATTAAAGATATTCTCATTCGTAATATGGGCTATTCAAGTGAAACACTTTATGAGATCGATTGTTTTCAAAGGATGATTGATCATTTCATGGTTGCAGATCGAGATCACGATCAAGATGGAAGTGAAATTAAAGATTCGGGTTGCTTAGACGACAACGCTGATGATTTAATCAGGAATTCTCACTCGCCTACACCCATGACGATGGTGGCTAATCTCATCAACAACTATCTTGCTGAGGTGGCATCCGATGTTAACTTAAAGCTCGAAAAGTTTCAATATTTGGCTTCTACTGTCCCTGATTTTGCAAGGTCAATGGATGGTGGAATGTATCAAGCAATAAATATATATCTCAAGGTAAAGTTGACTTTTAAAGTCAAAATTGAGACCAAATTTGTTAGAAATTCAGGATAAAGATTTTCTTATACGTAATATTTGCAATCATATAAAAGAGGGACAAAATCTTTTTCAATTTAGTCCTAGAAATTTCTAAAATGTTGAAGCGGAAGTTCAAAGTCAAATTGCGAAACCTTGTGATCTTAATTTTATAGGCACATCCATGGCTAACAGATTACGATCGGGAACTACTACTCTGCCGGTTGATGGACTGCCAAAAACTGTCACTAGAAGCCAGCATACATGCCGCCCTGAATGAGAGACTGCCGCTTCGTTTCATAGTTTAGGGTTCTCTTCTTCGAGCAGCTCCGACTGCATACATCTGCCGTCGATTGCTTATATGTCTTTGAAAATTACAACTCACAGACACACTTGAGTAGCAGCATGATGCAGCCGGAAATTAGGAACATGCACCTTTTTCCTTTTGTCTGGATCGCATTCCCAGGAGAAGAATACGAAGGGAAGAAGTGAGAAGAAGAAATTGAGAAAAAGAATGAACGGGGTGGGTTTTAGAGGCTTGAAATGGTGAAATAACAAAAATACCCCACTATGTGGGTTATTAACACCTAAACAAAAAGAAACGTTAAGAGAGGGGTTGGACGGGTAACAAATTAAAGTTTCGGGGATGGTCCGAGTTAAAAAATCTTTCTAGGGACCAAGTGTGCAAGTGACTACAAACCAAAGGGACCATCCATGTAATTTTCTCTTAATTTTGTATTAAAATATGACTGATTTATGTATGAATATTTGTATTAACTTTTTGTATATATATATATATATATATATATATATATATATATATATATATATATAATTATTGAATAAGTATGAAAGAATATATTATTTTATAATAATTTTGCATTAAACTCTTAATTAGTAAATTAATTGCTTTATTAAACAATGAATATAATATTTAAGCTATTGATCCATGATTTTATATACATATCTAATTTGGAAGGAATGATTGTTACAAAAGTGGCACATATAGTTGGTGGCGGTGTGTTGTAGGTGGTGGTGGTGGTAGAGTTTTGGTTTGACTTATTTGAATTTGTGAATTATTATATAATAGATTGTATTGTGTTGTGAATTTTATGTATTAAACTAAAAATGATTTGTATTAAGTTGTATATATTATATAAATTTTTTGTTAAAGTATGAATTAATGTATTCACGAATATATTAAACTACGTATTAGTAAATTAATATGTCTATTAAACTGTGCATATGATAATTTAAACAATGAATTTAAAAGAGTGAAAATTGAATTTGTCAAGACATTGTTTTATTAAATTTTTTATATTGGGCTGCAAAAATAAAATAGTTTGTGTTAAAAAGTATTACAAAAGAAACGGGAGCTATAATATTTGTTCTATTAAGCTGTGAATACAACCAGAAAAATGTCATTGAATTTGGTGTTTGTCTGGTGGAGTCCGATGATGGTCCGACAGTGGTCTAGTGCCGGTCCGACGGTGGTACGACAACAAGTGACAACTAGTTGTAAATAAGGAATAAAAAGGTTTGATTAATACAATATAAATGTAGGATTTATCCAAAATACCATTAATGAAAACATTTAAAAAAAATGGTTCTTAGGTTCTTAACCTTTTTGGGCTCTCATTTGAACCACACACACACATACACACACACACACACACACTCTCTCTCTCTCTATATATATATATATATATATATATATATATATATATATATATATATATATATATATATATATATATATATATATATATATATAGGTAGAGGTTCATTTGAGACCACCTATATTTTGTGAGACATGGGGACCAAATCTTAGCCTTTGATCTTGTGGCTCATTAAAAAAAGGGATTAACACTAATTAATCTAACTGATTAGTTAATTAGGGGTAGATTAGTCACTAGGTTAAATTTAAGATGATCAGATATTAGGTTAGCTTAATTTTCGCGTTATCAAGAAATCTTATCATCTGTTCCGGTTTTCAACCAATTTATTCGATGAATCAACATTCCTTGTTCTTCAATTCAATTTGATCGATATTCTATCTCCAATCTTATATTCTTTCAACCGATAATCAATTTGATTTGGACATTGATCGAACGATGCTAAATCATAGCGTTTAAAATTGCGGTTTTTGTGTTTTTCGAGTTCATGTTCTTGATTCTTCTACATCTGCAATTGATAATCTGAGTGATTGATGTTTATGTTCATGTATCGACATTAGCAATTCATTAGAAGATTTTGATCAACTTTAACTCTGTGATCATCGATTTCGGTAGAGGTTCAAGTGTTCAATGATTTATGCTAATCTTCATCTTCAACAATTGTTTACATTCTTTCAAGCTGTGGATTTTACTCAACATCATGAAATTGTCAATTGATCAAGGTTTGAGTTTTCATCGATTTCACTGTTACTTGCATATAACATATTTAATTTTTAACCTAGTTCATGAATTGAATCATCAAGCTATTATTGATTTCTCCAATTTTATATTTGTATGATTTGTGATTTCAGCAATCAAACATCATATGTTGTTGAGACATCCAATTCAGCAATCAAACATCATTTGTTGTTGAATTTGTTTGACCTAGAAAACAATTTAATATATAATATGTTATTTGACAATGCATCGTCTATTTCATTGTTTGATTTTAACTTTCATTCAATCATTATGTTTTTCAGCAATATGTCATCTGTTTTCTTTTGATTAACATCATCTATTTGCTTTTCATTAACATCATCTTAGTGATAAGTTCATGAGACTGCATGTTATTCTTATAGAATCTTGTACGTACATTTATATATCCATAATTATAACAATTATGGATGATTTGAATATGCATGACATCGAAAACAATCATCTCGATGAAGAAAATCATCAGTTCGGTTCTAATGATTCAAAGATTCTTCATAACTAGGAAAATCAATAGGAAACCCAAGGTAATTTTTTTAATTTTACTTTATATCATGATTTGATCAATTGATCAAGGTTTGAGTTTTCATTGTTTTCATTGTTAGTTGCATATAACATATTCAATTTTTAACCTAGTAACAGTTACAAATGACTTAGATATGAATGGCATCGGAAATGATCATTACGATGAAGAAAATCTTCAATTCAGTTCTGGTGATTCAGAGATTCTGCATAATGATGAAAATCAATCAGAAATCCAAGGTAATTCTGTTACTGATATCGGTTATTCTTATATAATGATGTTGGTGATAAGTTCATGTTACTGCATATTATGCTTATAAAATAATGCACATATAACATTGTGGTTTTTTATGATTACAGTCATATGAATGCAGATTATTCTGATTATATGTTAACATGGTGGTATATTCTTTTTTGTAGTTCAAAGTAACAATGTTGCAACACAATATGGCTCTTGCAAACAATTCATTGGAGCCGATGGTTCTTCCTTTTGGATTCCAGAGGTTGAAGCTAGTTGGATACCTCCTATGGGTTCAATTTTTAAAGATATCAAAGATGCTATTAAGTGGTATAAAGGATATGCATTAAGATCTAGTTTTGATATTAGAAAATCAACAGAGAGGAAAAAGAGTCGAATCAGAACTTTGAAATATTTTATATGCAATAGAGGGGGATTGCCAAACACTTCTACCTTAGACACGATTACTGATGATCATAACAAGCAATTGAGAAATAGCAATTGTAAACGCACAAAATGCAAAGCTTTTGTTGCATTCAAAGTTATACCACATTCTTCAGAAGTTTACCTGTGGCGCTTTGAACAACAACACAACCACAAATTGATCAATCAAGATTGTATGCATCTTTCAAGAGCTAAACGTCAGTTGGATATTGTTGATAAAGCTTTTATACATAAGATTTAGAGTGCAAAGGTGTAGGCAACTACAACATATAGGCTAATGTGCGTTATAAAAGGAGGATGTAAATTTGTTAGTGGACTGGAGATATATTGGAAAAATTTTACAAGGGATATAAATTGTCACATCGGGGGCACTGATGCAAATTTTTTGATTACAAAGCTTCAGAATCGTAAAGAGAATGTTACAAATTTTACATACGAATACAGATGTGACAAGAAGCAGTTAAATGCTCTCTTTTGGGCTGATGATACTTCAAAACAAAACTTTGAGTTATTTGGGGATGTTGTTTCGTTTTACGCAACACATCGTACAAACAAGTATTTATTCTAGAATTAAAAACATTTTTTAGTTATATATTCTAATGGTCTTTTTTGTGTTTTTTAGGTATTGTATGATATTTGTACCTTTTACTGGCATTGATAATCACGAAAGGTGCGTCACTTTTAGAGCTGGTTTGTTGTGTGGAGAAGATACAAATTCCTATATTTGGTTACTTCGGTCATTCTTGAAGTGTTTTGGAAAAGCACCAATCATGGTCGTGACCGATCAAGATCCAACAATGAAAAAAGCTATTGAGATAGTATTGCCATACACAAAACATAGATTTTGTATGTGGCATATCACAAGTAAACTTCCATTGAATGTACTAACATTATTGTTATATTCTTATCAATATAAATATGACATTATTTTCAATATAAATATGACATTATTATTCTTTTCTTATCAGAATATTAAATGGAATTTTTTTAATTAGAATAATATATTAAATGAAATGCCTTTTTATACTGTATTATATTCTTATCAGAATATTAAATGAAATATTTTTTGTAATTAGGATAATATATTAAACGAAATGCCTTTTTATACTATATTATATTCTAATAGAATAATATATGAATTGTTTTTGAAGGTAAGCTGGGAAACAATGAATGAATCGGATTTTAAGGCGGACTTCAATAGTGTAGTATGAGACTCCAAAATTGTTGTGAAAGATTTTGAAATGAGATGGGATGCATTAATGGTAAAATATAAGTTACAAGACAATAAATGGATGAAAGATATGTTTGATTTGAGAAGTAGTTGGATTCCAGCCTATTTTAAAAATGTACCGATCTCAGGTCTAATGAGAACAACTTCTCGGTTGGAAAGTGAGAATTCAGCATTCAATAGGGTATCACATCATGATTATACGTTAAACAATTTCATGAATGCTTTTGAGTCTGTTATGGAAAGGCCAAGGAATAATCAGATCAAATTTGATTTTGATACATCTACTATAATTCCAATCATCAAAACACCTCTTGAAGATATGGAGAAACACGCATCTATGGTATACACCAGGACTATTTTTCTGATGGTGCAGAGGGAAATTCTTCATTCACTTGTTTCTTGTTCACAGAAGAGTGTTACTTCAGGCGTTGTTTCCGACATATGCAACGTCAAACATAAAAAGGACAAATCTATCAAAGAAGAAGGTAGTAGTTGAGAAAAAAGAAAAAGTTGACATCGATTGTGAATGTAATTTTAACACAAGTGAAGGTGATTTCGAGGTAATGTTGACATTTTATAATTCTAATATTATAATTTTTATTACTATATTATTGTCTTTAATTTTTTTTATATTATTCTAATTTTTCTTTTTAGAATATACTTAATATTCTAATACTTTTGAAAAATATTCTAATTTTTCTTTTTTGAATAAATATACTTAATATCCTAATACTTTTGAAACAGGTTGAATTCAACAGAGAAGATGTAACAGTGAAATGTTCATGCATGCTTTTTGAGCGGTTTGGAATTTTTTGTAGACACATCTTTTGTATTCTAAAAATTTATGACATACAAGAGATTCCATCAAGATACATTCTTAAGAGATGGAGAAGAGATATTATCCCCACCACAGTTTTGAAAAAGAACGTTTAGATATGGTGCTTCGTCTGGAAATGTTAAGAAGGTTGCATACAAAGCTTTTTCCATGCTTGATCAATGCTTGTCTTCATTAAGTAATGATGAAAAGAAGTTAGAAGAGTTCATGCAAAAGCTAGAAGTTTTTATGACTGATATTGGTGAACAAGGTTCAGACGAATCACCGGTTACAAAAGAAGCTCATATTGATAAACTTTATGGAGCTACTACGAATCTTATTGATGTTGAAAATCAACCTATGGTGAAGAATAAAGGTTCTGGTATAGGAAAACGTTTAAAAAGTGTTTTGAAGAAGGCTACTATTCAAGGTAACAAGCAATCAAGATCATGCAAAACATGTGGGGTTAAAGGGCATAATTTAAGGAAATGTTTGACATTGTTGAATAACTCCAAGGTACAAAGTGCATAGTTGTGTCTAGAAATATATTTTGATTTTTTTTCGTATATCAATAAAGTTTAATAATACCATATAGATAAAAGTTTGAATTTCTTTAGTTTGGACATTTTTCAGATGTTTTGGTTTGTGATGATGTATGAGACATTTGGTTTGTGGTGATGTGTGATACATTTGAAAACATATTGATTCTTCTAATATTTTCAATCTTTAACTTTTGCATTGAAGTATATACGAATGATTGCAGTATAATGTTTTGTTATCAAATTATTATAATACAAGATTATACATGTAAGAATGTTATAAGGTATATGCAACATCTAATATTATTCTAATAGAATAATGATGCCATCATACATCATTCTATTAGAATATTCCAAAAAATTTATGTTTACTATAAAATATTGTACCATGACCATTAAGAAGTGATCATAATACCAACTATACGTTAATCATTAATCACCTAATAAACCATATCAAGTTTCTTACATAATACTAGGTATCATTTTTTTTCTAATTTGTTCAAAATAAGATAGATATTACAAAAGGAATTGTTGTTAAGTCACCATAACCACATTTATAAAATTTCAAACTTCTATCAAATTCTATTTATTACCCATTTCCAATTCATCCATTCTATTGATACCTTCCTCTAACATCTTTTTTCTAGTCGCATGATCAAATTTTCCAAATTCGGTTGCCTCTTTGATAACTCTCTCCTTGTGGTTGTTGATTTCATGTGTAGCAATCTTAACATAATATAAGACACGTAATTTTACAAATTGCACATCTTGCACATCACTGCGTTTTTCCATTTCGACATTCCACTTTCCTTGCTTTTCCCCACAATATTTTTCCATATGTCTTATTAAAAGTGCTCCATTCTATGTTGTCAACTTCTTTGTGTTCCATTTAATTTTCATCATCTTCATTGTTGTTGATCGCAAACCTTTGATTTTATTGACGATAAATGTAGTTTTCTCCAGATATCGTATAAAGTACAATTTCTGCAATGTATATTAACAAAATTACATTATTCAATCTATTATATTGTAACTTTAATACATTTAATAAAAGTAAATGAAAACTTACTAATGATGTAGGTGTCATTCCATAAGTTTCTTCTAACGATTTTGTTTTTTATGCTGTCTTTAGTCGTCATATACGAGATTAGACTTAGTCCGTTGTTGTTTGATCTTTTACTCGGACAAGTGCTACAACCGTCAAGCTGAGGAGCGAGACAAAGGTCGACCGTTAGGGAGACTACAGCGGGAGGCTAAAATGAATGCTTTCAGTATGCCGCGAGTGGCTTTAAGAAGGTGTTATGCTGGACACATTAAGGACTAAATTAATCCAGGTCCTGGTAGTTACACGGGAAAGCTTTCAGGCTTACTGCTCTATAATATGAACTTGTGGATATGTTAGGTTGAAAACAACAACATACATCTGATCACCATTATGTATTGGGAAAACCACCTGCAATTCCAACAAATTGATCAAAAAGTTAACATAATTTATATCCTTTAATAATGTAATATTTTAATTAATAAAATATTCTTACGATTTTAAGATCATTGAAATCTACATCTGCCTTGAAATTAGATATAAACTTCTCAACACAAGCCTCAAAAGTTAAAAAACGCTCGTTAAAAGATTTAGTTTCATCTAATAACACTGAACTCTGTAAACATAGAAAAACAGAAAAACTAGAATATCTTGTTATAATTTATAGGTATGGTTTACTTTTTGACTTTTGTTCCTGGTAATTTAGAACATCAGCCCAAGAACCAATCACACGATGATGTGTAACATGTTCAGGCCGCATGCTCTCAAAATCCTGTCTATGCATAATCTCTCCCGTATTTGTTTCAAAAAGTACCTCCCTTAATTTTAAATACGAACAAAAAATATGTCATCAACATTAGAATAAATATCCACATGTCTTATAGTTAAACAACAATTCAAAAAAAATAATACATGTTTAATTGAAATAGCCAGAGTTAGTGACTTAGGCCCCGTTTGATAGTTGGTGACTGAGAAAGTGCTGACTGGGAAAGGTCTGTCTGGGAAAGAAATCCTGACTGAGTAAGAAATCTTGTTGTTTGATTGTACATCTGACTGAATGTGCTGAGTGATGAAAAATGACCATTTTACCCTGCTGTTATATATAGTGATACAATAAGTTTTTTTTGAAAGAGAACAATGCAGCAAGTTAATAACTACTTTATTTGCATAAAGTCTTCACAAATACTATTCACATTAATTTGATCAGGTTTCTCAAGTGTTTGTTCTTCTTGCAACAAAATTTTCCTTTTAATTTTTAGAACACCATATGTTTTCACATGGTCTTCAAATGTTTTTCTCATACCAATTATAAATGATTTATATTTGTAATCCTAAATTATGATTACAAACACAAGTTTCAAATTGATTGTTTAGGTTAATTAGGAATAGATTAGGGAGAATCACATAATATTTTCAATAAAAGATTTTTCTTCTCAGTTTACGTAATCTATGTTGGAGCAGTTCTTCATTAACAACAAACATATGCAGATCAGAAAAAAAATTCTCATAATGCAAACAATGCTTCATTAACAACAAACATATATAGATCAGAAAAAAATATTTATTAAGAACAAACATGAACAAAGTAGAAAAAATCGAATAAAAAAACAACAAACATACGTGAAAGAGAAGAAGATCAGTGTACCTGATGAGTAATGAGAAGAGGGGTGTCGATCGGTGGAGGGAAGGCTGCCGATCGGTGGAGGGCAGGCTCGTCAATCTCAGCCCCTGAGATCGTTTGGTGCTTCAATTGTTCTTGTCGCTGAAAGAGGAGGAGGAGGGTTTTTTTTTGAGGCGCTGAAAAGAAACGTTAGGTCAAGGGTATATTTGGAACGCTTCTAGTCAGCCAATTTTCTGTAGCTTTTCCAATCAGATATCTCTTACCGAGTCAGCTATTCAGATTTGGGTTATCAAACAACATGAGCTGACCGAGTCAGCCAAAAGCGTCTGACTCGACTCGGTCAGATGTTAATCAAACAGCCCCTTACATTATATTTTTATCCCGTGCACATCTTATTAGAACTTGAATTAAAAGAACATTTTGCAAATCGATTCTATCAAATAAATTCACAGCTTTATCCATATATGGTGATTTGTAAGAACGTATATCATTCTCCCCTGTATCACCATTTTGAGATTAAACACTTTCATGTGATCCTTTTTTTTCATTTTCATTGTTTTGATTATCAGCACTTGAAACAATAGGATCTGAAAATAACTTAATGAACTTCTCTTTCAATTCATTTGTTATATTGACATCTGAGAACTTTGATATACAATCAGAAACAATTACATACATGTCCTCCTTTCTTGATGAAACTTTATTGAACATCTTATCAAAGTTCTCTTTATATTCCTGAAAAATAATAAAATACTAGAATTATAAGCATGTAATATTTTATCATCTTAGAATATCTAGAATATTTACTATGAACCATAAGCATGTAATATAAGAATATCCAAAATTTTTTATAACATCATACTTTAACCTAATATAAAAAGAAATTATATTTTATATTTTAGTTAAAGTTACCTTAACAGTGTCATAAAGATTGTCTTTCACATTGGACGGTCCCCCGCTATCTCTCGTCATTTGTGTGATAACAACTTTTCCACATCCAAACCCACCATCTTCAATTTCAAAAGATTGCCTGTTATTCAAATCCTCTGTTTGACCACATTGTTATTGTTGGAATTTTTTACTTTAAGATTAAATGCTGACATTCAAGACCGTCACAGTAAAGTAGCTGCATGATAGTAGTTTATAAATTGTATTAGATATTCATAAATAAAAAAAATTAAAATAATTAAACAAAAAGCATACCATCAATAACAACATTGGCCCATTATAATATCATTTCTTTTTATCTTGATGCCATAGAGATCTTGTATTCTTCAGACAGTAATTTAAGTACGCACACCAATCAATGCATGAGATGTCTTCAACTCCAACTACTCTTCTAAAAGGATCTATGTTGCACATCCCATAAGAATGTGATTCAACAAACGTATTCACAAAAAAAAAAAAAAAAAAAAAAAATTTATCTTGAAGATATCATCATCTCTTTTGGATTTCAGAATGGCTTCTTTGAATCCAGTGGCATTCATTGTTTCTTTTGTAATCTGGATTTTCCATGTAACATACTTTCATTCTCACTGTCAACAAAATGAAAATCAAACAAGCTTCTTCCTCCATTTGGTAGACCAAAGACTTTATGAATCTTTTCTTCTGTGATCTTAATTTTTTTTATCAAGCACAATACTGTTGTTTTGATGATCATAATGTTGAACAACAAAATGTGCAAGCTTCAACGAAATTCTCTTCATGTTCAACTCCAAAAGCGATCCAAAACCCATCTTCTTTACACATTTTTTTGAGACATACTTAAACTTCTTATAACTTCAATCATAGCTCCGGGATTCCTTCTAGTATTTATTGAAGGTAGATCTTTTAATAAATCTTTTGTTGTTTTTTTGTGTCTTTTTCTCGATGTTATCATTCGTATTGTCTAACTTCCTTTTTTTTCATCTTTAGAATGCACCTTTTGTTGCCCTATTGTTCAATGGATTTTCAGAAGAAATAATATTAGAAAAAAGATAATAACATCATAAAAATAGAATATAAAATTAACACTTCATAATATTCTATTAGAATAACATCTATATGAATATGTCTACTATGTTTCAGAAGCCAATGAATGTTGAGACATTAATATAATTAATAACAGACGTCAAAGTCAAACACCAAGTTTGACAACTTCAGAAAATCCAGCAACATTCTATAATTACAGTAAATACACTTTAATTGTTGTATGTAATAGAAAAACACTTACATTTATTTCAAAATTATATTCTAACTCATCATAATACTTACACTAGGTAATTGTCACCTAATTTCAACTTTCGACAAGGTATAAGTCAAATGATTCTAAATATCTATGAAACCAACCATTTTTGAAACAGGGGTAAAATTGTCAATACTTTGCATAAGGGCAAAATCGATCAAATTGATTATGGAAACTTTCTTCCAAACTTTAATTATAATGACTTAAGTACCTAATCGCATAATTAAGTCCAAACTGTTAGTGATTAGGGTTAGGCAAAAACCCATTAGGGTTTAACTAACATGTTATTAGTCAACACAAAATCTCCAATTAAAATGAACTATGTAAAATGTTTCTGCTAACTCTAATTGTAAATGCATAATCAATAATAAGAAATATGAATTTTACCTATATATGGCATTCTTGTTATTAGAATAACATTAATACACAAGATATTATAGTACAAATACAATAATTTATGATATACCTTTTTTTCTTAGGCTTTTGCTATTGTATCGACTGATTCATCGATAAGCTTCAATGATTTTCTTCTTTCAATTCGTCGTTCAACTATTGAAGTTTTTTCATGAGTTTTACCCATATCCAACCTTCTTGCTGTTTATTGCCATTTTCAGAATCAAATTATGAATTAATAATTGATTTATTATATCCAAATATCTAGAGTAACATTTAAAAATATTCTATTAGAATAAGGAAACAAATTAGATTAATATTTAAAAATATTCTATTAGAATAAGATTAGTAGAATATAGAAAAACATAATAGAATATAGAATATTTTATTGTAATACATAGAATAACAGAAACAAATTAGATAAATATTTTATTAGAATACATAGAATACACAATATATCATTTATTCTTTTATATTCAATTATAATACATAGAATATTTTATTATAGTACATAGAATAACAGAAACAAATTAGATTAATATTTAAAAATATTCTATTAGAGTAAGATTAATAGAATATAGAAAAACATTAATAGAATACATAGAATAACAGAAACAAATAAGATAAATATTTTTTTAGAATACAATAACTGATGATGTACCTTTTTTTTCTTTTTCTTTTGATGTTGTAGCTGATAATTCATCGATCCACTTCGACGGTTTTCTTTTTTGAACCAACTGTTTTCCTGTTGAAGTTTCAACTTCACTACATCTACCCAGTGTCATCATTTTTATTTTTGATTTTGTCATTCTTGTTATAATATTAGCTGCATGAAAATAATTAATGTTAAATACACTTTAATTGTTGCTTGTAATAGAAAAACACTTACATTTATTTCAAAATTATTCTAACTCATCATAATACTTACACCAGGGGATTGTCACCTAATTTCAACTTTCAACAAGGTATAAGTCAAAAAATTTTAAAAAGTCTCAAACCAGCCATTTTTGAAGCAGGGGTAAAATCGTCCCATTATTAGGATCATAATACTTACTCCTGCTGGTTTGATTCATAAACTGGATTGATTAATAGAAGCCCATTTGATGTTATTTTCTACATTTTCACTTGCTTCTTGAAGGTATGGTGCATCTTGCATCTTATTTCATTTCGTTTCACCTATTTCACTTTATGATCCTAATAATGGGACTCACTAAGATACAAGAACCCAATGCCCTAATTATTTGTATGTAGATATGGAGACTGGAGCAACAATAGAAGATCAATTCTCGAAGCAACATCGTCGTTTTCAAACTGCAACAAGGATATAAAATGATAATTAACAGAACTATTGAAATATATGGAAATTCTTGAAAAGTTTTGGTAATAATGTTATTTAGATGATCTGATGGAGTAGACTCTGAAGCACGTGTTGATGTAGCCATTTTCGTTGATAGAAATACTCGATAAGAATGAAAATAAATAAGTTTAGGGTTTTATCGAGGGATTAAAGACCAGAATATGAATCAAAAAGTGTAAAATCGATATGACAAGGTTTTTAGGGTTTTTATCGATGTTTTCAAGTGAAAATCGGATTCACAACATCGAAAAATGAAATTGATCCAAGGAGGAATCGAAAATGACGAGTTCAAAAGCACAAGAAGTTATGGTTTTGATGGAGTGTTTAAAACCGAAAATGATAAGAAGTTTGGAAGAGGGTTTCCAGAATACAGATGAAGAAATTGAGTTTTTTTTATTTTAATGTTCTTCCCTTGTGAATAAGTCATAATCTCAAAGTTATTACATTTGTCCCTTTTTCGTCCCTGGAAAATAAATCATAGTATTTTTAGTCCCTTTTAATTTAAAAACTTACACTTTGGTTCAAATATTATTTTAATTGTAAAATAAAATTACTTAATTACATATATTCTAAAACAAAGTTACGATATTATTTTAATTCTAAAATAAAATCACTTAATTACAAATATTCTAAAACAAATATTTTCATTTATTCTAAAATTTTACTTCTACTAATAGAGACAATGTACTTTATTTTCTAAAGTAAGATGTCCGAAAATATACTAAAATTTTATTATCCTAAAATTTTATTATTGTAACAGGATACTAAATCTAATTTCATTTATTCTTTTTATTAAATATTCTAAAACAAAATTACATATTATATTATAGTTAGATAATAAAACGTTTTATTATTAAGCATTTTAATGAAACCAGAATAATCAGAATAATTAACATAAAACAAATTAGAATAAGCTTAATACAATATTAACAATATGTGTTTTTATTTGTCAACATTATTTTATAAGAATAATAAACATATATGGATTTTGATCATTTATCATTTTACCAAACAAAATTTTAATCAAACAATTAGGCATTATCAAAAAAAATTTTAAACGTTATATATCATTTACTATTAAGTAGTAAATATTTTATTAAGATACCAACTAACTGGTTTAAGCATATCATTTACCAAAATATCAATGGTTTAAGCATAACCTCAAACATAAGTAATTAAAAAAAAAACACAACAGAAAATAAATCGTCTGTATGTAATAAGCCAATATAAGAAATTTTCAAACTTTCTTCATTTCTAGCATGTCTCTTGCTTCACTCCCTTCTTTCACCAACATACACCTAGTTTTCTTATCCTGTTTTGAAAATTCCAATGCTTCTGCAACATTCAATTTTCTCTGCTTGTTAATTTTATGGTTTGCTAGCTTAACAACATAAAATGTATGCAACTTTGCAATCTTTTTAGATGTCCTAACACTTTATTCTCCCAATTCCACATCCTACTTTTCTTCTTTCTCACCCATGTATTTTTCCATGTGCCTCATCAAAAATATACCATCGTCATTTGTCTTAGCTTTTGTTTGTCACGCCATTTTCATTTTTGTTGGCTTCACAAATTTAAACAAAGAAACTTTATCCCGCCGATTGTTGTCCAAAAACTTTGAAAAGTACATTTGTTGCAATATATATTAATAAAATACCATTATTTTTCTAAAATTATAACTATATTAAGTAAATAAATCTTATAAGAATATAAATATTATGTTTTATATTCTAATAAGAATTTATTTACTTATACAGAGTGGTTTTTTAAAGTAAACAACTATGATTAAAATAAAAATTTTAGATTTATGTAAGAAACATTTACCACAAGTTTAGGAATCTATCCATGGATATCTTCTACTTTTTTGGTGTATCTTATATTGTCAATGATTATATGTTCTGGATTTGTAAGGTTGAAAAGAAGACCATAAAAATGACCACGGTTGTGTATTGGAAAAAACACTTGTAGTTCAAACATAAATACATATGAATTTTATAAATTTTAATATGAATATGTTATCTTGTAATCAAAAGTACATACCAGATTAATAGAATTGAAATCCACTTTTCTTTTGATGTCATATAAGTAATTGTTTACAGCCTCATCAAAAAGTCGGAATCTTTTGACAAAAGGTATTAAAGAATCCAATAATTTTTCTGTCTGTACATATAGAACAATAGAAATATTAGAATACATTGTTATAAATTATAATTACAATATAGAAAATAAATTTAAAAATTAAGTACCATAATTTGAATGTTGAAGAAGATACGTGGTGGTGATTTTTTGTTTCTCAGGTTTTCTTCTTCAAAATTAAGAACATCAGCCCAACAATCAATAACGAAAGGATGTATGTTATGATTTGGACGTATACCCTCAAAATGCACCCTATCCATTATGTCTCCAGACTCGGTTTCAAACAACATTTCCCTTCAAACAAAAATATTGCATTGTAGTTAAAATATATTATTTAACTAAAACTAATGTAAATTAATTAGAATAATATTTTCTTTTGAATAGTGTTACAATATTCCAATAAGAATATTACACAATACTTAAATTCATAAAAGTATTTCTTCAACAATATGCATATGTAATAAAAAAATTTACTACATTGTGAATTTACTTACATTGGATCTTTGTCTCCAGCGCATCTAAACATGATTTGCGCCATTATCTCTTGCCTAGTACTGACTTTTTCACTTAAGTCAATTACCCTATTCACAAAAGGTGATCTAAAACTATCTGGATTAGTCACCTTCCTTTTCCCTCTTTCATTCACATTCTGACCCTTTTTCCCTTTCTCATCTAAAATATGTTCTTCATTCCCTTCTAACTCTCCATCTTCATCATTACCCTCAGAATTATCACCAATTTCTGCATCGTTCATTAGTTGGGTTATTTGAAGATCAAAGGAAGGAAATTATGAATTTTCAAATGTTAGTTTTTTTTGGAACAGGAGATTTGACAACTGGATTTGAAATTGTATTTGAATCTGGATTTCTGTTTGAGAATATTCTAAACAAATCCTCATCTAATTTTTCTATGAATGAATCAGACCAAGGGGAAAAATCAATAGATATTCCTTTTGGATTGTGTTTTGGTGTAACAATTGAGCTCTCACCTATGTTGTTGTCTCCAATCACCTTGTCTACAATTTTCATACCTTTTGGATCGTGTTTTGGTGTAACAATTGAGCTCTCATCTATGCTGTCTCCAACCACCTTCTCTACAATATTCCCCTCCCTAATCTTCTCCCCACCAATCATTTCACCACCCTCAACAAGATTTTTGCTCTCAACATTCTCTTCTAAATTCTTCTTTCCAATAGTCTCGTATATATTATTCACCTCTAAAGCCAAATTTATTTTGTCATTAACATTTATGCCTTCAAATTCTATTTGTCTTTCTGGATTGTGCGGATGTCTAATAGTTTCCTCGCCAATATTATTCTCTAAACTCAAATTTATTGGGTCGTCGACATTCATATCTTGATCTTCTTCTTGTCTTTCTTCATTCTCTGGAAACTTCTGTGTTAATGGTTTAACAGCTAAAAATATAACCAACTTTGTATTCATTCCTTCATCTTTATCATCATCAAAATCAGAAATGTTTGTTTTATTAAGCTCTTCATCTCTATCTGCTTTGACTTCAGTTCTCTCCTTAATAGTTTCTGATTTCTCTCGACTAGAAAAAAGAGTAGTTGAAAATATGTCTCTAAACTTCCTTATCATCTCCTTCGTTCTATTGTCTTCAGGGAATTTCGATAGACAAGGAAAAATAATATCTTCCATATTAACCTTTTCAGTTGAGACATTGTTGAAATTTTTTTCATACTTTTCTTCATACTCCTGGGGAAAAAAGACATTAGAATATTTTTCTTATATTAAGTTAGGACATAATTAAAATATATTCTAAAACATAATTTAATAATATATTCTACTTAGAATATACCTCAATACGTGTGTCCTGATTCTCATTCTTCTTACGTTCTAAATTTGAACTTTGTTCAATTAGATCTCCAACCCCAAATCCACCAGCTTCAATCTCAAAAGATTGTCTTTCCTTCAACTTATCTGCTGTCCACATCGTAACTAATGGCGCTTTACGCTCTATTTTTTGGAGCTTGCATTCAATTTCATCACAGTAAATTAGCTGCATTATTTCAACATCATATTAGATATCCATTTTTAAGAAAAAAATAAGTATATGAAAAAACATACCAATAGCAACAACATCGGGCCTCTGTAATAACACTTGGGGTTGTCTGGATGCCATCTCCCTTTTGAATTTTTCACACAGTACAACAAATACGCACACCAATCGATTTTAGAAATGTCATCTACTTCAACAAGTGCTCTAACTGGAACTAAGTTGTTTGTTCCCATAGGAATGGATTCTGCAAACGTATTAACAAATAAAGCTATGAAACCCAGCTTGAAATTCATTTCCACTTGTTCAGATTTTTGAATAATCTTCTTGTAGTTTGTTGCATGTGCCTTTCCACCTTCAAGTTCCTTCATCCATCCATCAAACACTTGATGATCTTCGCTAACCATGTCCAAGTCAAATAAGTTTTTTCTAGTTTTGGGTAAACCAAACACTTTATGAATTTTTTCCTTTGTGATCTTTATTCTTTTTCCTTTAATCAAAATACTATTTGTGCCTTCATCATAATGCTCAAGCACAAAATGGCAAAGTTTTAAGGGAATACTCTTAATGTTGATCTTCAAAAATGCTTTAAATCCCATCCGTTTCACCCAATCTTTTTGTTTAGATGTCAAAGAACTTACAACATCTGTCATCAATCCAGGTTTTGATCTAGTGTTTATTGAAGGCAACTCCTTCAATATATCTTTCACAGTCTTTTGCTCTTTCACGGTTTTTTTCTTCTTTATTGCTGCACGATTGTCCCCACTATTCCTCTTCCTTTTTGCTTCTTTAATCTTTGTCACTCCTTTAACATATTTTCTATCACCGGTTCACTTTTTTACATAGATTTTTTCATCAGATTCATCATCCAATTCATGATATCAATCATAAATGTTAGTAACACCACAAAAAATCCAAAAATCATATATCATGTAATTACAAAGTAATATTCCAACAGAATATTATACATATACACTTAGTATATCATAATATTCTATGAAATTTAATCCAAAAATACTATATCATCTAAGTAAAATGTAGATATTTATTCAAATTATATTATTTATAAAAAATTAAACTCAAATGTTGCAGAATCGTATATCAGCTAAGTAAAACAACAAAAATCAAGTATTATATGATTTATGATATAATAATATCTAGAATGTGTAATATGAACCATAAACATTTCATATCATAGAAACATACTTTCACATCAATAAACACTAGAAAAATACTTTCACATCAAAATATCTAGAATTTCAGTTATGATCCATAAGCAATTCATATCAAACATAGGCTATGAAAATTATTGTTAGAAACACTCTAATATTTCTATTATTCCATAATATTGGAATTATAAAGTATAAAATCATATTTCAGAAAAAAAAAGTTTAGATTATTTTACCCCCGTTGACTGTGTATCTGATTCTGTTGAAGAATCAGAAACATGCTTTTTCTTTTGGTGCTTCACATCATTATGGATTAATTTGCTATGACGCTTGAAATGTTTTTTGACTTTTCTTTTTTTCCTTTTTATTTACTTTATCTGCATCAATAATTATTCAATTAGAAGAATATAATATACTTTTATTGGATGTAAACATATGTATTATAAAAGACAACATATTTTACCATATTCATCACTCTCTATTGTGGATGTCTCTGACTCTGATGTCTCTCTGACTGTGAAGATGAAGAATCTGAAACATAGTGTCTTTTTTTCTTTTCAAGTCTTTTCTTCTTTTTTATGTTTTTAGCTGTATGAAGAAATTTAAAAATTGAAATAAATTAGAATATTTATTTTAATCAATTTGAATGTTCATAATAATCAACTGAAAAAAATAAATCTAAAGTATTTTAAAGAATGATTGTTGATACCTTTTTTAATTCTTTTTCTATGCCGTAAGGATGAATCAGAAGAAGAATCATAGTCGTTTTCAGAAGTAACAACGATTTTTTTTTAAATTTTTTTCTTTGATTTTCCTTCATCTGCCTTCTTTTTCTTTTGATTTACAATTTGCAAATATTTATCATGAAATTTAACAATTAAAATCAATTAGAATATCTGATAAACAAAATTAGATATTTGCTTTTTTATGAATTATTTGAAAGAAAGTGTGTTCATACATTTTTTAACCCTATCTTGATCCCCTAAATCTATATGAAGAAAATTATAAAATAAAAACAATTAGAATATTTATTAAAGCATTTAGAAGTTACTAAAAGCAATTATAGTATTTAATCTAAAAGTAATTACAATTTATACATTTATCTATATAAATTTCTTTCCCTGTTTTTCTTACAGATGCATTTTTTTGCATTTTTTTTAGCTGCATCAATAACAACAAATTCCATTAGAATTCATATTAGTTGATGATATATAATCTGGTCACAGTTCTATAAATACATAACATCAAAATTTTAATATCAATCAACATAAAATTCACTAGAATACAAATATTTTTTTGGCTAAACACTATACTACAATCATAAGAAGAGATTTATGTTACCAAAATCTATAGTATTAGATAATTTATGGATCTAAATCCAATTAAATGATGAATAATTAGTTAGAATAACATAACATATTTGCTGATTTTGATTAAGAATATTTATATCAAATGAAATGAGGAATAATTAGAACACTTTTGAATAACATGTAGAGTTAACATTTAGATACATAGAGTCTATATAAATCACACACTGAGATTTAGGTTTAAATTGTATGTTTTATAATGCTATATTCCATTACATCCTGACTTCGACATATAAATCGCTAGTGAAATATCTCGATTATTAGACATTTATTGAAGATACACAACAATTTAAAGTGAAAAAACTTTCTATAATAAGAACAGATAGGTTTATTGAATAAGAACAAGAGGTTTATAGTATTATACTTACTTGGAACAGCTGTTGATACAAAATTAGAATCAGAATCTGTAGAATGAGCCATTTGATTCGATATCAAATCCAAAATCTTGATTATCGAGGGTTTTCTTGTAAGAATCCGGAGATGAATTTCAGGTATAATTAGAATAAGGAGTCTGAACTAATGATCGAGATTTGGAAGCAGAACAATGGTCGAGATTTGGATCAAATGAGTTTTAGTGTTCGTATCTAGGGTTTTTAGGAAGAATACCGGGTGTTTTTGTGTGTTGAACGAAAAAGAATGCAAAATTCCATTCCCGCCCCTCCGTGTTTTCGATCTAATCCCAAAGTTCCATTAATTTACAAAATTGCCACCACCTATTTTATGGTTTAATCTAAATTAATATCAACATTTGATTATTCAAGATGAGTGGTCAAGATTTGGTCTTCCCGTCTCACAAAATCTAGTGGTCTCACATGATCCTAACTATATATATATATATATATATATATATATATATATATATATATATATATATATATATATATATATATATATATATATATATATATATATATATATATATATATATATATATATATATATACCTCTTTTGTATGTAAATATTTTATTTTAGTAATCTTTTTGTTGTAATCATTTGCTAGTGTTAGTTTAATGGAGATTGACCAAAAAGAGAGATTCTTTGGAGTGAGACGCTTTCATTATTCAATTTCCTTGCATGCTCTCCACCTTAATCATGTTTAATTGTTAATTAGTATCAAATTTTATGAAATATTTGAGTATAAACCTTCACTTACATTAAATTTAGCTTATGAATACCAATATCAAGATGACATAGTCTTATCACTTGATATTAAACACTGCAGAATGGAACGATTTCGGATTCGAATCTTACTATTTCAACCTTGAAGTGGTGCGTCGTTAAAAGAAATAGCATAAGAGAATAATCCGGTGATCAACAATGACTCAAATAAGGTCTCTAACAAAGCTTATTTGGCAAAAAACGGTCTTGCCTAAATGTGTTGATGTTAAAAAGAGCGTCACGTGGATGTAGTAGACATTGATCATAAAATGTTTCAGAGTGATATTTGAAAAATGAAAAGAAATAACGATCAAATAATTAAATCTATAAATAAGATGTTAACATAATTGATAAACGAATTCAATTATCTTACTCATGCAACTAGTTCAACTTGCCTTTAGGCATGAATTACATATAGAGGCTATTGATGACAATAAAGAAAAAGAAAACAAAGGCGACAGTATTTTGATGTTTGATGGAGAATTAGTCATTAATTATTTTTTTCATATTTTTATTCTATCTTCTACCATTTTAAAAGGCTGCCGACATTTTTACTACTCTTTTTCTATGTTATGAGCATATAATTAATAAAAAGATAATGATAAATCAAATATCTTATTATTTTATTTATTCACTCTAGATAATGTCAAAGCAACCTACGAGAGGGGTATGAAAATTGAAAATCATTTAATTTGATATACGGTTTTATAACTATACTAATTATTAGCTGATTGTTTTTATTTATAAGAGGAATTATAGCACTTAAAAGATTAAAGTTACCAGTATTTTATTAATAAAGAGTACTTTGTAGAAAATAATAAAATTATAAGCTTACTAGACATTATATCTATTCTAAGGAAATCTTAAAACACTTGTCATGTTTATTCTAATATGAATAAAACAATATTTGATAGATAATTTTGTTAAAAGTAACTTGCTTAAAAGATGAAAGATATAGAATTCGAAAAAGAGAATCGCAATCATAAGAAAGTAGTACTTGCCTACCTAGGGTTTGAATTTAATGGTGCTACTCAAAATAAGCTTTTGATGATTGCTTACTTCGAATATAAGTTAGATAAGCAAGTTTTCAACGAATTTCTTTGGATTTTATTCAAATGAATGACTATGAATTCTTTCATAGTTTTTGGAACAGCTTTTGTTAGGTCGTGCTTTTTTTTTTTTTTTTTTTTTTTTTGTTAAATCATTTATTGATTCAATAAATAATTTTAAATATTTTCAAACAATAGATATTGTATCTCGTTTTTAGTTAGGATATCATTTGATACGTACGACTAAATGAGACAAACGTTCACCGAATCATTTAGGGTAGGGTCTAGTGTAGATGAAATAATTTATAAATAGTTTACTATGTTTGCCGTCTCAAAAAAAAAAAAAGAGAGAAACAATGACCCAGTCAATTGAGGCTTGGTATCTTATTTTTAGTTCCACCCGAAAGGTGGAACTAGATGGAACAAACTTTTGTGGACACATACTAATTTGTGTTTTGACTCACCATCACCGTCTCCCATAATTTGGGGTTTGCACCTTCTCCAACCTCCAGTTATCTCCAAACTTTTTCCAAACCTTACTTCTATATCTCCCCAACGAACTTAAACCTCACCACCTATAACCTTCATCTTCCGTACATCGCAAAACCCCTCCCATGTGTACCCATTCCTTACCATCTCCATAACTCGTATGAAAAATAATGTAAGTCTACATCTCCAAGCTCCAACATGTCGCCTCGTCTCGAAACGCTTTCACATTTTCTGCTTGGTCTTTCTTGAACACCCAAATCATTATCGTTTACAAAGATAACTATTTCCTCTTTCAGTATTACCTTTTTCTTTATTGATTTTTATGTAATTTGGGGTTAATCTAGAGTACTCTTGTCTAATTATGAATTGTGCTTCTTATTTTCCTGAATGAATTGTTTGGTTGTCAAATCAACAAATAAGAAATGACATAATAAGAAAGTTAAACACTACTATTTATACCGAAAATGTAGCGTCCTATTCCAAATCGTTTCCTAATGCGGGGTGGCGGCCAAAGATCGGGTATCATCGAGATTAGGGCCTTTGTGGAAAATAGATTTAGACCCATTTGGGTGTGGGTAATGTAACTTAGATGATCTGGGATTTCGTTTTGTGTTTCGGAGCCAAGGGTATATTGGTAAAGTGCCAGTTCGGGCTTTTATGGAAATTGGATTTTAGTTCGGGAAGTTTTAAGGTAAGTATGAGTTGATAGAAGCATAGAGCTTCTCGTTAGCTTTTCGTGGATATAAGGATTGTTGGAAACGGACTTATAACGAAAAAGTTATGGCCTTTGGAAGTTTGGCGGTTTTAGGGTTAAACCGAGTATGCAGGGAGTACACAAGTGTATGCATGGTGTACTAGTGCTAAGGCTAGTATGCGGGGCATACATTAGGTGTACTAAGCAAATTGATTGTGCATGCCTTATGGAGTATGTTGGGCGTACCAGAAGTACGTATGACGTACTCCAGTCAGATTCAAACCCTAATTTAGGGTCTTGGACCCTATTTAAGCTCCTTAACTCACCACCAAAACCTATTATCTTCACCCTCCATCCCTCTAAACCCTATAATCGAAAGCCTAGCCCCCATTTGAGTGGTTTTTGAGCTTTTGGTGGTATTTCATGCTTTTTGGTGTTCATAAAGGAAGAAGAACCTTCTTGGAGAAGTGTGAGATTGCTTGAAGCTTTTGGATCCAAACTTGTTGCATCTTGATCTACATTTTAGAGTTGGCGCGAGGTTATTCGGTTTGGTGGTCTGAGCAGTTATTTGATTATTATCGGATTAAGGTGAATTTCCTCATTGTATTTAGCGGGTCGAAGGCACCAATGCCGACCCATGGTTTATTATGTTAGGATGTTAGATGTCTTCGTGACTCTTACATGTGTTATGTTTCGGTTTGCTTACTGGGAAAGGCCCGATGCCAGGCGGGGCCAGATGAGTATATTGTATGCTAGTTATCAGTATGTGTTTTTATGCTTACCGGGCAAAACCAGTTGTCGGGCGGGGCTCGATGACTGTATGGTATGCTATTGTCTTTGTGCTTATCGCATGTGCTAGTATGATTATATTTTTATATGATTATACGTGTATCGGGCGGGGACCAATGTCAGGATGGGCCTGGTAATTGACAGGTTTGTAAACCGAGTGAGGCTCGATGCCAGGTGGGGCCTGAGACCGGGTGAGACGCGATGCCGGGCGGGGGCCCAGTATGTGTTTATTATGTATGGTATATAGTATTTTGGGGAACTCACTAAACTTTGTGCTTACGGTTTTTATGGTGATGGTTTCAGGAACTTCCAGTTCGAAAGGGAAGAGTCCGACTTGATCGTAGCGCATCCACCGCTGTTTCCGCATTAAGATGATTTTTCGGTTGTACTCTGATAATTGTTTTCTTATAAAGTAATTTTGAATAATAAAAAAAAGATATTGAATGTTGACTTAAGATGATTAATGTTTTGGTTGAATAAAAAATGGAATTTTTACGTCATAATTTTCCAGATGTTATAGAAAGATAGTATAACAAAACCATGGGTCAAATCCACATTATGACACATATCAGTTGTTTTATACCTCTTTGCGTAAAGTATATAAGTCTTGACAATGGTAAACAAATGATAAGTCTTGACAATGGTAGACAAATGATAATAGATAAATAAAAGAGGGGTTGTACTCAAAGGATTAATAATAAAGACAAGTAAAACAAACTAAATTTCAAAAATCAAATCGGGGAACGATTCCATTTTCATATTCTATCCATCTATAATGTAGGTTAATTATGAATAATGTATGAATTAAATCCTAAGCTAAGTTGTTACTAAGCAACACTAATAAACTTTAGTGTCACTTTACTTGTCAAATCATTTAGTTAAAATAATCTTTTTAACTATACGTAAATTTACTAATTTAACATGAATAAACTCTTAGATTAAATTGAAAAGTTGCATAAAGCTTTTTACTATTGGAAAAATTGATTAAAACAATTCCAGAACAAAAGGTTTTTCTATTTTTAAACATGAAGTTCGAACCTTAAACATTATTGAAATGAATATATGGTTATATAATTATCTTCTTCTTCGTCATACATACATTTTGGTAAATCACACGTCCCACACAAATATAACATGAATGGGAAATTAATCACTAAAATGAAAAGGGTTGCATGAAGCTATAAGAAGTTTAATGAGTTCTTATATCCTCCCACATAGGTGGGGGAATGAAAAAGAAGTGGATATATAACTAAAAACGATTCTAAACATCGTAAGACTTATAACATAAATGCTCTCTTTTGTATGTGTAGGCAGGGGTGAAAATGTGAACTGGAACGTCGGTACAATGCACCACTATTTGATCAAAAAACTTCATACACCTTTTTGCAAATATGTTTTTTCATAATTAAAATTGACAAAACTTCATAAATGGTGTCTATGGTTTCCTAAAATATGGGCTTTTATCCTTAACTTTTTTTTGTCCTCAAGGAGGGTCCATGTGGTTTCAATTCCTATAGTGGTTGGACCCTCACCCATATAAAAAGATTTTTTCCCTTAATAATTTTTGAGAAATTTCCATAAACGGTCCCTGTGATACCCCAAAAATCTAAAGTTTAGTCCTTAAATTAAAAAAAAAACCCTCATAGATGGTCCTTGTGGTTTCAAAATTTTTAACAAAAGGTCCATTGTTGCTCACCCCGTCAAGTTTTGTCTGTTAAGTGAATGACATTTTTTTCATTTCTCTACCATAGGGACCATTTTCACTATCAATGTTTTTAGGATGTTACACCACCACTTCCACCTCATTCACTTTCGAATGCTAATGAAGGAGAAAGTCATTGATCGATTAATTTTAGGTGGTTGATTTCTTATTTTCTAGTAGTGGTGGGTGATTGTTAATGGTTGATCGAAGAACAAGAAAGAAGATTGGAGAAGGTAGTGTCGCCGGAACCCCATCACTAACTATGAAGTTATTTTGAAACATAGATCGGAGCAACTGTGTGGTTGTTCTTGAACTCCAGAAGCGGTGTGATACATCATCATTGCCCCTCATTGGAGCCCCTTTCCCCCGCCTCCACCTCCACCATCATTTGTGATTTTTTTCCAGATTGAGGATATGGTTTATAAAATTCATTTTTGAGTTTAATTTCTTCGATTTCTCATAGGGATCACCATTTTTTTAAAATGTCTTCCAGATCGAGCTCTGGAGATAAATGGATTTTCTCTTGGTTTATTTTCTTCCTAATCTAAGGAAGAAAGATGAAGATAGATTTCATGTGATTGTCGGATATATATATATATATATATATATATATATATATATATATATATATATATATATATATATACACACACACACACACACATGGTGTTGGATGGTGGTAGTAAGAAGATATGCAAAAAGGGAGTGGAGTAGCGGTGGATAGTGGTGGAGGTGGTGGAGGTTGATGGTGTTGGATGGTGGTGGCAATATTGGTAGACACAAAGGGGTTTTAGGTTTAATAAGTTTTTTATTGTTTTTTTTAATAAAAATGGGTTTTATAATTAACTAAAATTAAAATATAAAATATGAAAACTTAATCATGGGTAAAATAGTAATTTTAGATCAATTTTGTAAAAATACCACATAGACCAACCACAATGAAAATTGAAACAACCAGGACCTTCCATGAGACCAAAAAAGTTAAAGACTAAAACCCAGATTTTGGGAAACCATAGGGACCTGCACATGTTTCTGATCTGTGAAGAAACTCAAGCTCCACATCCAAATCGACTAGGAAGAAGGAATTGCAGGTCTGCATCTGATTTTTAAGGTCCACAAATGTATTGTCTCTGTCAAATCTACAGCTCTCAAATTTGAGATCTAATGGTTGATCATGTCTTTTTCCATATGATTTCTCCAATCTAATAGACATAGTTGTTTTCCCCTATTATATGCTTGATCTACAGTTTTTACAAAAACCTTTTAACACTATGAAAAAGGAAAATCCTCGCCCTGATGTCGTTGATTTGCCCCAATTATATGCTTTATCTGCGATTTCTCATGTTTTTTTCCTATGGTTTGAGGGTTTTAGATTGGAGGATTTCCATATCAAAGGACTAGTGGGTTTATCGATCCAGTTGTAGGTTTGAGGCAACACTCTCCAATGGTGATGTCAGTTTGAGTTTCAGGTTTTAGGACAGAGGAAGGACAGGTGGAGTTGCAGGTGTAAAAGAAGTTTGTAGAATCTGCTGCTCTTCCTCTTGAAATTGAGACTACATATGAGGATCTAGAGAGGGCAAATTTCACTCGATGTCAACCAATTCTTGTTCTTAATGGTGTTGATGGTTTTGGATCCTTTGTACTTCATGTGTGTTATTTCCATTTGATGTCTTCACTCTTATTTGATTAATTTTGGATTTAATCCACTGGACATTAGGGAATAATATATGGTCTTTTTGAACTTGCTAATTAAGTAAATGAAAATGTGGCGTTGTTGATAAGAAGACATCATGGGGATGGAGATTTATGAAGATGTCACCGAGTACTTAAGGCCAACGAGGAAAGAGAGAAAGAGAGAGAGAAAGGTGGGATGGGGATGGTATGTGGGGTATGTTGGCCCTTATCTTTATATATATATATATATATATATATATATATATATATATATATATATATATATATATATATATAGGGTTAGGTTATTGTATTCTAGCTATCTATTATGTGGATGTAGAGTTGATCGTGGACCAATCAGTTTAGTTATTTTAAGAAAGTGATTGTAACAGCCCGGATTCCCAGATATTATTTATTCTTCTTAATTTTGGTGTTTTGTGAGGAGACTCGGCGAGTTGGAGCTCAAACTCGCCGAGTATGATCGCGGTTTGGGAAAGGGTTCGCGTCCGGACTCGGCGAGTCCAAAAGGTGGACTCGGCGAGTCCATGCTGTTTAATGAAACCCTAAATTTCAGTGTATGAGACCTATTTAAAGGGGCTTATGGCCGTCATTTGCAGCCACCAACCCCAGAGAGAACCCTAAAAGAGTCCTTGAGCGTTTTGTGAGAGAAAAGAGGAAGATCCTTGATTATTTGTGGGTGATTTTGCATATAGAAGCGGATCAAGGCAAGAGGAGACCAAAGGAGGTGCTAATCCAGTGATTCCTGAGTCCAGAGACTTCATTTGAGGTAACCATTCGTTCCTTTCTCAGCCCTTGGTGTAAATCTTAGAGTTAGGGCTTCTTTGTGGAATGATTCATGGAGTAATTGGCCTCTTTTTGTGTTCATGCTTTAGATCTGAACCCAAAGAGGTCCAGAGACTCTTTTCCCTCAAGCTTTATGAGTGTTAATGGAGGCCATGAGCTTAGAATAGCATTCTAGAGACCATATCATCAAATAAGGCCTTTGGACCTTTGCATGAGCACCAAGATTGTAACTTTACGTGATAAATGTGCTTGGAAGGACTGGATCTATGAGTTACTGGAACGGATCTGACCTCAGAAGTGAGTTTGAGTTCATGCATGGCTTAGACTCGCCGACTCCAAAGAACAGACTCGACAAGTAGCATGAAGATTGTCCATAACCACTCAGCGAGTGGTCTTACCGAGTTAAGGGTTGACTCAGTGATTCAGGGAGAGTCAAAGAAGGTTGACAGGTGGACTGAGTCAAGCTGGAACTCGCCGAGTTGTTCTTGAGACTCGACGAGTTGAGTCGTGGTGGCCCCGCGATTCATGCCAGGTGGAACTCGTCGAGTTAGGGAAGTACTCGACGTGTCAAGAGAGGATCCTAGGGAGTCAGTGAACATGTATAGACTCGCCGAGTCGCTTTAGTGCACTCGCCGAGTCCGGTCAAAGTTGATCGTTGACCGTTGACTAGAGTTGACCAGTGTTGACTTGATAGGGGTAGTCAACCTTAGTTGTGAAAGTGTTAATTAGAGATATATTGTGTTATAGGAGGATTATAGCTCGGAGGATCGAGCGCGAGTGATTTCCGGGATTTGCGAGTATCGAGATATGCGAGGTGAGTCTTCTCACTATACTTTACCTTGAGTAGGTAACTAGAGTTATGTGACAGAGTATTTGTATGTTGTGTATGTTACGTGTTGTACTGCATTATTTCTATGTGATTTATGTCGTGCTTGTTTACAGAGTTAGAACCGGAAGGTTCCCAGAGTTAGAACCGGAAGGTTCACAGAGTAGGGTCCACGGACCCACAGAGTTATAGCCTCAAGTAGCTAATATGTGTTATGTGTGGTATTTTGGGGAACTCACTAAGCTTCGTGCTTACGGTGTTTTGTGTTATGTGTTTCAGGTTTCTCTCAGGATCACGGGACGACACTGGCTCGATTGTACACACCAGAGAAAGAGTCATGTTTTGAGGATCCTGGTTTATTATGCAAGTGAAAATGGAGTTATGTTTTGTAATTCGATTATGAATAATATTTTAAGCAAAGTGTTTTTAAGAATTAAACGATTATTTTTAAATGAAAAATTGTTTTGAAATTTTCGGTGTTACAGTGATTAATAAATATTTTTGAATTAAAAATAATTGAAAAATATCATCTAATTTCACTATAAGAGTATTTTAGTCAATTGAGATAAATTAAAAAAAAAAATTATAAATTTTTAGGGATAATTAATTCTCTTGATTTAAAATTTTGATTTTTTAATTAATTCTAACGTAATTTTTAATTATAATCGATTTTATTCTGTTTGAATGACGGTTTATGACATCCTTTAAGAAGACATAAATATAAAAAAAAAACATGAATAAGTACATTCGTGCCATACTAGATGGATCAAATGCAGAAAATAGAATTTGAATCCAGTGGGGAGGTGGACAACGATGGTGGCTCGGTGGAGGTTGATTTGGCGCCACGAAAATGACTGGATGAAGTCGTAGTTTAGTTTTATTGAGATGGAAAAGAGATTTAAGGAACCGATCTCTTAAATAAAGGATATCAATTTTTAATTTTGGATATTAATTAATACCTATATGTAATATTACTAATTTATCCTTATTAATTTATTTAATTGTTTAATTTTTTATTTAATTTTTATTGGACCATAATTATTCCTACATCCACACAGTAATCCTTATCCCTAATCCTAATAAATAAGTACTTCTATTACCACGTGGCAATTGCTAAGACCCTCCCCAATCTAATTTTCCCGCTCACAACGTCTAAGTGAAATTCCATATTTGCCCAATAGTCAAACATATACTCCTTCTTTTCAATAGTTTCAAATCGATAGTATCCAAAAAAAAAATAGCAAGAAATTTAGAAACCTTCTATCGTTCAACCGTTTCTTCTGCAATTTCTCCAATAGTTTTGGGAACCAAATCAGTGGTTCAAATTTTAAAATACATCAAATCCCCAAATCTTGGAGATTTTGTTTATATTTAAAACGACATTCCTTTTCCCCTGGCCTAGATCACTTTAAAGCAGACGACCACCACCACAACCTAGAGTGTAACGCCCGCGTTTCCAAGCAAGACATTTTCGTTGATGTAATAGTCTAGGTTAACCCTTGTAACTTTTTTAAGTATTAATGATGAAATATTTGAGTATTATGTGAATTATGTGTATTTGTGTGCTTATTACTTTATTATAAAGATATAATTAATAAATTATAAAAATAAGAGTCAAAATTAAAGTGTGAGATAAGCCCGATATTTTTACATAAAGTTGTAGTGGTCGAAACAAGGATTCCCAAGATATAAAGAACGTTGAAATCCGAGTTATAACGAATAAGTTATGACCTGTCGAAATTTCGCGACAGAACCGGCACGACGCTGAATGACGTAAAATATGAATTTAAGATAAAGCGGTATCTAGCCTTAGTGATCTAAAATAAATTCGTAGGGTTCGTTAAACCGAGAGCGTGCATAAAAAGAATGCCCAAATCTGACTTCGTATGAGGAAGTTATGATTTTCCGAAGTTTCGACTTAGCAGTATGCAGCGCGAATCCTCGATTTGAGATCGAGTGATTTTTAGTCGAAACAATCTAAATGAGAATCGAAGATCTAATCGATAGTAGTGAAACGATAAAAAGACAGACGAAAACGGAGTTCAGATGAAGGAGTTATGAATTTCGAACGGAGTTTACCTGTCCCAGCCTACTAAAAATAATATATTAATAATATATTAAAATTAATGTCAAAATTAGCCAATGGAGTCTAAACAAGAGTTGTAGAGCATAATCTCACCTACGCGTGGATATAAAAACGTCAAAAACGGAGCTCGTATGCGAAAGTTATGAATTTCTGAAGTTCGGGGTGCGAAAGCCAAGGTGGTGTCAGACTCACGAGGTGAGAATTGCAAAACTCACGAGGTGAGTAGTTGATGGACGTCTTCTAGGGCAAGTGGCCATGACGAAATCAATGACATATCGAGCTCACGAGGTGAGAATTGCAAAACTCACGAGGTGAGAATTAGAAACTCACGAGGTGAGCCTGAAATTTTTGCCCTATAAATAGAATTCAAGGGGCAACCGATTTTGGTTGCTCCATCTCTTCTCTCCCACCCCCGATACTCTCTCTAAGCCCTATTTTAACCCCCCGAAGCCCCGGTGTTCATCCCGAGACCCGAAGCAAGTCCCGAAGCTCGAAGATCCCGAGAAGAAAAGAGTTTTCGAGCCGAAGCTCTACCCGCGAGAATCCCGGTGTGTGAAGTGATCCCAATTTCACCGAAGAATACTACTCTTAGAGCCGTAGTGCTGTCCGATCATCTTCTGATCAAGTGAGTCTGTAGTTACTTTCTTCTAACGCATAACTATGAAGTATTTTATACGAAATGCATGTTATGTGTATATTTTGTTGTTATATGTGTGAATGTATATTCACATTCTTCTATCTCATAGATATGATTTATTCTCTATGAAATACGTGTTATGTGTGGTGCCTCATCTGTTATGTGGAATATGTATAGAATGAAAATGCTATACAGGTTTTAAACTATGTATAAAAATATATATTTTTATCTACTAATATGTTGGGTAGAACATGGGTAGATAGTCGATGTGTGATAAACAGATGAGAGGCCTCGATGTTGTTGTTGTTGATCTAGTTATTCAGCGGATTATGGATAACGACCACAGACTCTTTCTAGACAGTCCCGTGGAATGCTAGCAGGTTCATAACCTGTAGGTGTTGTGAACGATGTGTTAACCGGTGTACTTTATCCCCCTCATGGTTGCCTTTAGGATATCTATTGTTGAGGAAACCCCTTAGCAGTAATGTTCGTCTCGATGAAAATCCTAGATTAGGTGCCTTGAGATAGATGTTGTTTTAGGGACATAAAGTGAGGATAACGGGAATGGGTAATCAGGTTATTGTTGGTTGGTGAAATTAAATATAAGTATTTATTGTGGGTTGAAAACCCTATATGCTCACCAGGCTCCCAAGCCTGACCCACTTAGTTTATTTGTATTACAGGAAGTGGTGCAAGGGCATAATATGGATGAATCATTGAGTTGTTTTGTTTACAAGTCTATATATGTATATATTTGTTGAATGACTTGTAATGTTATTGTTTATGCTTTATGGTCTGTTTCGGAACATGACATCCCGAGTTTTGATTATATAATGAAAACGCATCTCTTGATGAAATGCTTTGATAAATATTATTTTATCATATTTTGTTTTGGGAACAAATTCCTGCAACTCTTTTAAATCAAAAAGGTATACTCTGAAATTATTTTAAAAAGCATAAATGAAATCGGTCTTTTTTGGCCGTGATTTTGGGGATGTCACATAGAGTGTATCGAAGCCTTTATCTGGAAGAAGATCGAAGCGTATTTTATCTTCCCACACCACCATCGGTCATGTTCTTTGCAAAAATAACTTTATGTAAGTGTTTCATTCATATTCATTTTATGAATTTTAAATTTGGCTTCATATATTCAAAGAACAAGATCTTCTTTTTCATGTAGATATCAAAAATTAGATAAGGTTTGATCATCGTCTGCTCAATTTTTAGAATTAGATTGTGTTTGTTCTCGATATTATAACATCAATCTTTTAATCTAGTAGTGTTGTTTAATTAAGAAAAAATATCTTTAGCTTCAAGTTCTTTGTTGAAGAAATTTCTGAGGATTCTATTGTTAGTTAAAAGAATGTGTACACATTCGTTTTTAGTGGCCCTTTCCCTTGTATTGTAAGTTCTCCTGCTTGATTCTCTGATGCACATAATCTGTTTGGTGAAATGTTTAAGAGAAAAGTCAGAGTTGTTGCAGTTAAAACTATCAAATGAGTATTGTGAGAGTATGATTGAATGGTTGATTTAGTGGTATTCAACTGTCACTCCTGATTTTGAGTAATATATGCACGCTTGGATCAGAAGATAATGAAACATGATGAGGATGTTGGAAAAATCACCATGGTTATTCGAAGGTAATTCAATTAATTTATATTCTAAATGTATTTCTTGCACTTTTCACTTTCATACGAACCTATTTGTGAACTATTTTTCTTTTTCTATAACTTTATTAATTGAAAAATGAATGTTTTCCCCTTAAATTTGAAAAAAATCATTCCAGTATGTGTGGCCATTGCTATGGATAAAGGTCATAAATGGCTAATTTTGATTTGGGAAAAACTATTGATAGACATTTTTTTACAGGTAATCAAATGTTTTAGGGAAAATTTAATTGGACCAGTTTGAACTATATTTTATGTTTATGATATTTGGCTTTGGTTATAACCCACTGTTTGAATTAATTTTCATGTCACCTATCAAACCCTCCAAAGCATTATCCCATCAAGTTGTCACCCAATGTCCTTTGTTTATGATAGTTTTATGTTACACACGTTGCATGATCTTATGAATAGAACTTTCTAGATGCTTTAACCGCTTATGTATATGGTAATCTTGTAATGAGCTATAAAGAGTATAGCCAATTAAAGATTGCAAAGCTACCCAATTATAGCACTTTACTATCAAATGTTCAATGTCGTTCTTTCATTATGTGACCTCATAAAGTTCTTAATGCATGGGTAACTTTTGGTCAAAGGAAGGTACTTTGACTTGTGTATGATCTATTTATACCTTGATGTGGACGTAGATGGAGGGTAGGCACATACATTTATCATGTTATATCATTTTCTCTAATTTTAGAATAAATATTCACCTTGAAAAGACTTATATGTGGTAACATGATTCTTGAAAGCAAGTTGATTACTTATTTATTAGTCGTTTTTTCTTATACAAGACTCAAAGTATAGGACTCGAAATATGAGCCATAGGGCTGGAAATGAAATTATATGCATATCTTTTATAATCAACGACTTTCTAGTCAACTCAACCAATATACTATTCAATTATGTTATTAGCTATGATATGAAGTCAACATTTCCTTTTAAGAACATATGGCAAATTTGTCATTTTGAAATTTTCTTTGAAAGGAAAATCTGCCATGCTACTTTGTTCGTGGACATACACTTTTGATTTTATATAAAACATTAGATAAGAAAATCAAGATGGTATTTACTATCGAGAAAGGCAACGAAATCTTGTGTTGAAGGATAACACGGTTTTATTGATGTAGTGTTTTCTTCATGTTCTTTGGACTAATATCTAACTTATGTTCCAATATTCTTTTTTTAAATGATAAAATTTATAATTTATGAACCATCTGCCAACTTTATATATTTTAATCAATGGATAATACATAAGCAGTGTAATCAAATTAAGTAAGAGAAATCGAAATTGGTTTGGTTTAATTGGATCTCAAACTCAAATATCGGTTTCCAATCTAAATATTATTTGATTTTAATGGCTTAGCTTTTATTTATCTACATAGATTTGAATTTTGTTGTCTATTATTCATGTATGTTTGTTAGGTTACATTATTTTAAGATTTTTAAGTAATACAGTAGTATTGATTACTCTGAAGTTTAAAATAATTTTAGATATTAATTAAAAATTACAATTTTAGAGATTAATTAAGTAATAACAATGATAGATTTTACAAACAAAACATCAAATTTTGTATAAAAATAATTGTATGTAAATTCATGATTAGTGATTATCATTTTTATTGTCTCTATGTATTTTATTTTGTCAACCATGTAGTACACGAGTTATAACCTGGTTAGTTAGAATATTTGAACCTCTCTCTCTTTCTCTCTCTCTCTCTCTCTCTCTCTCTATATATATATATATATATATATATATATATATATATATATGTGTGTGTGTGTGTGTGTGTGTGTGTGTGTCTGTGTATACACATAAATTTATAAATAAAAAAAATGAAAAATAAATATAATATGGGCATCTTAGTCATTTCATTTTTTGGAGGGACCGAAACCACATACAAACATGCTCAAAAGGACCACCAATCCAAAACTTTCACGGTTCAGACCATTTTCCAAAAAAATGCATACCATAAGGACCATTTTGTAGTTTTGTCTAAAATTTATTAATTTTTAAGTTACTAAACTTGCATTAAACACGGGTTCAAGTGTAGTGTGGCAATTACGATTTTGGTTGTATAAATACATCATTTTGGAAACAGGTTAGACATACCAAATGAAACTCATTTCTTCTCCTCCTCCGATTTTGCTTATATTTTTCTTGTTGTTGTTAACGTAAACTATGACGTAGAACTTGCTTAGAAAATCTTGAAGAATCCCTTCAAGCTATTGTATCATGACAAACACCCGCTAACATGCATATTTAGTTTTAAGGACACTGTGTTCAATATAGGCCTGAAAAACACTCAATATGTTCGTTTCTTTTTCACATTAATGTCATACTTTTTCTAATAGACTTAAAACAATTTTTTTGTACAAAACGAATGTTTGAAGATAGTTCCTACAGTCACAACAGTTGGTAATATTACTGTTATTAGTACGGTGCCTTTGGGTTACACAAGAGGACATAAATAAGCAACCAATGATATGAGAATTTTATTGGGGTATATTTTATTAATTAATTAATAAGAAACTTGTTGACTTAAGGGGTTTAAAGTTGAAATATTTGAAAGTAAAATCTTTTAGGATAATTACCAAACTTAGGATAATAACTTAGTGACCAAGTTATTATTACTAAGAGTTCAAAAACCCTTCCCTATAAATAGAGGGGTGTTTGGCCATATTTGATGATGAGTCTTTCACTAAACCAAACCTAAAATTTGGCAGTCTCTTCTCATTCTCGAAAGCCTAAGAATTCCCGAAGGACATAACATGTCTCTTTGCAGTTCAGAACCGGACTTTGGCATTTGATATTTTTATATTTAGTTATATATTTTATGCCATATTTAAGTAATTTTAACTGAATTTTAGCCATTTATAAATATATTTGATACTTATTACTCTTAAAATCTATTTTGTAGTAGAAAAGATGTTGTCGAGGAAAACGAAGCAAAATGCTTGCCTAGAAACTGAGAAATTGCAAGCATTCATCAAGGAGAAGAAAACGTGCGAAAAAAATTTGCCACGTAGCAATCAACATCATGCCACGAAGTGGTGACATGTCAGACTATAGAATCTTCCCGGGGTGTTTGCATGAAAAACGTGGAGGCTACGTAAAAGAACTGTCCACCACGATGTGGCGAGATTTGTGCCACGACGTGGCGAAATTTATGCCTTGACGTGTTTCTGGAAACATATTTAAATGATCATTAGGTCAGATTCTAGAGGTGTGTAGTGATTACCTACAATTATAGACGACCAAAATCCTTTAAGAAACCCTAATAGGGGAAGAGATTGATTGAAGAACAAGTATTGAGGAATCTAGAAACGATGAATGCGATAATCATCCGATTTTCTTACCTAAACCTGTTTAGTGAAATTCTTATTGATTTTACCTATTTTTATGACTTAGTTATGAGCTAATACTCATTTGCTTTCGTTTAGCATAGGCGATTCTTGATATTGTGCGTTGATTTGATTTATATGGAATCATTTATGTTGGTTTTTACTGTTGTTTGATAGACCAACAACCTAGCATATTAAAGCTCTGATTTTTATTGCTTATCTTCAAGTTACGTGTAGTTAGATGATCAGTCCAATTGCATTAACTTGTTATTTAACTGTTTATGATAATTAAATAGTTAGATCTAGACATTAAACAAACCCTAGGGTTAAGTATTAATAATAGTAACTTTGATTGTGTTAGAGAGCATTAATTATCCATGTTATGTGCTTGATTGATTGTCTTGATCATAGATAAGAAAATCACTAGATGTTGTTATTCATAGCTTATTATTAAACCAATTAGGTGTTCACTTGTTGCATGATCATTATAATGGTAGCTCATGAATTGGTAAACACTAGGAAATCAAAGCAAGATAACTAGTAACTTAGAATTCAATAACCAACTAAATAATCTATTGCATAAGAAATCAACCATAAGGAGAATGTTATTCGAAGCTAAACAAAAATGCTTTTTAATATTGATTTAAAATCGATTATGTTTTGTTTGCTTTAGTCTAAGTAGTTATGCTAGTTTAATTTTTTTTTAGTTGATAACTTAAGTTTTTCTAAACATGCAAAATCTGATACCCCTCCGCCCAAATTTATAGTTATTTCTTTGTTTAATTAGTAGCAGTAGTTTTTCATTAAAATAATACCCGTTTCCCTAGTGTCTGACACCCGTCTTACCTTAACTGTACTATTTCGTGACTAGGTACACTGTCTATTTGTGTTTAGTTGGTTTAGATTTGACATGACTTATAAATTTAAAATTGCTAGTGCAAATAAACACATCAACATTCAAGGTGTTCGTTGGTTTGAGTGATATCGGAAGCTGTAGATCTTTTCCTTGGGTGTGATCTGGAAGATGAGTTGTACTTTGGAATCTCAGCAATCCATTATTTGTCAAGAGAAAAATGAAGAATTCAAATGACTACAAGGATATGTTTCTTTATTCCTTCTATGGTATTTTTAGTTGCAATTAATTTGGTTAATCATGGATCCGTTTTAGGCTTATGAGAGTATTCATTTATTGATTTCATTGTGCGCTTTTGTGTTCTTTTAGATCCCTCACCACCCAATAATGAATGCTACAAAAGAGAGGGACCTTAGGTTTCTGTTTCTTACTTGGTTTTCATGGGAAAAATATGACTTTTTTTTTTGTGATTTCCTGCTATTTTGGTTTTGACAACAAACAAAAAGGGGAAAAATCATGTGTTTTGTGTGCTTTAATGTTATTCTGTTTTTTACAAGAGACAAAAAGAATAAAATTGTTTTCTTGTGAGTTTGCCCATTTTTTGGTTCTAACAATAAACAAAAGAAAAGAAACAATTTAAAAAAAGTAACATCTTTAGTTTATCTGTATCACTTTTTAGAAAATTTAACCACTTCAAAATAGAGTGAGAACTAGCAGTTGAGATCTAAAGGAAAATTGTAGAGGTCGTCGAGAGGATTTTGGGGATATAAATAACATCGAAAACAGAGTTCATATGTAAAAGTTATGGCATTTGAAGATTTAAGGACATGTGGCGATGTTCTAGAAGGTGTGATGTGGACGAATGAGAACCGAACACGTGGCAACGTCTCACAGGAGTAATGTTGCTTTGGCGCGACACACCCTTTTAAACTTCTATAAATAGTAGCTCCAAAGCACCCATTTCCCACACCCCTAACTCTTTCTCTATGATTTCTTCTGGGATTATACTATCGAATTTCTCTACATTTTAAAAGTATTCAACGGAACCCTATGGCATTTGATAGGCCATCCACTTTTAATAAGTGGTTGCATAGTTACTTTCATCTTATACATAGATATAAAATATTTAGATAATTACCTACTATATGTGCTCATTATCTATGTTCACGATATTTGTCTTAGATGAAATAATATGATATGATTTTACTTATGTATTTTATTGTACTTTTAATATATTGGGTAGAAAAGGGTCGGGAAAGGGGAAATAATAAAGGTGAGGCCATGACCATTGAGGTACCATTTTACTAAGGGTGACTAGTCATCTAACAAAGTATAGATAATGACCACAAACTATAATAGACAGTCTAGTGGAATGCTAGCATGCTCACAACTTGTGGCTGTAATGAACTATATGTTCATTCGGTGTACTCTACCCCCTCCCCCCATGGTTTCCTTATTGACATATATTGCTATGAAATCCCCGTAGTAGTATTGTCTACTCGTTGCTTACAATTATCCTTAGGATAGGTCCCTTGAGAACAATATTTTAGGATTTCTAGGTATTATGTTTGATTATTTATTTTAAGTAAAAGAGAGGGACTCGATGAGTAGAGTCGTAGACTCGTCGAGTAGGACCGCGATTGCTGACTGGATTAATGAACGGACTCGACGAGTCGGCAAGGGTGGACTCGACGAGTCCGCTCTGTGGAGTGAAACCCTAATTCTAGGGGTTTGTGCCCTATTTAAAGGCCTTTATGGCCTCCATTTACGGCTACCAGTCCTGAGAGAGAAACACTAGAGAGCTTGAGCGAGTTATGAGAGAGATTGAGCTATTTTGATCATTTTTGGTGTGGTTTAGCCAAGAAGAAAGTGTTTCCAACAAAAGGGGGCCAAGGGGATTGCTATTCTGCGGGTTTCCAGCTTGGATCTACAACTTTGAGGTAGAAAATCGATCCCTTTTTCTGTTTAGTATGAGATCCTTGAATTTTAGGGTTTTCTATACCCTTTATTGGCCTGATTTGATGCTTGTGTTGTCCCAATGAGTAATAGACTCTGGATACGGACCTTTTGAGGTCCAGAGAGCCTTAGCCAACCTGCTTTATTTGGTTTAAGGGAGGAAATGAACTTGGGTTGCCCTTTTAGAAGTTATTTCACCAAAGGAAGCTTTGGGGTTGTTGCATGTGTACCAAGATTTGACCTTTACGTGATTATTATGCTTGGGAAGGTTAGATCTATGGATTAGAGAAACAGATCTGACCTCAGAAGGTCATTTGAGTATGATCATGGAGGCAACTCGCCGAGTTCATAAGTGGACTCGACGAGTCGAGTCGGGGTTGCCCCGCGATTCGTGTCAGGAGGAACCCGTTGAGTGGAAGGATGACTCGACGAGCCAAGAGAGGCTAGTGCAGTATTTTAGAGTTCGAGGTTTACCGAGTTACCCGAGGTGAGTCTTCTCACTGTACATTACCTAGAGTGGTATATATGTGTAGACCGGAGGGTCTTGTGTGCTATGTGTATGTATGAGATTATGTGAATTGTGATATGTATGCTATATGATTGTATAGACCGGACCGGAGGGTCCAACGATATAGACCGGACCGAAGGGTCCAACGAGGTATGACAGGACCAGAGGGTCCAACGAGCTACGGGACTGGAGGGTCCCGCTGAGACAGATCGAACGGAGGGTCGAACTGTAGCCTCGAGTGGTGTATGTGTTGTATGTGGTATTTTGGGGAACTCACTAAGCATTTAAACTTATAGTTGTTGTGATATGTGTTTCAGGTACTAACGAGGACCGTGGGAAGGCGCCGGCATGATACGTACACACTAAGAGGATTTATGTATTTGAGATCTTGGGATTTGTTTGTTATGATGAAATTGGATACAGTTATTGGATATTATTTTGGTGATTGAAATTATGATTTAAAAATGAAAAATTGTTTTTGAAAATTTACGTCGTTACAAGTTGGTGTCAAAGCCTTGGTTTGAGGGATTCGGGTGCATCTTCGGACGTATCTGAACTCAAACTGAGGATTTGAGAAAGTTTTTCATAAAATAAATAATTTTCTAAGAGAGTAAAAGATTTGAGAAAGACAGAATGGAGCACTGTGTACGATTAGCCAGCGCCCAAATGGTGATTTCCCAAAATACCCTTACATTGTGTGTTATAAGAAATGTTATGATATGTTATGCATGCTAGAGTAGGCTAGGTATTCATATTAGGACTAGAGTGGACTGATTTGTGATGCCTTAGCCTAGGGGATTACTGCTGCTATGAGATGTTTCGAGAGTGAGTAGGTAGCAGTGAGGAGCCTATGAGAAGTCTACCGAAGAGTAGCCTAAGCGTAGAGAGATGTAGAGTACTTGTGATCTGGGGTCCAAGGAGGAGGACTTGAGGTGAATACTGATGCGGTGTGGGCGGTAGTATAAGGGCCCATACTACCAAAGACACCGTCTCAGTGCACGGTCCAAGTAAGAATCCTTAGGGTACCAGGGAAAAAGTAGGGTTGTGTTATCGAGTGCGAGTACGCTCGAGCAGATCTCTGATGTTTTATGTTTTATTTCAGTGAGACATCATGGTTGGGACAAGCCACACACCTAAGAGCAGTGTCGGTGATGAGGAGATCTGCCGATTGATCCATGAGGAGGTGGTTGCGGCCATCTGAGCTGAGATACCAGAGATGTTCGGGTCTATCAAGACCACGTTGATCGAGACTTTTGATGAGCGATACACCGCTCTTACTGATGCTGCTGTTGTTGCGGCCACCGCAATCGTCGCTGCTGCTAGGCCACAGGGAGGTGACTCGTTGCTGTACCGAGAGTTCAGCAACACAAAGCCACCAGAGTTTGATGGGACGTAGGATCCGATCGTTGTGATGAGGTGGATTGCTGATATTGAGGGATGTTTCTATACTTGCTCGTGTTCGGAGCATTTGAAATTATGGTTCGCGTTGAACCAACTTCGCTTAGGGGCGAAGGACTAGTGGAAGTTTGTATCGGCAGATTTTACCCCCACTGAGCTTACTGCGGTGACCTGGGAGAGGTTCACCACTATGTTTCGTGATGAGTACATTCCCCCTGTGGAGAGGGAACGACTGGCTCAGGAGTTTTTGACCCTCAAGCAGGGTACTGATTCTGTTACTATGATTACCCGGAAGTTCCATGAGAGGGCGATGTTTTTCCCTAAGCAGGTGTCTACCGAGCAGACACGCATGAGCCGATATCTGAGCATTCTGAGGAGAGATATTCGCGAGTTCATGGCGAACTCAACATACCAGACATTTGCCGAACTTCAGGCAAATGCTGGGAAGAGGGAGATCGAGCTAGAGACTTAGGCCAGGGAGGAGGCGGAGTCTCAGGGGAGGGATCGGCATAGTCCCAGCGGGCAGCTAAGCGGGCAAAGTCCGCTGATTCGAGATCTGGGGGTCCTAAGGGCCGCACTTGTGGGAAGTGCGGCAAGAGTCACGAGCGAGTGTGCAGAGCTGGGGTGTGTTACAAGTGTGGGAAGGAGGGGCATTACGCGAGGGATTGCCCCAAAGGATTCTCGGTTTACTTTCATTGCAACTAGATCGGCCATCGAAAGGCCGAGTGCCCTCAGCTACTTCAGGGATCTGCACCTGCTGCTAGAGCTACCGAGACCCGGCCAGTGAAGGCCGAGGCACCGAAGGCCCATGGGAGAGCCTTCCAGTTGACCACAGAGGAGGTCCGCGCAGCGCCTGATGTCGTGGCTGGTATGTATTCTTTCATGTAATTATTTGATATTTGAGAAATTGTGCTTATAATATGATATGCGTGTTGGATTAATGTCTAAGTCCATAACTATAATTGGTAAGACCTGACCCGACCCGGCATGGTCCATTTGGGTTGCATGGCATCATGCACTTGGATAGACTAAAATGAGAGAAATAACACTTAAGGTTTATCAATATATTATAAGTTCTAATATATTAATAGCGATTATTTAATTAGTATTGATCAAGAATTAATCTAGAATTAATTAAGTGATCAAAAGAAGACTAATTAAATATATGGGTTGATTGTGTAAATCATCCATACTTATATAGTGGGCTAATGCTCCACGGATTATCAAGTTGGGCTCAAACCCATTGGATGCTCCATGGTGTATTTGAACCCATGGATCCAAGGAAATGGAAAGCCATGACAATTAGGGTTTACCCTAATTGTAACAACTATATAAGCATCTTATTGATGTGAGAAATCGGCCACTAGATATGCATGGAGGGCAAGCCGATTCTTGAAGTGTTCTAATTTCTCTCTAAGTTATTCCAAGTGCTTATGGTGTTGTGTGAACCATTTGAGGTATCACACTTGGGGCACTAGGCACTCAAGCTTCATGAAGACAAGCACCAACAAAAGGTATGTTATTCTAACTTGTGTTATTCAAAGTTTTGTATGCTAGAATAGAACAATACCTTGGAAAGTTGATATTTGCATGTATAATAGAGAAAACATAGATCCAAGGTATTTAGGGTTGCATGTACACTTAGGAGTGTTAGATTGCTCAAAACCCAACAATGCGTAGGTACTTTTCTTGTGAATTCCGTACCTGCTTTGGTGTTATTCGACTCGGGTGCGAGTCGGTCATTTGTGTCCTTAGCATTTAGTCAGCACATCAGTATTCAACGAGAGGCGTTGAGTCGACCTCCGCGAGTTTCTATAGCTGACGAACGAGCGGTGTATGCTACGGATGTACTTTGTGGTTGTGTACTTGAGATCATTGGCTTTGAGTTCCCGATAGATCTAGTCCCGATTACAATGGGGGATGTGTGTGTTATAGTGGGCATGGATTGGTTGAGCCGATTTGGGGCTGTTATAGATTGCGAGCGACAACCGGTGTCGATATGAGGCCCTAGTGGGGGAGTACTTTTGGTGTACGGCGAGGGTACCCGCTGTGGGTCAGCGGTTTGTTCGGCTGCCAGGGCAAGGCAGAGTATACAACAGGGCTGCAACGGCTTTGTAGCCTATGTGATGGACACACGAGTGGCCGCTGGGAGGCCAAGTTCGATTGAGGAGGTTCTGATAGTGCGCGAGTTCCCGGATGGTTTTCCCAAAGAGTTGCCAGGTGTGCCCCCGAGAGGCAGGTAGAGTTCCGTATCGATTTGGTTCCGGGGGTAGCGCCTTATCGCCTTACGCCGCCGGAGATGCAAGAGTTATCCTTGCAGCTTCAGGAGCTGCTGGGGAGTGGGTTTATTAGACCGAGTAGCTCACCATGGGGAGCGCCGATCCTTTTTGTCAAGAAAAAGGATGTTTCACACCGGATGTGCATTGATTACCGGGAGTTGAACAAGTTGACAGTCAAGAACTGTTATCCTTTACCGAGGATCGACGATTTGTTTGATCAGTTGCAGGGAGTGTCTTGGTTCTCCAAGATTGAACTGAGGTCAGGATATCATCAGATGAGAGTGCGGGATGAGGATATCCAGAAGACGGCAATCAGAACTCGTTATGGTCATTACGAGTTCGTGGTGATGCCTTTTGGGCTCACCAATGCACCGATAGCGTTCATGGATCTCATGAACAGGGTGTGCAAGACGATGTTTGATCGGTCGGTGACTGTGTTCATCGATGATATTTTGGTGTATTCAAGATCTAGAGAACAACACGAGGAGCATCTGAGAGAGCTTCTTGGGGTATTGAGGTCAGAGAGGCTTTATGCCAAATTCTCCAAGTGTAATTTTTGGTTACGAGAGGTCCAGTTCTTGGGACACCTCGTTAACCAGGATGGGATTTTGTTCGATCCGGCCAAGATTGAGACGGTTATGAGGTGGGAGGTGCCGAGATCAGGAGTTTTCTAGGTTTGGCCGGCTATTATCGGAGATTTATCAGAGATTTCTCCAAGATCGCCGTGCCTCTCACCAGGTTGACCTGGAAGGGTGTTGCTTTTTCTCAACAGACCTCGTTTGAGACACTTCGCCAGAGGTTGTGCGAAGCCTTGGTGCTAGCCCTCCCGGAAGGGATGGAGGATTTTGTGGTGTATTCTGACGCGTCGATATCGGGGTTGGGTGCAGTACTTATGCAGAGGGGGCATGTGATAACGTATGCATCGAGGTAGCTGAAGCCTCATGAGACGAGGTATCCCACCCACGATCTGGATTTAGGGGCAGTGGTGTTAGCCCTTAAGAGCTGGCGTCAGTATTTGTATGGGGTTTGATGTACCATCTACACGGACCACAAGAGCTTGAATTATTTGATGGATCAGCCCAATCTGAACATGCGCCAGAGGAGATGGTTGGACGTGGTAAAGGATTACGATTGTGAGATTCCGTACCACCCGGGCAAGGCTAATATTGTAGCTGATGCCCTGAGCCGTAGGGCGGAGAGCGCCCTGATTCGAGACATTTGTATGTGGTTAACAGAGATGACTCCGGTGTTGGACACCATTCGGGAGGCCCAGGTAGAGGCCGTGAGATCGAAGAACCAGAAGAGAGAGCGGGTGATTGGGCAGGTACCAGATTTCATTACCGATAGCCGCGGGCTTATGACCTTTCATGTTCGGATTTGGGTGCCGTATGCAGGCGGGGAGCGCACTACTTTGATGGAGGAGGCACATCGCTCGAGATTTTCGATCCATCCCGGGGCCACTAAGATGTATTTGGATCTGAAGAAAGACTATTGGTGGCCCTATATGAAGAGGGATGTAGCATGGTTTGTTGAGAGGTTCTTAACCTGTCGCAGGGTTAAGGCCAAGCACCAGCGTCCGCATGGTATGTTGCAGCCACTTGAGGTTCCCCAATGGAAGTGGGAACAGATTTCTATGGATTTCATCACCAAGTTGCCAAGGACCGCGAGGGGTGTCGACGCAATTTGGGTAATCGCCGACCGGCTGACGAAGAGCGCTCACTTTCTTGCTATCAGTGAGAGCTCTTCTGCTGAGAGGCTGGTGGAGTTGTATGTGAGCGAGGTGGTATCGCGGTATGGAGTGCCGATCTCAATTATATCAGATCGGGACGTCCGTTTCACTTCCAGGTTCTGGAAGAAGTTCCATGAGGAGTTGGGCACGAGGCTGCATTTCAGTACCGCTTACCACCCTCAGACGGACGGACAGGGTGAGCAGACGATTCAGACGCTCGAGGACATGCTTCGGGCATGTGTGATGGACTTCGGAGGGAGTTGGGATACGTATTTGCCGTTGGCTGAGTTTTCCTATAACAACAGTCACCATTCGAGCATTGGTATGCCTCCCTTCGAGTTGTTGTATGGGAGGAGGTGTCGGACTCCCATCTATTGGGGAGAGGTAGGGTAGTGAGTGATGGGCATCACTGAGATAATGCTTCAGATGATAGAGCAGATTCAACAGGTCAGACAGAGGTTGTTGACAGCTCAGAGTCGCCAGAAGAATTATGCGGATAGGCGACGATCCGAGCATGAGTTTCAGGTCGAAGACTTCGTACTCCTGAAAGTGTCTCCTTGGAAAGGAGTGATTCGTTTCAGGAAGAGGGGAAAGATGGGGCCCCGGTATATTCGGCCGTTCAGGGTAACCGCGAGGGTGGGCAGGGTAGCATATCGGTTGGAGCTACCTGCGGAGTTGAGCCAGATTCATGATACCTTCCACGTGTCTTAGTTGAGGAAGTGTATAGCCGACGAGTCGGTGGTGGTGCCGCTGGAGGATATTCAGGTGGATGTGAGCCTGAATTATGCTGAGAGGCCAATCGCGATCCGGGATCGGAAGATCAAGGTTCTGAGGAACAAGGAGGTGTCCCTCGTTCAGGTCCAGTGGCAACATCGGAGAGGGTCTAAGCTAACTTGGGAGTCGTAGTTGGAGATGCGAGAGTAGCATCCAGAGTTGTTTGCGGATCAAGACTTCGGGGGTGAAGTCTGATTCTAGTGGGGGAGAATTGTAACATCCGGATTTCCAGGTCTTATGTTTGATCATTTATTTTAAGTAAAAGAGAGGGACTCGACGAGTAGAGTCATAGACTCGTCGAGTAGGACCGCGATTGCTGACTGGATTAATGAACGGACTCGACGAGTCGGAAAGGGTGGACTCCACGAGTCCGCGCTGTGGAGTGAAACCCTAATTTTCGGGGTTTGTGCCCTATTTAAAGGCCTTTATGGCCTCCATTTGCGACTACTAGTCCTGAGAGAGAAACCTAATAGATCTTGAGCGAGTTGTGAGAGAGATTGAGCTATTTTGATCATTTTTGGTGTGGCTTATCCAAGAAGAAAGTGTTTCCAGCAAGAGGAGGCCAAGGGGATTGCTATTATGCGGGTTTCCAGCTTGGATCTGCAACTTTGAGGTAGACAATCGATCCTTTTTTTCTGTTTAGTATGATATCTTTGAATTTTAGGGTTTTCTATACCCTTTATTGGCTTGATTTGATGCTTGCGTTGTCCCAATGAGTAATAGACTCTGGATCCGGACGTTTTGAGGTCCAGAGAGCCTTAGCCAACCTGCTTTATTTGGTTTTAAGGAGGAAATGAACTTGGGTTGCCCTTTTAGTAGTTATTTTACAAAAGGAAGCTTTGGGGTTGTTGCATGTGTACCAAGATTCGACCTTTACATGATTATTATGCTTGGGAAGGTCAGATCTATGGATTAGAGAAACAGATCTGACCTCAGAAGGTCATTTGAGTATGATCATGGAGGCAACTCGCCGAGTTCATAAGTGGACTCGACGAGTCGAGTCGGGGTTGCCCCGCGATTCGTGTCAGGAGGAACCCGTTGAGTGGAAGGATGACTCGACGAGCCAAGAGAGGCTAGAAGTACTCAGAGGACCCGCTTGTACTCGCCGAGTCATACGAGTGCACTCGACGAGTCGGGTTAAAGGTTGACTGTTGACTTTTGTTGACTTTTAGGGCTTAGTCAGTGTTTGGACTTATGAGCTATTAGAGGGGTAGAATGGTCTTTTACGCTTCTTGGAGAACTTATAGATAGGGGTTAGCCTAGCCTTTAAAAGTTGTATTAATTAGAGTAATTATTTATGTGATTAGGCGGAGGCTAGTGCAGTATCTCAGAGTTCGAGGTTTGCCGAGTTACCCGAGGTGAGTCTTCTCACTATACATTACCTAAAGTGGTATATATGTGTAGACCGGAGGGTCTTGTGTGATATGTGTATGTATGAGATTATGTACAATGTGATATATGTATGCTATGTGATTGTATAGACCAGACCAGAGGGTCCAACGATATAGACCGGACCGAAGGGTCCAACAAGCTATGACCGGACCAGAGGGTCCAACGAGCTACGGGACTGGAGGGTCCCGTTGAGACACATCGACCGGAGGGTCGTACTGTAGCCTCGAGTGGCGTATGTGTTGTATGTGGTATATTAGGGAACTCACTAAGCATTTATGCTTACAATTGTTGTGATATGTGTTTCAGGTACTAGCGAGGATCGTGGGAAGGCGCCGTCATGATACGTACACACTGAGAGGATTTATGTATTTGAGATCTTCGGATTTTTTTGTTATGATGACATTGGATACAGTTATTGGATATTGTTTTGGTGATTGAAATTATGATTTAAAAATGAAAAATTGCTTTTGAAAATTTACGTTGTTACATTAGGGTGGTTAGAAGGAGTAGAGGGTTCCATGAGTGTAACAAGATACGAGAGCTCTTTGAAAGAACATAGATGTGATCCGTGATGGATTAAGAGTAAGGAATTCGTTAGGGGTTCAAGAGAAGAAGAATGTTTAAGGATCCACGAGTGATAAAAAGAGAAATGAGCAATTCCAGATGAGCGTACCCAATAACTTTAATGGGATGTTGTTTGCCTTAGATGATAAATGAGACTATCATATGAGATTGGGCCACTGGGTCTAGTTGAGAATAGAATTCTAAAGAATGAAAAGTAAGAACAGAGAGGTATGTGTAAGAAGAGTACGAGAAGCATGCTAATAGTAAAGGATATAAGAGGAGCATGTGTAGGTTATGAGAAAAGAAAAGAGACATGATGTAACACCCAGTTCAAGTATTATTTACATTTTGGTCCCTTATATATTGAATTACTGATTTTGGACCTTGTTATTATGGAATTTGGAAGAAGGAGGGACCATTTCTGCCATCTTTGGATTTTGGAGGTGGAGCCCGAAAGCGGGGCGTTCCCCTGAGGAATGCGCTTCGTTCCCGCCCTGAATGCAAACCCGAATTTTTAGGGTTTGGGATTGGTACCTATATACACAACATTATGACTTAAACCTTGGCCTCCTTGCCAACCTCTCAACCTCAGAAAAACCCTAGATAGCCTCTTTTTCTCATTCTTGTGTGTGTTTGGCCTTGAGAAGCTTGTTTTAGAGCTTAGAAGCTTGAAAGAAGGAAAGAGAAGCTAATGAATAGGATCTTGAGTATCTTGAGGTCATAAATCCAGGATAGCATCATCATTTGGGACTCCTTGAAGGTATAAAGTTCACAATTTTCCTGAAGTATGCTTAGATCTAATGTAATGATGTTTTGGACCTTTTTAGTCCTAATAATGGATCTTTATGACTCAAATTCGTTTATAGGCCTAGGATTGCCACCCTTGATGCTAATGGTGTCCCTACATCGGTAAAGTTTCAATCTTTGAGGTCTTAATGGGTTCATGCAAGAGTTAGGACCACATTTATGGAAGTTGATTGCTATTTCTTCGGATTTGGAATTATGGGGTCATGCAAAGTCTCCAAGTTCGTGACTTTACGATTTTAGAGGTCCTAGATAGGTTGGATCTGTGATTGGATAGCATGGCTTAAGCATTGAGTGCTTAATGGCCCGTTTTTGACAACTGGACGCGAACGCCTTGCGTAGGACTTAGGAACACGCTGCGTTCCCACTAGGACTCGCTGTCTGAAGCAAAGAGGAATGCCCAACATTCCACAAGGGAACGCCCTGCGTTCGTTGTGACAGTGGGCCTTTTTTGGGCCATTTCCTTGGACTAGTTGATTATGGGCCTTAGTGGATTATTCTTTTGGGCTGATAATGCATTTTTTGCATATTGTCCTTGAGGGAAGGCCCATTTGAGAAGTTAGGCCCAATTTAGAAAATTGGGCCATTAGTGGGCTTGGTGAGAATATATAGATTTAGGCCTTCATGTTATGGATTCGGGCTTAGGTCATGGGTCCATTTAGATCAAGGGTAAAATGGTCATTTTGCCCTAAGAAGGATTGTTTGGATTTTGACTAAGTGTTATTTGGTAATGGTAGCTCGGGGAGTCGTGGGAGCAACCGATAGAGATTCCTTACCGAGAGATTCAGCAGCCAGCTTTGTGAGGTGAGTTTTCCTCCACTAGGAACGGGTCGAAGACACCAATACCGACCCATTTATTTATGTTAGCATATGTCGGACTTAGGTCTGATGCCGGGGTTAGCCCGATGTAGGCTATAAGTTTCCGGACTTCGGTCTGATGTCGGGGAAAGCCCGAGGAACGTTTGTATGCTCGATGTCTTTGTGATTCTTGAGTGTTTTTGTTTATGTGTTTCGGGCTTCGGTCTGATGTCGGGGAAAGCCTGAGGAATGTTTAGCTTATATGTTATGTTTATATGTTCCGGGCTTCGGTCCGATGTCGGGGCAAGCCCGAGGAATGTTTATATGTTTATGTTATTAGCTTGTGTTATATGCTTGATAATATGTTATATGTATACCAGATTTCGGTCCAATGCCGGGCGGGGCCCGATGTAGCGGGCAAGGCCTAATGTATGTTATTAAATGATTATGTGTTTGATATGTGGTAGTTTGGGGAGACTCACTAAGCTTCATACTTATAGTTTTCAGTTTTGGTTTCAGGTACTTTCGCTAGTAAGGGGAAGAGCTCGGGATGACTGCATGACACACACCACAACTTTTAGCCTGGGAGGATTCACTCTGGTGTTTTGACATATTATTTTGATATATTGACAAATGTTATGATATTTTTGAGATACATGATTGATGACTTTTATATGATGAATGATACTTATAGTTTTTATTAATGAATTAAAATGAAAATTTTGGATTGTATTTTTGGGATGTTTCACATGATGAGTTAAGATAAAAGGACAAGAAAAGAGATAAAGCAGGAAGAGTACGAGAGAGATAAAGATAAAGAACAACAAAGTATGAGAAGGATGCGAGAAGAGATGATAAGAGGCGAGGACATCATATGAACATAGTATGAGACGATTATGAGAAGAGGCTAAGAAAGAATATGATATGAGAAAGCAGGATTAAAATAGAAGAGTATGTTGAGAGAAAGAATAATTGAGCAAGATAAGAGAAATGAGAGATTAGCTTTACAGAGTATGAGAAAGAATAGAAAAGAATGTTAGAATATGTAAAGAAAGAAAGATAAGTGAAAGAATATGATAAGATGAAAACAATTAGACTATAACTAACCAGACCACAAACATGTGGTATAATGTTGTAGATATTTTTCATGTTTTGTAGTTTCAGGTCTTTTCCGTTGTACAGGCAAAGTAGGAGCACAAGGACTTAGATTAGGAGTAGTTTTAGTTTTTGTATATTCCTTGTTGCTTTAATATGTGTTGACGGTTCTATTATTAACCGAATATTGTCTGGGATGTAAAGTGTTTTGAAGTTTTAGAGTTCCGCATTTGTTTGGAAAACTCTGATAATCCTTAGAATATCTGATTTAGTAAAATTCGGTTCGTTACATATACTCTCCTTTAAAAACTTTTAATTTTTTAGTATTCTTGTAACATCCCAAATTTCAAGACCAAAAATTTCATTTTAATAGAGCGATTTATAAAACTTTTAAATATCACTGATTAACATGCTTTCATAAAAACATAATCACATGTCTCAAAACCATATCATACAAATGATAGTATCATCAGAGTACAATCCCAAGAATGTCATAGTGCGCCGGCTCCTTCCCCATCGCTGAAGAGGTACCTGAAACAAAACTGAAAACTATAAGCACAAAGCTTAGTGAGTTCCCCCATCATACCACATACCACATAACTAGCATACCGTCGGGCGATTTTGGGGTGCCCGACCTACCCTGTCTGGAAATTATGGGGTGCCGACCTACCGTATCTGGAATTTCTAGGGTGCCGACCTTCCCTGTCTAGTATTTCTGGGGCGCCAACCTACCCTCCGGTTCAACCCAGCTGACTACAGGGACTATTTCACCCCTACTACTACCACATAATCACATAGCATAAACATACTATCGAGCATATCTGGGATGCCTGACCTACCCTTTGGTCCTTATGACCATAACACGAGGACTATTCCCTCTACTACCTACTATCACATAACATCATATCAGGCTAGCACATAATCATAACAGATAGCGACATACCATATAATTATCACGAAGACATTTACCTATACTACAACTCTTACTAGTGGGTTGACCTTGGTGCCTTAGACCCACTTCTACTGGAAGGTAACTCACCTCAGTGTCGTGAAGTGTCCGAACTGTCCTCGCTACCAGGATCAAATCCTCTCAATTCCTACACATAATAATCTTCCTTAATTACCATTTCATACTCTTAACCCCTTTCAAGGGTCAACTCAGGTCAATGTCAAAGTCAAGGTCAACACCTTGGTCAAAGTCAACTCTTAGACAAAATCAACATCTAGTTGACTCAACTCGCCAGTTGACCTAACAACTCGCCGAGCTCCATAATCCTTAGAATGCTAAAAACTTCAACCTTACTCGCCGAGTCCTTCAAGAACTTGACTTTTGTGTTCTTTTGGTCCCAAGAACTTGACTTTTGTGAGTTTGGATTGCTCCAGAAGTTTGGGCTATCCTTTCAAGCATTTTGGAGGATTTAGAATCATAAAAATGCAAGCTTGGACCTTAATACTCATTTATGCAAGAGTTATGGAACTTTGGAGTGTGATTTATGTTAGATTTTGTTGTTGGGCTCTTTGTAGCCATGCAAAGTCATAAAGTTGTAGCTTTATGACTTTAGATGTTCTTTCAGTATTGGGTCTAAAGTTTGAACGTTAAGTCTTAAGAACTTAAGACCTTAGTTAATGATTTGGGATTCTGTAGTTACGCCAGGCATTCAGGTTAGAACGTTGGGTGTTTGGATGCCAACCATCATTGAGTGGATGCTAGGATTTTTCTTAGAAACCCATTGGATCAATTTTTGGCCTTGGGCCATTTACGATTTTGGGCTTGGATTAGTTGGGTCTTGTAGGGAAAGGGGAAAAAATGGAGTTTTGCCCTTAATATGATAAAGGATGAGTGGACCTTTGGTACGGAATAAAACCTTAGTTATTAATTGGAGTCGTTTCTGGATTATGTTTAAAGTGCAAGCAGTGTTCGCAACAGCTCAAGTGTTATTTGATACCTTCAGTCTCAGGTCAGTTTCCTTCACTGTAGCAATGGGTCGAAGACACCAATACCGACATACTAGATTATGTTTGTAATATGATGATTGTCTTCGTGAGAATTACATGTTATGTTTGTATATGCTTGATGTCTTTGTGACACTTATTGTTATGATTATATGTGTTAGTGGTAAGGGTGAAATAAACTCGATACCATTTGAAAGATACCAAATGGGGTGAAATAGACCCGACATCGGTTGAAAGATACCGAAGGAGGTGAAATAGACCCAGTACCGGTTGAAATATCCCGAAGGGGGTGAAATAGACCTAGTACCAGTTGAAAGATACCGAAGCGGGTGAAATAGACCAAGTACCGATTGAAAGATACCAAAGGGGGTGAAATAGACCCAATATATTTTTGACTGTTTATATGTATGGAATAGGGTATTTTGAGGGAAGTTACTAAGCTTTGTGCTTATAGTTTGCAGCTTATGCTTCAGGTACTTCCAGTTCAAAAGGGAAGGGCATGGCTTGATTGCACCACATCTGCCCATGTTTTTCTGCATTTACGTGATATTGGGATTTGTACTCTCATATTGTTTTTCTGCATTTACTTGATGTCTTTGTGACACTTATTGTTATGATTATATGTTTCAGGTACTTCCAGTTCAAAAGGGAAGGGCATGGCTTGATTGCACCACATCTGCCCATGTTTTTCTACTATGAAACACTTTTGGTTTTTTTGACATGGTTACTGGATGTTTTGAAATGAATTAAAAATGAAAATTTTAATTGAAATTTTGGGATGTTACAACGTGGCATTGTTAATTAAATGAATCATTGTGTACGGGTGAGAACCACAGTGTGGCAAGGTGATGGCCATGACGTGGTTGCTAATGCAGCTCAAGCCCATGATTTTAGGGTTTCTCCCTTATTTTAAGGCATTAAATCCATATTTAGGGCATCCTATTTAGCCTCTATCACTCCCTTAATCCCTTATTCAAACCCTAGCCTCCTTATGTTTATCTTGAAGCTTATTGTGGTGTTCTATGGTCTTGAAGAAAGGAGAAAGGTGCTTTAAGTGCAAGGATTCATCAAGTAAAGTTCTTCACTGCCTTCTAGTGCATAAATTGGACCTCATTAATGTTCGGTTTTGAGAAATCTAACACTCCTAAGTGTACATGCAACCCTAAATACCTTGGATCTATGTTTTCTCTATTATACATGCAAATATCAACTTTCCAAGGTATTGTTCTATTCTAGCATACAAAACTTTGAATAACACAAGTTAGAATAACATACCTTTTGTTGGTGCTTGTCTTCATGAAGCTTGAGTGCCTAGTGCCCCAAGTGTGACACCTCAAATGGTTCACACAACACCAAATACACTTGGAATAACTTGAGAGAAACTTGAACACTCCATGAAATCGTTTAGCCCTCACACTCACACATAGTGCACGATTTCTTGAGCCATGGGATTCTTTTATATGGTGTCTATTAGGGTTACACCATGTAACTCATGACTTTACCCATTCCTTATGCTCCATGGATTTTAACCTCCATGGAGCATCCATGGGTCACCCCATGGACTTAGTCCAACATAAGGAATCTTGGATCACAAGCCCACATATATAAGAATGAATGATTTACACAATCAACCCATATATTTAATTAGTCTCCTTTTGATCACTTAATTAATTCCAAATTAATTCTTGATCAATACTAATTAAATAACCTTATTAATATATTAGAACTTATAATATATTAATAAACCTTAAGTGTTATTTCTCTCATTTTAGTCTATCCAAGTGCATGATGCCATGCAACCCAAATGGACCATGCCGGGTCGGGTCAAGTCTTACCAATTATAGTTATGGACTTAGACATTAATCCAATAGTCTCCCACTTGGATAAGTCTAAAACTATTATTGCAAGTATGACTTCAGAACCCGACTAGCAATCGTAGCTCTCACAAGCTTCTGTCGAACTTTGACCTTGTAGATGAACTCTGACCTTTGTCAATGACTTGTCCATTAGATAAGGGATCATATATTCCTCCATTCTAGATATCATATGGACTGAGAAATGGATTATAATCATTCTCTCTGTCCATTTGTTGTTTCCCGATTTCTGATTTATGACGACTGACTAATTGAACAAATCAAATCAGTCCTGGCCCGGCCGAGCACTTCCATTTGTCATCATCAAATCATCAAGGGGCCCACAGATATCGCTTTTAACCCGAAGGTAAAAGGAATGGATAAACTTCGACTCATATGCTTGTACTAACTATTTGTTGAATCATACACAAAGGCATGTTTTATAACATCGAGTTACCAATGCGTTTACGTGCAATCAATGTATAACCAACTCATAGTCAACAACTCATATCTCTAGGTTTGAAGAATATAAGATATTATCGTCTCATGATTCACTCGTGATAAAATCCATGAAGTGAATCCAAATGAGCGTGGATTGAATCCATACTCAGCCCTTATGGGTACTCATGAACGTTGTAGCAACTATTGCATTGTCTAAAGCACTTTATACAAATCATACAAGCCAAATTCATGACAGTCTTGATTCATATCTACTTCCAACATATGACCGACTGTGGATGGTTTGAATAACTTGGTTATTCGGGAGAATGACCTAGTTATTCTGGAAGTCAAAACATGCAAAGTGAAACACAAAATAATACTAGTCCTATATGGCCTCAACACTTTGAGCGTAAATAAAACACCTTTTATCTAAGCACCATATTGATCACTCATTATTCATGTTTCGATTAATCAACTTAATACTTGAATTGAAACAGTAGTGATGCCATGCTCCAAGCATGCATACTATGTTTCTCTAAACAATAGCTATGCCATACTCCAAGTATGCACACTATGTTTACAAGTGGTCATCTCTTTGTGAAATGTATATCAATTGAACATGACTTCAATGATTCTCATTTCACAATCCCAATCCTTATTTTAAATGTAAGAATACCAAGTTCTTGTCATTTACCATAATCTATGCAATTGATCCTCTTGTAATGATATTCACACAAGTCACAAAGACTTGGCAAAAAACATTACAAAGTATTCCAATGGAAAGCAATTCCATGGAGATGAAGTCTCAAATTCAAAGTACATTCCTTTGAACATCTTTCTTTGCATTAAGTTCTTTAATCTTACACAGATTCAAAGAATAACTTCCACCTATGGAAACAATTCCATATTCCCATCTTGACCATCACTTTTGAACAAGAGTTGCCTCTTTCCAAAATATGTCAATATGATCCTTACTCTATACTTCCAATTGTCCATGAGTAACCAAACTTTGGAAAACCCCAAATTGTTCTCGACAATTGCTTAATCATCTTAGTCATATCCAGTTCTAATCCATTTTCCCTTCTTAACGCCCTAACCATTAGGAAAGTTTAGAATGGATGAATATTATAACACATGCAACCGATCCTATATCCGAAGCATATGGGATACGATTCATGCTATAATATTTTTATTTGCCATGTTCTCATAATTCGAACTATGAAGAGGGATGTCGTAATCATAATCGAATTTTGAGAAAGCAACATATATAGAAATTCCTTATGTTGAACCATTTCAACATAACATTCATATATATTCTTGACTAAAGTTGATTAAAATCTCAATATAAGCTTGTAGAATTGGAATGAAGTATAAATTTCTCTCCCTTAATTATAGTAAAACAACTTTTTCAAAGCGAGTTGAAACTTTTGTTTTCTATAATTAACACTGCTAACTTGCAACATAATCATCATGCTCCCACTAGCATAATTATTATTATCTAACTAGCATAACACTTTATGCTCCCACTAGCTTTGACATGTACCTAGAAATCAGTCAGATTTCTGATACTAGATTTTATCAAATCATACACCTGGAGTCTAATCCTTTCCTTAGATAGCTCACATGTGAGTCTAAACTTTTGCCATTCTCATTAGTTAGTGTGCCGGTTAACCACGCACGCTCCACTAACGACATGAGAATGCAAACTACACACTTGCTATCCACTTAAATCTACTTAGTGAAAGAGTTTTCTCACTATCATTTTCATGAATCGGAGAGAAACCTTATGACACTTAGATTTAATGGTGTATGTGTTCTTATCCATGTTAATTGTCAAAACCATAGTCACAAGACAAGGATAATGACAAATTCAAACTCATATGGACTGAACTCAATCTAATTTCTTGCCACCTGGCAGCTCAAGGGCCTGCCATTGCTTCCAAGTTGTTATGCAACCAGTTGAGAACTCTCAGAACTCCAATGCAAAACCAACTTTAACTGGAATGGGCACAAAATATGTCAACACAATAGGTTACAAACCTCAAGTCGTGGTCTAGTGATTAACAAAACTCTTGATTAGTTCTTGAATCTATCTTAAGATCCTTTTAAGACTCCCACTGACTTCTTGACATATAAGATTCTCTTTGTCAAGAACCATTCCTTGACAAAAACGAATATTCAAGAGTTAGTGCAGATTCTTATCAAGTTAAACACTTCTCACAATTGGTCTTAGTTGGTCTTTGTTTTATCCAAAACATCACAACTTACCTATTTCAAATGTACAAGAGTAAGAACACATTTTACTCTACATTTAACAAGTGTTTTAAACCTTTCTTAAGATTATGTCACTCAAGGCTTAATCTTGGAGTATGACTCTAAGATTTAATTTTGGAACGAAGTATAATTTATCTTTTGATCTAACCATTTCAACAATTCACGATTCCTCTCCTTAGCCAAACAAAAATGAACTAAGGTGTCCTTAGAGGATCAATTGTGACATGGTTCCATAATCACTAAGATAATCATAAAACAAGATACTCAAGTTCTCTCCCATCTCTTCAGATTAGAGAAACTTTTATCTTTCTACCTAATTTGATTCTTCTTACTCATTATGTCTATCATTGAAACTTTTCCAATGATCCAGAACTATACTTAAACTTGTAAGTATAACCATATTTACTAAACTTTAGTAAATCATAATGAATAATCTTATCAACTTTGTGGTGGACCTGATCAGCGCACACCCAAGTGTATCCGATCCCTTTGTCCTTCACTTGATTCACATATACATGTGAACAAGGAATTAGACTTAATTTGCCAAATATATAAAAAATTCTCATGATCATACAATACAAGTTGCATGATTCCAAGTTTCTATCCATTTGAAACTTGGGTGATGAGAATCTTTCCTTATTTGGTAAATTATGACACTTCCACTAATGAAAGAATCAAATCCATTTACCCATATTGCTTATCAATGGAAACATATAATCAACAATTTTTCACAAATGCCATTGTAAGGATACTTAAAATTAATAAAATCAAAACCATTTTTCTTTTATTTTAAAACTTTGCGGAAAAATTTATCCTTACAATCCATATGGAAAACTTGTTGTTATCTATTCCTAAGCAATATATCATAACTCTTAAGTAACAACTCAAAATTCTGATCACCAAACCATGCGATAGAAATCCATCTTCGCGATCAGAATCAGCATATACTTCCTTTAAGTTTCTTCAACTTTTCTTTGATTCTTAAAACATCAACATGTGACCTTGTCACATTATGCAATAAGAATCTCAGAATAGAAACTTAATAGAGTTAGACAATGGACTTTACCTGAAGTAGAGTCAAACCTATTGACTTTACCATCCTTATGGTTTTTCAGGTAAATTTGGCAGCTTCGCAACCAATGTCTTTCCTTTGGCAACTGAATCATATGGACTTTTTGGAAACGGTACATGGAACTATCACAAACTTAACCTTTCTCTTTACCATTTCGTCAACCGAGTTGACTATGGCCGATCTCTTTCCATTGGGAAGAGAAAGTTTTTCCTGGACCTCCAATGTCACCATTTTCAATGTCCAAATAGGTTTGGAAAGTAGATCTTCCAATCCAATTTGCTTTACTTATACTCCAAATCATTGCTGATTTAGCATCATCATGCAAATAGGTAAGATCATTAAGGGTCTTGTCGCGACCTGTCATCAGGGAGTGACTGAAGAACCAAGTCAGCAGCCAGCTACCTCGAGACTTTGACACCCGACTCTCCCGACTTGTCAATATGTGGCTTAATCCCCAAGATCTAAGCACATATAGACTTTGCTTGCCAATAGGGATTGAGTGACTTAGAACTTTTCAAGTCTTAAAATTTGTGGGATAGGGAGATTTATTGGAGGAGGCGGATGAAGTGAAGTATGATTTCTAGTCCCACAAATGCCCAACAAAGGGATTAATCTTTTACCTTGATTGCCATTTGGGATATCATCTTCATTAGGAAGCTTGTTCCTAAAGATTTGGGAAGACCATAGCTGTCTAAACTAGACATCTATAATGGGAGAAATTCAAGTTAGTTGATTTAAAGTCCTTAATATAACACCCAATATGAAATATTAAGGCTAGGACCCAATAACCTATTTATAACTGGAAGAGGGATGCCGTAATCCAAATTATAAAATAGTTGAAGGTAGGTAAATGACGATTTACCAATTTCCACCATGATAACGAAATATTTTATTATTAGGTTTTATTGGTTTTGAAACTCCTACATCTTTTGAGATACATTGAACTTTTCAATGGCATGTTTGAATCTCGATTGTGCCCTCTTAAATTTGTGACTGGGATGCCGAGGATCACAAACAAGGTGTGAATAACCATACAAATTGACTTGGTACCCTTAACAATATTACCTAATCGATGTGCCGGTTAACCACACACGCTCCACCGATCTATAATAAAGTCAAGTTACCCTTTGCCACTCTTACTAGTCCATGTTAGTGTGCCGGTTAACCACACACGCTTCACTAACGACTTTGTAAGGTACAAAGTGTAATTTTATGGGCTAGCACCTTTTCACATTTTCCTAAGTAACTAAGATTGGGAATTTATAAGTGTTTAGTTACTTAGTATTTTTTCATTATACTTTAATGAAGGGAGAATTATAGTCCATTCCTACCCGTTCGGCTAACGACCCTCCACCAGTCAAGGAAGCGGTGGGTGAGAGTGGACACCCATTAAACTGTCATTTTATAGGCAGTAACCTTATACCCCCCTTATAGACCGGCTTCGTGAATGAGGCCTACTAACGGTAAGATTGACTTCCTCTTATACATATCTATATAATTTAAAATTATAATAATAGTATAAGGGTTGAATTTTAAACTTTTTAAAATTTCAATGTTCAATTTGGAATTAAAGTATACATGAGGAGTAACTTTTCAAATTCCAAAACTTGAGGGCAAGTTTTTGAAACTATTTCAAGACTCTTTAAATCATAACTTATGAGTTTAATGGTTCATTAAAAAGAAGACTCTTCATTTTAATGTAACCCCTTATTCTTTAAAAACCATTAAAGAAGTGTCTCTTCAACATCTATAACTTGAGGACAAGTTATGGAGTCATTAAACTATTTAATGAAAAATAACCCTTACATTTTATGTAACCTAAAAATTTTTTATGAGTTTTTAAGATTCATAAATATGACCTTTCACATAACTTGAAGACAAGTTACAAAAACATATTTTATGAACTTCTTTTAGACTAATATGGATTGAAAACAACTAAATCATAATTTTTTTCATTATTAATCTAAACTAACTCATAAATCAAGGAAACATAAAATTCTTGAAAATTCATAACTTGAGGACAAGTTATGAACTCCATACAATTTTCAACAAGATCATAAATTATGTCAACAAACAATTTGCACACAATTCCTATGATCTAGCAAAACTCATAAGCATGATCATTCATAATCAACAATTTTCAAGAATAACATGAACACATATAAACTTGAAACTTTTATTATAGCATTGAAATTGGTTTAACATAATCATTACCACATTCAAAACAAGTTTTATAAGCCCAAAACAGTCAAAGGTAATGATTCTAGACCAATTCCAGCACCAAAACTTGAAAATATGCTGTCTGGGGGTCCAACTCGTCGAGTGCATGAACAAACTCGGCGAGTTGGATGCATTTTTCCTTGGAATCGTCGATTCCCTTCATGGACTCGGCGAGTCTGTTGGGAAGACAACACCAAAAGTCGATTTTTAAGCAGTTTAAGCAAGTACAACAAGAAAACAAGCCTAGGCTCTGATACCACTGTTGGGTTTTGAGCAATCTAACACTCCTAAGTGTACATGCAACCCTAAATACCTTGGATCTATGTTTTCTCTATTATACATGCAAATATCAACTTTCCAAGGTATTGTTCTATTCTAGCATACAAAACTTTGAATAACACAAGTTAGAATAACATACCTTTTGTTGGTGCTTGTCTTCATGAAGCTTGAGTGCCTAGTGCCCCAAGTGTGACACCTCAAATGGTTCACACAACACCAAATACACTTGGAATAACTTGAGAGAAACTTGAACACTCCATGAAATCGTTTAGCCCTCACACTCACACATAGTGCACGATTTCTTGAGTCATGGGATTCTTTTATATGGTGGCTATTAGGGTTACACCATGTAACTCATGACTTTACCCATTCCTTATGCTCCATGGATTTTAACCTCCATGGAGCATCCATGGGTCACCCCATGGACTTAGTCCAACATAAGGAATCTTGGATCACAAGCCCACATATATAAGAATGAATGATTTACACAATCAACCCATATATTTAATTAGTCTCCTTTTGATCACTTAATTAATTCCAAATTAATTCTTGATCATAACTAATTAAATAACCTTATTAATATATTAGAACTTATAATATATTAATAAACCTTAAGTGTTATTTCTCTCATTTTAGTCTATCCAAGTGCATGATGCCATGCAACCCAAATAGACCATGCCGTGTCGGGTCAAGTCTTACCAATTATAGTTATGGACTTAGACATTAATCCAACAATTAAATCCACAAGTTCCTATATATTTGTCCAACTCTTCTATATCTATGTTTTTAAGCATGTTTCTTCAAGTTTGTCTGGTTTAGAGTGGATAGATCCCATAAAGTTGGCAACTGTATAGATCCTTGAGGTCTCAATGTGGTAATATGTTCTAGATCTGAAGTATTATGAAGTTTTGGTTTCATGCATGGGATTTTGACCTCTTCCTTCTCATTTTGACCTAACTTGAGTGTATGACATGCATTGGAAATGCATGTCCATAAAGAAACAATTTTTATGATGGTTATCAGTGTAAGGAAGCCTTTTGGAAAGGGTGAGTATGATGCTTAATAGATTAAGGGCTTAATCCATTAAAAGGTATAGAACAAATTCCATGACGTGGTGGTGTGCTCACCACGACGTGGTGGAAGGGTTTCTCGCGTCTATTTTGTTGTGAGAATGCTACAATGTGGCTTATACTCGGACACGACATGACATCCAGCTAAGGTAGACTTTGACTAGTTTAAATTTTGGTCAAACCTGGGTAGAATGGCGTAATTGACTAAGGATTGGTCTCAGTTTGAGATTAAGTAGTTGTGTTAGTTGTTCTATTGCCAAGGTTTGCTATTGAGTTTCTGTTGGTTAGCTCAGGTGAGGTTTCTCACTATACTTTGTACTGCAGTATGTATCATTTGTGTGTTAGGATGTTGGTATGCTGTAGTGATTTGTTAGATTAGTAGACCTGTTATGATTACATGTGTTTGCTTGTTATTGTATATGCACATGTCAACATGTTGTGGTTGGGTTGAGGTAGTCCAGTTGTGTGCTGAAGGTTAAGAGGCCCGGGCAGTCCAGTTCATTACTGTAGGCCCTAAGGGAGCAGTCCAACATGATATTGTAGGCTCCGGAAGGCAGTCCAATTGTATGTTGAAGACCTAGAGGGCGGTCCAACTTCGTGGTGTAGGCCTAAATAGAGCTGTCCAACCATAGAAGGTAGGCTCGGGAGGTGGTCCATCTTTGTGTTATAGGCCTTGACTGCATGTATTGTATGTGTATTGTTGTGTGAGGTAGGGGTGAGCAATGGAACATGGTAACCACTTCTGGAATAGAAACAACCTTCGAACCACCTTAAGCAGTTCTAGTTTCGGTTTTCATTTTTCCGGAACCGCTACTTGTTGGGTACCCATCGAAACCGGTTTGTGTGTATGTGTGTGTGTGTATATATATATATATATATATATATATATATATATATATATATATATATATATATATATATTGTAACAACAATATTAATGAAGCAATTGATGATATTATTTTCACTCATGTTATAAATATGTCCAACAGAACCCATTTTATATTCTACAATGAACATTTTTGTAATATAACCAAATAAGATACATTTTTGAAATATAATCAACAAAATATACTTTTATACTATGTCCATCGGGGAGAGGATCAAATGAGAACACCTAAAAGGTTGAGAACTTGAGAACAGTTCTGGACCAATCATTTTATAAGGGTATATTAGTAACTTTATATAAATATTAATATTAATGATTTCCTAAAATCTAGGGATAATGATTTTAATTACCTAACAAAATTAATATTTCCTTTTAGTTATTGAAATATATATAAATGTTTTTTTTATGATTTTTCCCAGAAAATATTTATGACCGTTTCAAAAAAATTACCTAAAAAAATTAATATTTCCTTTAATTTTAAATCTGAAAAGAAAATCTTAAAAAAAATGTTATTTTCTACTATTTCATGTTTTTTTTTTTTCAAAAAAATGAATAGAAATTCAATCCCAAATCAATACACTTCCAATCAAAAATGAAAACACATCAAATTACAAATAATTCAATGTATTTTTCATAAATTGAAAATAAAAAATAGTGTAAAAATTATCATTTTTTTTCATAAAATGAATACTTTTAATCATAAATAAATATACTCATTCGCATGAATACACTACTATTCATAAATAAATACAATCATTCACATACGAATACACTGCAATTCAAAAATGAATACACTGTTATTTATAAATTAATACACATTCTATCATAAATGAATACACATGCTATTCATAAATAAATACAACCATTCACACATAACTACTATGTTATTCATAAATGAATACATGTGCTATTCATAAATAAATACAAGCATTCACGCACCCCCTTCAAGAAATTATTACCAAAAAATTCGAAAATTAGGATTTTTTTTCTTTCTTTGCCTCTGTTCTTCAGAAAATTTTCCAGTTGGTCCTCTCATTGCAACCATTCTACCTCCTGAACACTCAAGCAAACATTAATACAAAGAAATCCAATTATATATCATCCAGTAAACCAAATCACTAAATATACACACCAATTGGCTAACACAACCTTGCACTCTTTCTTATGATTGGACAATTTCTTCACCCAATTTTACATACAAGAACCATTTCAATTCACAATCAATTTGGTACAATCAAAATCACATCCTTCACATCTAAAAATTGATATGGCCAGATTTTATTTGATCTTCAAGAACAAATAAAAGTACATCGAAATATAAACTGAATTCCTTTAACTCTTCCATTGGCTTCTTCCTTCTTTGTCCAAACAAATCAACCAAACACCCCATTGAATGTTGTAACAGTATCCGGCAACCCAATTACCTTCCTCTTTCTTCTCCCCTCGACAGCAAGAGCACAAATGGTGCTTCTTTCCACCCATTAATCAACCAAGAATCGGATCCAACCACTTGTTTGGACCATTTAAACAAATCAGCCTCAACCCAAACATTCATCAATTTTCAATCAAAATAATCAAAAGAAAACATCCCAGTTCATTATCGATACAAGTCGACACAAACAAAAAAATGAAACAAGAAGGCTACATGTTAGCCGGCTGCTTCCGTTTATCTTCGTCCCTTCGATCGGGCAAGAAACCGAAGACCCATCCGCTCATCTTCTATCGACTGGAGCAAAGCACCCACCAAGACCGACGACTCACACCTCATAGCCGGAAGAGATGAGCAAAACTTCGCTGCTTCTTCACGCCCAGCGGCGGCTGGAATAAGAAGAGGCCCTAGGGTTACCTAGGGTTATGGAAAATGCAGAAGCAGGGATATAGAGGGAGAGATACGAGAGAGAGAGAGAGAGAGAGAGAGAGAGATTGTAGGAATTGCTAAACATAGGTAAACAATCAATTACCATTTTACCCTTATGACAGTTTTAAAGTTACACTTTAATTCCTGTAATTTTAAGAATTTACATGAATGGCCCATTCAATAATAGCCTTAGATTTAGTTTTTTAAATGGTTCAGATGTGTTCTCGCGTTCTCAACCTTTTAGGTGTTCTCATTTGATCCTACTCCATGTCCATCATTATTATAAATTTGCATTCCATCTCTTTCTTTAAAAATCTTTAATTAAAACTTTAAAAATGATAATTCTACTTGTCGTTTTTAAGCCCCAATTACTCCGACTAAAATGTCTTTTTATGAAATTATATTTGTAATACAAACACCATCCCACATCGACCCCTCCATAAATGAAAGTGAAGGAAAGGAAGTATAAAGAAAACTCGATTAACAAGTTGTAGCAATGTTAGTATCCAATCTAACATCAGTTATGTGACCATGTAGTCATATACATAGGAGGGAGATCAACATAAAATATGAGGTCCCTATATACACAATTGCTAAATGTAACATTTGCTTTAAATTAGTTTAGAAGTTTTTAACAAGTGGGTACCTGGAACCGGTTTCGGTCCCGACCGTTTCGGTCCCAGTTTTAAGATCCTAGGAACCGTCGGTTCTAGTTCCAATAAATCTGACTGGGTACCTGCTTTTCTCGTCCATAGTGTGGGGTATTTTGGAGAACTAATTAAGCAATGTATTTACAGTTGTTGATTAAATGTTTTTTCGTTACTTTATCTGTTCGTGGAGATGCGTAAGCGGGACTGTACACACATGTATCAACAGTTTTATGATTTGAGATTTCGCGTTGTTTTCCCTTATAACTCTGATATTGAATTATGGTCTTGAACAAATGGTTTTGACTTGGATGTATTTTTACGAAAATGAATGTTTATTCTATTTTTAAAATGAAACATTTTGTTCTTGAAATTGGGGCGTTACACATCTAAAGGATGATAATCATTCATGCCTATTCAAAGGACGAACAAACCCTTTAGATTAATTCACACATATGTGTGATATAAAGTGAAATCCATCTGTAACAACCCAATTTTCAGAAATTTTTTAGACATTTAGTTTCATAAACGTCATCTATAGGAAGTACAAAAATCCCAATACATATCCATATTATTTGTGAATTCAGAGTACAAAAAGCTAAATGTGAAAACACTGGAGAATGCACGCCATGTCATCAAGCCGGGCCCTTGCCCTTATCAATAGATGTATTTGAAACATTCAATAAAAATGTAAGCACAAGCTTAGTGAGTTTCCCAACCACACAAATCATATAATCACATAATGTCATGCTGATACATATACATACAAGTTGCCATGGACTCCTTCCATGGTCTTTAATGGAATACCATGGGCTACCCCCATGGTCTTCTATCACGTGCTATGGGCTCCTCCCATGGTCTTGTCAAGTGCTATGGGCTCCTCCCATGGTCTTCACATAAACCCATACATAGATCAAATAGCAAACCATTACACATTCTAATACTAATCATATCATATCAGTTAATGGGTCGGCCTTGGTGCCTGCGACCCATGAGTATGGTGAGAAGACTCACCTCAATACTGAAAGGTAGCTGACTAGGTCGGGACTCCAAATATCCGCTCTACACTACTCTATAACAGTAACGATTTCTTAAATACAACTCAAAATGCCCCAAACCCCCTTAAAGGTCAAACTTGGTCAAAGACTAAGGTCAAAGGTCAAAGTCAATGGCCTGAGTTGACCCAACTTGCCGTGTTGTCCCTCAACTCGTCGAGTTTCTCCATCATCCGTACAGATTGGGAAAAATCCCATCAACTCTTCGAGCTCACTAATAAACTCGTCGAGTTGGCCAGAAATCCAACCTCTTAATGCATTAAGCTGATTCCATCGAAACCAGGAACTCCAAAACTCAGATCTCTTCCAAAATAATGTCTAGAAGGGTGAAGTTTCCAACTTTACCCTTAAGAACCATCCAATAAGAAGCAAACCCAAACCCTAGGCTCTTTAGAGTGAGTCTTAATCCATTAAGCCCTTGAACTCTCCATATATAGTTCCAAAACACATATCTAGAGTCCAAACGTCGGATAATCACGTAAAGTTTCCAACTTTAAGTCCATGCAAGCTAGAAATACACTCTAGAGCTTAATAAGGACTTAATGAGGGACTTATTTCATGATTGGGGCTTGGAAGTAATAAAGTTTGCAACTTTTAGCCATGAGAAGTCATGAAGGGGTTAGATCTAACATAATAACCCCTGGAACCTTCAACATCTTGGCTAGCCCAACCAAAATCCCAAAATCATGCTAAATCTTCCATTAAAGAGATCTAGATGATAACAAAGCAAGATGTCGAATTTATACCTCAAAAAGACTGCTAATGAAGAAGATTTTCTGGATCCAAGGTCCTCCTTCCAAGCTAGGTACTTCCAACTTCAAAGCTCATTCCAAAGAATCACCAAAATCAACTTTCCAAGCTCACACAAGCTCACACACTCAATCTTGTAAGCTAAAACATGTATCTAGGGTTTCTGGATAGGGGAGGTTGGTAAGGAGGCCAACCAAGGGGGTTTAAGGTCTTTAAATAGGGTGTACAACCCTAAAATTAGGGTTTTATTCACAGCCGCCAACTTCGAGTTGGGACATCCTTACTCGCGAAGTTTGAACATTAAAACTCGCGGCCACAACCCTTCTCAACACGATGAGTTAGAGCTCCCCAACTCGTCGAGTTCCAGCAATAATTCCAAATATTTAAGAAATGATTTATACCTGAACCAAGTGTTACACCATCCAAAATGGAAATAAGTAATTTACTTCAGATAACTCATCAAGTCAGTTATTGGAGACGTCCTTTGCATTACCAACCTTCACCATGACAGTTCTACGTCGCAGTCAGACAAGCCGTGAAATAGTCATTGAGTCGTAAACTCGTTATAGGGCATAATACTCTTTTATCAAAGTAGAGCTTGTAGTCACCACGTTGAAACATTAGTTCATCCATATATCGGACCGTGGATTTGTAATAACATTTTTGCAAAGCATGTGATGGGCGAGCAAGGGATGCCATTCCACACCCATCAGGGCATCAACCCACCTCCCAAAACAGGGCACCCCGAAAAGTGCCTCTAGTGTTGGGGTAGGTCGTAACCTTGTAAGAATGCCCCAATCCAAGTCAGGTTGCAAGTCTTCATCGGTACAACTTCATATCAATGTTGAAAAAGTCATTAGGCATTCCTGTGTCGATTGACTAGAGAGTAACGAACTTGAGAAGTATTCAAATTGGGTAAATTATAAAGATATTAATTTTGGAAAAACTATATATAACAAAACAACAAAAGGTTTAATGAATAACTAAATATATGATGTATGTTAAATTAATTACTTAACAATTATAGTTGTTAATTGAAAAAAATCAAAATTCGTAAGTCCGGCTGATTTGACCAAGTTTTTCCAAGTTGGCCGTGATAGCTGAGTTGGACTGATTTGCTCCGAGTTTGATCGATTCCGATTTTTTTGATCGATTTTCACAAAAACGCCTCGATACATATCCGATTCCAAATACTTGATTGAGTAGACCGAATTTTACAACACCGCTTCATATACATGGTCATGCTGAAATAACATTAAAACAAGTTATCTTAAAATATCATGGAGCAGTTGAGAAACAAAATTTTACGTATTCTAGATTGGTTATTTGTGTTCTTAAGAAGCTTTTCGTGTTCCAAACACAAAGTTCTACAAAAAAATATGCTACTTATCCTCATTATCATTTCCAACTAAGCTAACTATTAACCATTAATCAAAACTATGTATTTGGCCTTAAGTTCATCATAAGCTAAGCTAACTATTAACGATTAATCAAAACTATGTATTTGACCTTAAGTTCATGAAGTCCTGGACAAGTTTTTGTGTTCCAAACACAATGACTGTATTCCTGACAATGTTTATCCGTTCCGAGTATTCCTGACAATGTTTTTCCATTTTAAGTAATGATTTTAAACTATCTAAATCGATGAAATGTTAACAAGATATACAAAATAGAGATAATATTACCATAATAGGATAACCTCGTCATAAAAAAATGAGAGTGTCTTGACCTAGTGGGGGAGGGGGAAGGGTTGGGAGATATTCCAAAAACTATATATAAATAGGACCATTATCGGATCCAAAATGACTCATTCGGAAAATATTGGTCATTTTTTTTTAAAAGCACTTACTTATTGATTATATCTTTTAAAATTTGCTTTAAATATGGTCAGTTTTATTAACATCCCTTAATAATAATAATATTTTTTTTTTAAATTTCATCGGCTTTAACTTGGTACATACAAAACATACTTAACTTTTGTTTTCCTATGGTCATAGTTGTTTGAACCAAGGAAAGCAAAAGATGCGGTTCTTCTGTCTCCTCTTTATCTTTCCTTCTAATTCTGATCTTAGAATCTTAATTTTCACTTTCTCCCCTCCTTTCTTTTCCTTTTCCCAAAATCCCCCCTTCTTTTACTTTTTTTTTAACTCGCAAACTGTCACTCTCCAATCTCCATTCCATCCATTCATCCTCTTTATCTTTGCTTCTAATCCCGAAATGAGTATCTTGATTTTCACTTCCACCCCTCCTTTCTTTCCCTTTCGAAATATACCCCCTTCTTTTACCTTTTTAACTCACAAACTGTCACTCTTCAATCCATCCATTCATCAATCATCATCCTCTTTATCGTTGCTTCTAATCCCGATATGGGTATCTTAATTTTCACTTCCACCCCTCCTTTCTTCCCTTTTCCCAATACAGCCCTTTTACTTTATCATTTCACAAACTGTCACTCTCCAATCCATCCATCCATCCATCCATCAACTTGGGATCAACCAAAACCAAAAGAAACAAACATGAAACATCCCTCCCTTCTTTTCAAGAATTTGTCCTTTCCCATCTTTTTATCATTTTATTTCAAATATGTACAACTCTTACCATTTTAAGAATTGCCTCAAAAGCACCACATTACCACATGTTTCTTCCTTCCCTTAACTTTATATTTTATAGTATCATATTATTTATAATTACTTCTTCCATGTAATCATTGCACAAAAGTATATGAAACATATTCAAACCTCAAAAACAAATGTATAATTCAATTTCATAAAATTTGTCGAACAAAATTAGCAAATTAACCCATTAGCAATTGCACGATTCTTGCCAAAATGTGTCGTTTCATATACAGGAAGCTCTTCACACTCCTTCAAAGCTAACAAGTGATCAAGTTCGAACAAATCTGAACTTGAATCACTTTTGGTATCATCATCATCATCATCATAAGAGTTGTAATCTTCATCCTTCGTTAAATCTTGTGTATCATAAATGAACTTTTGGCCACAGGGACGTGAATCTTCGTCGATGATTACACTCACCGGGTAAAATCTAACAGTTCTTCGGATTCCATTGTTGAGCTTCTTCTCCCTTGATCTTGGAGAATTTTTGCTCAAACATGACCTTGTAAATGAAGAAGCTGATGAACATGTAGACCCATGTGTCGATTTTGATGTTCTTTCACTCTTTTTATGATCGAAACATGGTGGATTCAAATCTTTCGGGTTCTTGACTTGGCCATTTGCGAAAAGAGATGTGAGGAACGTCGTGAGTCGACCTCCAGGTGAGATTGGTTGCTTTATCTTCTTCAGGTTCGCGTAAATCTTCAATGCTCGAGCTTTTGATTTGATTAAAGCCCCACGATCGATTCCATTTGTTTGATGATCATCCGAACAGTAGTAGAACTCCATCTGCTGATGCTTTTTCGAAAACCCGTTAGTTTTTACGGATTCTGGCCTACTGAAAGGTCCAAAACAAGAAGGTTTATGAAACCTGGAGCCACGGAAACTTTCTGGTTCAGAGAACCATATTCCATAGCTCGAATCAGAAGAGCTCGTCCCCGAACTGAAGAAAATAGGGTCGTTATCAATGACTGGTTTCCGGTAGACGTCGGGTATTGATGAAGGCCTCGTTCGAGTGTTTATGTTTTTTTCGTTTTGTTTCATATTCATCCATTTCTCTACCAAAAAAGCTCGCCGGAGACTCGCCACTGCTTCGTCCTCCACTGCACTGCTCGCTTTTGGTCTGCCGCCACCGCCACCGCCGCCGCCGCTGCTGATGCTTTGTTTCTTTGAAGTTTTCTCTTCTCGGCCGGATTTGACGTCGTCGCCGTCCATGGAACGGTAGATTTCATCAAGAAGGCTTGACGAAAAAGATGGGTTTGGTGTGTTTTTTCTCGGTTTCTCTTCTTTGACTGATTTATGACTCCAACGATACATTGTCGTTTGTCTTCGACGGATCTTTGATATGACAAGTGACAACGAAAGAGAAGGAGAATCGAAAAGTGTGTATAGAGAGAGAGAATGGAAAATGATTGAATATTTAGAGAGAGAAAGTGAAATGAGACTGTGAACAGGGTGTAAGAGACGATTTTATAGGAGATAAAGACAGAAAGAGACGCGTGCATGGTGGCAAGTGATCGGAAAATTCTTTAAAGAAGGTCATTTGATTACGACTTTACTTAAATCACATAATTCTTTCTTTTTCTACAAATTTGATTGCCAACGGTATTTATTAAAATATAACTTAAAAAGCATCTCTGATCTCACGATGAACAATTTACTTATTCCCTAAGGTTAATCGTAACAACGTAAGATCATTTCATCCTATATATAAAAATCGATTTTGGTCATGAAATTCCCTTTAGGAGAACAACACAAACTAGAAATCTAGAATGACAAAATCGTCATAATAAAATTTAATTTAGAATAAGATTCGTTATGTACCACATCTCACTTAATTTTTAGGTATTTTGAGATTGTTTATTTGAAATATTTATTGTTCTATTATGACTTGAAAATTGATAGTGATAATAAAGAGTATTAAATGTTTAAATAAAAGGATAAACATTTATTGATTTAAATCATCAAATTTTGATACATTTACTATTTAATTAATGACTTATTTGAGTAGTTTTTTGATAATAATGTCTTCATTATAAGAAATTATAAGAACCATGTGTAAATCACTAAAACTTTAATATTATCAATTTATTACGGATGAACTTTGAACCGGACTGGAATAGAACCACCTTTTGACCGGAAGTGAATTTGTCAAATTATATATACTGAGATTCAGACTATCGGTGTCAATGTCGGTGTCGGTTTTTCGGTTCTTTTTTTTCATAATGGAACCCGATTCTTGATTTGCACTGAAAATAGGTGTTTTTATAGTCTAAAATAAACTATATATACCAAATTATATGTTGTAACAAATATCATGTAATTCCAAATTCATACAAGTGAGTTATATGTATTTAAAACAAACGGAGCAAAATATAAAAAATGTTGAAACATAAAACACGTACCATTGATATGATGTCTTCCGAGTTCTGTAACTAATTCAATATGTAACGAAAATATGTGTTCTTACAATCTAAAATGAACTACAAACACCAAATTACATGGTGGGAAAAAATCAAATAATTCTGATTTCATACGAGTCAGTTGTACGTATGTTAAAAAAACAAAACAAAATAAATATACATATGTTAAAAAATAGAACAAAATAAATAAGTTGCTAAAATACGAGAAAAAATATCGGTCCAGTTTTTGTATCTTAATCGGGTTTTGATGGACTGAACCGGTCTTAAAACTGGGACTGAATATTGACAATACGAGGAACGGCTAACCAAGTCGTTAAAGTAAATCCGGTCCAGCTCTAATTACCCGTTACTTCCATCTATCCTTAAGTTTTAATACTAGATAAACTAAATGACCAAACTCTATCAACAACCTTATAAATTAAGTTTTTTTCCCCACACTATATGAGACAGCAAGACTTAATACCGTTTATTTATTTGGTGTTTTACTAGATGATAAATATATATTAGAACTTTGTTTTATATATTTATCGAATTGATTATTTATTCTTACAAAGTAATTCATAACATAATAACTCAATCACTCAAAACCAAGAACTTGTTATTTATGTCTTAAATACAAAGATTCTTGTTAATAATTGATTGGTTGGTATATGAATGTTCAATTAATTGGTTGTTCGAGTATTCAACAACTACATAATTCTTCATGCAAATAATTTTTTTCCTTGAAAAGTTAATGTACATATCATCGTTTTCACCGAGAAATACTTTGTTTTATACTCTATAATGAATTTTTAATTAGTCTTGGTATATGATATCAATTTAAGTTGAAAAAAACATCATATATGAAAAAACCTCAAACGAACTTTTGTATATCTAAAATATGAACATTTTTGCCTAAAATTTTACAAAGAACAATTAGTTTTGTGGAATAAAAAATATATATCTGATTATCAATAGAAAAATCAAATATATATAATGATTGCTTTGATATGGTTACACAGTTTTAAAAACTATAAGATATTTAAATAATTTAAAGGAATATCATACAATTAGTTGTCTCGATACCTTCATAAAAATAGTTGACTGAGAAGTATCAAACTTATCTAAACCCCCTAACTCTCAGCTGAAATGGATTGACATGTTGGATGGAGTTTAGTTTTGAATCCTACATATTTTATTATCTTTTGAAGAATGACAACATAAATATATGTGTGAATTGTTTTACTAATTGTATTTAAGTGTAATGGATTGATTTGTTGACCAAAATCAATCTTGATGAATATTAAATAAATAAGGAAGGTGTCAAGTGCACACTTATTTAAATTTATAAAGATTCAAAGTAGACTGATATTTAAGGACGTAACTCCTAAACGAACAGGGTCTGAGGGCAACACCCTTGGGAGCTGGGTCCAATGGACGGTACACCCAGCCCCTGGCGGGGTCCAATGGGTAGAGCCCTTGGTTGGGGTCCAACTGTAGAAATTTTTTATTTGGGTTATGTTGCTATATCAAAAATGCATTAAAATCCGGCTTTTTGGAAAATTGACTTACTTTGACCCTTATCCTAAAATCAGTTTTTTATGACACTTTTGTTGGTTTGGTGATAGTTTGAAACTGTCATGTGATAATTTTCGGACAGAAAACTATATACTCGTTTTTGGTCATTTTCTGGTATACTTCAAGAACATTTCCACTAACATTCTCCCAATTTCTAACAGTATACAAGTCTTTAAATCCTTGTCTTCACAAAAAGGATCATTGTAACAAAACCGACTTTCACATATGGGCAGTTCCATCACCCACCGATGTGTCAAGCATTTTAGCAAATACATTAGGCGACACAAAGAAATGTGTCTCTAAATGGCAGATTATGTTTTCCAACAACCACAAAACCAAAGTTTAAAAAACCAATATGATAGATTTGTCACGGATTGATGGCAAACTTTTACCGACAGACTGTATAGAGATGGATCAGCTAAGCTTGCGACGGATACAAGGGTTTATGGTATGGTGATGGGAAGTTTCGTGACGAATGACCATCATAATCCAATGATAATTTAACTCTTCTTTTTAAAATATTTATACAATTACAAAGATTCCAGATTCTTTTGTAATGCTTAAAACTCTAATTAAAACAAATAAACAAATCTAGATTTTCAGTATCAACCAAGCAATGAACGTAAACAATGTGGTGGATCCCATTATTTGCATCAGATGAAAAAAGTAATGAACTACTATCATGATATGGTTTGAAGGTGAACAAAGAAGGCATTCCATCTTCAAAACACTTTAAAAGAAGGTTAGATTAATTTTTATTCATTTTTTACAAATTAAGAAAAGAAGATGATATACTTATTCATTTTATTCATTTTTGCAAGTCGAAAATTGTCATATTTTGAAGCTTATAGACAAGGAAGACGACCATGTGATTAAGCTCGATTAGGGTTTTAGCAAGGCAGGAGAATCGAGCTATTTCAATGAGGGTAACAAGGGGACAACTAATAATTAAGGATTAGTTATGCAATCGGGACACAGGTTGGTGGTAAAAGAACTAAGAATATATGAAGTGACGAAAATGTCCACCACGTGTATCCCACATGTGGGATTTAACGAAAAGCACCATAAAAAACTTATTTTGGACCATTTGTGCTAGTCCAAAACCATTTGGACTAGAATATCAATTTTTGATAAGCTGTAACATCTAATGCAGGTACTCGATTTCTCATTGTTGATGGGTTTTGAGCATTCTAACACTCCTAAGGTGTTCATGCAACCCTAAATACCTTGGATCTATGTTTTCACTAATTATACATGCAATGGTGTTTCCAGGGTATTAAACCTATAACTAGCATACAATTGTCATATACCACACAAGAATCTAGTTAGGATAACATACCTTATGGTGGAGATTGAAGTCTTAATGTACCTAGCCTTAAGAGCTTAGCCCCAATAGTGTGGAAGCCTCAAGTGGAATCACAACACATCATGGACAAAGCAGGAACTTGAGAGAGGATCTCCATGCACCCAAAACCATCATGAACTCCAAGAATACACAAGTGTCGATTTTGGGGAATGAAGTATGTATTTATATGTGGGATTTCTAGGGTCATGGATATAACCCAAATCCATACCCATGGGTCTCATGATCCATGGTTCATGTGGCCCAACTCTTTATGTATCCATACATAAACTTGGTCCAACATGGATCACAAGCCCAACACACATGAATATAACTAATTAACATAATTAGTCCCCATAGATTTACTTAGTCTCTTTTTGATCACTAAATCAATTCTAAATTAATTCTTGATCAATACTAATTAAAACCATATGATTTCATATTAATATATTAGTACTTATAATATATTAATAAATCATATATAACCTTCGCTCAAGAGTCCATCCTAACAAATTGTCCTGAAGATATGCAACCCAAGTGGACCATGCTACTCTCGGATCAAGTACATACCAATAATAGTTATGGGCTTAGACATCTAATCCAACAATTGTGTGGAATTAATAGGAATGAAAAACCCCAAGTTATAGAGGGTCACACTATGGGAGAGGATCTCTTACAATGTGACATTCAGGCTAAATCGCATGACCATTTTGGGCTCACGACGTGACACATAGGTGTTCACGTAGTGAGATCATGCTAACCTTAATTCCGTGTTTTGTTCCCTATTTAAGAGAAGTGTGAGGCTAAGGTTTGGAAACCCTTAGCCTCCATCACCTCCTTCTTGCCCAAATCATTTTTAGCCTCCATTGGTAACCTTGAAGAGCTCATTTGGTAGTTTCGGCTCTTTGAAGAAGAAAAAAGACTCCTTGGGTGCATCACTTTTGTCAAGTAAGTCCCTTCGTCATTATCTTTAAGTGCATTTGGACCGTTGTAAGCCCTAAAGCTCTTGCCTTTATCTTTATGCATGCTAGATCTAAGATTTGTTCTTTTCTCTTCACAATAGGGTTTCATAGCATGCATGGGATCCATAAAGTTAGCAACTTTATGGATCATTGAGGAATTTTCTTTAGTATAAATTTTAGATATGAGGTTTGGTGTTGGTTTTAGACTCCAAGCATGCATCTTGATTTCACTTTTCCACGATTTTTATGGTCCTTGGGGTTAGGGAAGGCCCTCTCGAAAGTCTCAAGGAGTGGCTTAAGGGACTAAGAGCTTAATGCTCAAAGTTGTCCAAAGCAGTTCTCACAACGTGAAGAGTAGCATGTCATATCGTGAGAATAGAGTATTCAAGATTGTTTTCTTCGGGTTCGATCACGATGTGACTGTTGGCTGAAGTTGATAATGGTTGACTTTTTGATAAAGGTTGACTTTTGGGTTAAACTAATGTCTAAGGATGTAGGATACTAGGGTATGAATTTACTATTGTTAGGTGTCTTGTTGCTCCTGTCTGCCCTCTATGTAAGAGTTGTTGTATTCATGGTTGTTATTTGCAAGGTGAGTCCTTTCACTGCACTTGCATGTGTAGTAGTATGTGCATGTTGACCAACTGGTTCTTATCTATTGATTTCTGCTATATATGAACTGAGTTGCTGATAACTCATGGACTGTTGAAAGTCCATAGGACTACTGATAGTACCCAGGGTTGTTGATCACCCAGGTGGGGTGTTGTTATTCCATAGGGCATGTTGTTAGCCCACTGGAATTGTTGATAGTCCCCAGGGTTGTTGATAACTCATAAATGATTGTTATGTTTTGCTATATGAGATATTTTTGGGGAATTCACTAAGCTTTGTGCTTACAGTTGTGGATTAACTATTTTCTAGGTACTTATTAGTCGGCGAAGGCATGACTGTGAATCGAGATTCCACATTATCTTCATTATAACTCTGATTTCTAAATAGTGGTTTATGAGCAAATGGTGTACTCTGAACATGTTTTTATTAAAAGTGGATGTTATTATTTTAAAAATGAAAATTTTAGTCTAAGGTTTTGGGATATTACAAGTTGGTGTCAGAGCCCTAATGTCACATGTAACATCCCGGAATAGCAAGAGTAAAGTTGAAGGGCTAAAAGAGTAATATGGGAAAGAGCGACTCAGCGAGTCCATGGGTGGACTCGGCGAGTAGAGTCGTGACTTGGTCGCGTGTCAAGTGGCCGACTCGGCGAGTCAGTGGATTGGACTCGGCGAGTTGGTGCTGAGTGGAGAAAACCCTAAATCCAGAGGTTGAGCCCTATATAAAGAACATTATGTTTCCTCCCCAGCCTCCTTATCATCCCTTGAGTTCCAGAAACCCTAATTTCATGGAGAAACCCCATTGTTGAGTGAATTGGAGCTTGGAGAGGTGGTTGTTGAAGAGATCTTGAAGGTAAGAGACTTGGATCAAAGGGCTTTGCAAGGATTCGGGTTAATCTTCTCTTGGAGCTTCCTTTTGAGGTATTATTTCATTGTTTGAGTTGTTAGTATCTAGATTCATCATTTTGGGGTGTTAGAGATCATATCTTTTGATGAATTGGAGTTTAGAGGTTAGATCTGAGGTTGCTACTGCAGATCTGGATTGGAGAAGGGTTGGAATGCATGAAAGTCCCTGTTTGTGAGTGATTGATGGAGCTATCTTGTCCCTAACCCAAACCCTAGAGAGAAAATGCATAGATCTCCTTGGATTCACGTAAAGTTTGCCACTTTACGTGATGGATGGCCTTAGGAAAGGTAGATCTATGGTTTGGATCATCTGCATGGCTTGGAAAGCCTCTGTATGGATTCAGACCCGGTGGTACTCGGCGAGTCACATGGGTGGACTCGGCGAGTTGCTTGAAGATAGGCTGGAACTCGACGAGTTGAAAGAACAACTCGGCGAGTTGGATGAAGATGGCCTGGAACTCGACAAGTTGGAAGAACAACTCGGCGAGTAGGATGAAGATAGCCTTAGACTCGACGAGTCTGTTCTTGGACTCGGCGAGTCTTGTCGAAGAGTCCCAATCTTTTCTGGTTGAGTAGTGAATCGGTGAGTCAAGGGGATGACTCGGTGAGTTGTGTGTGAGTGGACTCAGAGTTGTTGAACTCGGCGAGTCTCGGGGTGACTCGGCGAGTTGAGTCGCAGATTGGGGAATTTCTGAGCATGGGGACTCGGCGAGTCATCGGGTTGACTCGGCGAGTAGAGTCAGTCAGGGATTGACTTTGACCAAGGGTTGACCAGTGGTTTCCAGGGACATTTTGGTAATTTTTGGTTATTGTTTTGAGTTCAATGCCTTGGTGGTTGTCCAGTGGTGGAGATCGTATCAGTGATCGGGGCAGCTTGGGTTATCTGTTTAGTCGGCCGTTTCGAGGTGAGTTATCCTCACTATATCAACAGGGTCTAAGGCACCAAGGCCGACCCTTACCGGATTGAGATCCGGGTATTTGTTGTTATGTTATTATTTTGATATGTTGCATCCTGGTAGCTAGGATGGTATGTGCTAGAGACCTGATTGAGATCTGTATTCTGAGATGTAGGGTGATGCTATGCTAGTGACCGGTTAGGCCGGTATCCTGGTTAGGATGATGATATGTTATGTGATCTGTTTGATCGGCTTGTTGATTGTGAATTGCTATATGATTGTATGTTTATGTGCACATGGTTGTTTGGACTGGGGATGGGTTGAGGCGGGTCCTGCTTTGTGTTGTAGGCCAAGATACCCAGGGCGGACCGGTTGTCCCGAAGGCCCAACGAGCGGTCCGGATAGGTTGTAGGCCCCAAGAGGGCGGACCAGACGTGCCGAGGCTCGGAGAGTGGACCAGGCCGACTGAAGGCCCGATGCGGGCGGACCAGTCATACTGTAGACTCAGAGAGTGGACTAGGTGGATTGAAGGCCCGGTGCGGGCGGACCAATCACACTGCAGACTCAAGATATATGGCTAGATTCGGAGGGTGGACCAGGTGGACTGTTGGCCGGTGCGGCGGACCAGTCACACAGTAGACCCGAAGTGCATGGTTGTTCTGTGATAGGATATGTTATGGCATGTTATGCGTGTATGGTATATGTGGTTGGTATTTTGGGGATATCTCACTAAGCTTTCGGGCTTACAGTTGTGGTTTTATGTTTTTCAGGTTCTTCAGGAGACCGTGGCAAGGCGAAGGCGTGATCGTACCGCTCCTCGTGTTTATGTTGTGATGAGATTCTGGGAATACTTAAAATAAATTGTATTGAAAACCTTTTTGTAATAACTTTAATGGAATTGGATTGTTTTCGAAAATTTTAAATTGGTTGAAATTTTTGGTCGTTACATCACACCCCGATCAACGGCGGAAACGGTGAGGTTGCGATGTTTACAATTGGATCATAGTTAACAAACATATATTGAAAAGTACAAGACTTGAATAACATTACATGTCTTCATAGATTTGAATACAAGGATTACATTGATTCAAACTTTGGAAATGTGAGTTTATAGAACTAGTTCATAAGGCGTAATTTAACAAAAACAAAAAGGCTTGAACAAGTTGGCTAACAATGACAAGATAGGTTATTCCAACTCACGAGGCTTGAAATCCAGCTTCTATTTCCTTGAGAATGCACGTGAAAATACGTCAACAAATTTTTCTTAGCGTGTAACGACCCAATTTTTCAAAAGAAAATTTTCATTTTAAAGTAATCAAACATATTTCCATAAATCATGAAATCCCAAAACAATTGTTTTCAAATCAACATTCATTACAACTTCATTTAAAAAAACATCAGAGTGTCCTATTACAATATCGATGAGAGTTTGCACACCGCACCATCAAGCCTTTCCCTTGCCCTTGGGCTCAGATGTACTTGTAACAAATCTACAAACCGTAAGCTAATGCTTAGTGAGTTCCCCAGAGCATATTCCACATAATCCACATAAATGGCATATACTATAGTAGATATAAAGCTACACAAACCACATAAGCCATGCATACAACATATATGGAAGCCGTGGAAACCTTCCAAGGTCTTACTAAAATGCCATGGAAACCCCCCACATGGTCTTGACTAGCCGCCACTGGAACCCCCACGTGGTTTTGGCTAATTTCCACGGGAACCCCCACGCGGTCTTCATGTGACATCCCCAAAATCACGGCCAGAAAAGACCGGTTTGTTTATGCTTTGTTTAAAAATCAGAGTTACATTTTAAATGAAAGTGTTGCGGAATTTGTCCCAAAACAAAAATATGATAAAGATTTATCAAAAGCATTTCCATAGAAATGTATTTCATTAAAAGACTCGGGATGTCATGTTCGTACAGATCAAAAGCATAAACAGTACAATATAAGCCTTACTACATTATTTCATATCTACAGGCCTATATCTGTAATCCCTCGTCCAAAACATCACATCTATGCCCATGCGCCACTACCTGTAATACATAAAACTGAGTGGGTCAGGCTTGGGAGCCTGGTGAGCACATAGGGTTTTCAACCCACAATAAATAAGTTTATTAATTTCATCAACCAACAATAACCCGATTACCCGTTCCCGTTATCCTCACTTTACGTCCCTAAACACCTATCATAAGGGACCTAGCCTAAGGATCATCATCGGGACGGACACAACTGCTAAGGGGATTCCTCAGCAATAAATGTCCTAAAGGCAACCATGTGGGGGATGGAGTACACCGGTGAACACATCGTTCACAAACACCTACTGTAACAACTCAAATTTTTCAAACAAATTTTTCAATTTTAAAACATAATTGTTTCCATTAAAACAAGGCATAATTAGTTTAATTATTCAGTCAATACAATTATTCAAAATCCCAAGATCATAAAAACAATCTTCAGTGTGTTTCGATCATGCCGGCGCCTTCCCACGGTCCTCGCTAGTACCTGAAATACATACACAATAACTGTAAGCATAAATGCTTAGTGAGTTCCCCAATATACACTTACACACATACGCCTTTCCAGGCCCTGACCTTCCGGTCCTCAATACAACGCCTTCCGGCCCATAACATAATCGCCTTCCGGCCCATAACATATTGCCTTCCGGCCCACATATCATACATAGCACATATAACAATTAACTTACCACACATAGCATACATATCACATATCATATCTGACCTTCCGGTCACACAGTCAAACCCTTCCGGGTACAGTATAGTGAGAAGACTCACCTCGTATATGCTGAAAGCTAGCAACTCCTGAAATGACTCGTGCACAACCGACGAGCTACAACCTCCCTATAACATTACGTAACTCATTAATACTTATTTCTTCTAAGTGTGACTATCCCTAAGAAGTCAGACTTAGGTCAACTCTGGTCAACGGTCAACGGTCAACGGTCAGCTCAACCGGACTCGGCGAGTACCATGGCGACTCGGCGAGTCTAGACGTCTTCCAACTTTCTGAGATTCCTTATCTACTCGTCGAGTACCCTCCTCGACCCGACGAGTTACTTCTGGAAGAATCGCGGGGCCACCCCGACTCCACTCGCCGAGTCTGATGAACAACTCGGCGAGTCCCAGCAAATCTTCAAGCTACTCGCCGAGTCTGAAGAACAACTCGGCGAGTCCATGCCATGCAGACGAGTAACTGCTTCCTGAGATAGGTCTCGTCCCGAAATACACATGCATGGGACCTTCTGGACCTCTAAAGGTCCTACTACAAGATTATAGTCGTGGGGTAACAAGGCACTACTTCATCAAATCACTAAATGGGTTCTATAAACCCTAATTTCATAAATACATCAATATAGCAGAGCATACACGAATTCTTACCTGGATGATGTATTCTCTGTATTCCCAATCCTCAGAATGTGACCCCTTGCTGCTCTTTTAACCAATCCTTCCTCTTCCTTGCACAACCACTCTTCTATAACCAACAATGGCCTAAGATCCTTGCTCCAGCTGCACTAAATCGATTTAGGGTTTTTCTCAGAAGGCTAAAACGAACAATGACGGCCAATGGGTCCCTTTTATACGTCCCAAACCTGAACGGTTAGGGTTTCCGCTAAACAGCGTCGACTCGCCGAGTCCATACCTGGACTCGTCGAGTCCAGTCGCGATCCCGCGACCAAGTCTGCGATCCTACTCGGCGAGTCTAGGCTCCAACTCGCCGAGTCCCCTCTTAAACCACCCAAAAACATAATTTAATAATACCTGAGATTTCGGGCTGTTACAACTCTCCCTCACTTGGATTAGACTTCGCCCTCGAAGTCTCGCTCTGCAAATAGTTCCGGATGTTGCTCCCGCATTTCGCGCTCCGGTTCCCAAGTCATTTCTGATCCCTTACGGTGTTGCCATTGAACCAACACCAGAGGTACTTCCTTGTTCCTCAGAACCTTGATCTTCCGATCCCTGATCGCCACTGGTCTCTCCGCGTAATTCAGGCTCGCATCCACCTGAATATCCTCCAATGGAACCACTGCCGACTCATCGGCTATGCACTTCCTCAACTGCGATACATGAAAAGTGTCATGGATCTGACCCAACTCCGCTGGCAACTCCAACCGATAGGCTACCCGGCCTACCCTTGCAACCACACGAAATGGCCCAATATACCGGGGCCCCAATTTGCCCCTCTTCCTGAATCGAATCACTCCTTTCCAAGGAGAGACCTTCAGGAGAACGAAGTCGCCGACTTGAAATTCAAGCTCGGATCGGCGCCTGTCTGCATAACTCTTCTGTCGGCTCTGGGCAGTCAATAATCTTTGTCTCACTTGTTGAATCTGCTCTGTCGTCTGGAGTATGATCTCCGTGCTGCCCATCACTCTCTGTCCCACCTCTCCCCAGCAAATGGGAGTCCGACACCTCCTACCATACAACAGCTCGAAAGGCGGCATACCAATGCTCGAATGATGGCTGTTGTTGTAGGAAAACTCCGCCAATGGTAAATACGCATCCCAACTACCCCCGAAGTCTAACACACACGCTCGGAGCATGTCCTCCAGCGTCTGAATTGTCCGCTCGCTCTGACCGTCTGTCTGGGGATGGTATGCGGTACTAAAATGCAATTTAGTACCCAGCTCCTCATGGAATTTCTTCCAGAATCTGGAAGTAAAGCGCACATCACGGTCTGACACAATCGAGATCGGCACCCCGTGCCGAGATACCACCTCTCTCACGTATATCTCCGCCAATTTCTCCGCCGAAGAACTCTCACTGATGGCAAGGAAGTGTGCACTCTTTGTCAACCTATCCACGATCACCCAAATTGCGTCAACTCCCCTAGCAGTCCTCGGCAATTTGGTGATAAAATCCATAGTAATCTGTTCCCACTTCCACTCGGGGATCTCCAATGGCTGTAACTTGCCATGCGGTCTCTGGTGCTCAGCCTTAACCCTACGGCAGGTCAAGCACCTCTCAACGAACCATGCCACGTCCCTCTTCATACAGGGCCACCAATATTCCTTCCTTAAATCCAAATACATCTTTGTAGCACCGGGATGGATCGAGAATTTCGATCTATGAGCCTCTTCCATCAACGTAATACGCGTACCGCCCACGAACGGTACCCAAATCCGACCCTGAAACGTCATAAGGCCTCGACTATCCTTGACAAACTCTGAGGTTAACCCCACAACCCGCTCTTTCTTCTGCATTTCTGGTCGCACAGCCTCTGCCTGGGCCCCACGAATAGCGTCCAATACTGGAGTCATCACAGTCAATCTCAAGCATACACCTCTCAATGGAGTGCTCTCCGCCCTGCGGCTCAATGCATCGGCTACCACATTAGCCTTGCCTGGGTGGTACAGGATCTCACAATCATAATCCTTGACCACATCCAACCACCTCCTCTGACGCATATTTAGGTTGGGTTGATCCATCAAATGCTTCAAACTCTTATGGTCCGTGTATATCGTACATCGAACCCCATACAAGTAGTGACGCCAAATTTTGAGAGCGAACACTACTGCCCCCAACTCTAAATCATGCGTGGGATATCTCGTCTCATGAGGCTTCAGCTGCCTTGACGCATAAGCTATCACATGACCCCTCTGCATCAACACTGCACCCAATCCCGAAATCGATGCGTCGCAATATACCACGAAATCTTCCATCCCCTCTGGGAGAGCTAATACCGGGGCTTCGCACAATCTCTGGCGAAGTGTCTCAAAGGAGGTCTGCTGCTCGGGCCCCCATGAGAATGTAACACCCTTCCGGGTCAATCTGGTGAGTGGCACTGCGATCTTGGAGAAATCCTTGATAAATCTCCGATAATACCCTGCCAACCCAAGGAAACTTCTGATCTCAGAGGGTGACTTCGGCACCTCCCAACTCATCACCGCCTCAACCTTGGCTGGATCGACCAATATCCCTTTCTGATTAACCACATGTCCTAGAAACTGGACTTCCCGCAACCAGAAGTCACATTTGGAGAACTTTGCATAAAGCTTCTCCGACCTCAATACCTCCAGGACCTCCCTCAAATGCTCCTCATGCTGCTCTCTAGATTTCGAATACACCAGAATGTCGTCGATAAATACGATCACTGACCGATCCAACATCGGCCTGCATACCCTGTTCATGAGATCCATGAACACAGCCGGGGCATTGGTGAGTCCAAAAGGCATCACCACAAACTCATAATGTCCATATCGCGTCCTAAACGCTGTCTTCTGGACGTCTTCATCCCGTACTCTCACCTGATGGTAACCTGACCTCAGATCGATCTTGGAAAACCAAGATGCTCCCTGCAACTGATCGAATAAATCATCGATCCTCGGCAACGGGTAACGGTTCTTGACCGTTAGCTTGTTCAACTCCCGGTAATCAATGCACATCCGGTGTGAACCATCCTTCTTTTTGACGAACAGAATAGGTGCTCCCCATGGCGAGCTGCTCGGCCGAATGAATCCCTTCCCCAGCAACTCCTGGAGTTGAGAGGACAACTCTTGCATCTCTGGAGGTGCAAGACGATAGGGCACTCTAGCAATAGGTGCTGCCCCCGGAACCAGATCAATACTAAACTCTACTTGCCTTACAGGCGGTACTCCCGGCAACTCCTCGGGAAAGACATCCGAAAATTCGCGCACCACCGGAACTTCCTCAACTGACTTCGGTTTCTCGGAAACCTCCCGCGTATCCATCACATACGCCACAAAACCTTTACAGCCCTGCGGTAGACACTGCCTCGCCCTAGCGGCCGAACAAAAAGCTGATCCCGAACGGGTACCCTCGCCGTACACCGAAAGAACTCCCCCTCTAGGGTCTCGTATAGTCACCAACTGACGCTCACAGTCGATGACAGCGCCGAACCGGCTCAGCCAGTCCATGCCCACGATGACACAGACATCCCCCATCGCGATAGGAATCAGATCAATCGGGAATCCAACCCCGAAAATCTCTAGTACACATCCCCGAAGAACCTCCGTAGCACAAATCACCTTCTCGTCAGCTATAGAGACTCTCAAAGGTCGACTCAACGACTCACGACTAACGCCAATATGCTGACTAAAGGCTAAGGACACAAAGGACCTACTCGCACCCGAGTCAAATAACACTAAGGCAGGCACAGAGTTCACAAGGAAAGTACCTACGCATATAATAACATAAGCATAACATCTTGACATTAAAATAAATACATGAATTACAACATACCTGCCACAACATCGGGCGCAGCGCGAACCTCCTCCGCAGTCAGCTGAAAGGCTCTCCCACGAGCCCTCGGGGCCTCGACCTTCACCGGTCGGGTCTCAGTAGTCCTGGCAACAGGTGCAGATCCCTGACGAAGCTGAGGGCACTCGGCCTTCCGATGGCTGGTCTGGTTGCAATGAAAGCAAACCATAAATCCCTTGGGACACTCCCTAGCAATGTGTCCCTCCTTGCCACACTTGTAGCAAGCACCGGCTCGACACGCCCCAGCGTGACCCTTACCGCACTTTACGCAAGTGCGGTTCTTCGAACCTCCCGTCCTCGAATCGGCGGACTTGATCCGCTTGGCTGCCGGCTGAGACTGAGCCGGTCACCGGTCTGCCTGCTGAGACTCGGCCTCCTCCCTGGCCTGAGTCTCTAACTCGATCTCACGCTTCCTGGCATTCGCCTGAAGCTCAGTAAAAGTATGGTAAGTGGAGTTTGACACAAACTCCCGGATCTCCCTCCTCAGAGCACCTAAGTACCGGCTCATCCGAGCCTGCTCTGTGGCCACTAGCTCGGGGCAAAACATCGCCCTCTCATGGAACTTCCGCGTGATCGCCGCCACCGAATCAGTACCCTGCTTGAGGGTTAAGAACTCCTGAACCAATCGTTCCCGCTCCACCGGGGGAACGTACTCATCCCTGAACATGGTAGTGAACCCCTCCCATGTCACTGCCGCAGTCTCTGCTAAAGTGAAGTTCGCCGTCACGAACTTCCACCAGTCCTTGGCTCCCAGACGGAGCTGGTTCAAAGCGAACCGTACCCTCAGGTGCTCCGGGCATGAACAAGTGTAGAAGCACCCCTCTATATCTGCGATCCACCTCATCGCAGCAATCGGATCCTGCGTCCCGTCGAACTCTGGTGGCTTCGTGTTGCTGAACTCTCGGAACAGCAATGAATCACCCCCCTGTGGCCTAGCAGCGGCCACAGCTGCGGTAGCTGCAGCGGTTGCAGCCTCAGTCAATGCGGCGTACCGCTCGTCGAACGTCTCCATCAGGGTGGTCTTGATAGACCCAAACATCTCCGGGATCTCGGCCCGGATCGCCGCCGCCACCTCCTCATGAATCATTTGACGAATATCCTCGTCACTCACACCGCTCGTACTCGCTCCGTGGCGTGGTCTAACCATGATGTCTCTGAAATACAACATAAAACTATCAGAGACTCCATCAAGTGTAATTGCACTTGATAACGCAACCCTACCCCGTCCCCGATATCCAGGGATTCTTACTTGGGTCTCCCACTGACCCGGTGTCCTCGGTAGTACGGGCCCAATACTACCGATCACACCGCATCAGTGTTCATCCCAAGTCCTCCTCCCCAAACTTCGGATAGTGAGTACTCTACTTCTGATATGCACTATCTACCCGCATACTAGCAAAGCATCTCATATAAGCAAACTTCCCTAGACTAAGGCATCACAAATCAGGCCACTCTAGTCCTATCATGAATACCTAGTCTTCTAGCATGCATAACAATTCACATCATATAATATTGTAAGGTATTTTGGGGATCTTTACCGTTCGGGCGCTGACTGATCGTACACACTGCTTCTTTCTTGCTTACCACAAAACCATTTACAAAAGTTTATGCCTTTATTTGAAAAGTTTCCTCAAATCCTCGGTTTGAGTTCAGTTACCCCCGAAGGTGCACCCGAATCCCTCAAACCAAGGCTCTGATACCAATTGTAACAACTCAAATTTTTCAAACAAATTTTTCAATTTTAAAACATAATTGTTTCCATTAAAACAAGGCATAATTAGTTTAATTATTCAGTCAATACAATTATTCAAAATCCCAAGATCATAAAAACAATCTTCAGTGTGTTTCGATCATGCCGGCGCCTTCCCACGGTCCTCGCTAGTACCTGAAATACATACACAATAACTGTAAGCATAAATGCTTAGTGAGTTCCCCAATATACACTTACACACATACGCCTTTCCAGGCCCTGACCTTCCGGTCCTCAATACAACGCCTTCCGGCCCATAACATAATCGCCTTCCGGCCCATAACATATTGCCTTCCGGCCCACATATCATACATAGCACATATAACAATTAACTTACCACACATAGCATACATATCACATATCATATCTGACCTTCCGGTCACACAGTCAAACCCTTCCGGGTACAGTATAGTGAGAAGACTCACCTCGTATATGCTGAAAGCTAGCAACTCCTGAAATGACTCGTGCACAACCGACGAGCTACAACCTCCCTATAACATTACGTAACTCATTAATACTTATTTCTTCTAAGTGTGACTATCCCTAAGAAGTCAGACTTAGGTCAACTCTGGTCAACGGTCAACGGTCAACGGTCAGCTCAACCGGACTCGGCGAGTACCATGGCGACTCGGCGAGTCTAGACGTCTTCCAACTTTCTGAGATTCCTTATCTACTCGTCGAGTACCCTCCTCGACCCGACGAGTTACTTCTGGAAGAATCGCGGGGCCACCCCGACTCCACTCGCCGAGTCTGATGAACAACTCGGCGAGTCCCAGCAAATCTTCAAGCTACTCGCCGAGTCTGAAGAACAACTCGGCGAGTCCATGCCATGCAGACGAGTAACTGCTTCCTGAGATAGGTCTCGTCCCGAAATACACATGCATGGGACCTTCTGGACCTCTAAAGGTCCTACTACAAGATTATAGTCGTGGGGTAACAAGGCACTACTTCATCAAATCACTAAATGGGTTCTATAAACCCTAATTTCATAAATACATCAATATAGCAGAGCATACACGAATTCTTACCTGGATGATGTATTCTCTGTATTCCCAATCCTCAGAATGTGACCCCTTGCTGCTCTTTTAACCAATCCTTCCTCTTCCTTGCACAACCACTCTTCTATAACCAACAATGGCCTAAGATCCTTGCTCCAGCTGCACTAAATCGATTTAGGGTTTTTCTCAGAAGGCTAAAACGAACAATGACGGCCAATGGGTCCCTTTTATACGTCCCAAACCTGAACGGTTAGGGTTTCCGCTAAACAGCGTCGACTCGCCGAGTCCATACCTGGACTCGTCGAGTCCAGTCGCGATCCCGCGACCAAGTCTGCGATCCTACTCGGCGAGTCTAGGCTCCAACTCGCCGAGTCCCCTCTTAAACCACCCAAAAACATAATTTAATAATACCTGAGATTTCGGGCTGTTACAACTCTCCCCCACTTGGATTAGACTTCGCCCTCGAAGTCTCGCTCTGCAAATAGTTCCGGATGTTGCTCCCGCATTTCGCGCTCCGGTTCCCAAGTCATTTCTGATCCCTTACGGTGTTGCCATTGAACCAACACCAGAGGTACTTCCTTGTTCCTCAGAACCTTGATCTTCCGATCCCTGATCGCCACTGGTCTCTCCGCGTAATTCAGGCTCGCATCCACCTGAATATCCTCCAATGGAACCACTGCCGACTCATCGGCTATGCACTTCCTCAACTGCGATACATGAAAAGTGTCATGGATCTGACCCAACTCCGCTGGCAACTCCAACCGATAGGCTACCCGGCCTACCCTTGCAACCACACGAAATGGCCCAATATACCGGGGCCCCAATTTGCCCCTCTTCCTGAATCGAATCACTCCTTTCCAAGGAGAGACCTTCAGGAGAACGAAGTCGCCGACTTGAAATTCAAGCTCGGATCGGCGCCTGTCTGCATAACTCTTCTGTCGGCTCTGGGCAGTCAATAATCTTTGTCTCACTTGTTGAATCTGCTCTGTCGTCTGGAGTATGATCTCCGTGCTGCCCATCACTCTCTGTCCCACCTCTCCCCAGCAAATGGGAGTCCGACACCTCCTACCATACAACAGCTCGAAAGGCGGCATACCAATGCTCGAATGATGGCTGTTGTTGTAGGAAAACTCCGCCAATGGTAAATACGCATCCCAGCTACCCCCGAAGTCTAACACACACGCTCGGAGCATGTCCTCCAGCGTCTGAATTGTCCGCTCGCTCTGACCGAAGCGAGATTTGAATCATCATCCGACGGCCCACAACGTGCCACGTCATCAATCTTCATCAGCCTTCGCAAATTCGATTATAAACTTTAAAAATTCGTAACTTTCGCGTACGAGCTCCGTTTTCGACGTTCTTTATATCCACGCGAAGATGGGAACGTACTCTACAACCTTCGTTTAGACTTCGTCGGCTAGTTTTGGCTCGATTTTAAATTTTATATTATTAACGGGCCGGGACACGATTGGTCCGTTAAATCCTCATAACTTCTTCATCCGACATCCGTTTTCACCCATCTTTTTCTCGTTACGCTACTCTTAACGAGATCTTCGATTCTCGTTCAGGTCGTGTCGGCTAAAAACCACTCGATCTAATATTCGAATTTCGGGCTGTACACTGATATTCCGAAACTTCGAAAAATCATAACTTCTTCATACGAAGTTAGATTTGGGCGTTCTTTTTATCGATGTTCTTAGTTTAACATATTCTACGACTTTCGTTTAGATTGCTAAGGCTAAATCTCACTCTATCGTAAATTCACTATTTACGCTTCCCGGTGCCGTGCCGGTTTTACCGTGAAACTTCGACGGGTCATAACTTCTTCGTTATAACTCGGATTTCGGCGTTCCTTATATGCACGGAAACCTTGAGACATAATCTACAACTTTATGTATAGATATCGGGATTATCTCATACTTTAATTTTGACGCTTATTTTTATTATTTATTAATTATACACTTATAATTAAATAATATACACATAAACACACATAATTCACATAATACTCAAATATTTCATCTTTATTACTTCAAAAAGAGTTACAAGAGTTGACCTAGACTATTACATTGACAAAAATGCTTAGCCCTGAAACCCGGGCGTTACAATTCTCTCCCCCTTAGGATGATTCCGTCCCGGAATCATGCATCAGCAAACAGATGTGGATAGCGACTCATCATGTCATCCTCTGTTTCCCAAGTGAGATTCGGCCCATTCGAATGTTTCCATCGGACTAGCACCAAGTCGACCATCTTGCGTCGTAACTTCTTAGTCTTACGGTCAACAATTGCCTCAGGCTCTTCGATCAGCCTTTTATTCTCATCCATCCTTAACTCTGAGATTGGAATTATGTCGGGAACATCTCCCGTGAATTTCCTCAAATAACACACATGGAAAGTGTTATGAATACCATTGAGTTCTTCGGGCAATTCCAGCTTGTAAGCTTTGTTCCCAATCTTCTGAAGAACTTTGAACGGTCCAATAAACCTTGGACTCAACTTTCCTCGTTTCCCAAATCGTATAAGTCCCTTCCACGGTGAGACTTTAAGCAAAACGGAATCCCCAACTTCGAAAGTTATCGGTCGTCTTTTCTTGTCAGCATAGCTCTTCTGACGATCCTGGTCTGCTAACATCCTTTCCCTAATCACCTTCAACTTCTCAGCAGTCTCATGGACTATCTCGGGGCCCATAAACTGCTTCTCTCCGGCTTCAAGCCAACAAGACGGCGTACGACACTTTTGTCCATACAAGGCTTGGTAAGGTGCCATCTTGATGCTCGAGTGAAAACTATTGTTGTAGGAGAATTCTACCAGAGGTAAGTGCTCGTCCCAATTTCCTTGGAATTCGAGGGTACATGCTCTTAGCATATCTTCCAATGTCTGAATCGTTCTTTCGCTCTGACCATCAGTTTGCGGATGGTAAGCAGTACTCAAACATAACTTTGTACCCAACTCCTCTTGTAGACTCCTCCAAAACCTTGACGTGAAACGACTATCACGATCTGATACAATCGTAAGAGGAACACCGTGAAGTCTTACAATTTCCTTCACGTAAGCATTTGCGAGCTTATCCATAGACCACTTCTCGTTGGCTGCTATGAAGTGTGCACTCTTGGTGAAACGATCCACGACTACCCAAATCATGTCGTGACCGTTCTTCGTCCTGGGCAGTTTAGTCACAATATCCATGGTGATGTCTTCCCATTTACCCATGGGTACAGGTAACGGTTCTAAACTCCCATACGGTTTCTGATGTTGTGCCTTAACCCTCGCACATGTTACGCACTCGGCCACATACTTCGCAACATCGAGCTTCATCGTCGGCCACCAGTAGTAGGGTTTTAGGTCCCTATACATTTTAGTGCTACCGGGATGAATCGAGTACATGGTCTTGTGTGCTTCTTCCATTAGAAGATCTCTTATTCCTCCCGTCTTAGGTACCCAAATTCGATCTTGGAATACCTTCAGTCCTCGACTGTTTGTACCAAACACTAACGTTCTTCCCAAACGTTCTTCCTTTTGGTCATTTTTCTCTAAAGCTTCTTCTTGAGCTTTCCTGATACTTTCCACAATCGTCGAGACGACTTCAATTCTTAACGCTCTTGGCCTTTTCCTTTCCAGATTGACTTTCCGACTGAGAGCATCAGCAACAATATTTGCTTTACCTGGGTGGTAAAGTATCTCACAGTCGTAGTCCTTGAGAAGTTCTAGCCAGCGTCGTTGCCTCATGTTCAACTCCTTCTGATTAAAGAGATACTGGAGACTCTTATGATCAGTGAAGAGCTTGCACTCGTGCCGTAGAGGTAATGCCTCCATATCTTTAAGGCAAAAACTACCGCTGCCAACTCCAGATCATGAGTGGGGTAGTTCTTTTCGTGTTCTTTCAATTGTCGAGATGCGTATGCTATCACCTTTTCTCTTTGGGTCAAAACACAACCCAACCCGACTCCAGATGCATCACTGTAAACTGCGAAGTCTTCAACTCCATCGGGTAGAGAAAGTATCGGTGCTTCGCATAACTTCTTCTTTAGCTTCTCGAACGCCTCTTCGTGTTTCTCACTCCATGTATATGTGGCTCCTTTATGAGTCAAAGCTGTTAATGGAGCATCTATTGAAGAAAAGCCTTGGATAAATCGTCGATAATATCCGGCTAATCCTAGAAAGCTTCGAATCTCCGTGGGACTCTTTGGACGTTCCCACTTCATTACAGCCTCGATCTTTGCGGGGTCAACCATTATTCCCTCCTGGTTAACAACATGACCCAAGAATTGGACTTCCCGTATCCAAAAGTCGCATTTGGAGAACTTTGCAAAAAGCTTCTCCTTCTTCAACACTTCTAATACTTCCCGTAGATGCTTGCCATGCTCCTCTTGGCTTTTCGAGTAGATGAGAATGTCGTCGATGAACACTATCACAGATTTATCGAGGAATGGTTTACAAACCCTATTCATCAAATCCATGAATGTTGCAGGAGCATTGGTTAGTCCAAATGACATAACCAAGAACTCGTAGTGTCCATATCTTGTTCTGAATGCAGTCTTTTCAATATCCTGCTCTCTCACCTTCAGCTGATGATATCCTGACCTAAGATTGATCTTTGAGAAGTAGCTCGAACCTTGCAGCTGATCGAATAGGTCATCAATCCTCGGCAATGGATACTTGTTCTTCACCGTTGCCTTATTCAGCTCTCGGTAGTCTATGCACATCCTCATGCTTCCGTCCTTCTTCTTTACGAATAACACCGGAGCTCCCCAGGGTGATGAACTAGGTCGAATAAAACCATTGTCCAACAGCTCCTGAAGTTGCGTCATGAGCTCCTTCATCTCCGTCGGTGCTAATCGGTAAGGTGCCTTTGCTATCGGTGTTGTTCCTGGCAACAAGTCTATACGAAACTCCACTTGTCTATCAGGTGGTAATCTGGGAAGATCTTCGGGAAAGACTTCCGGATAATCACACACAACCGGTATATTCTGCACCTCTTTCTTCTCCTTCTTGGCATCGATTACGAATGCCAAGAATGATGCACATCCCTTTGACAAACATTTCCTGGCTTTCATCAGGGAGATGATTCCAGAATTCACTCTGCGTTTGTCCCCGTACACCATAAATGATTCCTTTCCGGGTGGGTTTACCTTTACTATCTTCTTTCGGCATTGAATCTCAGCATCGTTGGCGCTAAGCCAATCCATACCCAAAACGATGTCGAAACCGTTTAACTCTATGGGTAATAGCTCTTCGTTGAATTCGTTTCCGTTTAGGTCGATGACGATGTTCCTAATACGATTACTAACAGGTACGAATTTGCCACTGGCAACTTCTACAATCAGGGCATTATCTAGTTTTTCTATAGGCAATGCTAATTTCCCACCAAATTTATGCGACACAAAGGAGTAGTTGGCTCCGGAATCAAATAGTATATTTGCAGGCAAACCATTTACAAGAAAGGTACCTGAAGCGACGTCTGCTGCCTCCTTTGCAGCCTCGAGCGTCATCTGGAAGGCTCTTGCCTTCGGCTTCGGTGGTATGTTGGGTCTTCCCGTCTCCTTCTTCTTCGGGCAATCCCTTGAAATGTGCCCCTCCTCGTTGCACTCATAATAGACCTTCTTAGTGAACGTGCATTCATTGGCATAGTGCCCAGGCTTTCCACATTTGTAACAAGTGACCCCTCCGTCACACTTCCCAGAGTGCTTTTTCTTGCACTTGTCACACCACTTCGCTTCTGATCCTCCTCCTCTCGAACCAAACTTCGAGAATCTACCCTTCTTACCGGACCTTGAGGATCCGTCAAATTTCCTTTTCTCTCCCACTTCCGCTCTCTCCAGACCCTTTTCTCGTATCTGGGTCTCCACATTCTTAGCAGCCCAGATGGCGGCTTTCAGAGTGGTAGATTGCTTGACCATTGGACCGAAGTCCGCTGGTAATCCGAGGGCAAATTTGTTAACCTTGGAGAGTTCAGTTGGGACGAGGTGAGGAACAAACTTCATTTTCTCAGTAAAGCTTGCAGCGTATTCCGTAACGCTCATTCTTCCCTTCTTCAGATTCTGGAATTCGTTGTTGATTTCCAGAAGATCCTGCTCAGAGCAGTATTGCATCTTCAACTGTACCAGAAAATCCTCCCACGACATCTTGCTTGCTTCACCTTTGAGCATTGAGTCAGCTAGTAGCTTCCACCAGCTTAGTACTCCAGACTTCAACAAAGGAACCGCGAGAGCGGTCTTCTGCCTGTTGCTACACTCGCAACTCTCAAACATCGTCTCCATTTCAGAGATCCAGTTCATGACTTCCACCGGTGTCGGGCTTCCAGATAGACTCGGTGGCTTGGATGCCATGAAATCCTTGTATTTGCATCCACGTCCGTCATTTCCTCCATCCTGGTGGTTTTGCCTAACTATCGGTGGGTTGGCTTGACCAACAGTCCCACTATAGTTTCCCTCCTCAGTCTGCCCTTCGTTCAACTCGGGCTGTTCGATCTGAATAGTCTCTTCCTCTCGATTTTGCTGGAGCAAACGTCTGGTTTCCTCCATTTGACGATCCAACATAGCCTGGATCATCGCTTGCACTCCGGCCATCGTGACTGGCTCAGGTGCAACTTCTTCTACAACAGGTATTTGTTGAACCACTGGGGGTTGGTTCCTATCTCCATTCGCGTTTACGTTTCCGCTATGAGTCCTTGCCATCTTGATCTATACACCGAATAAGGTGAATTTAGATCTTTATTTAGGATAGACGTTTAAATCGTCCTTATCACTCCGAAACGTTTACATGCTAGTTCTAATATCGTAGTCGTACGTTTAGAATCCTAAACACATAAGGTTTCCAGATCCGGTCGGCAACAGACCATAGATCCGAACCATTAACAACATATTATGCACAAAGCATTTAGCACATAAAAGCATTTTAGGCACAATTCCTAAAATAAGCTAGTGCTCACACCTCACAATCATCGCTTAGCATTCTAAGTTTAAGTCTAGAAATCCTACAAATTCCTAGTTCGCTTAAACTAATGCTCTGATACCAACTGTGACATCCCCAAAATCACGGCCAGAAAAGACCGGTTTGTTTATGCTTTGTTTAAAAATCAGAGTTACATTTTAAATGAAAGTGTTGCGGAATTTGTCCCAAAACAAAAATATGATAAAGATTTATCAAAAGCATTTCCATAGAAATGTATTTCATTAAAAGACTCGGGATGTCATTGTTGGGTTTTAGCCATAAGAACTTTCCTATGTGCGCATGCAAAACCCTAATGCTTGGATCTAGGCTTTCTAATAAACATGCATTGAATCCAAGTCTTCTAATGACTAATTAGGTTAAATAACAACATTGAAACAGATCTATAATCATACCTTTGAGTTCCTTGTTGATCTTGAGGTCTTGGAGCTTCTAGAGTCACAAGTGTCACTCCTCTAATGGCTTACAAACACCAATAGCAATAAGAATGATTTAGGAGAGAGGAGAGAGGAGGAATTCGACCAGAGGTTCCTTGCTTTTGGAGATGTATCGAATTCCTTATGCCTGAGGGTCTATTTATACTTGTAGACTCCTTAAGGGTTACAACCTAAACCCTAATTGGATAATCTTCTCTTAAGGCTATCCAAATCCATTCCTTAGATAAGCATATGGACGATTTTAGCTATCCTAAACCTCTTAGAATTCGTCCATACCATATCCAAATGGATTTACAGTCTAAAGCTTAACTATCAAACAATTGACAGTTTATACCCCTTTATTTAATTAATCTCTTTAAGTCACCAAATTAATTCTAATTAATTCTATGACTTATATTAATCAAATAACAATATATTATTCATTATATTATTCACATAATATATTAATAATATTTACTCTCTCTTATTAAATCATCCTATCAAGTTGCTATGGTGAAGGCAACCCAAAAGGACCATGCACAACCGGATCAAATACTTGCCTAATATAGTTGCAGCCTTAGACACTATTCCAACAGTCTCCCACTTGGATAAGTCTAGTAACTATACAAGTACAATTCGGTTTGCAATCATAGCTCTCAAAGACGCTGTCAACTCTGATCTAATCAATCTTGTCCTTTAGATAAGGGAACGTACAGTCCTCTGTTAGATATCATGCTGACAATCCTATGGAATGGTTAGTCAAGCATTTAGGTTTCTCGATCTCTGATTTATTCGACATAGAACTTAATCGAACACATCAATTCAGTTCTGACCGGGCCCGGCACATAAGTCAAATCAAATTATCGAGCGGCCGAGATATCGCTTTTACCTTCTTAGATAAAAGTTACAGATAAACTTCGACTTATATGCATTTACTTATTCATTAACCAACTATACACAACAATACGTTTTATAACACCAAGTTACTGATGCGTTTTCGCATTATCAATGTACAATCAATCAACAAATAATAAACCATATATCTAGGTTTTAAGACTATATGATATTATCGTCTTGCGATCACCTTTTATATCGTATTCCATAAGGTGATTCCAGCAAGCGTGGGTTTATTCCAATGATCAAAACTAGTTCATAAGCACTCATGAATGTTGCAGCAATCCTTTGTTATGTCTAACACTATTTAGACACTCTACACACCAATTCATGACAATCTTCTTTCATATCTACTCCCAACATATGAACGATTGTGGACCATTTGAATAATTCGATTATTCCTAATAACCTCAATTATTCTGGAAGTCAAAACATGCAAAGTGAAACAATAGCTAAACAATTAACATAAGATAGTATCATTACTTATAAATAAAACTCCTTTATTTAATCATCAAATGTCAATTTACATTTATCTATTACATGTTTCTAATACTATCTAATCTATGCTAATATCATCCTTCAGCCCAATACTCCTAGCATGCTGTAAGTGCTTAACCCTACTCAGTCCCTTCGTAAGCGGATCTGCTGGGTTATCTTCTGATGATATCCTCTTCACTACGAGTTGTCCTTCTTCTACACGATGTCTGATGAAGTGATATTTTCTGTCGATATGTCTTGATCTACCATGATCCCTCGGTTCCTTGGTTAAGGCAACCGCACCTTCGTTATCACAGAAAATCTCCATGGGCTCCTTTATGGCAGGTACGACTCCAAGATCACCGATGAAGTTCTTTAGCCATATTGCCTCCTTCGACGCTTCGCTCGCTGCAATGTATTCTGATTCGCACGTTGAATCAGCTACGGTCTCTTGCTTGGAACTCTTCCAGGTCACTGCTCCTCCATTTAGGGTAAAGACCCAGCCCGACTGCGAACGGTAGTTGTCCCTGTCGGTCTGAAAACTGGCGTCACTATACCCTCGCACCTTCAAGTCATCACTCCCTCCAAGGACTAAGAACCATTCCTTTGTCCTCCGAAGGTACTTAAGGATATTCTTTACCGCAATCCAATGTGCTTTGCCAGGATTCCCTTGATATCTGCTAACCATGCTCAAAGCGAAGGCTACATCAGGGCGAGTACAAGTCATAGCGTACATGATTGAGCCAACTGCGGAAGCGTATGGTACTCGGCTCATTTCTGCTATCTCAGCTTCGGTACTCGGACTTTGAGTCTTACTCAATTTGGCATTACTTTGTATTGGTAATTCTCCCTTCTTTGAGTTTTCCATACTAAAACGTTTCAGTACCTTCTCCAAGTAAGTGTTCTGACTAAGTCCAATTAGTCTCTTACTTCTTTCTCTCACTATCCTTATTCCCAAAATGTAAGAAGCTTCTCCGAGGTCCTTCATAGCGAAGCACTTCCCGAGCCAGGACTTAACTTCCTGCAGAGTCGGGATGTCGTTTCCTATGAGCAATATGTCATCGACATATAGGACGAGAAAGCTTACTATACTCCCACTGGCTTTGACATATACACAAGACTCGTCTTCGCTTCGTACAAATCCAAACTCTTTGACTTTCTCATCGAAACAAAGATTCCATCTGTGAGACGCTTGTTTAAGTCCATAAATGGACTTCTCAAGCTTACACACTCTATTCGGATGCTTCGGATCCACAAACCCCTCGGGCTGAGCCATGTAAACATCCTCAGCCAACTTCCCATTAAGAAAAGCGGTCTTGACATCCATTTGCCAAATCTCATAATCATGGAATGCGGCAATAGCTAGCATCACTCTAATAGATTTAATTTTCGCAACTGGTGAGAAGGTCTCATCATAGTCAACTCCAGGAGTTTGAGTAAAGCCCTTCGCAACCAATCGCGCTTTATATGTGTGTACGTTTCCATCCACGTCGGTCTTCTTCTTGAAGATCCATTTGCACCCAACGGTCTTACGTCCGGGCACATAATCAACCAAATTCCAAACTTGGTTATCATACATGGATTGGATCTCGCTATCCATTGCCTCTTTCCATTTTGCAGACTCCGGGCCTGCCATGGCTCCCTTATAGCTATTAGGTTCATCAAGGTTTACTAGTGTACCATCACTAATATACGTGTCCCCTTCGGTAGTAATATGAAAACCATAAAACTGGGGTAGAACTCTAACTCTATCGGAACGTCTAAGAGGTAAGGATTCGTCAATCGGTTCAACCGGAGTTTCCTCCTCGGGTTGAGTGCCAGCGGTAGAGGTTCCTTCATCTATCGACTCTTGAATTTCTTCAAGCTCGATTTGCCTCCCACTGTCTCCTTGGCTTATGAGTTCTCGCTCTCGGAAAGCTCCTCTCCTTGCAACGAAGACAACATTGTCCTTCGGTCTATAGAAGAGATATCCAAAGGATGTCTGCGGGTAGCCGATGAAAATACATCGCTCACTTCGAGGTTCAAGCTTGTCGTGAGTATCTCGTCTTACGAAAGCCTCGCAACCCCAAACCTTGATATGTGCCAACGAGGGAGCTTTCCCTGTCCACATCTCGTGAGGTGTTTTGGCAACCTTCTTAGTAGGGACTCGGTTAAGGATATGGGCGGCAGTCTCTAAGGCATACCCCCAAAAAGAGATTGGTAGCGAAGCACGACTCATCATAGAGCGAACCATATCCAATAAGGTTCGATTACGCCTTTCTGCCACACCATTCAACTGCGGTGTCCTAGGAGGCGTCAATTGTGAAACTATTCCACACTCCTTGAGATAATCGTGGAATTCAAGACTTAGGTACTCTCCTCCTCGATCGGATCGAAGCATCTTGATTTTCCTGCCCAATTGATTCTCCACTTCATTCTTGAACTCTTTGAACTTTTCAAAGGTGTCTGACTTTTGCTTGATTAAGTAGATATACCCATATCTACTATAGTCATCGGTAAAAGTCACATAGAAGCGGTTCCCATCCTTCGTGGTTGATCTAAACGGTCCACACATATCGGTATGTATTAGGTCCAATAGACCCTCGCCCCTTTCACATGTATTCGTGAAGGGCGACTTAGTCATCTTTCCAAGCAAACAAGACTCGCATGTGTCATCTTCCCTAAGGTCGAATGAGTCCAACACTCCATCCTTTTGGAGTTGGGCTATGCGTTTCTTGTTGACATGTCCAAGACGACAATGCCACAAGGATGCTTTATCCATACTAGTGGAAGAATCAATATTCAAAACATCATTTCCTAAGTTATCAACAATCATAACGGTTTCATATATTCCATTACATGGTATAGCTTCAAAGTAAAAGACACCATTTAGATAAGCCAAAATAGAACCATTCTCATTATTAAAAGAAAATCTAAATCCTTGTCTATATAAACCATGAAATGAAATGATGTTTCTTGCCATTTCTGGCGAATAGCAACAATTGTTCAAATCTAAAACTAAACTATTCCTAAGCACTAAGGAATACACTCCAATCTTGGTCACAGGCGACGATCTTCTGTTCCCCATGATTAGATTGATCCTTCCTTGCTCCACATCCCTACTTCTTCTTAGTCCCTGCACATTAGAACAAATGTGATAACCACAACCGGTATCAAGAACCCAAGAAATAGCATGATTAGAATCGTTAGATTTGATTGTATATATACCTGCGAAAGATGGCTTGATCTTTCCTTCTTTGATTGCTTGCAGGTAATCCGGGCAGCTTCTCTTCCAATGTCCTATCTTGTGGCAGTGGTGGCACTCTGCCTCCTTCGGGTTAGAGCAGGGCTTGGCGGGATTAACTTTGGTCCCACTAGAAGAGGCACCATCTCGGGCTTTCACCTTGCGATAGTTCTTCGATGAAGCTTTCCTCTTCTTTCCCTTCCCTTGTCCAATAGCCAAGACAGGAGCAGCGGGCGGATTGGGAGTGGGTGCAACAGACTTGTCCTTGAAGTTGCTCTCAGCAACCCTCAAGAGACCTTGGAGCTTGCTTAGGGTGACCTCTTCTTTGTTCATGTGGTAGGTCATCCTAAATTGGTTGTACATCGGAGGCAAAGAGTGAAGCACCATGTCGATCGCCAAGTCTTCACCGAAGTCAACATTTAACTTGCGGAGGCGGTCAACATACCTTTGCATCTTTTGCAAGTGCACGGTAAGAGATTCTCCATGACCCATCTTCGCGGAAATCATGTTAGTGAAAATCTCGTACCTCTCTTGTCTCGCGTTTTGGTGATACCTCTCCAATAAGTCTTGATGCATCTCGTACGGGTACATGTCCTCGTAGGACTTTTGGAATTCGGAGTTCATGGTGGTGATCATGATGCAATGTACCTTCGTTGCATCTCGCTCATGAGTTTCAAAGGCGGTGATTTCGGCGGGAGTAGCAATTTCGGGGTTGATTTTCTCGAGCTTCTCATCGAGGACATACTCCTTATCCTCATAGCGAGCAATGGTGCGAATGTATCTTATCCATTCGCTAAAGTTCGTTCCATCGAAGGTGACCTTTTGGCAAAGGCTCATCAACGTGAAAGAACTAGCAGCAGCGTTGTTTGCGTTTGACATCTATAATTAGAAAAGGACAAAGATAGATTAGAATAAGAATCCCCAATTATCACCCAATAAGAAAATTAGGGCTAGGATCCAACAATAACATTTACATACTAGAAAAGGGATGCCGTAATCTAACATGCAAATAAATTGAAGGTAAGTGAATGACGATTCACTAATTCTCCATCATAAAGCTTACACTATTAGTCCTAAGTGTTTTTGAGAATTCCTAGGTTCGGATGAGATTCATTGAAACTATTCAATGGCATGTTTAAATCTCGATATGCCCCTCTCGTTTGTGACTGGGATGCCGAGGATCACAAAGCGGGTGTGAATTACCATGCAAATTCACATGGTGCCTTCATTGTAACAATCACCTATTCGATGTGCCGGTAAACCACACACGCTCCATCGAACTATGATAAACAATGAATCACCCTTTGCCACCTTCGCTTAGAACCAATTAGTGTGCCGGTAAACCACACACGCTCCACTAACATCTCAGCAAGGTGCAAAGTGTAATTTCATGGGATTGCATCAATTCACTTTTCCTAAAGTAACTAGGATTGGGAAATTTTAAAATATATGTAGTTACTTTATATTTCTTATTATACTTTTAATGAGAGAATGAGGTTGCCCTATCCTACCCGTTCGGCTAACGACCCTCCACCAATCAAGCAAGCGGTGGGTGTGAGTGTACACCCATTAAGCACCATTTTATAGGACGCAACCTTATACCCACCTTATAGATCAGCTTCGTGAATGAGGCCTACTAACGGTAAGACTAGCATTTAGTTATACATACATATATTATTCTAGTAATATCATATTTGTATAGTGTTGTATTTTAAAACTTTTAAAATCTAGGGTTTGAAATTTAAGTTGTCTAAATTAAAACTTTTAATCACAAAAGTAAATTTCAAAACAAGAGGGTAGGTTTTAAACATTTAAAACATGGAGGATCAAATAACAAATAATTCCAATTAACAATTAATATCCTAATTATCTATATTTGATTTATTCAAGATTTCTTTGAAAGATAATTACCAAAAATAGTTAAATAATTAATTAATTATCATGTAAGGAAATTAAATATTTAATTAGTTGATAATTACCTTTTTCTAGATCAAGATAATAGTCATATTTATCATAAAATCGGATTTAGATTGATCTATTATGATTAAGGTAACTTTCCATAAGATAAACACAAAGAAATCCCGAATCTGGCCATTCCTGACGCTTTGACTCGCCGAGTGCACAAGGGGACTCGCCGAGTCAGGCCTACTCGCCGAGTCCACCTTGGGACTCGCCGAGTCAGTGACACAGAAACCAAAAAAACGAATTTTGCAGGTTTGTTTCAGTTAATCAAGCAACAATTTAAAGAAAACCAAGCTAGGCTTTGATACCACTGTTGGGTTTTAGCCATAAGAACTTTCCTATGTGCGCATGCAAAACCCTAATGCTTGGATCTAGGCTTTCTAATAAACATGCATTGAATCCAAGTCTTCTAATGACTAATTAGGTTAAATAACAACATTGAAACAGATCTATAATCATACCTTTGAGTTCCTTGTTGATCTTGAGGTCTTGGAGCTTCTAGAGTCACAAGTGTCACTCCTCTAATGGCTTACAAACACCAATAGCAATAAGAATGATTTAGGAGAGAGGAGAGAGGAGGAATTCGACCAGAGTTTCCTTGCTTTTGGAGATGTATCGAATTCCTTATGCCTGAGGGTCTATTTATACTTGTAGACTCCTTAAGGGTTACAACCTAAACCCTAATTGGATAATCTTCTCTTAAGGCTATCCAAATCCATTCCTTAGATAAGCATATGGACGATTTTAGCTATCCTAAACCTCTTAGAATTCGTCCATACCATATCCAAATGGATTTACAGTCTAAAGCTTAACTATCAAACAATTGACAGTTTATACCCCTTTATTTAATTAATCTCTTTAAGTCACCAAATTAATTCTAATTAATTCTATGACTTATATTAATCAAATAACAATATATTATTCATTATATTATTCACATAATATATTAATAATATTTACTCTCTCTTATTAAATCATCCTATCAAGTTGCTATGGTGAAGGCAACCCAAAAGGACCATGCACAACCGGATCAAATACTTGCCTAATATAGTTGCAGCCTAGACACTATTCCAACAGTCATGTTCGTACAGATCAAAAGCATAAACAGTACAATATAAGCCTTACTACATTATTTCATATCTACAGGCCTATATCCGTAATCCCTCGTCCAAAACATCACATCTATGCTCATGCGCCACTACCTGTAATACATAAAACTGAGTGGGTCAGGCTTGGGAGCCTGGTGAGCACATAGGGTTTTCAACCCACAATAAATAAGTTTATTAATTTCATCAATCAACAATAACCCGATTACCCGTTCCCGTTATCCTCACTTTACGTCCCTAAACACCTATCATAAGGGACCTAGCCGAAGGATCATCATCGGGACGGACACTACTGCTAAGGGGATTCCTCAGCAATAAATGTCCTAAAGGCAACCATGTGGGGGATGGAGTACACCGGTGAACACATCGTTCACAAACACCTACAGGTTGCGAGCCTGCTAGTGTTCCACTGGACTGTCTAGAAGAGTCCGTGGTCGTCATCCATACTCCGCTAGATGACAGAAACAACAACATCATCATCGAGGCCTCTCATCATTTTATCACACATCAGCTATTACATCTACCCATGTTTTACCCCAACATTTTCGTAGATATAAAATACATATACAGTTTAAATCATTGAAAACATGTATAACAATGTTCATCCAGCATAGATAGCAAGTATTCAGATAATATGCACACATAGCACGTAATTTAAAATACTTCATATCTATGTGTAAGCTGAAAGTAACTATGCACTCACCTGATTAGGTGGTGACTCAGCACTCGGACAGCGCTTCGATACTCTCAAAATGATATTCCTTCGATAAAACCTAGTATCGATACCACTAGGGTTTAGTTTAACGATAACCGCGACAAATTAATTAGTCCGAGTATTATTAAGCGTTAATAATACTCGATATAACTCATAATAATAGCCCAAATAATTATTTTAAGGACCTAATAACATTCCTATAATTATTTGAAAGCTATATTAAAAATTGCGTAAGCGTAGCATACTTACAGCGAATTTTATCGAGAACCGGGACTTGATTGGAGCAGCGTTTCGAAACCGAAAAACTCCTTTTTCTCGGGACTCCGGGAGCCTCGGGGCTTCCCTAGGGTGCTAAGGGTTTAACTAGGGCTTAGGGGACTCCAAAAGGGTTAGAGAGAGAAAGTAGTTTAGAGAGAGAAGTGAAAATGTGTGAAAAATCCGGAAGAATTCGCATGGTATTTATAGGGACCGAAGCTCGGATTTACGTTGGGCGTACCGAGGGTACGCTGGGCGTACTCCTCGGATAAGATCACCAGCTCGGACCCAGCTGTCTCGCACCCATCGGATGGATCAGATCGGACCTACGCGGGGCGTAACCTCTTCGGACGCGGGGCGTACTGCGAGGCTTCGTGGCATGATCCGAAGCGAGATTTGAATCATCATCCGACGGCCCACAACGTGCCACGTCATCAATCTTCATCAGCCTTCGCAAATTCGATTATAAACTTTAAAAATTCGTAACTTTCGCGTACGAGCTCCGTTTTCGACGTTCTTTATATCCACGCGAAGATGGGAACGTACTCTACAACCTTCGTTTAGACTTCGTCGGCTAGTTTTGGCTCGATTTTAAATTTTATATTATTAACGGGCCGGGACACGATTGGTCCGTTAAATCCTCATAACTTCTTCATCCGACATCCGTTTTCACCCATCTTTTTCTCGTTACGCTACTCTTAACGAGATCTTCGATTCTCGTTCAGGTCGTGTCGGCTAAAAACCACTCGATCTAATATTCGAATTTCGGGTTGTACACTGTTATTCCGAAACTTCGAAAAATCATAACTTCTTCATACGAAGTTAGATTTGGGCGTTCTTTTTATCGATGTTCTTAGTTTAACATATTCTACGACTTTCGTTTAGATTGCTAAGGCTAAATCTCACTCTATCGTAAATTCACTATTTACGCTTCCCGGTGCCGTGCCGGTTTTACCGTGAAACTTCGACGGGTCATAACTTCTTCGTTATAACTCGGATTTCGGCGTTCCTTATATGCACGGAAACCTTGAGACATAATCTACAACTTTATGTAGAGATATCGGGATTATCTCATACTTTAATTTTGACGCTTATTTTTATTATTTATTAATTATACACTTATAATTAAATAATATACACATAAACACACATAATTCACATAATACTCAAATATTTCATCTTTATTACTTCAAAAAGAGTTACAAGAGTTGACCTAGACTATTACATTGACAAAAATGCTTAGCCCTGAAACCCGGGCGTTACACTTCACAAGTCATGAACATATTATATGAGCTAAACAAATAAGCATACTAAGAATCCATGGAAACCCTCCAAGGACTGATACCAGATGCCATGGGAACCTCCTCATGGTCTTAATATACTGCCATGGGAACCTCCCGGGGTCTTTCATACAAATGTCCTAGCAACATATCACATAACCAACTATCAATCCGTACAAACGATAAATGGGTCGTCCTTGGTGCCTTAGACCCATTAGTATGGTGAGAAACTCACCTCTATCTGAAGAATCCAAAAGCTGCTCTTTTAAATGTCTGAAACCTCCCGTGCTGGATAATAATATTAACCCATGTTAGGACATCACATGATCAAGGGAAACCCAACCCCAAGTCCTTCCATAAAGGCCCAAATATCCTTTCTTTGTTAATGGGTCCAAGTCCATGTCCAAAAATCATTAATGGACCTCTTGGCCCAATAAGGCCCTACCATAACATCAATGGCCCAAAACATATAAAAAGGCCCACTATTCCCAAAATGCAACAAAGTTAAATAACCAAATGAGACCCAACAGCTCACAGGCCCAAAACAGATCCAAGCCCATCTGTGGAGCGTAAGCTTAGTGTACCGCCCTGGTACGCGCATCGTACTGGGTCTCTGGGACGTACGCGCAACATATGCTAGGTTACGCCCATCGTACTAATAGATTAAGCACTTTCTCCATTAAGTGATTAATACTCAATTCCCTTATGTCCAAAAGTCAGATCTAAGCTTATTAAGACGACCTAGGGCATAAAGTTGGCAACTTTATGCCTTTGCATGACTCATATGTTCCCAACACCCCCCATTAAGACTTTTTAAGGTTCTTAACCCATGCATGAGGTCAAAACACCCACCAAGACTCCATTTTTATGTTGCAAAAGGACCAAAGGACCTCAGATCTGTCATTTCCATCCTCTGGAATTGCTCAACTCACAAGAGGAGATCCAAAATCAACAAAGAGGACAAAAATAGAAAACCCTAGCTAGATCTAGTAATTAAGATGGAAAGGTTCAAGCTTTATACCTCCTAAAGCTTCTCAAGGTGACCTAGATGTAGATTCTTAAAGCCTAATGACACTCCAAGCTTCCTTGACAACTTCTCTTTCTTAAATGTCACTAAAAATGGCCACCAACACCCTTTCTAAGCTCAAAAATGCTCTCACAAGCTCTCTTTGGAGTATAAGGACGTTCTAAGGCTGTAAAGGCTCTCTAGGGTTTAGTCCAAGGGACTTAAGGATGTTTAAATAGGCCTCACGTCCGAAAATTAGGGTTTGGTCATCTGGCGCATATTCCCAGCGTACGTGTTGCTCCTTCACGATCATCCCAGCATATTATGCTAAGCGTACTTATAAGTACGCCCAACGTACTTAAGGGGCTATTATGCTAACATTAGATTTCTTCAAGGGTTTCAAAGTAATACCTGATTTTGAAGTGTTACAACTCTCCCCACTTGAACTAGACTTCGTCCTCGAAGTCCGTAGCTGTGAATAAATTGGGATAATGCTCTCGCATCTCCTCCTCCGGCTCCCAAGTCCATTCGGAGCCCCTTCGGTGCTGCCATTGCACCTTTACCGACTTCACCTCCTTGTTCTTAACACCCTTCGTCTTCCTATCTAAGATGGCAACCGACCTCTCGATGTATTTCAAGCTCCCATCCACCTAAATATCATCCAATGATACGACTGAGGACTCATCAGTGACACACTTCCGAAGCTGAGACACATGGAAGGTGTTGTGAATCTGACTAAGCTCCTCCAACAGATCCAGGCGATATGTACCCTGCCCACCCGGGTCGTGATCCTGACCGGGCCTATATACTAAGGCCCCAGCTTGCCCCTCTTTCGAAACCTGATAATCCCCTTCCAGGGCGACACCTTCAGCAACACGAAATCCCCCACCTGAAACTCAAGATATGATCGTCGTCGGTCAGCATAACTTTTCGGACGGCTTTGCGTGACCCGTAAGCGATCGCGCACCTGCTGAATAAGTCTGGTAGTCTTGAGCACTACTTCAGTGCTCCCCATGACCCGGTGTCCAACCTTGTCCCAACAAACTAGGGTTCGAAACCTCCGACCATATAACATCTCGAATGGAGATCGGTCGATACTATCATGATAAATGTTGTTGTGTGAAAACTCTGTCAGTGGGAGATACGTGTCCCAACTACCTCCAAAATCCAACACACATGCTCGAAGTATGTCCTCCGGTGTCTGGATCGTCCTCTTGCTTTGGCCATCAGTCTGGGGTGGTACGCCATGCTAAAATATAGTTGAGTGCCCAGTTCCTCGTGGAACTTCTTCCAGAATCTGGATGTAAACCGGACATCCCGGTCAGAGACTACGATACTGGCACCCCGTGCCTAGCCACCACCTCTCAAACATAAATATCCACCAACTTTTCAGTGGATATACTCTCTGAAATCGGAATGAAGTGGGCACTCTTCGTCAGTCTGTCCACGATCACCCATATGGCGTCTACACCTCTCGTCGTCCTGGGTAACATCTTGATGAAGTGCATAGCGATCTCTTCCCATTTCCACATGGTAATGGTTAATGGTTGTACCTTGCCATGAGGCCGTTGATGCTCGGCCTTGACCTTCCTGCAGGTCAAGCACCGGTCCATGAACCAGGTGATCTCCCGCTTCATGTAGGGCCACCAATAACTCAATCTCAAGTCCTTATACATTTTCGTAGTCCCTGGATGTATAGAGAACTTGGACTTGTTCGCCTCCTCTAATATCCTCTACCTCATTCCTCTAGTCACCAATATCCACACCCGGCCACACTGCATCAAAAGGCCACGACTATCCTTAACAAATAAAGGATACTGTCCTTGGATTCTGTATATCTTCCAATTCTCTTTCTTCACTCCCTCGACCTGGGCCTCCTTGATCAAATTCAACAAAGGAGAAATCACCATCATCCTCATACAAATGTTCCTAATCGGGGATCCTGCCATCTTGCGGCTCAATGCATCGGCCACCACGTTGGCCTTCCCTAGATGGTATAGGATCTCACAATCATAATCCTTCAGCACATCCAGCCACCTCTTCTGTCGCATGTTGAGGTTCTGCTGATCCATCAAATACTTTCAACTCTTGTGATCTGTATAAATGGTGCACCGCACTTTGTACAAATAGTGCCTCCAAATCTTGAGGTCAAACACCACTGCCCCTAGTTCCAGGTCATGAGTAGGATAATTCGCCTCATGAGGCTTCAACTGCCTCGAGGCGTAAGCTATCACATGCCCCCTCTGCATCAGAACCGCACCTAACCCTGAAATCGATGTGTCACAGTACACCACCAAATTGTCTAACCCTTCGGGTACTAGGATTGGATCCTCGTATAACCTCCATCTCAGGGTCTCAAAAGCCATCTGTTGATCTGTGTCCCACCGAAAGGTCACATTCTTCTTGGTTAAGCGGGTCAATGGCACATCAATCTTGGAGAAATACTGGATAAATCTCTGATAATATCCCGCTAAACCAAAGAAGCTATGAATCTCTAATGCGTTCTTCGATACTTCCCACTACATTACAGCCTCAACCTTGGTTGAATCAACCGAAATTCCCTCCTGATTGATGATATGCCCCAAAAACTGTACCTCTCGTAGCCAGAAATCACACTTGGAGAACTTCGCATAAAGCTTCTCCGCCCTCAAGGTCTCCAGTACTTCCCTCAAATGATGCTCATGCTGCTCCCTGGTCTTAGAATAGACCAAGATATCATCAATAAAAATGATCACCGACCGATCCAGCATCGGTCTACACACCCTGTTCATGAGATCCATGAACATTGTTGGGGCATTGGTGAGCCCAAACGGCATCACCACAAAATCATAATGCCCATACCGAGTCCTGAAAGCTGTCTTCGGTATGTCCTCATCCCGAATCCTTATATGATGGTACACCGGCCGAAGATCAATCTTGGGAAACCAAGACGCACCCTGCAACTGATCGAACAAATCATCGATCCTTGGCAACGGATAACGGTTCTTCACCAATAGTTTATTCATCTCTCACTAATCAATTCACATCATGTGTGATCCATCATTATTTTTCACGAACAGGATCGGTGCTCCCCACGGGGAACTGCTCGGACGGATGAACCCTCGGTCTAGCAGCTCCTGAAGTTGCGCAGATAATTACTGCATCTCAGGTGGTGCCAACCGGTATGGTGCCTTCGCTATCGGAGTGTAACCTAACACTAACTCAATGTGAAACTCCACCTGCCTCTCCGGAGGCACTCCTGGTAACTCTTTGGGAATGACATCCCAAAATTCTTATACAACCGGCACATTGCCCACATTCGTCGTGGTCTCAACCCTCATATCTGGGATATAAGCCATAAATCTCGTACATACTTGCTGCAGAAACCTCCTAGCCCTCGCATCCGAATAGAGAGTAGGCCCCTGTGATGCCCTCTCACCATGTATAACCAGTTCTCCCCCACTTGGGGTTCGAACCCTCACTAACTGTCGCTCACAATCGATCATGGCCCTGTTGGCCCCCAACCAGTCCATCCCGATAATCACCTTCAGTCCTCGTAACGGTATCGGGACTAGATCAACGCGACACCTCTCGCCAATCACATTCAGGACATAGTCCTGATACACCCTCGCGGCACTCACAGTGCAATCATCTGCAATCTCTACCTCGAGCGGGGAATCCAAAGTTCCCGGCGCGTGCCGGAACTTCTTGCTAAGCACAAGAGACACGAATGATCGTGTATCACCCGAATCAAACAAAACATGAGCCGACATACCATTGACCAAAAAGGTCCCTATACATGCACAACGTACATATAAGCAATTACTGATAAACATAAAGTTGAGAAAATGAATGCGTACCGGCCACAACGTCCGGCTCCACCCGAGCCTCCTCGGTAGTCATCTGAAAGGCTTGGCTCTTCACCGTTGGAGTCTCCACCTTAATAGGGAGGCCCTCAGTAATCCTCAAGGTGGCAGGCATAGGCTTTGCCACTGCTCTCCCTCCCTCCTGCAACTTCGGACAATCGGCCTTTTTATGGCCAGCCTGGTCGTAGTGAAAACATATCAAGCCCTTCTTGGGGCAATCCCTGCTCATGTGGCCCGACTGTATATAAATATAGCATACCGGGCCCAACCCCTGGCAGCTCCCACTGTGCGGTTTCCCGCACTTGGCACACCGACCATGGCCCTGCTGGCCTTTATTGGATGAATCTAAGGTCTTAGGCTTTTTAGCCTGACCCACTGGTGTCTGTGCCTGCTCAGGCTTCCGCTTGGTGCAGAAGTTTAACTCTATCTCCCGCTCACGGGCCTTCTTTACCATCTCGTTCAGGGTCTTGTACCCTGTGAAGCTCACAAACTCCTGGATATCAAACCTCATCATGGAATGATATCATTTCCTCCTTATGTCCTCATCGGTAGCGTACCGTAGGATCAACAAAGCTCGTTCCCAAAACTTGGCGGTGATCTCCGCCACAGTCTTGGTGGTCTGCTGAAGGTCTTGAAACTCCCTCACAAGTCGTTGCACCTCAATGGATGGTGCAAACTCCAAGTCAAATCGTCGAACAAACTCGGCCCGTGTCATCTCAACCACACCGGTTGGGCCCACCTGGCTAGTAACCTCACCCCCACCAATCTCGGGCTTTGTCTCTTAGCATGCAAAAAGCGAATCCCACATTTGCCACATCCGGGGAAAAACTCGTGCGTTGAGCGTTCTCGATATCCGCCACCCAGTGGCGGCTAACAAGGGGTCCATGGCCCCAAAAAACTCTGGTGCCCCGCACGCCTTGAACTCCTAGAATGAAGGAGTTCGGGCCCCAACCTGCCCTGCATCAATCTCGGCTCTAAATGCCCTGAGCCTCTCCTCCATAATCTCCATCATACCCTCCTTGACCATCCCAAAGATGACTAGGTTAGCGTCAAGGATGCCCCTCATAACCTCGGTTTCAATGAGCTCACACAACCACTCGTCAATGACATTGGTAGAGTTGCCTGATCCAGCCCCAAATCCAGATCCGGATCCTGATCCCCCAGCCCCATGTCGTGTCACCACCATACTTTACTGCAATACCATAAAATATAATGATCAGGATGTCTAATTGTCTATATAGGGATCTTTCCACACTGGTTCTCATTAGATCTCCCAGGTCTAACGTTGGTTTGGGTACAAGTCATGTGCTTTCAGTAGTATGGGCCCAATACTACCTTCCACACCTACCCGTACCTTCCCCAAAGCTCTACATGATAACTCCAATTTGTCCCAAAATAAACCATATCCCACAGATAACCGTATATCTCAAATCCTAGGATGTCCTAAGATTTGCTATACTCACATCAATCTGACCAATCATAATAGGTTACCTTCATGCATGCAAATTATACACAGATAAGGATCAAATAGACTTTCGAATAAAAGATTCTACATTAGGACCACAACCATAAAATGAATAGGAAATAAGGCCAAATAAATCATTCTAAGGCTATAAGCTCTTAACCATATACATTTTTAAAAGAATACACGTAGCAAATTCCATACAATCATCAAAGCTCAAATATCAGTATAACATGGCTAACACAATAGGAAACTACTTACTTGGCTCGATTGATCACGCGCGTTGCACTCTCATCTTTTCCTTTCTTTAAAAGCATTTTCATTTTATTTTTGAAAACACTTTTACCATTTCCTTAGTTTGAGTCCTGACACACCTGAGAGTGTGCCCGAATCCCTCAAACCAAGGCTCTCATACCAACTTGTAACGACCCAAATTTTCAAAAGAAAATTTTCATTTTAAAGTAATCAAACATATTTCCATAAATCATGAAATCCAAAAACAATTGTTTTCAAATCCACATACATTACAACTTCATTTAAAAAAAATCAGAGCGTCCCATTACAATATCGATGAGAGAGTGCACGTCGTGCCATCAAACCTTGCCCTTGACCTTGGGCACAGATGCACCTGTAACAAATCCAAAAATTGCAAGCTAATGCTTAGTGCGTTCCCCAGAGCATACCTCACACAATCCACATAAATCACATATACTATAGTAGCTATAAAGCTACACAAACCACATAAGCCATGCATACAACATATAGGGAAGCCATGGAAACCTTCCAAGGTCTTACACCAAACGCCATGGGAAACCCCCATGTGGTCTTGACTAGCCGCCAATGGAACCCCTACGTGGTCTTGGCTAATTGTCGCAGGAACCCCCACGTGGTCTTCACAAATTGTAAATATATTATACAAGCTAAACAAATAAGCATACTAAGAATCCATGGAAACCCTCCAAGGACTGATACCAGATGCCATGGGAACCTCCTCATGGTCTTAATATACTGCTATGGGAACCTCTCAGGGTCTTTCATACAAATGTCCTAGCTACATATCACATAACCAACTATCAATCTGTACAAACGATAAAATGGGCCGGCCTTGGTGCCTTAGACCCATTAGTATGGTGAGAAACTCACCTCTGTCTAAAGAATCCAGTGTTGCTCTCCTAACTGTCTGAAACCTCCCGTGCTGAATAATAATATTAACCCATGTTAGGACATCACATGATCAAGGGAAACCGAACCCCAAGTCCTTCCATAAAGGCCCAAATATCCTTTCTTTGTTAATGGGCCCAAGTTTATGTCCAAAAATCATTAATGGGTCTCTTGGCCCAATAATGCCCTACTATAACATCAATGGCCCAAATCATATAAAATGGCCCATTATTCCCAAAATGCAACAATGTCCAAAAACAAAATGAGGCCCAACAGTTCTAAGGCCCAAAACAGATCCAAGCCCATCTGTGGTGCGTACGCTTAGCGTACCACCCTGGTACATGCAGTGTACTGGGTCTCTGGGATGTATGCGCAACGTACGCTAGGTTATGCCCAACGTACTAACAGATCAAGCACTTTCTCCATTAAGTGCTTAATACTTAATTTCCTTACATCTAAAAGTCATATCTAAGCTTATTAAGACGATCTAGGGCATAAAGTTGGCAACTTTATGCCTTTGCATGACTCATATGTTCCCAACACCCCCATTAAGACCTTTTTAATGTTCTTAACCCATGCATGAGGTCAAAACACCCACCAAGACTCCATTTTTATGTTGCAAATGGACCAAAGGACCTCAGATATGTCATTTCCATCCTCTGGAGTTGCTTAACTCACAAGAGGAGATCCAAAGTCAACAAAGGGTACAAAACTAGAAACCCTAGCTAGAGCTAGTGATTAAGATGGAAAGGTTCAATCTTTATACCTCCAGAAGCTTCTCAAGGTGACCTAGATGCAAATTTTTGAAGCCCAGTGACACTCTAAGCTTCCTTGACAGCTTCTCTTTCTTGAATGTCACTAAAAATGGTCACCATCACCCTTTCTAAGCTCAAAAATGGTCTCACAAGCTATCTCTGGAGTAGAAGGACGTTCTAAGGTTGTGGAGGATCTCTACGGTTAAGTCCAAGGGACTTAAGGATGTTTAAATAGGCCCGACGTCCGAAACTTAGGGTTAAGTCATCCGACACGTACGCCCAGCGTACGTGATGCTCCGTCGCGATCATCCCAGCACAGTACGCTAAGCGTACTCATAAGTACGCCCAACGTACTTAAGGGGATATTATGCTAACATTAGATTTCTTCAAGGGTTTCAAAGTAATACCTTATTTTGGAGTGTTACATGGCGAGTCGTACATGTTTTGACTCTTTTTGTCTTGTTAAAAAAGAATTTTTTTATATAAGAGTGAACAGTTATCAGATTACAAAAATGTTACTTTTATAATTTAAAGTGGTAAAACAATCAATGATGAGTGTCACCCTGACTTAAGTGTAAATGTACTTGTAATCACATACAATTATGGATGTTGATTCACTTATGAAGTATAAGTTAAAGTCAACATAAATTTTGTGTTATGTATTTTAAGTGTTTTTTTTATTTTAATAAAACACTACACTTAATCCTACTCTAAGAGTAAATCCTTATACTGTATACAATTCCATTCTAACTTTTATTAACATTTTTGAAAAGAAATTCAGGCTTTTATGGAGTTTATTATTGAACTATGACTAGTTTTACCTCTATGAAGCATAATATCCTCTTTAGTGCTTGTTGTCCTAATCATGCTTCAACGTCGTGATAAAAAGAGCTAGATAAAAACAAGAAAGTGTCCTAATAACGCATTCATCAAAATTGTGATAAAAATATAAAAACAAGAAGTTGTTGTCTGTTTCATCTAACGAAGGCTGTAGCTAGCAACCAACATACAGGGTGGTCAACCCGTATAAATCCATACACACACATTCTTCACTCACACCGGATTAACGGTTATTATAGAGTACTTTTCACTAAGTTGGTGATTCTTAGTGTTGATGAATGAGAAACTTCCACAACAATCTCTAGTTTATTTTGGACATCAGCACTACCGGTTGATCTAAAACCAATTGGTGTTAGAAATGGCGCAACCTTACCTATATAGCGCATTCAGTCCTCCAGGACAAGGAATTCGATTGTGACACTCCAGGTCATCATGAGAGGACTTGGTCGATGCCATTTCTGACCCCCAACAATCCCCCCTCAGAAATTGCTCCCTGAGAGAATTGAACCCTCGTCACTAGCTCTGATACCACTTGTTGTACATCAACGCCACCAGTTGATCTAAAACCAATTGGTGTTAGAAAGGGCGCAGCCTTACCCATATAGCGCATTCAGCACTCCAGGACCAGACATTCGATTGCGACTAGGCCGTCATGCGAGGACTTGGTCGATGCCCTTACTGACCCCCAATAGTTTCAGTAACAATTCTCAATTGTTTTAAGTTTGGAAAAACTTTTGGTTGAAAAGCTTAATAACCATGTAAAGCTACAAAAAAATTCCTATCCAAGTTTTTGCTACAATTCTCAATTGTTTATGTTCAGAAACTTTTGTTTGAAAAGCTTAATAAACATGTAAAGCTACAAAGTTTTCCTATCCACGATTTAGCAGCACAGCGACTGTGTTTTGATTAAAACTAGATTTCAGCTTAAGTGAAACCAACCAAAATCTTAACAATCTAAACTATAGTAGTAAAAATGCATGTGAAAAGAAAATTCAATCATTTTTTTAAATCTCGTTTGATACATGTGTATAAAACGTGTTTATATATAAACTATAATCATTTTATGTAACAAAGTGACATAAAATGAAATATATATATATATATATATATATATATATATATATATATATATATATATATATATATATATATATATATATATATATAACTTGATTAAAAATGGTAACCGTAAAAGTTTGTCAATCGTAACATAAAATTAAACTCCAGGTTTGCATATACTCCCCCCCCCCCAGCGTGTGCGCGGTAAGATTTGAAAGATAAAAGGGGCCGTAAAACTCACTTTCGCCACATGAAGTTGTTTGGTTCGACGAAGATTAATGAAGTTTCCAGTTCCACCGAATCTTGAGATTTGATTGCCTTTTGGGAGGTCTTAACACATAAAGATATTCATTAACAATAAGTTAGAGTTTTGCTAAGTTTTGATTTACTTAGCATAAGAAAATTTTATGACAAAAAGCAAGTAGAAAACAAATGTTTACCTTGTTTATTTCTTCGGTCTAAAAGTAGGTGACCAAAAGAGTTGAGACATAAGACTTTTGGTGAATGAAAGGTAGCTTTTCTTAGGTCTTATGGTGCTCTAATTCAGAAGCTAATTGGGGTGAAAATACCAAGCAAAAAATGTGTAAAGGGATAAAATGGGCAGGAAAACCTAGAAGGCAACAACCCTCTTTTGGCTTCGGTCTTAAGTAAATTATGAGGAAATAAGAGAGAAAAATTTAGGTTGTAAAGAAAAAGGGGAAAAGGAAGAGAGAGACATTGATATTATAGGGGAAGGAAAGGAGTGAAAATATCTTGCAAGGATAATATAAAATATACCTTGCAAGTGGAATGTCTAGTGACATGGGGATAAGGTCTAGTTACTTGGAGATAGTTTAGTTACTTAGAGATAGAAGTTTGTTAAAAGATATTTTGAGAAACAGTAAGGAGCAAGTATAATGTGTGAATATGATTGCAAAAAGGCAGAAATACGGTAGTAGTTATGACTGGTTGCAACTGGATGTGAACGGTCACAATGAGTTGCATTGTTGTGGATTCGAAAGTAGTATTAAATGTAGAAGTGATGTTGAGTGCGAATGCAGTGAAGGATGTGAAAAGAAAATTGGATGTGAAGTGATTTCCAATCTAGGGAAGTTAGGATGTGAATGTGAGGCCTCGAAAGTCTAAGAGTCACCTCGGAAACATCACGCCTCATAATGGAATGATGAGTGTGAATGGATGCGAACTGATGTGAACGGTCGTAATGAATCACACTCTGATGATTATGGATGCAAACAAGCTGATGAGTGTGAATGGGCCATAGGATGCGAAAGTGATACTGATTGGGAAAGGGTGTTGGTTGTGATCGGATGCGACTGACCGCGAATGATCGTAAGCCTTCACAATCACTAGTGGACCCGATGCGAATGCGAACCACTTTTGAGCTACAGGTAGATGTGAACAAGTGGTGGATGCGAAAGGAGATCAAATTGCGATCAGATATGACTGGATGTGAATCTCGAACTTGGATGTGATTCTTGCAATGGATCCAAATTGCAATGTGAACCTCAGAACACATTGGACTCTCATTGATTGATAATACTCATATTGTTTACACTCAATATATTGCATAGTAAGACCATTCCTATTTTTGCAGTTGTTACACCTGGTTCGAGGGATTTGGATGAACACTCATAGGATTACAAACTCAAACTATGGATCTGAGATTTTCATAAACTTTTTAGTAAAAGATTTGTTTCAAGAGAAGATGCGATGTGTACAGTCAGTCGGAGCTTGACAAGTGATTTCCTAAAATATCCATACTTGCTTTATATGTTGTGACTGAATTGTTGTTATATGTGCTATAGTATGATGTGCATGTTATGAATTATGTTATAGTGCCTGCTTAGGGGAGATGATTTTTGTGTGTGATATATGAGTTGTTAGAGATGAATGATAGTGTATAGGCTAAGGATCCTTATGATGCCTTTTTGCCTGTTGTTTTCTGCTCGAATGTTGCTTGCTTTGTGCTATGTGAAACGTATATTGATGTAAATTAGTTATTAAGCGAACATGTTCAGTTACATGCCATAAATATTAAATAGTTTTAAAATGTTTGATTTGTCCTATTGTGCAACTCTAGTTTGATTCCAAGCGTTGTAGTTCAGGATCTGTCACACCCCAAAACCAAGAACGGCGGAAACGTTCTGGGGCGGAGGACGTCATGTACAGTATCACAACAATGAAAAGTAGTAAACAAGAACCAACATCATCCATTGCATTAATAATAGAATTATTATACAAGTATGTTCTATCAAATTTTGATAAACACTAAAGCATAAATCAAAATGAAAGATGAGTCTTGAACAAGCTCCATCTTCCTTTCTCCTTGCATCGATACCTGTCTATGATGACCTGAAGATACAAGTAATTTTGAAAGCGAGTATCAGCTTTGAAGCTGGTGAGATCATAAGTATTTTAGTGTCTTAATTTCTATGTAAGAATTTGTAAGTAATTGAATTGTAAGTATTGAAAATGTATATGAACTGTAAGTATGAAAATGTTTGTAAAACAAATGTAAACGTTTGAAAAACCTTAGAAATCCCTATGATTCCTACTATTATAACAGGGAGTCTTCTACCAAGACTTGACTGATCTCTATGTAGTCTTCTACCAAGACTTAACTGTTCTATATGTTCGTCTCTTGTAAAAGTGTGTAATTTTCCCAAGTGTAACTATCATTATCAAAATATAGTTTTTACATTTATAGTTTAAGTGAAAATATCACTAAATATGTGTACAGGGAAAATTAATGTAGTACTAAATCGTAGCGCTATAAGAACTACTGCTGTACTAATTACCTTAAACCGGATTTATATTAAGGCATTATGTGATAAATTGTACCATACTATCGGCTGATAACAATGACATACGAATGGTCGTAATAACGGAATGACGTTTGGCACCCGCAGACCTGCAGGTCCGGCTGTAGCTAGCAGCAAGGTGTAGGATTGTCAATCCAGTATAGATCTATACGCAAACTCACGCTCTCCCTCCAAGAGAATCTGGCTACAACTCGGGTCATGACATTTAAGTCAGGCTCCGATTTAAATCACAATAATTAACGTATTCTTGTATATGTAATGTAATGAACTGTTCTAGCTGTAATGTACGTGCTCTCTACCTAGCAAGTATAGTAATGTAATCATTCTAGTATAGTTGTACATGTAATGTACTTTAATGTTCTAGAAAGTATTGACTCATGAATGAACTGACTCATTTTATGATATCGCGTTCTAGTAATTGTTCTAGTATCTTCCGAAACTACCCATATGGTAGTTTACTAGAATCTAACTGGTACGTATGAACATGGATGTATACCCTTGCTACCCAAGGGTATGGGATGAACTGGAAGGACCTTTTATGACTATATATGTACACATGATATATAACTAATATTTGAACGACCTTCGGACGAGTACCCGATATCCCACCATACCACATCTCAAGCGCGAAAAGGAAATAGGGTGGATAGCCTTCCTAAGTCTTTTAAACATTTCTTATATAACTATACATATAGAGGCATGCAATTTATAATATAAAAGCATAAATAATTTTTGTAAAACATTTGAAACATAATTATTATTTTAAGAAAAGATCGACTTGATGTCAACCTATGAAACAATTTGAAGGCATGGGTTTGATAAAACAGTTTAGTATAAAGAAGCATTTGTTTGAAACACAATTGTAAATAAGTTTGAAATGTGATATATAGAGTAAAATATACAGTGTAATATGGAGTTTAAAACATATAAAATGTTTATAAAAATCATTTGAAGGAAATTGTTTGGTAAAACAGCTAATGAGTAGCCAAATCATTTGAATATTGTATATTAATCACATGTGATTGATGTAATAACTAGCATAATTCTACTTATTAATCACATGTGATTGATATAATAAGTAAAACATTTAAAAATAGTTTAAAACATCAGTTAAGGGGTATGAACTCACCTGCATTAAGTGACTGTAATTGAACGGACTGTTATCGTAAGGAAGGATCGGGCAAGTGCTCGGTGTCAAGTGAAGACTTTAGACACACACAATGATCCTAATTACATATGAAGACATATGTATATAAATAATTAGTGATTAAAAACACTAATTATACAAGTATAAACATTTAAACACGAGGAAAACACTTTTGGTCAAGTGCTAGGAGGCTAATGGGTTGCAAAAAAGGAGTGCAATACCTCAAATGGGAGTTTAAGGTCTAATGACCATGTTCTTTGGAGTTTACGGCCCAGGGGAGTAAACTCCTGGCCGTAAACTCTCAACCAAGTCCCTAAATGGTGTCTAACAATTATACAACTCATGTGGTGAATTGTTTCAAGGCTATAACAAGTGTTTGGGTGCCATATTAACTCCTTTGGGGAGTTTACGGCCCAGAGACCATATTCCCTTGGAGTTTACGGCCGTAAACTCCCTTGGGAGGGTTTTTATGGTGTTTTCAAGTCTCAAACATTTCTAGATAATGATCTATGTTGGGTTCTAGGCATAAGAAGGAGTTAGGGTGTCATTTGACCCCTTTATAGGTGTTTACGGCCCAAGAACTACTCTTGGCCGTAAACTCCTTAATACATGTTATTCCTTATGTTTTCTAGGCTTTAAACACTTTAGGGTACTTGTCCTAATTTAAGCCTAAGACTTAGGAAGTGTTTGTGGCATCAAAACACCCCTATTTAGAGTTTTCGGCCCATGAACCAATTGGCCATGTGTTTACGGCCGTGAACACCCCTAGGTGTTGGTATTTTGAGTGTTTTGGGTCTTAGACACATCAAGGTAATGTGCTAGGCTAGTCTCTTGGTTAAATGAAGGTATTTTGGGCACTTAACATGGAATTCACGGCCCAAGAAGCTCCTTGGCCGTGAACTCATTTTCATCCATGTTTTGAAATTATTTTGGTGTCCTAAATATGAAATGAAGGCTTCTAGTTCGAGTTCTAAAGCTTTGAAGGTCATTGGAACCCTTTAGGACCTTAAAATGGAGTTTACTCCCCAAGTGTTCTTGGGCGGTAAACTCCCAAATCTTGGGTTATTAATCTGATTTCGATGTTTTCTAGTCGTATACACACTAGCATACAAGTCTAAGGTAGTTACAAGTCACGGGGAAAGGACTAGGTAGCATTTAAGCCACTTTTTGGAGTTTACTCCCCAAGAACGTTCTTGGGCGGTAAACTCCCGAATCTTGCAGATTTGCTATGTAATTGGCGTTTCTAAACACAATCTAAGCTATATAAAATAACTAGATCGAAGTACTCACAATTTGGGATAAAAACCCGAAGATCCGTGAGAGAGAATTTTGGCTTTTCTCTAATTGGAATTCAACTAATGAACCAATTTGGTTCAGAATTCTATTTATAGTCCTGAGATATTTTTGGCAGAAAATATTTTTATTCCTAGAACGAAATCTAATGTCCTAGAGTATTGGAATAACAGTGTTGCACAAAACCCTAGTGCATCCACTCTCCTAATATCTCCTTAAGTGTAAAATCCTGAAAACTGCCAAACTTATACTCGAAATCTGAGTTTTCATTGTAACTGTTCTACTTCTATTGGCTTTAAATGGTTTGTTCAGAATGGAAATTTCGGGTTGTCACATCATCCCCCTGTTGAAGGGAATTTCGTCCCGAAATAAGAATTTAGGTAAGGAAGTATGCACGAATGATCGAGTCGTAAGGAGGAAACTTCCTAATCGATTTGTTCTAGCGCACCTAGTGAAATCGGGTTCTCGGTTGGCATTCCAATGAACCTTCACTAACTGGCGACGGCGTTGCTTCGTCCGCTTGACCTCTCGGTCGAGGGTCACTACGGTTCTAATACGAAGGCAAGGATCTCGACGAGTGGACTTACAAGAGTCCTAATGGAAAGGTATGGTTCCACAATCGAGACGCGAAGAGTAGGATGTATGTTACTGAGTTCGCGGAGTAGGTCTAGTTTGTGCGAGACACAGGACCGATTCTGATGAGAATCTCGGAGGTCCTAACTATATTGGATTTAGCTTTCCACGCGGTACGAAGCGTATTAGGCCATTCCCAGAGTGAGTTAACCTAAAGAGCTTGGTCACTCACTTGGAATTCCAAAGGTTCCTCTTCTTGCTTAACTTCCCAGTCAAGGGCCACCCCTTGCTGGGTCAAAGTCATACGGGTTTCTGTAATTTGCGAGGAGTTTTGAATGAACTAAGTCGGTAGGTCGGTAAGACCTAGAATTTGACGAGTGACTGTCGGCGTCTCTGGCGTCGACAAATGCTCATCGGCTTTGACAAATTGAAAGAGTACTCAAAATTTTCCACATTACTAACAGTGTGTCATAGAAATTTGACTCTTCAATTTCAAAACTCGTTCCTAGAGAACTTCGCTAAAGTTCCTCTGTAGGAAATGTTTCCATGGGTTTTCTTCTTACTACGAGGAAGATAAGTAAGTCATTACATGGGGAAATGACGAACTGATCCAAGTAAGAAAAACGTAACCCTATTCATTTAGCTCATGAAAACTATGGGCGTATTGGTCCTATCCGAAGGGTATCACTACGGACTCAAAGTGTCCGCATCGAGTTCAGGAGATAGTCTTCCGGACATCTTTCCCTAACACTCGAACTGGTGATATTCGGATCTCAGATCCATTACTGGAAGTAGTTTCTTTCCTTGCGTTTTCTCAACCGTTTCGTCTACGCGAGGCAGAGATAACGATTTCTAATGAAAAATCTTGACGGAGTCCTCGATAACCGAGGTACATACTATGCGATCCGTCGATCTCTGGAAGAATATGACCGGGGTTCTCTAGGGTGAGAAACCTAGTCTTCTAATTCTATTTCTGTGTAGTTCGCTAAGTTGTCCGGACTGTTCTTGTATCTCCGTAGGTGTTTAAACTATAGGGTGATCTGTTTACGGGAGTCATACTGGGTTCTAAGTTTGTTCACATGATGATGTGATTACTCGTAGTCTTAAGCAGTTCTCCGTCCTGAAGTTCATATTAGAATTCATACATGGTTTCACAATCACAACTTCGGGTATACGAGTCGTATATAATTAATATTGAAAAGGTAGTCGAATAACTGATTCTTCTTTAAGCTTACATCCCATCGGGGAAAAAGAAGTTAAAGTGGAATCATCAATTCTAAACCTGTAGAAGCTTGATTATATATCAATCTTATGTATACCTTCCTCAGTGATAGATCAATCGCATGAATCCTTGGATTAAACTTGACGTACTGCACGAGTGGTACTTCGGGGGTTTCTTTGGAAAAAAACTAAGAGGTACTCCTGGCATGAGTACTTCGGTGTTCTGATATGACGGCTTCGCTGGAAAAGTGATCTAGAAGAAAGAGATGTACGTATGAAGCTATTTTTGTGAGGATCAAATTGAATCGAGTCGTATGGTAATGTCGGAATCATACTGAAACTTAAAGACATTAGATTTGAACATAAGACGTTTTACAGACAAAACACAACCGTGCAATCATGAACAGAGTTACAGTACTTCAGATTTACCACTAGACTATTGTTGCGAATAAGATATACTACAAAAAGACAAGTATACGCAGTACGAGAATCCCTATACAGACAAGATCTCGCAAAAGGTAAGACTCTAGTTGCACTAGTCCTGGATAGTTTATAAGTCTGTTACAACAACACGCCTAAGTTACATTAACGAGGGTTCCGGAGTAGGCTCTCCTGCAGCTGTGATCCTGAGAATTTTCCCATCTGCGCCAGAGTTCTTTGCTATAGGGCAATCCTTCTTGATGTGCCCTATCTCACCGCATTGGTGGCATGACTGGCTAGTACTAGCTTTGGTGACGGGATTGCGGTGTTTAGCCAATGTTATGTGGACACGAGTGCCTTCCTCGTTACTCCACTTTGAAAAATTTCTTCCTAAAGCGTTCGGCGTTATAACTACTCTCGTGTGTAGGGTTAGTCCCGATGAAAGGGACTTGAGTGATGGGTCGTGCCGGTACTCCACAGCCACGAGCATGGTGCCCTATTTTTAGGCAATTGCAACACTGCATCTCATGGCAAGCCCCATGATGATGGAAACTACACTTATCACACTTCGGGAGTTTTCCTCGTATGGCCTTCTCGGTACTGGGATGGCAGGGGTTTCCACTTGTTGTTGTTGCACAGTAAGTTCTTGGGATTTCTTGCGTTCCCTCTGAGCTTGACGCTTCTGTTTCTTGTTCTCTGTCTTTCGACTTTGCGAGCCAGTGACTGTTACTATTTGTTGGTTTCCCGGTTTGGTACTACCATCTAAACTCTCGATTCCTTTTTCAGTCTTGTTTGTGTTGCCTGAGTTGATGTGTGTAAGGAAAGTTGTCACAGCAGCTGCTACTGCAGCTTGTAATGTAGTGGTGTCGATATGGAGGATGGGGGTTTCGTTGTTCGGTTGATTGTTTCCTGATGACGACATGATTCTGTAACACGAAAGATAAGGATTTGTGAGCGATTCAGGTTGACCCTAGATGTACTTAGATTGCTCAAGAAAAGAGTAAGAGTATGTTCTCGAAAGGTTGACCTACATCCCTATGATGCAGTCCTAGTACGGAATGGAAGTATGATCGCGAAGGTTTGACCTACATCCCTATGATGCAGTCCTAGTAATGAGTAGAAGTAAGTTCGTAGAATGGTCTCAAAACGTTTGCTGTGCAAGCCGAGGTATCGTGGGTTGGTGAATAACAAGATCCAACCACTGAAAAGACCTGGAAATGTCTTCGAAGCTAAATTACTATAGTCCAATGACTTGACTAAAGCATGATTCAGATAGACTCCAATGAAAGTAAGATAAAAGTACTTGAATGAAGAATGACACAGAAGTTAGCCGGCTGTTAATATCTTGGATATTCACGACGTAAAGATTCGGGAAAAATGACCTTGTAAAGGTCCTACATCATATCCACAGAAGATAGTTCCTGACAGCATAAGGACCTAACTAAAAGTACTTACAGTACAAGATAATTTCATGGAAAATGCCACATCAGGCAAAGACAGAAAACGATTACTTTCTAACAAGGGAAGCAAAGTAAAGAGTCTACTACTGACGACGGTCACCCCTCTGGTGAACTCTCAGTTCAGCCAGTTGACGTTCTACATCAAGTAGGTGTCTTTCGTACACCCTTTGGCGTACTCGGAGCTCTATGACTTCGGCTTGAGTTTCAGCTAGTGTTTGCAGCAGGGTTTCATGGTTTCTCTCTGATCGCTCGTGAGCATCTTCTAGATGAATGGTGTGGAGGGTATGCATTCTCGCATTGGCGACAACTTCGGTAATCTGATGTAGGGCTGTCCTGCTTTGAATCTCATTTCGGGTCACTCAGCGGACCAAGATTGGCAATACTCTATCTGCTGAGCCCCCATTGTTCAAGTCACAAAAGCTTTGGTCGCCATTAAATGGCATGGGCTGATCTTGTCCTTGGCTCCATGTTTCCAAGCATTCCACTCACTCAGGGGGGTCGGGCCATGAAAATCCGGACGAGGGTTAGGAATTGGAAAGGGAGCTGCTCGGGGTAGGTTCTCAACCTCTGGTTCGGAGTTAGCATCATACGAAAGGTCTTCATCATGGTGATCATTCAAGGGGATAGGATGATCATTCTCTGTTTCTTCTCCAAACCAACCAGTTATGACCTCACTCGGAAGGTACTGGTTGCCGAGGGGATAGAGTCCAGCTATGTTTTCTATGTGAGAATTTAGGGTAAGAGAATAATTATTAGACGAACTATCTAGATAATTATTTAGAAAACCTTCATTAGTTACATCGCTATTTGTGAAGTGCATACCAGCTATGTGTAATCTAAACAGGATAGACCTTCGAATAAGTGACCTTAATTCCAAATTCACACAGAATAGGGGTAAGGCAAAATTTCCACATATTCTAAGTCTATAACATCCTAATTACATATAGCCTTAGTGTATCCACTTAGCAACTATCAACTTAGTAATGAAGATCCAGTTTTAGTTCTCAAGTATAAAGTACTTATAGTAACACCAAATACTCCTATAGTATTTTAATTTTAATGTTATGTTCTATTGTTCTCATTGTGGTAGGGTTGGTAAGATTTTAGCATTGTTGCAACCACACAATTAAACTTAGGCACATGCTAGTCAACCCTCGGATAATATAGGTGATCAGGCTATATCGTCCCAGTTTTGACCATATGTCTCTAAGCCCACCTGTGTTGCCCAACAATCATAATTCTTTTGTACTGTCCTAGTGACACTGATTTTAGTATGAATGTAGGTACGTATACTTTATTAAATATTTTATTATTTAAAGTATAAAGTCTTGGTCAGAGTATTTTTAATCCCTTATGTATTTATAGTTAGTATATCTTTTATGGGTTGATATACTTAATTCACTATAAACAATGCTCTGATACCAATCTGTCACACCCCAAAACCAAGAACGGCGGAAACGTTCTGGGGCGGAGGACGTCATGTACAGTATCACAACAATGAAAAGTAGTAAACAAGCAACAACATCATCCATTGCATTAATAATAGAATTATTATACAAGTATGTTCTATCAAATTTTGATAAACACTAGAGCATAAATCAAAATGAAAGATGAGTCTTGAACAAGCTCCATCTTCCTTTCTCCTTGCATCGGTACCTGTCTATGATGACCTGAGGATACAAGTAATTTTGAAAGCGAGTATCAGCTTTGAAGCTGGTGAGATCATAAGTATTTTAGTGTCTTAATTTGTATGTAAGAATTTGTAAGTAATTGAATTGTAAGTATTGAAAATGTATATGAACTGTAAGTATGAAAATGTTTGTAAAACAACTGTAAACGTTTGAAAAACCCTAGAAATCCCTATGATTCCTACTATTATAACAGGGAGTCTTCTACCAAGACTTGACTGATCTCTATGTAGTCTTCTACCAAGACTTAACTGTTCTATATGTTCGTCTCTTGTAAAAGTGTGTAATATTCCCAAGTGTAACTATCATTATCAAAATATAGTTTTTACATTTATAATTTAAGTGAAAATATCACTAAATATGTGTACAGGGAAAATTAATGTAGTGCTAAATCGTAGCGCTATAAGAACTACTGCTGTACTAATTACCTTAAACCGGATTTATATTAAGGCATTATGTGATAAATTATACCATACTATCGACTGATAACAACGACATACGAATGGTCGTAATAACGGAATGACGTTTGGCATCCGCAGACCTGCAGGTCCGGCTGTAGCTAGCAGCAAGGTGTAGGATTGTCAATCCAGTATAGATCTATATGCAAACTCACGCTCTCCCTCCAAGAGACTCTGGCTACAACTCGGGTCATAACATTTAAGTCATGCTCCGATTTAAATCACAATAATTAACGTATTCTTGTATATGTAATGTAATGAACTATTCTAGCTGTAATGTACGTGCTCTCTACCTAGCAAGTATAGTAATGTAATCATTCTAGTATAGTTGTATATGTAATGTACTGTAATGCTCTAGAAAGTATTGACTCATGAATGAACTGACTCATTTTATGATATCGCGTTCTAGTAATTGTTCTAGTATCTTCCTAAACTACCCATATGGTAGTTTACTAGAATCTAACTGGTACGTATGAACATGGATGTATACCCTTGCTACCCAAGGGCATGGGATGAACTGGAAGGACCTTTTATGACTATATATGTACACATGATATATAACTAATATTTAAACGACCTTCGGACGAGTACCCGATATCCCACCAGACCACATCTCAAGCGCGAAAAGGAAATAGGGTGGATAGCCTTCCTAAGTCTTTTAAACATTTCTTATATAACTATACATATAGAGGCATGCAATTTATAATATAAAAGCATAAATAATTTTTGTAAAACATTTGAAACATAATTATTATTTTAAGAAAAGATCGACTTGATGTCAACCTATAAAACAATTTGAAGGCATGGGTTTGATAAAACAGTTTAGTATAAAGAAGCATTTGTTTGAAACACAATTGTAAATAAGTTTGAAATGTGATATACAGAGTAAAATATACAGTGTAATAAGGAGTTTAAAACATATAAAATGTTTATAAAAATCATTTGAAGGAAATTGTTTGGTAAAACAGCTAATGAGTAGCCAAATCATTTGAATGTTGTATATTAATCACATGTGATTGATGTAATAACTAGCATAATTCTACTTATTAATCACATGTGATTGATATAATAAGTAGCATGATTCTACTTGTATCCCCCCCCCCCCCATAAAACATTTAAAAATAGTTTAAAACATTAGTTAAGGGGTATGAACTCACCTGCAGTAAGTGACTGGAATTGAACGGACTGTTATCGTAAGGAAGGATCGGGCAAGTGCTCGGTGTCAAGTGAAGACTTTAGACACACACAATGATCCTAATTACATATGAAGACATATGTATATAAATAATTAGTGATTAAAACACTAATTATACAAGTATAAACATTTAAACGCGAGAGAAACACTTTTGGTCAAGTGCTAGGAGGCTAATGGGTTGCAACAAAGGAGTGCAATACCTCAAATGGGAGTTTAAGGTCTAATGACCATGTTCTTTGGAGTTTATGGCCCAGGGGAGTAAACTCCTTGTAACGCCCCGTTTATTTATATAAATTAGTAAATGTGATTCCCGGACTAATTTGTGAAGAATTTTGGAAGTCGAGGCTTAAAAGAGTATGTTCGTGATTAAATTGAAAAGGATTACGGAGGTCAGGGTCTGTTTGGTATGTTTTGGATTTAAGTTGAAGTGGATATGGGAAGGAGGGACTAAATATGTCAATCTGGATGAACTTTTAAATGGGACGGGTGTTTAAGAACCGTCCATTCCTCCTGTGTATGGAAGCATCGCTCAAAGCAAAACCCTAGGGTCGCCAATCTTCAGCCGCCACCATCGCTTGGGAGCTCCTCGACAGCCGATTGCATCGTCAAACCCTACCGCCGCATCTTAGCCATTATCCAAACCACCATCTGTCGGCGAGAGTGTGACCGCCGCCTGCTGTGTCGTTAGAGTGCCGACGACCGCTACACTGCCATGGAGGGTCGCCTTTGCGACATTGCTGCTAGAGAATCATCGAGATCGAGAGAGCTAATGGTGTTTGTCACAGTGCAAGTCGTGATCATAAAGGAGCTCTTGGTTTGGACCATCGCCTCCCACCTACGTCTGTTTCTTCACTATTTCTGTGGCCGACATCGAGTATATCGGTGGGAACCGATGGTGGGTGCTGGTCGTCGTTTGCCACCCGTGGTGGCTTATTCAGGAAGCTTCAGTTTCTAGATACCGATTAAGGGCGAGTGTGTAAGGTTCCTGTCGAATAAGTGTCACAAAACACCACCATGGCAGTCGGCCATGGTGGTTGTCACCGATAGCGGAGCTCCTGCCGGACTTCTTGTGTTACCATCGCCACCAAGAGAGTGGTTGGCTTCGTTTGCAACAGAAATCGTATGTATGTGTATTTATTGTAGTTAGGTGATGTTTGGGTATTGGTTAGCCGGAATTCTTGAAGAACAGCCACCATCACCACCGTGAGGTGGTGGCTGCCGCCAAGCACCGCCGTCGGCCACCATGGTGTGGATGTGTGTGTGTTAGTTAGTGTGTTAGTGTGTGTGGTTATGTTTTGATCAACATTGTAATTGTAATTAATTTGGTTAATAATAAAAATAATAGTAACCACCACCGTAAGGTGGTGGCTGCCGCTGTGTGCCGCCGTAGACCACCACCACCCGAGGTGGTAGTGGGTGGTGCCCCACTAGAAAACCCTAATGGGCTTAAAGAGCAATTTTGGGCCTATTGGGCCATGGTTGGGTGGAAAACCCTAATTATGAGTATTGGGCCTTGGACTTATTTGGACCCACTTTTGGGCCATTGGGATTGGATGGTGAATTAAGCCCAAACTTTTCCATGCAATTTATCTAGTAGAGTAAAGAACTTAATGGGCTAAGTGAGAAAATATTAATATTTGAGAATTATCAAGACACACACGAGAAATTATTTAATAAGTGAAATATTAAATAATAATCATTGGCAGGAATTCATGTAAGCAATAATGGACTTAATGGATTAAGTCCTTAATGGATTAAGTCCCTAGTGTGTTAAGTCCTTAGTGGGTTAAGTAAGAAACACTTAACCCTAGTTATCATTTGATGTGAAACCCTAATTTCACTTGGGCTTCGTGTTGGGCCATCCAAGAATAACCAAATGGGCTAGAGTAATTAGTTGGGCTTTAGGGTAAGGCCCATATGAAGGATTGGGTCCAATTTGGAAAATTGGGCCATAGATGGGCCATAGTTGGGGCCTAGATGGTTGTATGATATTGGGCCCTAGAATGATACATGTTGGACTGGACTGATCAATTGGGCCTTAAGGGATGTCCATGTAGAGGTTTGGGCCCAATTTGGAAAATTGGGCCATATGTTGGGTTTTGATCCCTAGTTGACTTTGGGCCTATGGATTGGGCCTTGGGATTGGGTAAGCCAAGCTAGGGGTAATGTAGTAATTATCCAAAGCATGTATTTTTAGTTATGTGTTAGAACCCAATTATTAATTGGGTGTTATTTGGTGTTGACAGTTCGGGAATCTGTCAGCCAGCAGCTGGGGTCGAGTCTGCGGGACTTCAGCAGTGTGGGATTGTGTCTTGGGGACTTCAGCAGTGTGAGGTGAGTTTCCTTCTAGTAGGAACGGGTCTACGGCCACAATGCCGGCCCGTTTAATTAGCAGTAGTTCCGGACTTCAGTCCGATGCAGTAGTTCGGTATGCTTGGTGTCTTTGTGATACAGACATGGTATGAGTTATGTGTTCCGGACTATGGTCCGATGCAGTATGTAGTATATGTGTTTATATTATATGCTATGATTATGTTATGCTATGTTCAGTTAGTTCCGGACCTCGGTCCGATGCAGTAGTTAGAGTGCTTGATGTCTTTGTGATTTAAGCATGTTTTGTGTTATGTGTTCCGGACTCTGTTCCGATGCAGTATGCAGTATATGTATTCATGCTAGTTGATATGTTTATGCTATGTTATGTTCAGTCAGTTCCGGACTTCGGTCCGATGCAGGGGACAAGGTCCCAATCAGTTCCGGACTTCGGTCCGATGCAGTTAGTTCCGGACTTCGGTCCGATGCAGAGGGCAAGGCCCTGGTTAGTTCTGGACTCCGGTCCGATGCAGTTTCCGGACTTCGGTCCGATGCAGAGGGCAAGGCCCTGGTTAGTTCCGGACTCCGGTCCGATGCAGAGGGCAAGGCCCTGGTTAGTTTCCGGACTTCGGTCCGATGCAGTGGGCAAGGCCCAGTAGATGCTTTATATGTTATTGTATGGTATGTGGTAGTTTGGGGGAGCTCACTAAGCTTCGTGCTTACGGTTTTCAGTTTTGGTTTCAGGTAATCAGTTTTCAAAAGAGGAGCTCGGGAAGATTGCAGTGCACACACCATTTGTTCAGCCTGGGATGTTTATACTCTGATATATTTGACAGTTGTTATGATATTTTGAGATATATCGTTTATGATTCTTATATGACGTCGATGAATATGGTTTTATTACTGATTTAAAACGAAATTTTTAGACTGTATTTTTGGGATGTTTCACTCCTGGCCGTAAACTCTCAACCAAGTCCCTAAATGGTGTCTAACAATTATACAACTCATGTGGTGAATTGTTTCAAGGCTATAACAAGTGTTTGGGTGCCATATTAACTCCTTTGGGGAGTTTACGGCCCAGAGACCATATTCCCTTGGAGTTTACGGCCGTAAACTCCCTTGGGAGGGTTTTTATGGTGTTTTCAAGTCTCAAACATTTCTAGGTAATGATCTATGTTGGGTTCTAGGCATAAGGAAGGAGTTAGGGTGTCATTTGACCCCTTTATAGGTGTTTACGGCCCAAGAACTACTCTTGGCCGTAAACTCCTTAATATATGTTATTCCTTATGTTTTCTAGGCTTTAAACACTTTAGGGTACTTGTCCTAATTTAAGCCTAAGCCTTAGGAAGTGTTTGTGGCATCAAAACACCCCTATTTAGAGTTTTCGGCCCATGAACCAATTGGCCATGTGTTTACGGCCGTGAACACCCCTAGGTGTTGGTATTTTGAGTGTTTTGGGTCTTAGACACATCAAGGTAATGTGCTAGGCTAGTCTCTTGGTTAAATGAAGGCATTTTGGGCACTTAACATGGAGTTCACGGCCCAAGAAGCTCCTTGGCCGTGAACTCATTTTCATCCATGTTTTGAAATGATTTTGGTGTCCTAAATATGAAATGAAGGCTTCTAGTTCGATTTCTAAAGCTTTGAGGGTCATTGGAACGCTTTAGGACCTTAAAATGGAGTTTACTCCCCAAGTGTTCTTGGGCGGTAAACTCCCAAATCTTGGGTTATTAATCCGATTTCGATGTTTTCTAGTCGTATACACACTAGCATACAAGTCTAAGGTAGTTACAAGTCACGGGGAAAGGACTAGGTAGCATTTAAGCCACTTTTTGGAGTTTACTCCCCAAGAACGTTCTTGGGCGGTAAACTCCCGAATCTTGCAGATTTGCTATGTAATTGGCGTTTCTAAACACAATCTAAGCTATATAAAATAACTAGATCGAAGTACTCACAATTTGGGATAAAAACCCTAGATCCATGAGAGAGAATTTTGGCTTTTCTCTAATTGGAATTCAACTAATGAACCAATTTGGTTCAAAATTCTATTTATAGTCCTGAGATATTTTTGGTAGAAAATATTTTTATTCCTGGAACGAAATCTAATGTCCTAGAATATTGGAATAACAGTGTTGCACAAAACCCTAGTGCATCCACTCTCCTAATATCTCCTTAAGTGTAAAATCCTGAAAACTGCCAAACTTATACACGAAATCTAAGTTTTCACTGTAACTGTTCTACTTCTATTGGCTTCAAACGGTTTGTTCAGAATGGAAATTTCGGGTTGTCACAGGATCTTTTAGTTGAAAGACTATTTAATCTGTGTTGTATGTAATTGTATTTGTAAGATAGTTAATTGGCATCGATAGAAGTTCCTTTTGCAACTGATAGCGGTGCGGGGATGAGTATTCCTAATGGTGTAACATTCCGTTTAAAATAAATAAATAAATAAAATTAAATAAATAAACCCTAAAACCCCGAGATGTATTTTATATTTTTTTATTTTTATTTTAGCACTAAATCCGTAATAATTTATAAGTGTTATCCATAAGGATTTAAATGTTATAATATCTGGAATTTTGGGGTCTATATTATGACATTTGGACTTGAAATGTAAAGAATTTCGTCAAGTAAGGGCAGTTTGGTAATTAGTCGGATTAAATTGAAAATGAATTGTGGAAGCAGGGACCGATCTTGTAAAAATGTATTCAAGTTTATAATGGGAGACGGAGAATTAAACCCGTCACCCCTCCCTTCCCCTCGTCTCATGCACACTCGAAACCCTAACCCTAGATTGCTCTCCAGCCGCCACCTCCATGTTGTTGTCGTGAACCACCGAGCCAATGCCACCGCTGCTACTGCCGACGAATCCAAGGACCGTCGAAGCCGACGTCGTGGTTGCTGTTTTTGTTGTTCTCGTTTGCACCTCTTCTTCTCCATTTTTTTTGTTGCTACATCGCCGTCGCTAGCGCCATCCGTTAGCGCCACCACTGCCCTTTCGTCGTCCCTCAGGCTGCCGTCCTCTTCCGATGGTGAGGTTGCAGCGGCATTTATGGGTATTTTCAGATGTGTGTGTACGTATTTCAGTAGATGTTGATGTGTGTGCATGTTTCAGTCGATGTTGCGTGTGTGTGTTTAAATTTGTTGGCCGGAAATCGAAAAGGCACCCACCATGGCAGCCGACCATAGTGGTTGCCACCGTTCTACCACCACCAGGCGCTACCTCGGGTGGTTGTGTGCATGTGTAAGTGTTGGATTAACGTCCCGTGTAAACCGAGAGGCTTTGGATGGTGTTTGGACCTACAAATTTATAACTCCCGCCATTAAAAATGGTGGCTGCCGCCTCGCCGCCATGGACTGTAGCCAACCACCACTGCTCGAGATGGCAGTGGGTGGTGCCCGATTTATTAAACATTTAATTACCTAAGCACTTAACTTTAGTCCGTGTGGATCGAGTTTGGGGTTGGAAACCCTAATTAGGGTTTAGAAAAACCCTAACGTCAAGAAAACCCTAGTTTTGGAATTTTTTGGGACCCGCATTAAAACTGTTAATTAAACTTTAAATAATACTTAATAATGACCTACAATTAACTTAATGCAATATTAGACTTAATGAAGTAAGTCCTTAAGGGGTTAATTATGGAACACTAACCCTAGTTATCATTTTATGTGGAAACCCTAGAACCGGGGAGCTCTATTTTGGACAATGATCGGGCGTGTAATTGGGCTATTGATTGGATTATTATTACACCCAAGAATGACTAAGTCAAATCTTAATCGGCCCTACCCTTAGGTGATTAAGTCCTTAATGGGTTAAATGTTCTTACTTAACCTAATTGTCATTTTATGTGGAATCCTAATCGCCATTTCATGTGAAATAGTCACTGTTGCAATTGACTATGACCTATGATCGGGTATTGAATATAGTATCTTCATGTAGGTAATTGGAAGTGAGTTGAAGCTGGTAGAGTTCTTCATTGCTACGGTAGTTACTACACGTATATTAAGGTGAGTTTCGCCTCGCTGTACCCGTGAGTCGAAGGCACCAATGTCGACCCACTAGTTTTGGTTATATGTTAGTAGAGGGATGCTTTAGCGAATGTTTATAGTCATGTAGGATAGACTAAGGACTCTTGATCCAAGCTCTCTTACATGTTCCTTGTTTGGTTGTGGTTTTAGAGTAGGATCATCTGTTTGGGTAACTATCTCACCTCTGAGTATATACGAACATGCATTCCTTGGATTGTTGATATTTAGTATGGTACTATGTTGTAGTGATATGTTAGATATGTGTTCTGTTATTGAGTATGATGCTATGTTGTAGTGATCTTTTAGATCTGTGTTCTGGTATTGAGTATGCTGTTATGCTGGAGTGATATGTTATATTTGTGTTCTGGTATCAAGTATGCTGCTATGTTGTAGTGATCTTTTAGATATGTCTCCTAGTATTGAGTATGTTGCTTTGTGGTAATAATCTGTAGAATTGTATGTTATCTATACTTGTTGGTTGTCATATATGGAGTGCCCTTATGGACTGTATGTGGTCATGTAGGATAGCCTGAGAACTCTTGGTCTAGGCTCTCTTGCCCGTTCCATGTTTGGTTGTGGCTCTTGAGTAGGATCATTTGTTCGGGTGGTTATCTCACCTCTGGTTACTTATGGTTACGCATTCTATGGAGGTTAGCTGGTAGAAGGACTGTATATTGTGAGAGGACTAGTAGGCAGTAGCGAGCTATATGATTGATGTTTGCTTATATTATGTGCCTACTAGATCCTGATTGTTTATATTTCGACATGTTGTGTTTGGTTTAGGTTGAGGCGGTCTTGCTTAATGTTGTAGGCCAAGATACCTAGTGCGGGCCGACTGTAATTTGTAGGCACGGAGGCTCGGGAAGAGCGGTAGGGTTGAGGCGGTATGCTAACAAACCCTGGGTATTCCAGCCCGATGGCTGATTGGACCCGTTGTATATTGGCATTCCAACCTAGGGTATTCCATCCCGAGGATGACTGGACCCGGAGGTTGACTGGGCTTGGGGTATTCCAACCCAATGGTTGATTGGACCTAACATGTTTGATTGTATATGTTATCTGTTTCTATGGTAGTATTTTGGGGGAAACTCACTAAGCTTTATGCTTACCTAGTTGTTTATTTTTTCAGGTATCATCGATGACTATGGGAAAGCGAAGGCGGGATTGTACACAGTCATCAGCAACATTGAGGATTCCACGTTTTCTATGATACTCTGATTTTTAATAAATGTAATTTGGAATAAATAGTTTTCTTAATAATGGATTTATAAATTGGGAAATTTTACCTTAATAAAAATGAAAAAAATGTTGTGAAAATGGGACGTTACAAGTGGCCTTGGAAGAGTGTTATAGTGTGTCAGTGTGAGCACTTGCGTATGGGGAAGTCTGAGTTGGGAATCTAGGCGGTTGTGGTGTCTTTTCTAAGCACCTGGCAATAGTAGAGTTCCTATAAAAGCATCCTAGTGCATGCTCATGCGTAAGAAGAATCCTAGATGGAGAGAGTCTATGATGAGCGATAGTGTGTATTAGGGGTGGCACATGTATTTGAGATTAATAGTGGTTTGGTGTAGTGACTTAGGGACTTTGAGATAATTCTTAGGACATGTATGGATAGGTGTGGAAGATGTCCAGAGCGGATCTCATGACATGAGGAGTAGCATGTCACGTCGTGAGAAGAGAGTATTCGCGACTGTTTTGTCTGAGTTTGATCACGACGTGACCTATGGGTGGTCACGACATGACCGTTGGCTGAAGTTGACCATGGTTGACTTTTTGGGTTAAACTAAGGTTTAAAGGATGTGGGCTGATAGGGTATGAATTTACTATTGTTAGGTGTCTTATAGGTCCTGTCTACTCTGAGTGTGAGAGTTGTTGTATTCATGGCTGCTATTCACGAGGTGAGTCCTCTCATTATACTTGCATGTGTGGTAGTATGTGCATGTTGACCAATTAGGTCTTATCTGTTGATTTCTTCTATATGTGAATTGAGTTGTTGATAACTCCTGGACTGCTAAAGGTCCATGAGACTGCTGACAGTCCCCAGGTTGCTAATAACCCAGGTGGGGGCTGTTTATCCACTGGGCGTGTTGTTAGCCCACTAAGATTGTTGATAGTCTCCAGGGTTGCTGATAACTCATAGCTAATTGTTATGCCGATGTTGTATGAGATATTTTAGGGGAACTCGCTAAACTTTGTGTTTACAGTTGTGGATTAACTATTTTGCAGGTACTTATCGGACGATGAAGGTGTGGCTGTACACACACATTAACACTTTTATGAATCAAGATTCCACATTGTTTTCTTTATAACTCTAATTTCAAAATAATGCTTTATGAACTAATGATGTATTCTGAATGTGGTTTTATTAAAAATGGATGTTATTATTTTAAAAAAGAAAAATTTAGCTTGAGATTTTGGGATGTTAAAAAAAGGACTATTTTTCACTTTTGTCTTTTAATTTGTTATTTTATAAAACTAAATTATATTTCATTATTTCTAAAGTTTGGAAAAATAATTCATTTGTATTTACAAAAAGTTTTTAAAACGTCATTTCTTTTCCCATAACACCATTGGTTGTCCGATGATTATAGAGTTTGATGGTCACTAATTTCATATTTCCTTTGAAGAGTAAATTGTAAATTTGGTTAATTTGATATATCAAAAAGTGCAGTTTGAGGCTAACTTTTTTTTTCGTCGTATGGTCGTTCTAAAAATGAAAGTTTCATGCAAATTTGATCCATCGATTTAACCGTCATCCAAAACACCCCAATACTAGGCAACTTTGAAAAATATTATTTTATCCATATTATTTTCTTTTTCTATTTTTTATTTACTTTATTACTTTTCAAATGAAAAAAAAACTAACACCACCCAACCCCTCCCCATCCCCCTCCTTTAACATACACCAACTCCATCTATCTCTCTTCACTGTCTTGCTAAAAACCATCGTCAACGTCATCGTTATCATCGAAAATAATCGCCACCTACCTGACCCGAACGACCGGAGCCATCACCCTTGGTCGTACCAACACATGTTCACACCATATGTTTGTTGTCGAAAGCATCAAAATGCAAACGCCACCATAGGCATCAAAACTCTAACGTTGTCGTCATCGGTAACCCTAGTGCCACCTTCGTTGGCACTTTTTGTTCACACGACTTTTTGATATATATATATATATATATATATATATATATATATATATATATATATATATATATATAGAGAGAGAGAGAGAGAGAGAGAGTGAGTGAGTCGTTGCCGATATGCAAACCCTAACAACATGATCTTCAGATCTAAAACCTCCATGGCGACATAGATGGCGACAACTTTTATGGTGCGAAAACCCTAAATCGTTTGGGTAGAAGGATGGCAGATTCGACTCTGATGCCTGCAGCTTGGATGCACTACAAGAAATCAATGCATTAGCGGCGACACAATTAGTGGCGACAAAGACTTATGTCGCCGCTAATTGTGTCACCGCTAATGCCTTGTTGCCTGAATCCGCGTTATCCCCTTCTGGTAAACCTTAGCCGTCCGATCGAGTATATAATCCAACGGTTGGGGCATCGTTTTCGCACAAAAGCAATACCGGCGACAATTTGTCGCCGCTAAAGGTCGAAAATAGTCGCCGCTAAAGCTCGAAAAAAAGACGCGGCATAAGTTCCCTCGTTAGTTGTCGCCGCTATTGGCTTTTGTCGCCGCTAAAGGCTAATTGTCGCCGCTATTGATGTCGCCACTAAAGGTCGACGCAAATAACAACCCCTTTCTGCTTTCACAGCTTTCATTTGTCTGTGTTTTTATCCATTCTCTTCGAAGATTTTTGCTCAATCGAGTTTCCCAGATGCTAGAAGACATACCGGCGACGCCTATAGACCACCGAAAACTCCCCACTTCCACATCTCCGATGATTTAACTGTGACATTAATTCTGGCACTGTTGCTGTCGATTTCCTCTGTGGTTTGTGTTTTCGTTCCTCTTTTCTTCTTTTCCTTCTCTTTTAATGTCGCTTTCTACTTGTATTTGTGATTAGTTGCACAAAATTGTTTCTCTTTCTCTTCTGACCAGAATTCCAATCCTAATTGTTTTTTTTGTTGGTTTTTGTTGTCTTAAGTTACACCACCACCACAGGTGCATTTTTGTAATTTGTTATATATGTGTTTTGTGTGTATATATATGTGTATTTCATATATGTGTGTGAAATATGTTATATGTATGTGTATTTCATATATGTGTGCGAAAATTGTGTGTATTTCATCTATGTGCATGTATAAAATGTACGTATATATGTGTATAATGTACGTATGTATGCATTTGTATGCAATTTGGATTGTGTTGATGTTGTTTTATGTGTATAAAAAGTATGTATATATGTGTATAATGTATGTATGTATGTATTTATAAACAATTTGGAGTGTGTTGATGGTTGTTTTATGTTTATAAAAAGTATGCATATATGTGTATAATGTATGTATGTGTGTATTTGTATGCAATTTGTAGTGTGTTGATGGTTGTTTTATGTGTATAAAAAGTATGTATATATGTGTATAATGTATGTATGTGTGTATTTGTATGCAATTTGGAGTGTATTTGTATGCAATGTGTAAACTACAATGTCATAATGGAAAAAAAAAAAAAAAAAAAAACAAGTAGGATGTTATTATTGAAAATGTTATTTAAAGTAAATTACTATGATAGTTCCTATGTAATGTGTATTTGTAAATAAATTGGTAATTATTAGTTTGTTGGTTTGTTAGTTTGATTGTTGGTTTAATTTAAAAGGTTAATGTAGTTAGTTGGTTTGTTAATTTGATAGCTTGTTGATATATAGATAAATTCGTAATCGGTAGTTTTCTTATCATTTGGTAGTCTTTAGGTTGGTTTAAGTTAATAGGTTAAATTACAAGTTTATATGTTGTTATTTACTATGTAGTTGGAGAATCTTCTACCAATGTCCAACAATTCGGAGAATACTATGAAACTTATAGGAGGGAACGAGGGAACGAGGGTGGCGGTGATGACGACACGTCGTGTTAGTTTTATCTTTTATTAGAGATTGTAGTACGACAAAAATTTATAAGAATTTTGTTATTTATTTTGGTGTATGTATGGTATTATAAAACTTGGATGTTATGTAATCGTTTTTCTGCATTTAACGTATCGGTTTTTCTGCATTTAACGTTATTATGTATCCGTTTTTTGACAACCGGAAATGGCTGCTTTTAAAAAAAAAATTAAAAAAGCCAATAGCGGCGACATAGATCATTAGCGGCGACGGTGAGCATTAGCAGCGACTTTTTGAGCAATAGCGACAAAGCAGTAGCGGCGACTTTCGTGAGCAATAGCGGCGATTTTTGTCGCCAGTAATACCCTTTTTTCTTGTAGTGATGGTAAATAGTGGTGATGATCTTCGGCAAATAAATTTGGAGAAAGTGACGCTTCTGATAGCAGTCCGACAAACAATGGTGAGAGTATGGGAGAAAGATAGAGATGAAGAAGTGGATGGTTGTTCATAGTTTTGTTCCGGCGAGGAGGCGGTGTTCCGACGAAGAAGGCGGTGTTTCGGCGAGAAAATGATATTTTTACAATTTTGTCAAAATAAAGTAACTAGCTTTTATATAAAATTTAAAAATATTAAGGATTTTTAAGAAATTTTATAATTTCGTGGTCTAAGCATTCCCGCTTGTTAAAATTCATCATCTCTCAAAATTTGATCTTCAACAACGACGGCCATGGCCATGGCATCTCCTAAGATCCGCAGATCTTTATCAGAAATCCCATCTCAGATCCTTGCAACAATCTCCTCCATAACCTCTCTCCTCCAAATCATAAACCCACAACACCCAAATCACCCTCTGAATCCAAACCCTTCAATTCTCAATCACTTCTCCCCACATTTAAACCCTCATTTCGTTATTCGCGTTATACAGAACCAGCAAAACCCTTACCATGCCCTCTTCTTCTTTAACTGGGCCTCAAACCCTAACCCCAATCCCAACAATTACTCGCACAACCATTTCTCTTACATTGCCATCACCGACCTCCTTCTTTCTCGAAACTTATTCTCTCTAGCAACTGAATTACTCGAATCCAGCAACAAGTTGTCGGATTTCATGGTGGGTAAGCTCATAAAAGCTCACGGAGATCTGGGGCATATTCGTTGGGCTCTGCATCTATTCCATCGCGTCAAGACTAGATCTTCATGTCGTTGCTTGTTCTCTTACAACGCAATTTTGGGAGTTTTGGTGAGAGCAGATCAAGTTGATTTGGCCGAGAAATATTTTGATCAGATGACTAGCGAAGGTACTGTCAAGCCAGATGTTTCCACTTGCACTATAATGATCAAAGCGTTTTGTAAAACGGGTAGGATCGAGAAAGCACAGAAGCTGTTCGACGAAATGCCTTCAACCCCAAATCTTCATACTTACAACACTATGGTTAGCGGAATGTGTAAAAAAGGTTTAATAGATACAGCACTAAAACTTGTTGAGAGAATGAAAGAAACTCAAGATTGCTTGCCAGATATAGTGACTTACACAACTTTAATTGATGGGTATTGCAAAATAAAAGATCTAAAAGAGGCAAAGAAATTATTCGATGAAATGGTGACAAGAAATCTTGACCCTAATGAATTAACATATAATGCTTTGATAAATGGCTTCTGTGTGTGTGGAGACATTGATGCTGCAAAAAGAATGATGACAAAGATGAGATTAAACGGTTTAAAAGATACAATCACCACACATACAAGTTTACTAAAGGGATATTGCATAGCTGGGAAATCAGATGAAGCTTTTAAACATTTCAAGAACTTAATTACTCGTGGAATTAAACCAGATTCCAAATGTTATGAGGTTTTAGTGAATGAGTTTTGTAAACTTGGTTGCCCAAATGATGCTATTGGTCTTTTGAGAGAAATGAATGGGCATGGAATTCGTCCTCATGCTTATAGTTTTAATAGAGTGCTTAAAGTTCTTGTGGAGTTAGGGCATGTGGATAGAGCTGTGTATGTTCTTAGCCAAATGGTGAAAATGGGTTGTAGACCAAATTTTTTATCGTATAGTGTTGTGATTTGTGGTCTTGTTAGGGGTAAAGGGAGAATGAAGGTGGTTGAAGGGGTTGTGAAGGAGATGGTTGAAAATGGTTTTGATCTTGATGGTATGATGTATGGTTGTTTGATGGAAGGATATAGGGATGATGGAAATGAGGAAATGGTGAAACGGGTGTGTCAAGAAATGGTTGATAAGGGTTTTGTGATGAACATGAAGGGTTTTTCTGTTGTTTGAAAAGTTTGTGTGCTTGCACCAAGATGTTTTCCCCTAGGGCATAGCTTGTATAATATAGAAAAAGTCAAAGGGTTTGAGTCGCAACAACTATAGTATATGAGTTTAATATCAATGTGAATTTGTATCCCTATGTAGTCCTTAGGACTTTATCAGCTACCTAGCGGATCACTTTGTATCTTATCTACCTTTCACATGATGAGGCACAACAATGTGGACGAGTTTAAGGTTTGCTAGAAAAGTAACATTTTTGCAGAAAAATAAGCGGATGTAGGCCTTCAATTGATTTATTGAACCAAAAATGGTTTGAGATGAACAAAGATAACGATTGAAGAATGAATGATGTTTATTGAACCAAAAATAGCTTTGCAAATCATCTTTCCCTATTGTAGGTTTGGAGTTCCACATTGTAGTTGCTAATTTTTCATATGTTGTAGGATATGTTTATTTGATTGTTAAGGTTATAAAATGGCAACTTGTTGTTTGATTTGCTCCTTCGCATTACTTTAAGTAGTCGACTTTTTTTAATTCCAACTTATATCATCAAATCAATTTTTTCTTCAAATCATTCATAATAAAGCATTATATGATATAACTTTATAATTTTAATAATTATATATTAATGATTACAAATAGTATTGAGTAATTTATAAAAAAGGAGGTCCTTTGTTCCACCCACACACTCTATCTGAGTACCGCTCACTTTCATGTTTAGCGTGAGGTTCGACCTAGTATAGCTAAGTAACTAGTAAGGTATCCGCGATAGATTGAGGCCATGTCCTCCTAGCAGGGAGACAAGGGTTTCAAGGAGGGGCACTACTAGGGAGTCAAGGGGGTCTAGTGGGAGAGGAGTGGGAGGGATATGAAAGAATCTAGGTTGAGAATATGTTCCCTAAATGTAAGTTCCCTTAATGTCAAGTTGTTGGACCGTATGAGGATTTTAAGGAAATGAAGGTAGATATTGCGTGTATTCAAGAGACAAGGTGGAAGGGTGCAAAAACTGAGTATACCGAGTATAAGCTATGGTATGCGAGTCTAGATAACGCAAGGAATGAAGTAGGTATCTTGGTGATCGGATCTTGGTGAGCAAAGTTGTGGTAATGGGGATGTGGGGAGCATAGTGTATGCTTATGCCCACATTATGGGCAAGGTAAAGCGGATAAAAGAATTTATAGGATGCATCGGATGAAATGGTTGGAACATTACATATGATCAATGTGTGGTGTTAAGGGAGATTTTGATTGATATATGAAGAAGGACAAATAGGTACCTATGTTATGTGTTCTTATGGGCTTTGGTTTTGGTATCAGGAAGATAAATGGGTGCCTCTCTACTAGATTTTGGTATGAAGTACGATGTGGTGATCGTAAACTCCTTTAGAGTAAGGGATGGTCATTTGATTACCTTTTGAGGGGAAGGGGACATAACACCAGATCGACAACCTTATGCCTTATGTTGTTGCAGAGACGAAATCTTAGGGTATACAAAGATGGCATGGTGATACTAGGTGGCACATGTTCATTGCAACAAAGATCATTGGTTATGCATCTCCTCCTGAGAATGAGAATGAGGCTTAAAGGAAGTACCAATGATTTTTTTTATTTTAGAAAAAACTTGAATGAGGCAACAACTAAGGCCTTTTGGAGTAAGGTAGTTGTTGAGGTGGAAGGTTATATTGGCCTTGCAAGAAGTGCATATTATTTATGGAATAATATGGACAAATCTATCATAGAGGTAGCTATAGAGACTCTTGGGATGTCTTTAGAGAAGTCGAAAGATCGTAGAGAATATGATAGCGGAGTGAAGAGGTCCAAGCGAAGGTCAAAGTTAAACATGCTTGCTTTAAGGAGTTTCTTGAGTCTAGTAGGGAAGAATAAAGACGTAAGGTGAAAGAAATATACAAAGAGGTCAATCATGATGAGAAGAAAACTATAATTATAGCCAAGGCCATGACATATGAAGAGATGTATAGAAGATTGGACACAAAAGAAAGGGAGCATGGAATATACCAGCTAGCTAAATTGCTAGAAAGAAGACAAAGAGACTTATGGAATGTTAGGTATATTAAGGATGACAATTACCAAGTTCTAGTAAATGGTGAGGATATTTAGAGGAAATGGGGTCATGTTTTCATTATTTATATAATGATGGTTCTTTGATTGTGATGAACAGGATTATAGAAGACGTTTTGGGGAGGTGCCAAACTGAAGGAGAGGGTTCTTGCTTACGGATTAGTATGGTGGAAGTGAAGATGACTTTGAGGAAGATGGGACGGAACAAAGTTGTAGGTCTGTATCAATTAATGTATGTCAATGTCTTAGGGAAGGAGTTAGGTGAGTAACTGACAAGCTTATTTAACTTTATCCTAATGACCGCCAAGATGCTTGAGGAGTGTAGATTAAGTACTATGATCTCAAACTATAAGAATAACACCCCGTTCCCGAGTTTATCAAAAGAAAAGAAAAGAAGAGAAAAGAAAGTCACGAGAGAAAAGAAGAGAAAGAAAAGAAAAACAAAATTTTCTTTTGTGTTCCCGACTTGGAGAGAAGTAGAAAGAAAATTAATCATTTTCTTCTTTCCTTCCAAATCCTCCCAAATCGGAAGGAAAGATAGGAGGGAAAGTGATCATTCCATTTCCATCCACTTCCTTCCTTTAATGAAACTCGGGAACACCAATTTCTATTATTTTCTTCTCATTTACACCTATTTCCTTTCCTTTCTCTCGTTTAAGTTCAACTCGGGAATGGGGTGTAAAGGTGAAGCCCAAAGCCTCAAGAACTGTAGAGGTATAAGTTACTTAGTCATACAATGAAACCGTAGGAGACAATTCTTAAGGCTAGGTTGCATATCATCATGAATGTTAAAAAAAAACATTTCATTTTCATGTTTGTGACGTCGACAACTAAGGCAATCCACCTCCTTAGACATCATATGGAGAAATATAGAAAAATCAATAAGGGTCTTCATATGGTCTTTATCGACCTTGAGAAGACATATGATAACATTCCACAAGAGACGATTTTAAGGACATTGGAAGCTAAACGGTCCCTCGTTAGTTACATTGTAGCTATTCTTAATATGTATTGTCAGTCTACTATATATGTTCGGACCCAGACACATATCATTCTCGATGGAATTTGGGCTCTATAGGGTTTAGCTATCAACATGTATATAGACGAAATATCTTGCGAGTTCCTAAGGGAGTGTTTTGGTGTATGCTTTTGCCAATGATATTTTTTTGGTGAAAGAGTAGATGTAAGCTTAAGGATAAAAAGGGCGACATAAGAATAAAAAGGGCTACAAATCAACACCCTTGAAACAAAAAGTATATTTGGTGTGATTTGAACAAGGAGAGGTATGGTGAAAGAGTAGATGTAAGCTTAAGGAAACAAACTTTTATCTCGAATGAGAGTTTCAAGTATCTAGGGTTTATGGTCCATAAAGGAGGAAGAGTGGAAGTAGAGTCACCCATCGTGTAAAGACAGATTAGTTAAAGTAAATGGTGGCATCTAGTTAGTTAAATTGAAGGAAAAAGTTTATATTATAGTTATTACACATGTCATATTCTATGAATTTGAATATTGGCCGACTAAAATCCACAAGAGGAAGATGAAATTAGTAGAAACAAGGATGTTGAGGTAGATTTGTGGTAAAATATTGTTGAATAGCATACCAAATGCAACTACAAAAACTCATTAGGAGTAGCACATATAACCGAAAATTGAAGAAATTATGAAAGAGATGCATGGTCATGTCCAAAAAAGGCCAATAGTTTAGATTGCTGTTCTTTCATACAGATAAGAGTAGTATTAAAGAATGTATTATAGAACATTTTGACTAGTAAGATGAAACATACACACCTAGCAATTATCTATACCAAGATAAAGAAGTCTCGAGCAACTATTAAAGAAAATGGCATTTCTATGAACACTCGGAATCAGAAACCATGTCATGGAATCTTAAATGCAAAATTTAAATATAGTACTTTCCATAGACATGAAGAATCGATAATCAACAGCAACTAAAGAAGAAAGATAACATTACATTTTCCATAAATATTCAAAATGAGAAACAGTATCCATACAACGTCTAAACCCCACGTGTTCTTTCACCCAAAAACAAAACTGCGATCAAAATCTCAAAGCCAAAAAGAATATTTTTTCCTTAAGCACGAATTCCCCTATTCAGACTCACCATACGAGTAGACCCATCCATCTGACCACCTCTAACCACCGAACTCCGCCCCCCTCCCCCACCATAAACACCATCATGATACCTTGACCCCTGATACCCACTCCCACCTCTCGATTGATTCCTTTGATACCCCTGTCCCGGCCCAAACACCCTCCCACCACCGCCATACCCCGCCCTTCCACCACCGCCACTCCCCGCCCTTCCACCATACCCCATATTCCCTTCCCACTTGTTACCACCAGCCACCCCCGCATAATCCTGCCCCTCCCGCCTCCTCGCCGGCAAACCCTCCAACCCACCGCCACCCAACCTCGCCTCCACCGCCCTCTCGTTACTCTCCGCCAACACCGCCACCTTCTCAATAAACTGAAACGCCAAACCCTGAACCCTACTATGCTCTACCTCATGGAACACAATACACTCACTCGGCTGATCCCAGCTGGCACGCAACTCATCATTAATCATCATTTTGCTGACTGTACAACGAGTTTGACCACTCGAAAGGTCAAACATCTCCGATAGCTGGTCAAGTTTTAGGGTTTCATAACACGAAGAGTAGGTGAAAAGATACGTCCGTAAAGCTTCTTCTTTGATTTTGTCTTGTAACATTTCTAGAACGTTTTTGCGGTTTTTAAGGAGCCGCCAGACGTCAAGGGAGTTGATGACATCAAATGATTTTTGGAAGTCGCCTTTTGTGAGGGCCCGCGTGGCGGCCATGACGTGGTCCCGGACGTTTTCTGGTGGTCCGGTGAATGTCTGCCGCTCGTTGACTTCCAGCAGGCGGCGGAGGGTTTTGCTGATGACTTTCCGGCGGGCGTCGTGGGTGTTGGCCGCCATGTTTGGGACTTCTAGAAGCATCGCGCAGATTAAGTGCACAGCTTCTAGAAGCTCCAGGTTGATGTGCATGTGGTATGGCATCTGTCTTCTCCTTTCCAGACGTTCCTGTAAGGGCAAAATCGTCATTTTACATGCCATTTGATTTTATTAACAAACTGTGCTTAAGTTTAAAATCATAGCTACTGTATTTTATCTTTCTTTTTTGCACTTTTGGTCCTGTAGTTTTCAAATAGACAAAATGACAGAGATGGTTCCTGTGTGAGAAAAAAACTATAAAAACGGTCCTTTTTGTAACATAATTATGGAAATGATCCCTGTATAAGACAAAATTACAGAAATGGTCCCTCTGTGGTGAATAGACAAAGTTACAGAATTGGTCCCTATTGAGAAAAAACTACAGAAAGGGTCACTGTGTAACAACGTTACAGCAATGGTCCCTGTGCAAGAGGAAATTACTGAAATGGTCCCTATGTGTAACACAAAATTAAAAAAAGGTCCCTGTGTAACAAAATTACAGAAATTGTCCCTCTTGCCACAACTGACAGGCTTAAAACCCTAGTTAGTTGCATTTGAATATTTGATTGTAAAGCTGTGAAATAAGGTCCAAAAAAGAAAAAGATTTGTTTTGAGAAGTGAGAAGAAATTAAAAAAACATCTAAGCACAGGGACCAAAAATGTAATTTACTCATAAAGGGAGAAACTGTAGAGAAATTACCTGTTCAGGAGTCTTCTCATGATAGCGACTTTGAGACACACCTTGAGCAAGTAATTCTTTGACTCTCCCACCAGAGTACAATTCAGAAAGACATCCATGCCCTTCAGCAATAAGTCCAGCTCTAAATGCACAAAGCCCAAGTTGAGCCATGGATCTATTAAACAATATCTGAGTTGAAATATCCATGTGCTGAACATTATCCTGCAAGTGACTCATAAGCAACAAATCTCTCGCAATTGAAAACTCATCCAAAATGGCATGATGGTAAATATCACATAACATGGCACGCGCTTTCGTCCTTTCATCTCCATGTTTATAAATATGAGAAACACATGAATCCATCAATTCCCTACTACTTTCAGGAAAACTCGGCTTTCTTGACACAATTTCAGGAGTTGTCACAAATGAAATTGGACCCTGACCCATAGCTTTTGGCTCTTCTTCATTCTCTAAATCTTGTTCGGAGAGTTTTCGCATAGCATCATATACTTCTTGTGGTTTGTAATAAACAAGTTCAACAACTCTTAATCCTACTTTAGCTGAAGCTTTGTGATCCCCAACACGTTCTAAATACTCTCCAATGTTTTGAGCAAGAACAAAAAACAAAGGCTCATCTTGGAGTCTTTCAACATACTCACGTGTATGAGGATCAATGCATTGTAAGCTTTTAAAGAATTCAACATCTACTTTTTCAAGAAAAGCTGCAAGGTTACCCCATATACGAATAGTCCCATCAAAGTCTGTTCCTTTTTGGGTCTCGTTTTCTTCAGGTTCAACTGAATCATCAACTAGAATGTTTGGATATTGGGCTAGAATATCAAGGATTACTAGAAGATTCTGGACACATTTCTTCCATACATTGATTGGCATGTGTCCACTCAAACCTGGGTTGACATCGAATTGTGCAGATACAACACTGAATAGGATTTCAAGCTTTTGTGCAGGGGTTTTAGCTACCCTGGTCAAGAAAGTCAACTGCTCAACAAGTTCGAGTCTTCCTGTTCCTTTTCTTCCACGAGCTGCAACGATTTCTTTAAACTTTTTGTTGACTGTATCCCAAGTGACTTGGTTTGGATCTTTGAACTGTTTCTCCATTAACTTATCTTTCTTATTCATCTTTTTCTCCCAACCAGGTTCATCTTCTTCCTCTTCTTCATCTTCATCGTCCCCAGATTCTGATTCTGATTCTGCATTTGTTGGGTCATCAATCTCAGAACCGGATTCATCTTCATCTTCTTCCTCAGACACCTCTTCTACATCCTCTTGATCTTCAAAGCTTTCGGGAGCTTCTCTACACTTATTAATCAACTCCTCATACTGCTTATTGTTCTTCTTAAGTTTCTGCTTCATTGAATTCAAAGCTTTGGCGTTGCTACTACTCATCTTCTTCTTTGCCTCCTTGTTTGCCATGGCTTGATTCAAGAAGTCCTCTAACATGACTAAAGCTTTGACATAGTTGTTAGGGACCTTATCAGATTCTGTAACTCTCATGACTTTTTCAAGCTGTCTGTTGATCTTGTCGAAGCTCTCTTGAAGACTCACCCAGTCGTTAATCTTCATTGCATTCTTCATCTGATCAATAGTTGCAGACAACTCCTCAAATCGTTTGTCTTTTGCAGATTTGATAACACGCTTATGACTATCTCCGTCTTCACTATCACTATCACTATTGTCAAGATATTTGTTAGCGCCAGGGGCACTGATAGCAGCTTCTTGCCCCTCGTTAACATCATCCTGTTCTGAATCAGTAACTTCATCTTCAGTGTCACTATCGCCCTGTGGAAATATAAAGTAATGAGATCACATTATCAAAATTTCAACAACTACACGAACGCAACAATGAGACTGTTTCTTTATTAAGCTTTTGATTCACGAATAAAAATCATTGACAAGAAAATCACTATCCAGTGGCAAACAAACCTGATTACTCCAAAATTTCGACGCCATTTTCTTATCTCGCAGATTAGCAAATCACAAATCCAAGTATAACCGAAACTGCACGATAAGACATTTGAAATTACATATTGTTATAAAACTTTAAGAAAAAATTTACGACCAAATGCCAAAATTACAGATCTGCAACAAAACACAGAAAAATACATCGAATTTTTTTTGTACTCAATAATGCAGCAATAAATAGTACAAGAGAGCAGAGAGAGATGTGATATACGGTACCTGAAAGAGTGAAAAGGCAGATGATGGCCGTAGGAGAATGGAGGGAGAATGCTCTTCCGAGTTGCGTCGGCGATTCCGGCAATTTTAGGTTTTTATTAAGGGGGGAAAGATGACAGTTAATTGATTTGATCTGATATTCTGATTGGGCCCAAGTTTCGGGAAATATGTTATTATCAGGTTTAAATTGGGCTAAATTCGAATTTTGATTCGGCCCAAGTTTCTGGAAAAATATTATATCCTCCTTCATCCATGGCATTTCTCCATATACTTCTCTTTTGTTTTCTTTATCATCTTAAAAACTCATTTTGATTTCATATAATTTATATTTTTGGTGTTTTTGGTTTTAGTATTTTTGTTTTATTTTATGTTATTTTTTATTTATTTATTTATTTATTATTATTATTATTATTATTATTATTATTATTATTATTATTATTATTATTATTATTATTTCTGTAATTATTATTAATATTATTATTATTATTTTAAATAATTGATTTGATTTAATGTCTCTTTAATAGTCTAAATGAAAGAAAAAAAAATCTGAACGGAAAAAAAATAATATATGAATAGTCTAAACGGAATATAACACAGAGATAGTCGGAACAGAAAAAATAACACAGAGATAGTCGGAATGGAAAAAAATAACATGAGGATAATTCGAATGGAAAAATAATACATGGATAGCCCGATCGAAAAAATAACATAGTGATAGTTTGAATGAAAAAAAAATAACGCAAAAATAGTGCGATCAATTTTTTTAATTTTAATAATAATAATAATAATAATAATATGTATTTATTAAAAATATTAAAAATAAAAAAATAACAAAAAAACAACAAAAAAAATAAAAAACAACAACAAAAGACAAAAAAAAATAGTAAAAAAGATTTAAAAAAAAACAAAAGGTAGGGTATAAATAGGAATTGTGGGGGTGCCCGAAAAAAAAACGGCTTATCAATTTATACTCTTTATGTGTCTCATTAATCTAATTGTTTTCTTTTTTAGTTGGTTTATTAATAAAAATAAATTATTTAAAGTATTAGATGATACATAATTTAAATTTTTCAGCAATGAAGTCAACATTTTTATATAATTTAATACAATTGAATCATTTGTAAATTATGTTAATAAAAAATTAGCAACAAAAATACATTATCCCTACACATTTACATATGTTGTTGATTTTCTCTATCTACATTTTCTTCTTACATATTCTGCTGCTCATCTTAAATTATGACATGTAGCATATTTAATGAAAATAGTTATATTTTTATACGATAATAAATGTCGTCATTTAAAAAGAATAAAAGAATATGTAAGAAAAAAATGTTGAAATATTTAAGTTATCTTTTTACATATACACTTTCTACCAAAAGACTTCTAGTCTAGCAGTATCTTGTGTTTTCCTCTCTTATTGAGGTTGAAGGTTCAAACTCCGTCATGAACATATGTGAAATTAAGGAGTAGTTTAGGTAAGAATAGATTAGATTTTTCGTTTCAAAAAACATATTCCTCAATCTTTCAATCAAATTGAATTTTGAAGTGATTATTTTTCCCAGGCAGTCGAGCTAACGATGTTTTGTACTTCGTCACCAAGGTCTACTACATCAATGGTTAGTAATTGGTGAATTTGAGATTCTTTTTATAGGAACATTGAAATTTTAAATTTTGGATTTTTTTAATCTGTAGGACTTATAGAAATTGGACTTATAGAAATTGGACTGTGAACATGGATAAACTGTTTTTGATGAATTGTATACTTATGTCACAAAAGACTTACTTTATGTTTTTCTTAGTTCAGACAATGAGATTTTTTCATGTTTTAGATGAAACAAACGTCTTGACAAACTGAAGCCATTGAGCAATGAGATATATACCAGGAATAAGCTTTACTTGATCCATGTGTATTCTAATTGCAAATTTGGTTGCCTCTTAAATCCAATCATATTCTTGTCCAATATATTTTAGTGTAGCCTACATGTAGATTTTGGTAAACAAAGTCATATGGTGTGATCTTTGGTAAACAAAGATATAGTATACCGTATATAAATATTAAAAATATATTATATATTGCATTTAATATTGTGCCAATTAGGTTTTAATGATGACTTCCATGTTTATTTACAATTTTTTACATTAATAAAAATATGATGGTGAAACACAACAGAAATGTAAGCATGAAAAGGGTAGAAAATAGAAATGTTAATTTACTAATTTACGAAGCTATTGTTTACTATATATATTTTATGTATATTTTATGTATTACTAGGAGAACATTAGTTCCTCCAAAAATATCAAATTTGTTTTTACTGTAATGTACATTTTAAATATAACTTTTCAATTAGTATATACCTAATAGATTGTGCTTGCTATATTAAGGAAGAGTCATGGTGGAAGTATTTTTAAAACATAAATTCTTGGCTAATGTTTTAAATCAATTTATCATGTTTTACTATATGTTTGTTTTTGTTTATGAAATTATAGTATTATCGCTGAGAAGTACAATTCACCTAGATTCCGAATGAGCTAATTTCATATTTAAAAATTGATACGAATTCTAAAACTTCATGAATTTGTTTTATTGAATTTCATTAACCAAATCTTTATCTTGAGATTTTTTTCATTACTAGGTTTTAGTTCTATTATCCAAAGTATGGTTTCTGTTAAAAGGTTAATATTTTTCATAAACAAACTTAAACATTAATTTATAGATTATTGGGTAAGTTATGTATAAGTGTATATTTGTGGGGGTGTGTTTGTGTATCTTTTATGCATGAAATCGAGTTTGTATGCGGACTTCCGGTCATATCCATGAACCTTTCTACCCGAAGTACTTAAGTGTTGTAGCTGAGTGATTGAGTCATTCAGATTACATTTTTTATTCACAAACTCTCTCATCCCTCTCGTTTGTAAATTAGGGTTTTCTATCTAGGGTTTGTTCATAAATCGTGTTTGATGTACAAATTTCTAGTTGATTTGTAATATGAGTGTGAGTGTGATATGTAGTGAGGTTTCAGGTGTAACTTGTTGATGTAAACCATATGTTTCATAGTGAATGAAATGATGATGTTGAGAAGTTCTTGAGCTGTTTACGTTTTTTAGATGGTATCAGAGCTTTAGGCTCCGATTTTGTTCTTACGACGCTCGTTAAGACTTGTTTTTCTCTCGATTGTTGAGGTATTTTCTGAATCTCTTTTTTTCTTCCTTAGTTTTTTGTTCGATTGTCATAGTTGTTGATCGATCCAAGGGTTCTTCTGAACTCTTAGTTTCTTAGTTCGCAAACTGTGATTTATCGATTATTTGTTTCGATTTAGGGTTTTCTTCTGTTACTCCGTGAAATCGAAACGAATATCTGTGTTTTACTTTTTAGATCATGGTACTACGAGGTTTGTTTTATGATCTTGCATGTTTCTGTTGTGGTGAGTTTCGTCGATTAGGTTGCTGTCATCATTGGTTGAAACTTCGTCAATTAATCTCATTGTCTGAAATAACTCTCTAGGGGTCGAATTTCATCACCGATAAAACCTTGTAGGGAATGGATAAAGAAAGTAGATTCCTTCTTGCTTCGTTCTCTAAAAGTTTTGTGAGGATCTTCTTGTTCCTTTCTCCTTTGCTATTATTTTGATCTAGGAGATCTTGGTTGTCTTGTGTACACTAGTTACTTTTTTGTTTTGTGATATATGTTTGGTGTTCTTTGCCTCTGTACTATTTGTCTTGGGCCCTAAACATACGTGGTGACCATCTAGACATAAGATCAGTTCAGGGGTTTGTTTTCTTTCTTGATATTTCTTGGTTGTCTTTTATCTGTTCTTTATGGTTGGTGGTTCTACTGATCCACCTAGTGGAAGTGGGAAGGATGATCAGATTAATTTTGATGACCCTCTCTACATCCACCCATCTAATAATGTTGTTACTTTAATTGTTACGACCAAGTTAACTTGTAATGAAAACTTTAGGTTGTGGAGAAGTTCTATTTCTAAGGCCCTTAAGGCTTAAAACAAGTTAGGTTTTATTGATGAAATTTTAAAAAAAATAATGTTGATGAGTCAAAAAAAGACTAAATGGGATACAGCCAATGTTGTTGTTTTTTCTTGGCTTTTGTCCTCTATTTCTGACTCCATTTATCATAGTCAAGCTTATTTTGAAGCTGCTGAGAATATCTGGGAAAATATTATTGAAACCTATAATAAGTCTGATGGTTCTGTTGTGTTTAACATTCACCAAAAAATTAATTCTCTTAAACAAAATGGTATTTCTTTCTCAGATTACTTCAATAAGTTTGATTCTTTATCAAAAGAATTTGATGGTCTTACTAGTTTAACTAAGTGTACCTGTGAGGCTTCTATTAAACTCAAAGATCATTCTAATCTCATGAAACTTACGCAATTTTTGTCTAGACTTGATGACTCATATAATCAAATCAAAAGTCACATTTTATTAATGGATCCTTTACCTAATGTGAAAATTGCTTTCTCAATTGTGTCAAAAGAAGAGTTTCTTCAAATAAATGGCTCTTTTACTTCTCTTCAGTCATGGCAGTCTGTGTCTAAGTCTTGGTCTACTGTTTTTAATAACAAGATTAACAAGAGAGATAACACTAATAAGAATAATAATCAAATTGTTCAGTGTAAGAACTGTGGTATTAAAGGTCTATAGAAAAGTGTTACAAGTTAATTGGTTATCCTAAGGATTTCAAATCAAGAAATGAATCAAATAATCAGAATAATTTTGGTAAAAAAAATTTCTGCCAACTTCACTACTATTTCTTTTGGAAGTTCAAGTACTTCTAATTTCTTTGATTCTATTGGTGATTTTGAGCTTCACTAACTTACTAAGGATCAATACATCAAATTTTTACAACTTATTGGTGATAGGCAAGTCAATAAGGAAGCATCTGCTAGTGCTAATATGGCAGGTACTTGCTTATTTCAATCCTTTAATGCCTCTGTTAATTTTCAAAAGTGGATTGTTGACTCAAGTGCTAATTAACATATAACTGGTTCTGAGTCACTACTTCATGACACTGTGGATGTGTCTAAGTTAGATCTACTAGCCAGTTCGACTAAAATAGAAAAAAAATGGTAATATGAATTTATCTGATTGTTTAACTCTATTTGATGTGTTTGCTATTCCTGATTTCAATGTTAATTTGTTGTCTGTTCATAAGGTTTGCAAAGACAGTAATTGTGAGGTTGTTTTTAATGAGCATAGTTGTAAAATTCACGGTTTACAATCAAAGATGATAGTGGGGAGTGGTAGAGAGTCTGGAGGTCTCTATTACATAAATAATGTACCTTCAGGTAATACATCTAGTTTTGCTTACCACTCTTCTGTTTGTTGTGTGTCTAAACTAATTTGGCACAATACACTTGGTCATCCTTCTGATCAAGCCTTGGGTTCCTTAAAAAACAAACTTAAAATTGGTAATGAAGTTCTTCGACCTTGTGATGTCTGTCATAAAGCTAAAAAAACAAGAGAACCGTTTCCAATTAGTCAACATACTTCTTCTAAACTTGGTGAGTTAATTCATCTAGATGTCTGTAGACCCTATAGAGTGTCAACTGCAGAAGTATTTAGGTCTTTTTTTTTTATTATTATTGTAGATGATTACACTAGGGCAACTTGGGTCTATATGTTGAATTCAAAAGATGAAGTTTATGATTGTGTTCTTATTTAATTTCTTTAATATTTTACTTAATCAATTTTGTATTAAATTAAAGTTAGGTTAGATAATGATACTGAATTTTTAAACAACAAAATGAGACAGTTAATAGAGTCAAAAGGTATTTTACATCAGACATCTTGTGTTCATACTCCTCAACAAAATGGGGTTGTGGAGAGAAAACACAAACATAATTTAAATGTTGCTAGATCCTTAATGTTTCAGTCTGGTATACCACTTAAATACTGGGAAGATGCAATTTTAACTTCTGTTTTCCTGATTAATAGAACTCCTACTTCTGTTTTAAATGCTGTTTCTCCCTATGAACTTGTTTATAATAGTACTCCTGTTTTCGATAAACTTAGAGTTTTTGGCTGTTTGTGTTTTGCCACTAAATTGAATAATTCTGATACATTTTCTGAAAGAGATGATAAATGCATTTTTCTTGGTTATTCTTTTGATAAAAAGGGTTATAAAGTTCTTAGTCTTGATTCAAATCTTGTTTTTATTTATAGCAATGTAAAATTTTATGAATCAGTGTTTCCTTTCAAGCTTAAGTCTTCATCTTTGACTGATAAATCCAATGTCCCTTTGAATTCAAGTGACCTGTTTTCCTATGAAAAGTCATTGGATTCTAGTATTCTTCTTGATAATACTAGGTTATAAAACTTGAGAAGTGACCATCAGTTGGATGGTGCTAGTGTAGACCATGAACCGGATGAGACTTGTCCCTCTAATGTCAGCAACTGAACTGTTGAGGTACATGTGCCTCCTTCTGGTGAGATGCTTCCAAGTTCTTCTACTTTGACTGAGGAAAATGATTTAACTAATTCTAATCCTACAGACAGTTTGTCAACTAGGGTTACTAGATCTGGACGTAATGTTCAGATGCTAGTTAGATTTAGTGATTATGTTGTAGAAGGAAAACACAAATATGGAATTAAGCATTCTGTTAACTATTCAACTCTTAATATTAATAATCTTTGTTTTATTTCAAGTCTTAATAAAACCGTTGAGCCAAAAAGTTATAGTGAAGCAACTTTAGATCCAAATTGGTTTAAAGCTATGACCGAAGAAATGGAAGCTCTTTATAGAAATAATACCTGGGAAATTACTAATCTTCCTAAATGAAGAAAAGTCATGGGTTGTCGTTGGATTTATAAAATCAAATATAAATCCAATTGTGATATAGAAAGGTATAAAGCCAGACTTGTGGATAAAGGTTATAACCAAAGGGAAGGTATTGGTTACGAGGAGACCTTTTCTCATGTGGATAAAATAGTAACTATTCGCTTTGTTATTTCTTTAGTTGTTTATAATTCATGGCCTCTTTATCAACTTGACATCAACAATGCTTTTTTTGTATGGAAATCTTTCTAAAAGTGTTTATATAAGTATCTAAAGGATATCATTCAAAGGATGATATCAAGGTTTGTAGATTGTTAAAATTTCTTTATGGACTTAAGCAAGCCTCTAGAAAGTGGAATGAGAAATTGTGTTCCTCTCTTTCCATTTTTGGGTTTAAACATAGTATAAATGATTATTCTTTGTTTATTAGGAATTTTCAAAATACAGTTGTTGTGCTTCTTGTTTATGTAGACGATATCATTATAACTGAAAATAACAAAGTTGAGTTATATAATGTCAAAAAATTTCTTAAGTCCTAGTTCTTAATCAAGGATCTGAAGGATTTGAAATAATTTTTAGGCATAGAAGTTTTAAGAACTGATAATGGTGTTTGTCTTAATCAAAGAAAATATTACACAAAGTTACTTCATGAGTTTGGCATGCTTGCATGTAAGCCTGGAAAAAATCCTCTTGAGTCTAATTGATCATTAAACGGGAGTGTGATTTGGATAATTTAGATTATTTGGTTAATATAACAGAGTATCAGAAGCTTATTAGTAAATTGATTTATCTAACAATCACACGACCTGATATTTCACATGTGGTTCAGTTATTAAGTCAGTATATGCATAAACCATATAAATCTCATGTTAATATTGCTTTTAGGTTGTTGAGGTATTTGAAAAACAGTCTAGGTATGGGTGTTCATTTAACCAAATCTAGTTCTTTTGATTTGATTGGGTTTGTTGATGCTGACTGGGCTACATATTTGTTTAGTTGTAGGTCTGTTACTGGTTATCTTGTCTACTTAGGTGGGTCTATTGTTTCTTGGAAGAGCAAGAAACAAAGTATTGTTTCTCGCTCCTCCACATAGTTAGAATACATAGCATTGGGTTGTATTACATGTGAAATGATTTGGATTTTAAAATTACATCATGATTTGTGTATAAAGTCCCATTTACTGGTTGATATTTTTTGTAATAATGAGTCAGCAATCAAATTGGTTTTGAATCCTGTATTTCATGAAAAAATAAAACATTTGGAAGCTGATCTTCATTTTGTCAGGGAAAAGATTGAAAATGAAATTTTAAAAGTGAATAAAATTGAATCTTCTAATCAAAATGCAAATATTCTAACCAAAGCTCTTGGAAGTAATCAACATGATTATATTGTAAATCGTCTTAATATGGTTTATGTTTTTAAAAGAAATTAATTGCTTATATGCTCTATCAAATTAATGTTTAGTTTGAGGGGGCCTGTTAAAAGGTTAATATTTTTTCATAGACAAACTTAAACATTAATTTATAAATTATTGGGTAAGTTATGTGTAAGTGTATATTGATGGGTTTTAGCCATAAGAACTTTCCTATGTGCGCATGCAAAACCCTAATGCTTGGATCTAGGCTTCTAATTAAACATGCTTTGAATCCAAGACTTCTAATGACTATTTAAGAATAAGAACAATGATAAAACAGATCTAGAATCATACCTTTGAATTCCTTGTTGATCTTATTGTCTTGGAGCTTCTAGAATCACAATTGTCACTCCTCTAATGGCTTACAAACACCAAATAGCAAGGAGGATGATTTGGGAGAGAGGAGAGGGGAAGGAAATCGGCCAGGGTTTCTATGCTTTAGATGAAGTGTCGATTTCCCATAGCCATATGGTCTATTTATACTTGTAGACTCCTTAAGGGTTACAACCTAAACCCTAATTGGATAATCTTCTCTTAAGGCTATCCAAATCCTTTCCATAGATATCCCTTTGGACGATTTGAAGCTATCCTAGCTTCTAGAATCCGTCCATCATATATCTATATGGATTTACAGTCTAAAGTTCAACTATCAAACAATTAACAGTTTATACCCTCTTATTTAATTAATCTCTTTAAGTCACCAAATTAATTCCAATTAATTCTATGACTTATATTAATCAAATAAAAATATATTATTCTTTATATTATTCTCATAATATATTAATAATATTTACTCTCTCTTAATAAATCATCCTATCAAGTTGCTATGGTGAAGGCAACCCAAAATGACTATGCACAACCGGGTCAAATACTTGCCTAATATAGTTGCAGCCTTAGACACTATTCCAACAGTCTCCCACTTGGATAAGTCTAGTAACTATATGCACAAGTACAATTCGGTTTGCAATCGTAGCTCTCAAAGACGCTGTCAAACTCTGAATCAATCTTGTCCTTTAGATAAGGGATCGCACAGTCCTCTGTTAGATATCATGCTGACAATCCTATGGAATGGTTAGTCAAGCATTTAGGTTTCTCGATCTCTGATTTATTTGACATAGAACTTAATCGAACACATCAATTCAATTCTGACCGGGCACGGCACATAAGTCAAATCAAATCATCGAGCGGCCGAGATATCGCTTTTACCTTTTTAGATAAAAGTCACAGATAAACTTCGACTTATATGCATTTACTTATTCATTAACCAACTATACACAACAATGCGTTTTATAACACCGAGTTACTGATGCGTTTTCGCATTATCAATGTACAATCAATTAACAAATAACAAACCATATATCTAGGTTTTAAGACTATATGATATTATCGTCTTGCGATCACCCTTTTATATCATATTCCATAAGGTGATTCCAGCAAGCGCGGGTTTGTTCCAATGCTCAAAACTAGTTCATAAGCACTCATGAATGTTGCAGCAACCCTTTGCTATGTCTAACACCATTTAGACAATCTACACACTAATTCATGACAATCTTCATTCATATCTACTTCCAACATATGATTGATTGTGGACAATTCGAATAATTCGATTATTCCTAATAAACTTAATTATTTTGGAAGTCAAAACATGCAAAGTGAAACAATAGTTAAACAATTAACATAAGACAGTAACATTACTCATAAATAAAACTCCTTTATTTAATCATCAAATGTTAATTACATTTATCTATTACATGTTTCTAATACTATCTAATCTATGCTAATATCATCCTTCAGCCCAATACTCCTAGCATGCTGCAAGTGCTTAACCCTACTCAATCCCTTTGTAAGTGGATCTGCTGGGTTATCTTCTGATGATATCCTCTTCACTACGAGTTGTCCTTCTTCTACACGATGTCTGATGAAGTGATATTTTCTGTCGATATGTCGTGATCTACCATGATCCCTCGGTTCCTTGGTCAAGGCAACCGCTCCTTCATTATCATAGAAAATCTCTATGGGCTCCTTTATGGCAGGTACAACTCCAAGATCACCGATGAAGTTCTTCAGCCATATTGCCTCCTTCGACGCTTCGCTCGCTGCAATGTACTCTGATTCGTACGTTGAATCAGCTACGGTTTCCTGCTTGGAACTCTTCCATGTCACTGCTCCTCCATTCAGGGTAAAGACCCAGCCCGACTGCGACCGGTAGTTGTCCCTGTCAGTCTGAAAACTGGCGTCACTATACCCTCGCACCTTCAAGTCATCACTCCCTCCGAGGACTAAGAACCATTCCTTCGTCCTCTGAAGGTACTTAAGGATATTCTTCACCGCAATCCAATGTGCTCTGCCAGGATTCCCTTGATATCTGCTAACCATGCTCAAAGCAAAGGCTACATCAGGGCGAGTACAAGTCATAGCGTACATGATTGAGCCAACTGCGGAAGCGTATGGTACTCGGCTCATTTCTGCTATCTCAGCTTCGGTACTCGGACATTGAGTCTTACTCAACTTGGCATTACTTTGTATCGGTAATTCTCCCTTCTTCGATTTTTCCATACTAAAACGTTTTAGTACCTTCTCCAAGTAAGTGTTCTGACTAAGTCCAATTAGTCTCTTACTTCTTTCTCTTACTATCCTTATTCCCAAAATGTAAGAAGCCTCTCTGAGGTCCTTCATAGCGAAGCACTTCCCGAGCCAAGACTTAACCTCCTGCAGAGTCGGGATGTTGTTTCCTATGAGTAATATGTCATCGACATATAGAATGAGGAAGCTTACTATACTCCCACTGGCTTTGACATATACACATGATTCGTCTTCGCTTCGTACAAATCCAAACTCTTTGACTTTCTCATCGAAGCAAAGATTCCATCTGCGAGACGCTTGCTTAAGTCCATAAATGGACTTCTCAAGCTTACACACTCTATTCGGATGCTTCGGATCCACAAACCCCTCCGGCTGAGCCATGTAAACATCCTCAGCCAACTTTCCGTTAAGGAAAACGGTCTTGACATCCATTTGCCAAATCTCATAATCATGAAATGCGGCAATTGCTAGCATTACTCTAATAGATTTTATCTTCGCAACTGGTGAGAAGGTCTCATCATAGTCAATTATGGGAGTTTGAGTAAAGCCCTTCGTGACCAATTGCGCTTTATATGTGTGTACGTTTCCATCCACGTCGGTCTTATTCTTGAAGATCCATTTGCACCCAACGGTCTTACGTCCGGGCACATAATCAACCAAATTCCAAACTTGGTTGTCATACATGGATTGGATCTCGCTATCCATTGCCTCTTTCTACTTCGCAGACTTCGGGCCTGCCATGGCTTCCTTATAGCTATTAGGTTCATCAAGATTTATTAGTGTACCATCACTAATATACGTGTCCCCTTCGGTAGTAATATGAAAACCATAAAACTGGGGATGAACTCTAACTCTATCGGAACGTCTAAGAGGTAAGGACTCGTCAATTGGTTCAACCGGAGTTTCCTCCTTAGGTTGAGTGCCAGCGGTAGAGGTTCCTTCATCTATCGACTCTTGAATCTCTTCAAGCTCGATTTGCCTCCCACTGTCTCCTTGGCTTATGAGTTCTCGCTCTCGGAAAACTCCTCTCCTCGCAACGAAGACAACATTGTCCTTCGGTCTATAGAAGAGATATCCAAAGGATGTCTGCGGGTAGCCGATGAAAATACATCGCTCACTTCGAGTTTCGAGCTTTTCGTGAGTATCTCGTCTTACGAAAGCCTTGCAACCCCAAACCTTGATATGTGCCAACGAGGGAGCTTTCCCTTTCCACATCTCGTGAGGTGTTTTGGCAACCTTCTTAGTAGGGACTCGGTTAAGGATATGGGCGTCAGTCTCTAAGGCATACCCCCAAAAAGAGATAGGTAGTGAAGCACGACTCATCATAGAGCGAACCATATCTAATAGGGTTCGATTACGCCTTTCTGCCACACCATTCAACTGCGGTGTCCTAGGAGGCGTTAATTGCGAAACTATTCCACACTCCTTGAGATAATCGTGGAATTCAAGACTTAGGTACTCTCCTCCTCGATCGGATCGAAGCATCTTGACTTTCCTGCCCAATTGATTCTCCACTTCATTCTTGAACTCTTTGAACTTTTCAAAGGTTTCTGACTTTTGCTTGATTAAATAGATATACCCATATCTACTATAATCATCGGTAAAGGTCACGTAGAAGCGGTTTCCATCCTTCGTGGTTGATCTAAACGGTCCACATACATCGGTATGTATTAAGTCCAATAGACCCTCACCCCTTTCACACGTACTCGTGAAGGGTGACTTAGTCATCTTTCCAAGTAAACAAGACTCACATGTGTCATCTTCCCTAAGGTCGAATGACTCCAACACTCCATCCTTTTGGAGTTGGGCTATGCGTTTCTTGTTGACATGTCCAAGACGACAATGCCACAAGGATGCTTTATCCATACTAGTGAAAGAATCTATGTTCAAAACATCATTTCCTAAGTTATCAACAATCATAACAGTTTCATAAATTCCATTACATGGTATAGCTTCAAAGTAAAAGACACCATTTAGATAAGCCAAAATAGAACCATTCTCATTATTAAAAGAAAATCTAAAACCTTGTCTATATAAACCATGAAATGAAATGATGTTTCTAGCCATTTCTGGCGAATAGCAACAATTGTTCAAATCTAAACACAAATTATTCCTAAGCACTAAAGAATACACTCCAATCTTGGTCACATGCGACGATCTTCTGTTCCCCATGATTAGATTGATTCTTCCTTGCTCCACATCCCTACTTCTTCTTAGTCCCTGCACATTAGAACAAATGTGGTAACCACAACCGGTATCAAGAACCCCAAGAAATAGCATGATTAGAATCGTTAGATTTAATTGTGTATATACTAGTGAAAGATGGCTTGATCTTTCCTTCCTTGATGGCTTGCAGGTACTCTGGGCAGCTTCTCTTCCAATGTCCTATCTTGTGGCAGTGGTGGCACTCTGCCTCCTTCGGGTTAGGGCAGGGCTTAGCGGGATCAACTTTGGTTCCACTAGAAGTGGCACCATCTCGGGCTTTAACCTTGCGATAGTTCTTAGACGAAGCCTTCCTCTTCTTTCCCTTTCCTTGACCAATAGCCAAGACAGGAGAAGCATGTGGATTGGGAGTTGGTGCAACAGACTTGTCTTTGAAGTTGCTCTCAGCGACCCTCAAGAGACCTTGGAGTTTGCTTAGGTTGACCTCCTATTTGTTCATGTGGTAGGTCATCCTAAATTGGTTGTACATCGGAGGCAAAGAGTGAAGCACCATGTCGATCACCAAGTCTTCCCCAAAGTCAACATTTAACTTGCGAAGGCGGTCGACATACCTTTGCATCTTTTGCAGGTGCATGGTAAGAGATTCTCCATGACCCATCTTAGCGGAAATCATGTTGGTGAAAATCTCATAACGCTCTTGTCTCGCGTTCTGGTGGTATCTCTCTAATAAGTCTTGATGCATCTCGTAGGACTTTTGGAATTCGGAGTTCATGGTGGCAATCATGATGCAATGTACCTTCGTTGCATCTCGCTCATGAGTTTCAAAAGCGGTGATTTTAGCCGGAGTAGCAATTTCAGGGTTGATCTTCTCGAGCTTCTCATCGTGGACATACTCCTTATCCTCATAGCGAGCAATGGTGCGAATGTATCTTATCCATTCGCTAAAGTTCGTTCCATCGAAGGTGACCTTTTGGCAAAGGCTCATTAACGTGAAAGAACTAGCAGCAGCGTTGTTAGCGTTCGACATCTACAAATAGAAAGGACAAAGATAGATTAGAATAAGAATCCCTAATTATCACCCAATAAGAAAAATTAGGGCTAGGATCCAACAATAACATTTACATACTAGAAAAGGGATGCCGTAATCTAACATGCAAATAAATTGAAGGTAAGTGAATGACAATTCACTAATTCTCCACCATAAAAACTTAACTATTAGTCCTAAATGTTTTGAGAATTCCTAGGTTCGGATGAGATTCATTGAAACTATTCAATGGCATGTTTAAATCTCGATATGCCCCTCTTGTTTGTGACTGGGATACCGAGGATCACAAAGCGGGTGTGAATTACCATGCAAATTCACATGGTGCCTTCATTGTAACGATCACCTATTCGATGTGCCGGTAAACCACACACGCTCCATCGAACTATGATAAACAATGAATCACCCTTTGCCACCTTTGCTTAGAACCAATTAGTGTGTCGGTAAACCACACACGCTCCACTAACTTCTTAGCAAGGGTGCAAAGTGTAATTTCATGGGATTGCATCAATTCACTTTTCCTAAAGTAACTAAGATTGGGAAATTTTAAAAATATGTGTAGTTACTTTGTATTACTTATTATACTTTTAATGAGAGGATGAGGTTGCCCTATCCTACCCGTTCGGCTAACGACCCTCCACCAATCAAGCAAGTGGTGGGTGTGAGTGTACACCCATTAAGCGCCATTTTATAGGCCACAACCTTATACCCACCTTGTAGATCGGCTTCGTGAATGAGGCCTACTAACGGTAAGACTAGCATTTAGTTATACATACATATATATATATATATATATATATATATATATATATATATATATATATATATATATATATATATATATTATTCTAGTAATATCATATTAGTATAGTGTTGTATTTTAAACCTTTTAAAATCTAGGGTTTGAAATTTAAATTGTCTAAATTAAAACTTTTAATCACAAAATATAAATTTCAAAACTTGAGGGCAAGTTTTAAACATTTTAAAACATGGAGGATCAAATAACAAATAATTCCAATTAACAATTAATATCCTAATTATCTATATTTGATTTTATTCAAGATTTCTTTTTAAGATAATTACCAAAATAATCAAAATAATTAATTAATTATCACATAAGGAAATTAAATATTTTATTAGTTGATAAATATCTTTAATTAGATCAAGATAATAGTCATATATATCAAAAAATTGGATTTGGGTTGATCTAATATGATTAAGGTAAGTTACCATAAGATAATTATGAAGACATCCTGAATCTGGCCATTCCTGACGCTTGGACTCGCCGAGTGCACAAAGGGACTCGCCGAGTCAGGCCAACTCGCCGAGTCCACTTTGGAACTCGCCGAGTCCATGACTCAGAAACATAAAAAACGAATTTTGCAGTTATGTTTCAGACAATTAAGCAACAATTTAATGAAAATCAAGCCACGCTCTGATACCACTGATGGGTTTTAGCCATAAGAACTTTCCTATGTACGCATGCAAAACCCTAATGCTTGGATCTAGGCTTTCTAATTAAACATGCTTTGAATCCAAGACTTCTAATGACTATTTAAGAATAAGAACAATGATAAAACAGATCCAGAATCATACCTTTGAATTCCTTGTTGATCTTGTTGTCTTGGAGCTTCTAGAGTCACAATTGTCACTCCTCTAATGGCTTACAAACACCAAATAGCAAGGAGGATGATTTGGGAGAGAGGAGAGGGGAAGGAAATCGGCCAGGGTTTCTATGCTTTAGATGAAGTGCCGATTTCCCTTAGCCATAGGGTCTATTTATACTTGTAGACTCCTTAAGGGTTACAACCTAAACCCTAATTGGATAATCTTCTCTTAAGGCTATCCAAATCCTTTCCATAGATATCCCTTTGGACGATTTGAAGCTATCCTAGCTTCTAGAATCCGTCCATCATATATCTATATGGATTTACAGTCTAAAGTTCAACTATCAAACAATGGACAGTTTATACCCTCTTATTTAATTAATCTCTTTAAGTCACCAAATTAATTCCAATTAATTCTATGACTTATATTAATCAAATAACAATATATTATTCTTTATATTATTCTCATAATATATTAATAATATTTACTCTCTCTTAATAAATCATCCTATCAAGTTGCTATGGTGAAGGCAACCCAAAAGGACTATGCACAACCGGGTCAAATAGTTGCCTAATATAGTTGCAGCCTTAGACACTATTCCAACATATATATGTGGGGGGTGTTTGTGTATCTTTTATGCATGAAGTCGAGTTTGTACACAGACTTTGGGTCATATCCATGGACCTTTCTACAGTAATTCATATTAAAATTTTCATTCACAAACTCTCCCATCCCTTTCGTCTGTAGATTAGGGTTTTCTATCTAGGGTTTGTTCATAAATCGTGTTTGATGTACAAATTTCTAGTTGATTTGTAATATGAGTGTGAGTGTGATATGTAGTGAGGTTTTAGGTGTAATATGTTGATGTAAACCATCTGTTTCATAGTGAATGAAATGATGATGTTGGGAAGTTCTTGAGTTGTTTACGTTTATTAGAGTTTCTCTGGAATGCAGCCTAAGTAAACATATTTACATTTGTTATTTACTGTGAATGTATTCTTTCATTGGTTCATGTAAAAGATAATAATCTGAATCTTACCAAACTATTGCAGGACCAAACATTACAGGCCCCTACCACTAGGCAATTCATTTTGCAACCAAACACTTATTTTCAATTGATCAAGGTAAACACTCAAATACTTTCTTGAGCCAAAAGTTTGTGCTGAATGTTATAATATAATTTTCTTTTACTGCAATGACCTGTAATACTAAAATGAAGTGGATTGCAAGTTTTTAGTGTATATCAATCATCTATTTCGAAGGAACATGCCTTTCTAACATTAGTCAACTTGAAAGGAGCATTACACTGCTACACTTATTATTTTTATAGTTGTATTTGATTAAAGTACAACCAGAATGGTATAGTAGGTTTATATTTGGATTATTATAAAAATGGATTTTTTTGTTATTTCTTTTAAAAGTGGCTGATATTAAAAAATGGGTAGTTGCAAACGACTTTCTTACCTATAATAGCAATTTACTTTACTTGGATTCTCCCCTTGATTTCCGCTATCATTTCTTATTGATAATGCATGATACTTCTAACAAAAATATTGCAACTAATGTACCTTGATTTTACCCATTATAGCAATGTATTTCAACTTTATTACCCATAATAGCAAGTTACTTTCAGTGTGATTCTTTCCTGATCTCCACCCTAACTAAAATCTTACACCACTCGTGGGCTGTGCTTAGCACGCCTTGTTCAAGTGTGTGTGTCTCTCTCTCTCTCTCTCTCTCTATATATATATATATATATATATATATATATATATATATATATACACAAAAAAAAGATATATGTATTTATTTGTAAAAATATTTTATTTATATATAAATATTTATACATATTATATTAATGTGTAATACTATATATATTTATGTTATATAAGATTTGTGTTGATTGGTTGCTTTAGATATCACAAGATTTTTGCGTTAGATACTCATAGAACTTTTTAGTTAGAGATCGGGTTTGATTGGTCGGAGTCTGGAGTCTTTACGGTGCCCCCCCCTCCCCCCCTGAGACGGGGTATTGAGCAATCCTAGTGGGATGATCTTCTGAGTCTGCTACTACAGGAGGTTCGTTTGGACTTTTCTTCATATCACTTGGGTTGGTTGCTCAACATTTATGATTCTTTTTCAGTGTCATCAGCTTATCTGTTTTTTGGATAGTGGTATGCTTGTCATAGAGGGTATGAGAAGTTATTGGAATAACTGGTTCCAATTAAGTTGAATATTTTTTTTTTATGGAGGATGAGACTTCATAGCATACCTACTAGAGAGAGACTTTCCTATAGGGATATCCTTTTGGATTTGATCTTCTATAATGTTTGTTCCTAAGCAGTTGAGACGATCGATCATATTTTCACAGGTTGTGTGGAGCTCATAGATATATGGGGCCGGGTTGCGGTTTGGTGGGGGATTCAGATTATTAACCTAATTTCCATTCATTCCTTACTTATGTGGTCAGATTCTATATATTAGGTTGACAAGTTGTTAAAGAAAGGCGTTGCATGCCGTGGTGGTGACTTTTTTTAGTGTACTTGGAATTTTAGAAATTCAATTCTATTATTTTTAGGACGGTGGTACCTAGGAAATCATGTATTTTCAATGGTTGATAGATCATATTTTTGGATTTCCAATAAAGCTAAGGAAGCTGGTCTCAATTTAGGTTACTTGGGTGCATAACCTAATTTTAACGCCTATTTCATTGTAATATATGTTTTTTAGACTTTTGTTAAGTTTTTAATAAAGTTCCGTTGTTCAAAAAAAAAGATTTGTTTTAATGCGTACAAAATAAAAAAGATTAATGATTAAACGTATATAATTAATAAGTTCAAATGTTAGATGCATACAACAAAACCTAAAATAATAAAACTTAAAATGACAAAAACCTAAAATAGTCATTGACAGTAATATTTTTTGATTAATATATAGAAGTTTAACTGTGTATAATTTTTTTTTTGTGAAGTGTTATTAATATGTTAGATATTATATTTTCTTATGGAACTTGTCTAGATGCTATTATAGTTTTTACGAGTATCTACATTCCATCAAACTATTAAAAAACAATTTATAGGTTCGAATAAGAAATATGATAATGTAAAACCTCGATTCCTTAATTTAGTGTACAAATCTGAATGCTATGTTTTATCATATGATAAAAGAAAACAAGAAAATCGAAGGATCAAATCGACCCTTCAATATGCCCTCCAATTGTTAACTGACCCCTTCCATACCAAATAGCCATAATCGCTTGGTCGCGAACTCCATTTCCGCCCCCACTTTTATTTATATCCACACACAACTCCCCAAACTCAAACCATGAATCTTTTACTCTCTACACAACGCACCACTGATCTCACTGCCGCCGTATACTCCGCCACCAGAGAAGTCTCGAGGATGAGTTTGAGAGTGGCGGAGGACGATTCACGGATCCAAATACATCTTCCTGCTGACAATATTCATTGGGAGATGCTGGATAAATCCAAGTTTTTCTTCCTTGGTGCCGGCTTGTTTTCCGGTGTTTCAGCCATGCTATATCCAGTTGTTGTCTTGAAAACACGGCAACAAGTTCTTTTGAAGGACACACCTTGCTTCAAGATGGCTTCTTCGATTCTACGACATGAGGGTTTTAGAGGTTTATACAGAGGGTTTGGGACTTCATTAATGGGTACTATTCCGGCTAGAGCTCTTTACATGGGTGCTTTAGAAATGACCAAGAGTAATCTTAGTTATACTGCTGTCAAACTGGGACTTTCGGAGGTGAAAGCAGCTGCTATTGCGAACACTGCAGCTGGGTTAAGTGCAGCCATGGTTGCACAGTTGGTATGGACCCCAGTTGATGTCGTGAGTCAGAGATTAATGATTCAAGGTGGAAAGGGAGCAAACATGAGGTCTTTAAGTTCAGTTATGTACAATGGAGGCTTCGATGCTTTTTCGAAAATTATTCAAAAAGATGGTGTTAGGGGATTGTACAAGGGATTCGGTATTTCAATCTTGACATATGCTCCTTCAAACGCAGTGTGGTGGGGTTCTTACTCCATGGCACATCGATGGATTTGGGGTGGCGTTCTTTCTCATACTGGCGTTGGAGGTGGGTTGACGTCGGATTCAGCTGCCGTGGTGGCGGTGCAGGGGCTGAGCGCCACTATAGCAAGTGGGTTTTCGGCACTGGTTACAATGCCACTGGATACGATCAAGACAAGAGTGCAGGTTTTAGATGGTGAAGGTGGTAACAGGAGGGCGTTTGTGACGCAGAGTGTGAGGGATTTGGTGAAGGAAGGTGGATTGAGTGGTTGTTACCGAGGGTTGGGGCCAAGATGGGCTTCGATGTCGATTTCTGCGACTACAATGATCACAACCTATGAGTCCCTTAAGAGGATGTGTACTAATTAAGAACCAAGATTCACATAGCTTCCTTCAATGAGCTTAGTAGTTTGCAATAGAAAATGTATATATATTTTTCTTTAGATGTAACGCCTTTAATTGACTTTAGATACTATCCTACGAGTATGGACATAAATAATCTCAGTTGAATTTGAATTAAGTAGTAGTAATGTTTTTTAATCTCATGAAGTATGATAATTGTCATATAGTGGTGTATGCATGTATGAATTAAGTATTCTTAAAATAGTTGACGGCAATCATTTGTTTTAAGTTAGTGGTGCTTTTATAAAGGAGATAAATAAATTAAAATCTAGATATTTTTAAGTTTGTAGTAAAACAAATGGAATTTCTAACACAATTGAATCATATATGGTTTTTGTCTCTATCACCTTAAATTTAACAATTTGGTTGTTAATTTTTTGAAAATGACATTTTTATTTCTAAGGACTATTTTTATAGTTGTATCTTTTTACTACCATTTCTACAATTTTTCCCGTTTAATTTTCTTGACCTAATACACACTAATTCTTTTATTAATTCTTTTTAATTTCTTTTTATTGGATTATTTGATTATTGGATTATTATATATTAATAAGTATTATTATTAATATATTATATTTATATATTAATAAATACAAATATTAATTTATTAGATTATTAATTTTATTGATTATTATTATTATTTTTAATTTCTTTTTTATTTGATTAATTCTTTTTATTGGATTATTATATATTACTAGATATTATTTTTAATATATAATAATTATATATTAATAAATATTATTTAATTGGAGTTTTAATTTATTTTAAATATTTTTTAAAATTTTTTATTGGATTAACTATTTTTATTGGATTATTACTTTTAATTAATTATTTTTATATATAGTAAATATTATTTTATTGGATCAATAATTTTTAGTGTATAATATTAATTCTTTTTAATTTTATTGGTTCTACCACAATGTTGTTTAATTACGCAAAAACGGTGTATGCCATCATTGAAAATCGGTAGGAGCACTGCCAATCACCTTCATCGGAGGTCCGACGGAAACACTATCAGGTCCCGTTTGATAGTTTCTGTCTGAGAAAGTGTTGTCTGGTAAAGTGCTTGTAACACCCCAAATTTTGGAAAGTCAAGAAAAGAAAGAAGACCTCAATTTTAAGGGGAGACTCGGCGAGTCCATGGAGGGACTCGGCGAGTCCGAGCGGGATCCGGGTCGAGGTGTAAGCGACCGACTCGGCGAGTCGGCCAAGGAGACTCGACGAGTTGGATCTGAACGAGGAAAACCCTAAATCCAGGACTTGGAGCCTATTTAAGCGTCTCATTCTCCTTCCTAGGGTTCCTTTACTGCCTCTCTACCCCAGAACACCAAAACCTAGCCACCATATCCGTTTTAGAGCTAGATCTTGCCTTGAAGAGTGCACTAAAGCTTGGAAAAGGAAGAAAGGCTTTGGAGGTGCAAGAAGGGACTGTAGATCCGGGATTGAGAAGACATTTCAGACCAATTGGAGGTAATAAGTTGTTGCTTGGAATCCCTTTGCACCTAGATCTATTCTCATGTGTGAGTTTTGGACATTTTGGCATGATATGTAACCATTTCGAGTTAGAGGTCCAGATCTGAGGTTGCTACCTCAGATCCATGTTTGTTTTGGTCTAGAATCCCCTAAAGTATCAGCCCTTGGTATGTTGAAGAAGTATGTTGCCATAAACCCTAGTTTGAATGTGTTTTAAGCCTAGATCTCTTGATCTACACGTAAAGTTTGCCACTTTACGTGGGGGATAGGCCTTAGAAGTATGGATCTATGAGTTGGAAGCCCTGCTTGGCTCGAAAAGCCACTGCATGGATTAAGGACTGAATAGACTCGGCGAGTCCTTCGAGTGGACTCGGCGAGTATCTTGAAGATGAGGAGGAACTCGACGAGTGGGATGAACAGCTCGTCGAGTCGGATGAAGTTAGGCATCAACTCGGCGAGTTGGAAGAACAACTTGACGAGTTGGTTGAAGATTGCCTTGGACTCGGCGAGTCTATTAGTGGACTCGGCGAGTCAGGTCGCGAAACCTCAAACCCTTCGAGTTGAGACTCGAATCAGTGAGTCGGGTGGTGACTCAGCGAGTTGGACAGGACAGGACTTGGAACTAGTTGGACTCGGCGAGTCATAGAATGACTCGGCGAGTCGAGTCGCGAATAGAAAGACCCTGAGCTTATGAACTCGGCGAGTCATTAGGAGGACTCGGCGAGTAGGGTTGACCTGGAAGGTTGACTTTGACCAGAGTTGACTTAGTTGACTGTCAGACTAAGTGTTATATGTATATTGATAGCTCAGAGAGCTAGAAGAGCAGCGGTTCAGGGGATTGTCGAGTAGCAGCCAGAGGTTTATCAGCAGAGCTCAGCAGTTCAGGTGAGTTTCCTTTCAGTAGGAACGGGTCTAAGGCCACAATGCCGGCCCGTTTAGCTAGCAGTAATTTTCGGACTTCGGTCCGATGTAGGGGACGAATTTCCCAGTCAGCTTCGGACTTCGGTCCGATGTAGTAGTTAGTATGATTGATGCCTTCGTGGCTCAGACATGGTTTATGTGTTTATGCTAGTTGATATGTTTATGCTATGTTCAGTCAGCTTCGGACTTCAGTCCGATGTAGGGGACAAGGTCCCAGTCAGCTTCGGATTTCGGTCCGATGTCAGCTTCAGACTTCGGTTCGATGTAGGGGACAAGGTCCCAGTCAGCTTCGGATTTCGGTCCGATGTCAGCTTCGGACTTCGGTTCGATGTAGGGGACAAGATCCCATTCAGCTTCGGACTTCGGTCCGATGACAGCTTCGGACTTCGGTTCGATGTAGGGGACAAGGTCCCAGTCAGCTTCGGACTTCGGTCTGATGTAGGGGGCAAGGCCCCAGTTAGTTCGGACTTCGGTCCGATGCAGTGGGCAAGGCCCAACATGTGTTTTATATGTTATTGTGTGGTATGTGGTAGATTGGGGGAGCTCACTAAGCTTCGTGCTTATGGTTTTCAATTTTGGTTTCAGGCACTCGGTTTTCAAAAGAGGAGCTCGGGAAGATTGCAGAGCACACACCATAGTCAGTCAGCTTGCGAATGTTTGACTCTGATAATGATACTATGTTTTGAACTTAATACTCGAAAGTTATGTTTGACTTATGATACGTTTTTATAAATCTAGTTAGTAATGTTTTAAAAGAAATTTTTGGTCGTGATTTTTGGGTCGTTACAGTGCTGTCTGGGAAAGTTTTCTGACTGGAAAAGAAACCATACTGTTTGATTGTATATCTGATTGACTGTGCTGAATGATGAAAAAAAAGTAATAATTCAATAAAAAAATAAATTTTAAAAAAGTTATTTAAAAAATTAATAATCCAATAAAGAAAGAAAGAGGCGGGGTTTGATATATAATTGTCTTTCCAGCCTATTCAGCCAGAAAGATATGATTTTGAGGCTTTCTGGGAAAGGCATATCTTACCGAGAAAGACCCATTCTTTTGTGCAAATCAAATAGTCTTTCCGGTCTATTCAGCCAAAACGATATGTTTGGACCTGGAAAGATGCTTATCAAACGGGGCCTCAACCTCTTCTACCTTACGCTGCCTGAAGACACCGACATAAACCTCTTCACAATCCGTCAGTTCAAACATTAAAAATACACATAAAAACAAATTGTAGATCAATCCAAATACATTAAATTAAACATATAACTATTACTAATCCACATACATTAAAAAGAAAATAAAGTATAATATCGAAACAAAATATAATTTTAGATGAATACAAATGCATCATAAAACTTCATAACATTACTATAAGTTTTTATCATAAGTTTTTTTTAGATAAATGTAAATAGTTGTGAAAAAGACCACCAAATTTTATTGTACAAAATGGTTTTTTCCATGTGTTTTTATTCAATTTCATCTGTTCAATTGTGTTTTTGTAAAAACCAAACGGTTCGTTCTGGTTCGTAAATATGCATAAAACCGATAATAATTGAACCATTTCTTTTCTTAGTACCTGATCCAATAAAATAATATTGATTATATAAAGAAAATTATAAATTAAATGTAATAATTGAATAAAAAAATTAAGCTAATAAAAAATTAAAAGATTAATCCAAGAAAAAAATAATTATAAGAAAATAATAATATAATAATGTAATATTATTAATATTTAAATATTATATATTAAAAATAGTATTAATTAATATATAATAATCAAATAAAAAAGTTTAATCCAATATAATTAAAATTAAGAAATGAATTAATGTATAATAATTTAGTATAATTAAAAATATGAAGATTTAATGTATAATAATTCAATATAAAAAAAGAATTACAGAAATGGTCCTTTTAGTTTAGCTAAAAGATAGAACTAAAGAAATGATTCTTAAAGGTAAAATTGTCATTTTAAAAAAAATTAACAACCAAGTGTTAAAGTTAACGAAATAGATATCAAAACCACAACTAAACCACAAAATAATGATATTTTTTGCTAATAAACTTTTTTTGGACCTTATCCAAAGAAATTGACAAACCACATGATCCATTTCTGCAGTTTTATCAATTAAAAATGATATTTCTTAAAAAAAATAACAAAACAAAAGGTTTTGCCATGGTATTGAAAATGACAATGAAAGACAATAGCAACAAAACAACAAACTGAAAAATGTCACTGGAAATTTGGAATGATGATGATGAATAAACCAATCAACACTTTGAATCTCATTGGACATTTATTGGATTTTGATAGATTAAATTGATAAGATATTGATCTTTTGATTGTATTTATCGTGTTCTTTCTTTCTTAGCTTTTACACATGAGGCTATTTAAGCTCTTCATTAGTGTTAATAAAGTTTTTTTCTCTCCATGTTATCGTTTTGTATAAGGTATCAAAGTGGTTCTTAAAAGGACTTTTTGTTGGGAATATTCTAGAAGATAAGTATGATTCTGCACAATGATATAGATTATGTATATTTTTAGATACATTATCTTTTGCTTGTTTATCACTCTGTATTTATCCCTTGTAAATCTTGTAATCTGTTAATTTTGGTGTATAAATTCAAGTCTCCTACTCCCAATTGGGGTACAAATCATTATTCTTACATGGTATCAGGAGATCATTAGGTCACCTTTAACCTTTCCTCGATCCTTATGTCCCCTACCTCCGTTTCCTCTGACACAACCTCTACAACCTCTACCGTCTCCACAAATGGAACTGATGATTTTCTCTCCTTCAACAATATGGTTCATCCGGTAAGTAATCATAAACTAGATGCCACCAACTACTTGATCTGGTTCAATCAAGTTGAACCTATTTTAATTTGTTCTGACTTATTCCAATTTTGTGACGGCACGTTTATTGCTCCACCAATTGAGAATGGGTTCGAGCAGATCAGAGGGTTCGTACCTTACTACATGCCTCCCTTATACTCGAAGTTGTGTCTATTGTTGTTGGCTGTCATACTTCTCACCAAATACGGACCACTCTTCAAGCAACCTTCAGTCATGCATCTAAAAGGCATGAAATTCAACTTAAAGATGAACTTCAATCTCTTCGCCAAGGAGATCAAGTGGTTGCTGATTTCTCTAAGAAGTTTAAAAACTTATGTGACCAATTAGCTGCCATGGGTCATGCAATTGATGCCACTGATAAACTGCACTGGTTCTTGCGTGGTTTAGGTGAGTCCTTTACCTAGTTTGCTTTTACCCACTTATCTCTCACTCCTCTACCCAGTTTTGAGGAAATGGTTTCAAAAGGTATCAGTTTTGAAAGCTTTCACTCGTCAATGGCAGCTTGCTCTCCCACCCAGGTGGTGTTTTATAGAAACACCAGACCCGCTGCTTCTACTCGTTCAAATCAACAGCAACGCAACACTAGTCATGCTGGTGGTCGTGGTCACTCCTCTAATTCTAACCGTGGGGGTATTCTCGAAATGGTCGTGGTGGAAAATGCACTTATATTCCTCGTTGTCAAATATGTGGCATAGAAGGCCACAAAGCTCTATCTTTCCCTCAAAGATATGCTTCTGAAAATCATCAAAATACTACAAACCTTGCTGAGACTTTTGCAAATTCATGCTCCATGAACAATGTTGTTGATTGGTATGTTGATAAGGGTGTCGCCGCTCATATGACGCCTCAACCTTCAAATCTTGACACTTCATCTACATACATAGGTGATTCTAAAGTAATTGGTGGTAATGACACATCTCTTCATGTCTCGCGTGTTGGATCTTGTCAAATTACACCTAATCTAAAATTACTTTATGTTTTAGTTGTTCCACATTTAACAAGAAATCTCATGTCTATCAGTCGCCTTACTCGTGACTACAAAGTTGATGTTCTTTTTTCTGATAAACACTTTCTTATTCAGAACCGAAAGACAGGAACACCTCTGGCTCAAGGGTGACTTGAAGGTAACTTATATGTGCTTCATTGAGCTCACTCGACACTCTCAACAACACTTAAACGAAAAAGACTCCATGGCTCGTTTTTTCTTTGGCATGTTCGGTTCGGTCACGTTGGGCACTATGTTATTTCTATTTTAAATAAGAAAGTACTTTTATCTTTATCGCCAGACTCGCATATCTGTGCACCTTGTCAATTTGGAAAAAGCCACCATACTCCTTTTTATTTAAATGAAAAACGATTTACACATGTTCTTGGTTTAATTCATTGTGATCTATGGGGACCTGCCCCTGTTACTTCATACAATGGTTATCGTTTTTATGCATTATTTGTTGATGATTTTTCCCGTTTCTATTGGTTGTATCCGCTGAAATCAAAATCCAAATTTTTTGGCATTTTAAAGAGTTTTAGTCGAGAACCAGTTCTCTAAAAAATGCAAATATTTCAAAGCGATGGTGGTGGAGAGTTTATCAGTGTACCTTTTAAGGAACCCTTACAAACGCATGACATTCATCATCAACTCTCATGTCCATATACTCCATCACAGAATGGGCGGTCTAAACGCAAACACCGCCATGTTATTGAAACGGGTTTGACCATGTTGTTTCCGGCTAACTTGCATGCAAAATATTGGTTTGATTCTTTCTGTACTGTTGTTTATATAATCACCCACATGCCATCACCTCTCCTTGATCACAAGTGCCCTTTTGAACTACTCTATGGTGCCAATCCTGATTATGGCATGTTTCGACCATTTGGTTGCCGAGTTTTCCCATGCCTTTGTGACTATACAACCCATAAACTTGAACCACAAAGTAAACCATGTATCTTTATTGGATACAATGTCAACTACAAAGGATTTCACTGCCTTGATCCAACAACAGGTCGTATTTATATTACGCGACACACACAATTTGACGAGTTATATTTTCCTTATGATGGCTCATCCCAACCTAAGCGACACTTGGATTTTTCTACTTTCACTGATCCTTCATCTACATGCACAGTAAACAAAACACTAGGATCTACTTCTACTAAAGTATCTAAGAAATCTGATATGTATACCAATCCATGTTCTCTTTGCCCGGACTCTACTCACTATGCCCCTTCTTCAAGATCTGGGGGGTTTTTCTATTCCATAACCGGATGCTTCCTTGGTCTCTCCCTCCGATGACAGTCCAACACCACTTCAACCTTCAAATATGTCTAATCCGAATTCAACAACTCCAGTTACAAGAGCTCAATGTGGTGTTTTCCAACCTAATCCTCAATAACCTGCACTTGCTACAATGATAAATGGATCGGATCTTCTTACTACTTTGTTGAAAATATCTGAGTCTAAAGGTTTGAAATCTGCTTCTAAATCTCCAGGTTGGGTTACTCCAATGAATGATGAGATCAGTGCCTTACGCGATAACCACATTTAGGACCTTGTTCCACGCCCTCAAAATGTTAATGTAGTTGGCTCAAAATAGGTGTATCGTACCAAGTTTCATGCAGATAGGTCTGTGGACCGCCTCAAAGGGCACCTTGTTTCCCAAGGATATACCCAGGTACCCAATTTTGATTTTAATTCGATTTTCAGTCCTGTTATTAAAGCATCTACAATACACATTGTTCTTAGCTTAGCAGTCTTGAGAAACTGCGTTTTACATCAACTTGATGTTAAGAATGCGTTTCTAAATGGTTTTCTCTTAGAAACAATTTTTATGGAACAACCACTCGGCTTTGTGGATTCTCGTTATCCCAACCATGTATGTCGTCTTCTGAAAGCGTTATATGGATTAAAACAAGCACTGCGTGCCCGGTTTCAACGTTTCAGTGACTTTGTAACTCGTCTTGGGTTTGCGTGTAGTCATGCAGACACTTCCTTATTTGTTCTCAAAAAGGGTACCACCTTATTATACTAACTTGTTTATGTCGATGACATAATTCTCACAGGAAATAATGAGTCCATGATTGCATCCTTGATATCTCAAATGCATTCCACTTTTGAAATTAAAGATTTAGGCAGGCCCAACTATTTTCTTGGTCTGGAAGTCAGCTACACTCCAGACGGTCTATTTCTAAGTTAGTATAAGTATGCTTCTAATATACCTCTTCTTGCTCAACTTCATGAGAGCAACCCTCTTGCAACACCGATGATTTCTAGTCAACAATTGCAGCGTCAGGGAAACCCGTTTCCTGATCCTACACTTTACCGCTCTCTGGTTGGTGTTTTGCAGTACCTAACTATCACTCGTCCAAATTTCAGTTGCAGTCAACCATGTCAGCTAGCTCTTACAAAATCCAACCGATGATCACTTCCTTGCTGTAAAATGCATCTTGCGATATATCAAAGGCACATCTCACTATGTAATTTATTATGCTTGTTCTAATCCACATTTACTAGCATATTCTGATGCTGATTGGGCATCTTGTCTTGACACTAGACGGTCCACTTTCGGCTACTCAATTTTTCTTGGTTCTAGTCTTGTGTTATGGAGCTTCAAGAATTAGCCGACCATGTCTCGTTCAAGTTATGAGTCGGAGTATCACTCTCTTGCTAATGCTGCTGCAGATGTTATCTGGATTACACATCTTCTTGTTGATTTGCATGTCTCCTTAAAATCATGTCCACTTCTTTTATGTGACAAAAAGGCGCTGTCTTCATTAGTGACAATCCTGTTTCACATAAACGTTCCAAGCATATTGAACTGGATTATCATTTTACAAGGGAACTTGTTTAGGCCGGGAAACTTCGTACTCAATTTATCCCTTCACATCTCAATGTTGCTAACGTCTTTACAAAAATTCTTCCCAAACCGCTGTTTACGATATTTCGTTCCAAGCTCGGCGTTAGACCAAATCCCACGATTCGCTTGAGGGGGGGTATTGGGAATATTCCATAAGATAAGCACGATTCTGCACAATGATATAGATTATGTATATTTTTAGATAAAGTATCTTTTTCTTATTTATCTCTCTGTATTTATCCCTTGTAAATCTTGTACTCTTTTAATTTTGGTTAGTAAGCTCAAGTCTCCTACTCCCAATTGGGGTACGGATCATTATTCTTACACTTTTGAGATAAAAGACCCTAAATTTTGTATTTTTTTTGTTGATTTTGTCCCATTGATGATTTTAGGTTCATTATGCCAAATATTTTTAAACTTTTATTCACAATGACCATTTATCAGGTTTCCCTATATACAACAGGTAATTTCGGCTTAGATGACATGCTGACTGGGCATTTTGCTGACAAGGGGCTGAAATGGCTAGCCATGTCAGCATATATTTCCTTGATTAAAAAATGTGTTGATGTATGAGAAAAATGTTGATAGCTAGATTGGAACCCCGGTCTACTCAACATATGGGTAACACGCATGCCACTATACTAGATCGTCTTTTCTAGTCTTATTGTTGAAGTCCTATATATAAAATGTAAAAACTTCTACAACAACAATGATAATAATAATATAATTTCTTTTTTGAACCGGCAAATCTAATCTACTCCTAAGCTAACAACACCTATTCCACCTATGTCCACGACGAGACTTGAACCCTCGACCTCGAAAAGGGAGGGCACCACCTGATACCGCTGGGCTACAAGCCCGTTGGTAATAATAATAATATAATTAGTAATAATAATAATGATAATAATTTATGTATTAATCTAAAACGTATTTTTCCTAATGTTTAAACGTATAAAAAAACATATTCTTTAATGTGCAAAAATGACAATATTTTTTAACGTATTTAATCTTATATATAATAAATATATATTTATACCTATAAAAATAAAATAACTTCTTTTTAAAAAATGTATAAATTCGTTTAAAAATATTTAAAATTCGTATAAAAATATACTAATATCTATATTATCTATATTTATTACACACTAAAATTATATATATATATATATATATATATATATATATATATATATATATATATATATATATATACACACACACACACACACACACACACACACACACATAAAGAGAGAGAGAGAGAGAGAGGCGTGTTTATATCGATATATATATTTGTAACGCCCGATGGTTCTAAGGTATTATTCATTTTTAATCATTCCTGTAATTATTTTAATCATGTAAGATATTGTTGGGCTTTGAGGATTGGGCCATCATGAGTGGGCTTCGCTGAGGCCATATGCTGGACGTAAGCCTGGTGTACGTGAGGCGTAGACGAATCAAAAGGATCGCGGAGGCATGCACATACACGCATCGTACAAGGTGGTACGCTCTGCATACGTGGTTAGACCCCAAAACCCCTAATTTTAGGGTTCAAGCCCTATATAATGTCATTAAGTCCCAAGTGTTAGCCTCCTTATCAGCCTCTTATGTCCAAAAATCCTAAAATCGAGTCCTATCTTCCATTGTTGAGTGTGTGAGATTTTGGAGAGCTTTTGGTGCTCATTTTTGTGCATTTTGAAGGAGTTAAGGAAGCTAGAAGTTGCTTAACCTGAAGAGGAGGTATTAGATCCATAACCTTTACCCATTTTGCAAGAAGTTTGAGATATTATGTTCTTATCTTGATTGGTAAATGTTTAGATCTCCTTTTTGGTTAAATAGTTATGTTTTTAGCCATGGTTTGGATGGATGTTGGGATTAGGATATCCCAAAGGCTTATTCTTTCAGATCCAAGGTCTTCATGGACTTATTTAGTATAAAGGTGCCAACTTTGTGGAGTTAGTGGCTTCATGCATCCATTAAGTCCTTCATTAGGTCCTTTTTGAGGTTTAGAGCTTCTTATGGTCATGCATGGACGTAAAGTCAGCAATTTACGTGGTATTTCAGCTTAAAGGGGCCTGATCTACATTCTGGAACAAAGTCTTAATAGGTTAGGAGCTTAATCTTAAAGTTGGTTGAATTGGTTGAGTACATTGGGCGTATAATCTTGTTCGTGTAGCGTACAAGCCCTTGATGCAGTACGCTTAGCGTACCTGCTGAGTACGCCCAACGTACTCAGTTTGATGGCTTTTCGATAATGGACTTTCGGTTTGGACCTAGGTTTGGGCTTGAAAGGTTAGGGTTAGTTAGGCCATCTGATTTTAGTAGTTTTTGGGCCAGGCTTATTATTGGGCATTTGGCTAATGTCCATGTGAAGGAGTTGGGCCAAATTGGAAATTGGGCCATATTTTGGGCCTTGATGGATTGTTTAACTTTTGGGCCCATTGGATTGTGGTTATGGGCTCCATTCTTGGGCCAGGCTAGGGTAGGGGTAAAATGATATTTTTACCCCAAGAAGAGATTTTTGGTTATGATGTAGATCCCAAATGTTGATTAGTTTTTATGTGGCAATTGATAGCTCGAGGAGCTGTAGGACCAGTAGCCAGGGTCATTCGTTGTCATTCAGCTTTTCGAGGTGAGTTTCCTCACTGGGTTTAGCGGGTATAAGGCACCAAGGCCGACCCTTGATTGATTATGATGATATACTTGTTGTCTGTGTGATACTTGTATGTGCTTGTATATGTATGTTTATTGGGCGGGGCCTATATTGTGAGTATGGGCTGGGACCTTTATGTGAGTGTGAGCATGGCCCGTATCTCATGGGGCGGGGCCCGTTATGAGAGTATGGGCGAGGCCCGTATCTCTTTGGGTGGGGCCTGCTATGTGATATGTTTGGTATGCGATATCTTGGGGAACTCACTAAGCTTTGTGCTTACGGTTTTTAGTTTATGTTTCAGGTACTTCCAGTTCTAAGGGGGAGAGCTCGGGTTGACTGCATCGCACATACCATATTGATTTTGTTTATGGGACATACTCTAATTTTCATGATGTTGACATATTGATTTGATTCGGATGTATAAACAATGTTGTGGAATACTGTTTTTACTTAAATCAAAAATGAAATTTTTGGGTCATAATTTTTGGATGTTTCAAGTTGGTATCAGAGCCTTAGTTTGAGGGATCTGTGCACACTCCCAGGTGTGTTTGAACTCAAACTAAGGATTTGGTAAAGTTTTAAAAAAGAAACATATTTCAGGATAAGGTTTTCTAAAATAATAAATGGTGTAGTTCATGCAATCAGCCGAGCTCAATTAAGTTTTCCCAAAATATTCGTACATGTTTATGATATGTTTTGAATTGTGAATCTGTGAATCACATGCTAGATTAGGCCTAAGGATCTAGGAGAGATGCCTTTGTATGCCTGTTGTATGAGCTTATAGATTTGCATGCTAGTACTAATCAGTCATTAGTAGGATGGCCTAATTAGATTATGCAAGTTCTAATTACTTCATGCTCGAATGCTGCTTGCTTTGTTCTTTTAGGAGTTCTAACAAGCTTTAGCTAACTAGTAAATGAATATGCTAATTTACATATTATGGGAACTAAATAATTTTAGAGGGTTAGGTTTTAACTTTATTGCACAACTCTTGTTTGAGTCCAACCGTTATAGTGAGACCTTTCATTCGAAGAATTATCTAATTTTTGTAATATGTAATTGTATTTGTGGGCTAGTTAGAGGAAGTTAGCGGGAGTTCCTTCTACACCTGATGGTGGAAAATGGTGTAGAGTTTGCCCTAGGAAAACCTAGGATGAGATTTAGTGATGGGAGCCTTATCTGTAAAGGAATTGTTAGATGTAAAGTAACTTGGTTGAGTTAAGGCACTCCTTGAGGAAAGTACGGATAGATGTGGAAGGTAGTATGTGTTGGATTAGGTGTCTAAGCCCATAACTATAATTGGTATGTACTTGACCCGAGAGTAACATGGTCCTTTTGGGTTGCCTTCACCAATGCAATTTGATAGGATGGACTGTTGAGAATAAGGTTATTTGTGATTTATTAATATATTACAAGTATAATATATTAATATGAAATCATATTATTTAATTAGTATTGATCAAGAATTAATTTGAAATTAATTTAGTGATCAAAAGAAACTAACTAAATATACAGGGAATGATTAAGTAAATCAATGATTCTTATAGTGTGGGCCAATGATCCATGGTTAATTAGGATGGGCTAAACCAACATGGATAGTCCATAGAGGTTCAACCCATGGAGCCTGAGTAATATGAAGGGTCATGGTGTTGGATTAATGTCTAAGTCCATAACTATATTCGGTAAGACTTGACCCGACCCGGCATGGTCCATTTGGGTTGCATACCATCATGCACTTGAATGAGAGAAATAAGACACTTATGGTTATTAATATATTATAAGTTCTAGTATATTAATAATAAGAATAATAAGATTATTTAATTAGTATTGATCAAGAATTAATCTAGGATTAATTAAGTGATCAAAAGAAGACTAATTAAATATATGGGTTGATTGTGTAAATCATCCATACTTGTATAGTGGGCTAATGCTCCATGGATAATCAAGTTGGGCTAAAACCCATAGGATGGTCCATGGATGCTCCATGGTGTATTTGTACCCATGGATCCAAGGAAATGGAAAGCCATGACAATTAAGAGTTTACCCTAATTGTGTAACTATATAAGCATCTTATTATTGAGGAAAAATCGGCCACTAGAGATAGTGAAGAAAGGGCTAGCCGATTTTGAAGAGTGTAGAATTCTCTCAAGTCATTCCAAGTGTTTTGATGATTGTGATTCCATTTGAGGTGTCACACTTGGGGCACTAGGCACTCAAGCTACATGAAGATTGTCTACACCAAAGAGGTATGTATTCTATCTTGCTATAGTTATTGTTTTGTATGCTAGATTAGAATAATACCTTGGAAGTTCTTATTTGCATGTATAATAGAGAAAACATAGATCCAAGGTATTTAGGGTTGCATGTACACTTAGGAAGTGTTAGAATGCTCAAAACCCAACACATGGTGCATTAGGGTTTGCATGGATGTAACCCTAGCACTTGTCACATTATAAAAGGAACTCCCTAGAGCTAGAATCGGTTGCACATACATTCTTGGAGAGTGTGAACCGATTTTGTGCTAAATAACTTATTCTCTCAAGCTCCCTTTTGCACTTGGTGTTTGTGACACATTAGAGGCATCACATTTGAGGTGCTAAAGCTTTTGAAGGCCAAGAACTACAATTCCTACGAAGAGGTAAGTTATCTAACGAGTTATATTGTTCAGTTGTCAAATGTATGCTAGTTAGGATGTATGCTTTGGAAAATCAAACTACATGTATAATTAGAGAAAACATAGATCCAAAGCATCTAGGGTTGCATGTGCACCATAAGGTTGTTAGAGTGTGCACCTTGTTTGTGATCCTCGGTATCCCAATCACAAACTTGAAGGGCATAATCGAGATTTAAACATGCCATTGAAAAGTTCAATGAATATCAAAGGAATCTAGGAATTTCAGTTCATTTAAAACCTAATAATCAATTTCGTTTTTCATGGTGGAAATTGGTAAATCGTCATTTACTTACCTTAAAATATTTTGCAATTGGATTACACCATCCCTCTTCCAAATTGTAAAATATTGTGTTGGGTCCTAGCCTTAATATTTCATTTAGGTGTTATAATAAGGATTCTTTATCTAATCTAAACTTTGTCTTTTTTTTTCAGATGTCTTCCAACATTGCTTCTGGCTCAAACTCTACTGGCTCTTTCTCTCTCATGAAGTTGTGTGGGAGAGTTATCTTTGATGGTTCAAAATTCAATGATTGGATCAGGAACATCAGGATGGTTACTCGTTACGAGGACAAGGAATATGTCCTCAACAAAGAGATTAAGGAAATTGATGATTTATCTGCTACTCCTGAGGAGATTGCTGAGTATAGGACTCATGAGAAGGATGCCACCAAGGTGTCTTGTATCATGTTGGCCACTATGACAACTGAACTCTAAAAGTCCTATGAGGACTATTACCCTTTTTAGATACACCAAGACCTGATGGAGATATACCATTAGAGTGCTCGTCAAGAGAGGTATGAAATCATTGCCTCCATGATAACAACAAAGATGAAGGATGTAGAATCCATCACGACCCACTTGCAGAAAATGCAAAGGTTTGTGGACCGCTTGCTGAAGTTGAATGTGAACTTTGATGAAGAATTGGCCATAGATATCATTCTACACTCTTTACCTCCATGTTATGATCAGTTCTGTATGACCTATCATATGAACAAGGAGGGGGCCACTCTAAGCAAGCTTCAAGGCCTTTTGAGAACTGTTGAAAGTAGTCTCAAAGGTAAATATGTTGTTTCTACTCCTACTGCTATTACCCCTGTCTTGGCAATTGGGCATGGGAAAGGGAAGAAGAGGAAGGCTCCCTCTAAGAGCCGCAAGGGAAAGTCTCTTGATGGATCCTCTTCCAGTGGGACCAAAGTTGGTTATGCTAATCCCTCTACCAACCCGAAAGAAGCAGAGTGCTTTTATTGTCATGATAAAGGGCACTGGATGCGAAGCTACCCCAAATACTTGCAGGATGTCAAGGATGGTAAGGTTAAGGCAGCCCATGCATGTATTTATACTATTCTATCTAAAAACTCATCACATTCTGGTTCTTGGGTCCTTGATACAGGTTGTGGATTTCAAATTTGTTCTGATTTGTAGGGACTAAAAAGAAGTAAGGACGTCGAGCACGAGAAGAAGAACTTGATCAACGGGAATAGGAAAATGTCGCATGTCACCAAGATTGGAGTTTATTCTTTATTGCTTAGTAGTGGATTGGAATTAGATTTGAATAATTGTTGCTACTCGTCTGATATGGTGAGAAATATTATTTCCTTTCATGGTTTGTACAAACAAGGTTTTAGTTTTTCATTTGATAATGAAATTGGTGTGGACCCTTCAGAACCGCCACAAGGGATGCTAACCGCTTCTATGTGACTTTTATTGATGATTACAACAGATATGGCTATATCTACTTAATCAAAGATAAGTCAGAGACCTTTGAAAAATTCAAAGAGTTTAAACAAGAAGTGGAGAATCAGCTGGGCAGGAGGATAAAGATGCTCCGATCTGATAGGGGTGGTAAGTATCTTAGTATCGAGTTCCAAGACTATCTTAAGGAATGTGGGATTGTTTTACAATTGACACCACCTAGAACACCACAACTTAATGGTGTGGCTGAGAGGCACAATCGAACCTTGTTGGACATGGTTCATTCCATGATGAGTCGAGCTTCGTTACCTATCTCATTTTGGGGGTATGCCTTAGAGACTGCGACCCATATCCTTAATCTAACACCAACTAAGAAGGTTGCCAAAACACCTCACGAGATGTGGACATGGAAGGTTCCCTCGTTAGCACACATCAAGGTTTTGGGTTGCGAGGCTTTCGTGAGAGATGAGACTCACGACAATCTCGAACCTTGTAGTGAGCGGTGTATTTTCATTGGCTACCCACATAAATCCTTTGGATATCTCTTCTATAGATTAAGTGACAATGTAGTCTTCGTTGTGAGGATATGAGTCTTTCACGAGAGAGAACTCATAGGCCAAGGGGACAGTGGGAGGCAAATTGACCTTGAAGAGCTTTAAGAGTCAAGCAGTGAAGGAACCTCAAACACTAGCAATCAACCTGAGGAGGAAACTCCTGTTGAACCAGTTGACGAATCCGTACATCTGAGGCGCTCCAGTAGAGTTAGTGTTCCACCTGTGTTATATGGTTTCCATACAACATCTGAGGGTGATACATTTATCAGTGATAGCACACTGGTAAATTTTGATAAACCTAACAATTACAAGGAAGCCATGGCAGGCCCCGAGTCTTCAAAGTGGAAAGAGGCTATAGACAACGAGATTCAGTCCATGTATGCCAATCAAGTTTGGAACTTGGTTGACAATGTACCGGTTCGTAAGACAGTCGGGTGCAAATGGATTTTCAAGAAGAAGACCGACATGGATGGGAAAGTACACACATATAAGGCACGACTGGTTGCGAAAGGCTTTACTCAAACTCATGGAGTTGACTATGATGAGACCTTCTCACAAGTATGAAAGATTAAATCTATTAGGGTTATGTTATCCACAGCTGCATTTCATGACTATGAAATATGGAAAATGGATGTCAAAACCGTTTTCCTTAATGGGAAGTTGGCTGATATTTACATGAGTCAGCTAGAGGGTTTTGTCAATGCAAAGTACCCTAATAGAGTGTGTAAGCTTGAGAAATATATTTATGGATTGAAACAAGCATCTCGCAGATGGAATCTTTGTTTCGATGAGAAAGTCAAAAGAGTTTGGATTTTCGAGAAGAGAGGATGATTCTTGTGTGTATGTCAAGGCTAGTAGGAGTAGATTTAGCTTTTTGGTGTTGTATGTGGATGACATACTACTTATAGGAAATGACATTCCAACCTTGCAGGAGGTTAAGTCTTGGCTTGGGAAGTTCTTCGCTATGAAGGATCTTGGAGAAGTTGCTTACATCCTAGGGATAAGGATATTGAGAAACAGGAGTAAAAGACTAATTGGACTTAGTCAAAGTACCTAATTGGACAAGGTGTTGAAACGGTTCAGCATGGAGAAATCCAAGAGAGGTGACTTACCCATCCAAGGCAATACCAAACCGAGTAAGACTTAGAGTCTGAGTACAGAGGTTGAAATAGCTGAGATAAGTCGAGTACCATATGCTTCCGCAGTTGGCTCGATCATGTATGCTATGACTTGTACTCGCCCTAATGTGGCCTTTGCCTTAAGCATGGTCAACAAATATCAAGGGAATCCTGGTAAAGCTCACTGGACTACGGTAAAGAATATTCTTAAGTACCTACGCAAGACTAAGGATTGAGTCCTTACTCTTGGTGGGAGTGATGACTTAAGAGTCACAGGGTATAGTGACACCAGCTTTTAGACTGACAAAGATAATTTCCACTCTCATTCGGGCTGGGTTTGTACCCTGAATGGAGGAGCACTAACTTGGAAAAGTTCCAAACAGGAGATTGTGGCTGATTCAACATACGAATCAGAGTACATAGCAGCAAGCGAAGCGTCGAAGGAGGCGATATGGCTGAAGAACTTCATCGAAGACCTTGGAGTTGTACCAGCTATAAAGGAGCCTATGGAGATTTTCTGTGACAATGAGGGTGCGGTTGCCTTAACCAAGGAACCAAGGGAACATGGCAGATCCAGGCACATTGACAGGAAATATCACTTCATAAGACATCGGGTGGAATAAGGACTCCTTGTGGTAAAGAGGGTATCATCAGATGAGAACCTAACAGATCCCCTCACAATGGGACTGAGTAGGGTTAAGCATTTGTAACATACGAGGAGCATTGGGCTGAAGGACAATATTATTTTTAATGATTAGATAGCTATTTTGGAACTTGTAATAGATAAAATGTAATTGACATTTGATGATTAAATAAAAAGTGTTTTATTTATGAGTAAAGTTACTATCTTGTGTCAATTGTTTACTATTGTTTCATTTTGCATGTTTTGACTTCCAGAATAATTATATTATTCAAATTGTCCACAGTCGATCATACTTTGGAAGTAGGTATTGAGGCAAGATTGTCATGAATTTGGCTTGTAGATTGTCTGAAGTGTTTTAGACATAGCAAGAGATTGCTACAACATTCATGAGTGCTCATAAGGTCTGAGTATTGGATTAAACCCACGCTCACTTGAATCACTTCATGAAATTTATCACGAGTGATCATGAGACGCTAATATCATATAAGTCTTCAAACCTGATATATGAGTTGTTGACTATGAGTTGGTTGTACATTGATAGTGCAAAAACGCATCAGTAACTTGATGTTATAAAACACACTGTTGTGTATAATTTAACAAATAGTTAGTACATACATATAATGTCGAAGTTTATCTGTTCCTTTTAATACTTGGAGGATTAAAAGTGATATCTTGGGCCCCTCAATGATTTGGTTTGACTTATGTGTCGGGCCCGGTCGGGACTAAATTGATGTGTTCAATTAAGTTCTCTGTCAAACAAATCGGAAATTGAGAAACAAACTGCTGGACAATAAGTATGACTTTGTTCCATGTATTTGTAAGGATGATATCTTGAAGAACAGAGGATTATATGATCCCTTATCTAAAGAACGCGTCACTGACTGGGTCAGAGTTTCACAGCGGGTTGCATGTGCACCTTGTTTGTGATCCTCGGTATCCCAGTCACAAACTTGAAGGGCATGATCAAAGAATGTTTAGCCCACTTATAATAATGAAGAGTTGTCCACGCTGATGACAATAAAGGTAATGATGAACATGATCACAACAAGTGTGTTCATTTGTAACCTACTTGAGAATAAACAGGCAAGGAGTGTCTTAGTTTGTAACCACACTTATGAGTAAAAGAATGAAAAATATAAGTGTTTGGTTATAGTTTATGTTAAGTAGGACAAAAGATGAAAGTTAGTGTTAAGTATGCAATGTGTTTGCATAAGAGTTGATATGGTAGTAGTTGTCCCATATCCTCCATCGTCAATGGATTGATAAATAGAGCTTACCAATTGCATTGAAAATGCATGTAAATAGATAGTAGATTGATATGTTGGGTTGTGAGGTTAAAGAAGAAAATAACCTTAGAAATGAGCCATAAAATGAGAAAATGGATATAGACGTTAAGAAAAGATTTCGAGGACGGAATATCTTAAAGAGCGGGATACTATCCAAATGGACACAGAACTATCATAAAATACCTCTTTACACTAAGCATAACAAACGATAACAAAAAGAAAGTAATGACGAGATATTTACGCAAAAATAGATTTTGAGACAATTTCTGTCACATGTTCTATTTAACTATATGCAACTGATCATGGATTGATGTAAATTAACAAGTGTTTCTACGAATTAAATGATTAAATTACCGAATTACAACGCTCAAGTTGTGTTTTTCACCGTTTCCTTGCTCCAAAAGTTGTTCTTGTCCAAAAACCAAATATGTCAAGGTAATAATTGGGGTTTATGTTTATAATTTAGAAAACATTTGGGAACCAAGTTTACTTTGACTTAATCGAGTCACTTAACCAGAATAGTAATATTGACTTTATGAGCATTTTTTACCCCGTTTCGGCCGAGTCAAAATCAAGGCAAAGTTGATTCGACTAAGTCACTTCTTTTGGGACTCGCAATCGTGTTATTTGATGGAATTGACCGAGTCAAACCCTACAAAATTTGAATCGACCGAGTTAAACTCAAGGAAAACTTGAATCGATTGAGTCATTTCTCTTGGCACCCACAATGGTGTTTTTTTTATGGAATTAACCGAGTCAAACACTATACATCGTGTAACTCGACTGTAACTATCTGGAATATCCGAATTCTTTAATTTTTTTTTTTAATTTTGCATATTAGCTCCATTCTTCATGAAACTTGATCAACTGTTTCCTTACAACATCCTAAAACTGTTACAAACATGAGATATGATGACTAAATGCAATGTAAACCATAAGATTGGATTATTCCGAAATTAATAAGATACTCCTCAAGGTAGCATGTTGATGTATCGCGATGACTCCAATCATATGGACCATGCTAATACTTGTGTTATTTATTTATTTCATCTTTTTTTGTCCGTATGTATCATAAATGTTGGAAATCAGACCCTCAATGCTCCCTTACAAAACTAAAGAAACACACCCTCTTGTTAATATGTGAGAAATATATAGAGATAAGAAGAAGTAATCTTGACTAAAAAACTATACTTTTTCATTCATACATGATGGCTATATTTTTAGCCGAACAAAACATGTGGAAATTAATAAAATACTGATTCTACCAAAAAGACTAGGTAAGTGGCTACTCCTTCTACCTAATGTGCCCCTAATATCCGGTCATAGCTTTTACCTAGTTCTTTATTATTAATAAAAACATGCATAATTTAATCTAATGACCCATGAAGATAACCCAATTTAATCGAGATTACCCAACATTCACCCCCTTAATCTTGATGATCTTGATCTTGCTTCTCTTGCTATAACCTTGCTCAGACTTCTTGCTGTCTCATGCCTTTTTCATTCCTAAAATGTGATCAACCTTACTGATTGCTTTACCTTCCTGCTTGCATCATCTTGCTGCTTGCTTTCTTGCTTTCTTTCTTATGTTTGTTGATTATTACTTGTGATTTTGCTGCTACTTGCTACAGACTTCTGGTTTGCTACATGCTACAAACCTCTTGCTTGCTATCTTGTTTGCAACTGACCCTCTCCTACTTCTTAATCACTTGTTGCTTGCTTCTTCTTTCTTACCTGCTAACAAACAACAAACTTCTACTGCTGCATCTTTCTTCTGATTAACAAACATGATCTTCCTTGCTACTTATCTTTCATTCTTGCTTTCTTTCTTGTCTGCTACTTGCTACATACTACTTGATTTTCTTGCTTCTTTCCTCATCTCTTTCTTTCAATTGCTGCCAGTCAGACCATCTTTCTGACTTTTGCCTCCAAAACAGTTGATGGCCCGCTGCTTCTGTTACTCTTTCCGCCCTACAACCAAAGGCTCCTCCCTCATTCAAAAATCGACTCTTAAACCTACCCTTTTCAACCTTCGCTCAGATACCAAGTGTTGGAAATCAGGCCCTCAATGCTCCCATACAAAACTAAAGAAAAATACCTGCATGTTAATATATGGGAAATATATAGAGAGAAGAAGAAGTAATCTTGACTCAAAAAACTGCACTTGTTCATTCATACGTAGATGGCTGTATTTATAGCCAGACAAAACATGTGGAAATTAATAAATACTGATTCTACCTAAAGACTAGGTAAGTGGCTTTGTAACACCCAAATTTTCAAAATAAATTTTCACATTTTATAAAACACATTTTCATTCATAATTGTTATAAAAACACCATTGTATCACATAGTCAAAACATAACATCACATCCCAAGATCAAAATATAAAAACTCCTCATGTGTGTACTGATCAAGCCGGCGCCTTTCCGTGATCCTCACTGGTACCTGAAACACATAACACAACCCTGTAAGCATAAATGCTTAGTGAGTTCCCCAAAATACCAGACACAATACATATTAGCCACTAGAGGCTAAAACTCTGTTTGACCCTCTGGTCAATGTGTCTCAGTGGGACCCTCCAGTCCTATAACTCTGTGGGCCCTCTGGCCCTAACTCTGTGGACGTTACGATCCTAATTCTGAAAACTCTGGCACATACATAGCATAAATCACATAGAAATCACATCATGCAAAAGCATACAAAATACTCTGTCACATAACTCTACTTACCACTCTAGGTAAAGTATAGTGAGAAGACTCACCTCGGGTAACTCGGTAAAATCTCGGACTCTGTAAAATCCGATCTAGCCTCCGCCTAATCATATGAAATAAACACTCTAAATCAATACATCTCTTAAGGCTAGACTATTCCTCCTCTTAGTACTCTCAAAAGGGTAAAAGACCATTTTACCCCTCTCATGGCTCAAAGACCCTAAAGTTGACCAAACCCTAAAAGTCAACAAAAGTCAACTCCCCGGGTTACGTTGCGCGTACCACACATGTATGCTGGGCGTACCCGGTGTCTTCACAGAAAGCGGGGTGCGCGGCCCCTCACGCCGCGTGTACTGGGATTATGCCCATTGTAACTCCCAGTTTCAGACTCTAAGCATTTTGGGGTCTTAATCCATTAAGACCCACGTCCAACTTCTAGATCTGACCATTTATAACCCTCTTAATCCATAAAGTCGGCGACTTTAAGCCTTTGCATGGCTGGACAAGTCACTAACACCCATAATACTCCACTTCCTAACACTAGAAAGCTCAATATTCATGCATAACCTCATATCCACGACCAAGATGGAAACTTTATGGATTTATAACACAAATACCACTGAAATGGGACAGATCTAGGTCCATGGAGCACATTACACTCATAAAGTCTCTACCTTTGGGACTTTTAACCCTAAAATGGTCCATGAAACATCAAACCAAAATGAAGAGGAAAGTTTTGAACTTTATACCTCCAAATGTAGCTCCTTCCTCTGTAGATCTCAGATCCAAACTTTCACTTCAAGCTCTAGCCTCCACAAGTTCCTCTCCTTCTTCTTCACTAACACACCAAGGCACTTTTAGCTCCAAAACACTCACTCTCAAGCTAAGGATGATTGGGTGGCTCTCTTAGGGTTTTACTCACTGATATGGAGGCTGAGAAATGAGCCTTAGCATCCATTATATAGTGCACAAGTCAAATATTAGGGTTTGCATCTGGACCCATTACGCCCAGCGTACCCAGGTGAGTCCGCGTCCAAATTAAGCGCATGAGTACGTGCAGCGTACTCCCCAGTATGCCCAGCGTACTCATTTGCTACAAGAACTCTTACAAAGGACCACTTTTGACAACTTGACAAAATGGAAGGATATAATAGTTTTACCTGGATTTCGGGATGTTACAGGCTTACTCCTTCTACCCAATGTGCCCCTAATATCAGGTCATAGCTTTTACCCAATTCTTTATTATTAAAAAACAAACATGCATACTTTAATCTGATGACCCATGAAGACAACCCAGTTTAATCAAGATTACCCAACAATAAATAACCCTAAAAATGATTCAAGAATGGAAGACCAATAGTTTCTTGATTATTCGCACCACCGTCTCCGATGGTAGAGAGGATGGCCAACGGTGGTAAGGTTACTTGTTAACCGACTCCGATGCCACATATTGTTTTGAGATTAATTTCATTCCCTTCGCATTGATCATAATGTTATATCTATACAAGAAACTTCTTAAGAGTTACTTATTACTGCTAAGTATTATTTATAAAATAAAGTTTATCTAATACTTATTAACAAATTCATGTCTCTTGTTATTGTTTACAAAATCGTTGTTAAATTAAGTCATTTACTTATCCAATCTAACATTGTTGCTAAAAAGGCACTCCAATATTACTTGCGAGAAATTAAATTGATTCCTACTTTTTATTCCTACAAATGTTCCTGCCTAATAAAATTATGATAAATGTCATTTTTTCATATTTTTTTAACTAAATCATTAAAACTATATTAGGAATATATCAAATAAAATTAAATTGAATGATGATTTGTCATAATTTTAATGGGTAGGAATAATTGTAGGAATAAAATGTAGGATGTAATTTAACTTCTCATGTACACGGTCTATTTGTAAAAAGTTCTTAGGCTTGATATATTTCTGTTTATTTCTTAACTTTTTCTAGGATATCGGTATAAGTTTATTGCTTCAGCCGTCAAATTAGTGATGTATATCAAGTTACATTAATCTGTGCATGACAAGTGCGATACTATATTATGTGTAATGTTAAATCCATTCTCTGTAACAAAGAATTATGTCCAATTAAGCTTATTCCTCTGTATATGCATGGTTTTGTCTTCAATAATTAAAGCTGGCATCGTTAAAACCTCTAGGATTCTTATGGTTCAAGAAATCCAGCATAACTACTTAAAAGTTTACAGTTGATGAGTACTTTTGACCAGGTTTATAGTTTGCAGGAACCGCATTACTAGCTGTAATGGTTTTCCCATCACCTGACGTCAGCTTGAAAGAATATGGAGGTTTGAATAATACAGCCGTGTCTTTTTGCCAAACTGCACCCCATATGTTTTTCATTGGAGTAAAAAGTGGAGAACCAGATGATGCCATTTCCACTTTACTTAAAGCACCATCCCCATTAACATATTCTATTGCTGTCGCAAACCAGTATTGGTTGGTTTTCTTGTCAATTTTGAAGGCGATCTTCGTACTTCCATAGCTGCATGGCACCCTATATATATATCACATGGCAACGATCGAGCTTGTTAATTTTCAGCAATAAAAAAGCAGCGAAAATAACCAAACCTTTTATTTTTTTTAGAACATCGACAAGACTCTAATGACTCACTTTTTGAACTGAATGTCGACTTGGCCTAGCATTCGTAGAGCATGCTCTTGGCCAGGAGGTCCCATAGCACCAAAAGCATGGCCACTTAAATCAAAATGGTAAGGTATATCGTTACATTTTCCAGGACACTCATCAGTGATCGTGATTTTAATTGGTTTACCTGTGCAATATGGTTTACGCGAACAAAATACCTGGGTATATACGTATGTATTTGCAACGTGTCAATATATAGTGTAAATCTTTTGTTTAATGTTATAGAGAAATAATCTTTAGAATAAATGAAATAACCAACATGCCTCAAAGCAATGTCCGCATCCCTGGCCTTTAAGAAAGAATTTAGCATTTCCTGCTGCTATCATGGACGAGAATGGGGGATCTTTAGAATCGTCATCCCATCCACAAGCAGCAGCTGCTCATAATCACAAAATAAAAATCAGTAATGAACAATGTAAACTATATATAATGATGTCACATAGAATAAATAGAATGACAAGAGAACATATATAGAATAAGATGAATCATAACATAATCTTATGTTATCCTATATGATTGGCTAAGACTAAATATGTAGGACCAATAACCATTATCGAATGATCATTCTTGTAACGTGAATTTTTGGTTCGTTACCTTTTCCGGAACCGGTTTCTGTCCCATACCATGTTGCCAAACCAGTGTTATCGGCGCCAAGGACAGAATATAAACAAGAAGAGAAGTTTACTAAAATAATTGTAACAATAAAAGGAGTTATACTTAACATCTTCTTTTACTAATAAAATGAAATGGATGCGAGGTGTTTTTAAGAAACTTTGAGGCAATTTATAGCACCACATGAGTGTATTTGATTTTGCATGTATAGCGTACATGATCGAGTTGGTGTTTATCACGTAAGAAAATTGTATGTATAATGCATATGCATATATGTATTGGTGTAATTTAAGGTTATTTATTTATTATTTTTTATGTATGTATTGATATAATTGTACATTTCTCGTGTCTTTAATTACATAACAATGATTATATAAATTGTGATAACAATTTGTTTGTATTTATATGTGTTGGTCGACAAACAATAAATTTAAAGGAATTTATTAAGACAATTAAATAAAAACCGAAGTTATAATCATTAAATCAATGATCATAAACGTATATAAACAGTGTATAAAATTTTTAGGATATTCAAATAAATTTAGTCATTTATAAAGGGTGTTATACTTTGGACATGAACACTATAGAAACCAAGACCCCTATACCAAATCAGTTAAAAGGCAAGACGTCAGCTCAGTATGTTTCTGCTCTATATATACCTAACTACATGTTATCAGGTTACTTTCTACATCATATAAGAATAAATTTCGTGTCACAACTCACAAAGCTAGTTTACATAAACATATAGCACATATATTTCCAGTATTAATGACTATAATGTACATCTATTCAAAATACCTACAAGATATAAGATAATTAAAATCAAAATACAATAAATTTCTATTTTCAGAGTTATTGAAATAAATGATATATATTGCGGGGAAAAGATGGATTTTGTGTAAGGAGGTGCAGAGCTTCTAACAGAACCAAGTACTATAGAGAGGCCTGTCTCACCTTGTTGTAATATTAATTAGTCTCTCGCCTTAATAAAATTTTCAAAGAAAAAAAAACAAATGGTATATTATTAGAAAACTTTCACTACAAGAATAACATGCAATAGCATCGATATCTTTAGCGGCTACATCAAACTAATACGTCTGGTGTCGCCGCTAAAAGCCGATGCTGACGATCTGCGTCATGTCAACCTCATCCGTCGATTTAAGCGACGATCCAATGGCTAGGAAGACGTAGGAACTCCTGCGTTGTTTTTCCTCCGTTATGTCGCCGCAAATGTCCAGACGGCGCCACTGAAGTCGTCGCTGCTAAAAGTCAGCGACGATAAACCCTTCTTCGTCCCCAGTTTCTTTCCCAATCAACTCTTTCCCTCATTCTCTTTGATCACCACCACCGAGACAATTTCAATTAATTCACCGACACACGGTGTTCCTCTCCGACTTAATTGTGTACAACAGGTGGTTGCAATCAAGCAATCCGATCTGAAAGGATAAAAGGTACATATGGTTATGTTCATATGTTTCTCAAAGCTTATGAATTTCAGGGAAGAATGGTGTCTTCCAAAGGCTTGCAAACTTGAACTTTAAGTAGCTTTTTGTGTAATGGAATTGGAATGGTTAATTACGACGGAATGAAAATAGGATGTTTATTTTTCCTGATGGAATGGAATGGACTGATTCTATCCGTTTTGGTAAGTTTCATTCATAATCTTTACCTACAATGTGCCAATAGCATCTCAGAGCAGAGAATATACAAATCCCAACTAATGGCGCAAAAAAAGAGGTTCTAAAAGATTCATAACTTTTCCCCTGATAATACAACAGTAAAAGGTCTTGAGGTGAAGAACTTGGCCTATGTATTGGCACCCAAACCATACAGTACACTCCACAACATTGACTAACATTTCACAGCTTAACATAATAAGCCTAATTAAACATACGAGCCAACAAAACATAGCTCAATAAGCAGCAACTACATGACGTCTAAAGCACACATTAGCCGATTAATGCAAACCCTAGAATAAGGAGTGTGTATAAAATAATTACAATAGAATCGTCGAACAACCCATCCTCAAAGATACCACAGGACAATTCAAAATATGTGTATACATATAAAACAAAAAAGGGGAAGAGAACACTTCCATGCCAAGTACAAAGCCAAACGCAAAGTTCATAGTTAACAACAACCAGTGTTTTTCACTATACATATAAACGCAACTACATTACAGAACGATTAAAATGGACAAACACAAATCAATCCTCAGAGTCTAAGGAAGAGCCTCCCAGACTCGGCATGCGACAAAACTAGCGGAAACCGCCATAATCTAGCTCCCCCAAGCGAAAGAGGCCCGCGAAATCCGTCTCAGCAAGGGATGCTAGAGCAGCATCCACTTATTTAGCCCTTCTCGTGACACATCCATGATCTGGGACTTCAGGCTCATCGGTAATTGTGGAACAACCACCTAGTTGTTTCCCCTTTTCAAACCCAAGGGCCTCACATGCTCACGAACACCCTGGATCCCGCTGGCAAATTATGCGCTCTCGATAACTTTATCAATTACACGAACCACCCCCTTCTCCAACATCCATTGCAAACCACCTCGGGCGACAACACCATCAAAACGAGCACGAGCCAGTTGACGTTGACACATGGACAAGTCACTCACTAGCACACCTTTCTCCCAAGTAAGAGAACTCCCTTGGCTTTCAAGTCGCTCTGATCGGTCATCCAAAGTGGTCATATGATCTTCCAAAGAGGCCTTATCACAGGCCACAAGAAAATTCTGCTCAGAAAGGGGTTGCCGCTCAGCCTCTGAATCATGGAGTTCCTCCCTTATGCTTGCCACGACACCCTGAAAAGTTTTCAATTGTTTTTCATTCACGCTAGCACGGCAAACCCGGTCAGCGGCAACAACCATAATGGCAAAAGTCTGAGCCGCAACATAGCGAAGGTCACCAGCCATACGGGAGCTTGACTGGCTCGCAAGCGAATTCATTGTGGCCGAGGGGTGAGAACGACTCCACTCCTGGGCGGCAATGTCTTCTGATAGTAAGGAATCCCTACCAATCGTCCAGTCCGGGGCATAGGCCTCAGAAGATAAGTGGTGAGATGAAATTCTTGTATCGCCAACCAGGGAAGGCTTCCCCGGCTGGAAATGACCTCTAGGTGAGCCAAGTGCACCCTCAAGCACGAAGACAAAATCAGGATCAACTGAGATTGAATCGGTAAATGACGAAGGACGTGTCATTGAAGAACTAGGCACCACCACACCCTCTTTCTTCTCGGGCACAGAAAACTCACTACCAAGAATACCCCCGATACAACCAAGAAGCTTGGCCACGAGCACAGTCCTACGCACCTTACGAGGACGGAGACCCGCATCATCGGACTCAGTCTCCTCGTATAACGATGGCACCACACATAAACTTCTCCTCTTCTGAATAGGGGCATTACCTTTTTCTGCTTGTACCCCTGCAGGCAAACCAGAAGGAGCAGGAATCGATGAACGAACTGGGGAAACGACCCCACCGACTGTCCGTGAAGGCGAAGTAGGTCCACTAGAACCAACATTTACCCCTTCCACCAAGAGAAATCCAACAAGCTCGTCCATGTGTCTTTCAGATGCATGATGAGGAAGAGCCTTTACAAGATCGATCTCTCGATGATAAAGCTTACCCCGGTAGTGACCGCTCAGGGCCATCTCCAAAGAAATATCAGATTCAACACCTGCGCAAATAAATGTCAAATATAAGAACTCATAAACCAACAAGATACCCTGTTCCTACCCCATTTTCATTTTTTAAAAAAAGAGGGGGCGGGGGAGAAGGAGATGAGTAGATACCACATCTCACGAAGTATAATTGCGCCATCTTCCCACGAGCTCTCCAGGCGGCACTCATACTGGCCGCAACAAGAACATAATCTTCCCAGTTCTCCCCAACAACAATAATGTTTCCTAGTCGTTTACTGAGAGTCAGGTTACTCCCGAACAATTTAGGAAGGCGGTCAGAAAAGTCTCATGTTTTGTGAAACCCACACCCCACAACGTTTCGATTAACCCATAGCCATTGCCTCTGCTAATTTTTCTTCGGAGCATCTTGTTCAGAGGTTAACTAATGAATGCCCCGCCTTTTTGCCAAAGTACGAACACCAGAATTCGTAGTTGAACAAAAAAAGTAACTGAAGATCTAGAAGGTGGGTATACAACCCAAAGACCGACAAATCAGTTCAAAACCTACGATCTTATTAACAACGCTCGGGGTCAACTCGTCGACGGAAAAGCCATAGTGATCCACAATCATGTTAAAGAAATCGGATGTCGGCATGCACAACCCCGATTTGAATAAAGGGATCAAAACTCCCATCTTCTCTTGAGGGCAATCATAAATCGACACCCCTTTGCCGGAATCATTACACCATGCTCTGGTACGAAGCCGAAGCGATCCTGCATAAGTCTAAATCCCTCTGAAGTAGGGACTCTACCACAACGGTCCATTGTCGAAAAAAGATGAGCAATCTAAAAGGGAAATTAACAGAATGCCCGAATTGATACCAAAAAATCAAAGTGAGGATGTGAGGATGGAAATCCTAAGGAAAAGGGGGGATTTTAAAGGCGAAACCGGCATCACGAACCGTTTCATCGTGGAACTGACACACATTGACGACGCTGTCTAAAGTCTGTCAAATACTAGAGATAATCCCAGACATACACATGTTGAAATATAGACTCAAACGACGACGATGTCAAACCGACGAATACACCAACAAGCCTAAGGGACTTGTTAACGTATCCCTCAGGGAGAACGTCAAAAAAGGAGAAGTCAAACTAACGTCGGGCTTGGCCTAGTAAGAACCTAATCTAAAGCCAAGTCCAGGCCTTCGACAACACGGAGATCACTGGTATGTCGATTAAGGTGTAGAGCTACGCCTTAATCTCTTCTCCAGTAAGTTACATCTCGGCAAATGTTGGACCAGTTAGAGAGTCCTACTTGCCCATTAGATGATAGCCATGATCTTCATAACAATTAAAAGATCCCCCTCTAGCCAATAAGGGAATGGGGCAAAAGACGTGACAGAGGACCCTCCAATATGGCTCTGCCACATCGCACCTCATGAGGGAATGCTCAACCGAATCAGTTGAGGGACACGTTTCTCGAACAGGTATAAAAGGACCCTTCTTCCTCACGAAGAAGGAGACAAAATTCACTTTTTCCTGTGATCTTCTATAATCTGTCTCAGATCTCATACTAACTTGATCGTCAGAGCTTCATCCTGGGAACTCCTCCCGGACGTCGGCTAACGGTCATATCTCTCTCTTTTTTACTGTGATATCAGGGGAAGATACCTGCACAGATCTCATCTACTGTCCCAACTTACTCCTCTCCAAAATATCACAACAATATATATATATATATATATATATATATATATATATATATATATATATATATATATATATATATATATATATATATATATATATATATAGAGATAGAGAGAGAGAGAGAGAGAGAGAGAGAAGGAGAACAAGATTGTTGAAACATTGCAATTAACTGAATGAAGAATAATATAGACCCTTTACAAATATACATGAAAATAACCACTCACTATTTCAACTACTTAACAAATCGAACTAACAAACTCATTATCTAACTTTGTATGACGTGACACAACCATAAATAATAACATGGTTTTGTTTAAAAGCTGAGTTTATGTGAACGAAACAATTTATGTGTCCTTGAACATGCCACAATTCATATATGATGCTTTAATAATGATCATGGTTTGTGTTTGGTAAAAGTGTAAAATATTATATAATGTGTAGGTTTTTGGTAGAGACATATCTATTGCATTAGTAATGCAAAAATAAGATCTAATTTCAGATAAGACAAGTATGTTGTTGGTATTAAGTTAAATCGATTAAATGTTTTGATGTTATGCGTATCTATAGACTTTTTAGGTTTCGATCTTGCTACTTGCTAGAAAGTTTCAGAACATCTAACTTATGTAGGATCTGTGGTGGGGCTCTAGAAACCAAGAACCACATTTTTTTTTTGTTAAAAGTGAGACAATAAAGGAAGTCTGACAGAGAGTTTCTAGTCGGTGTCGTTTACTAGATTTTATATTCCCCGCAATTTCAAATCTTCTAAATTGTAAAAAATAGTTGGGTGGTTAGAAAAGGCTACCAACCAGTCACAAAGTGATTGTGCTAGTGTTTATAAGGGTGGTTTGGAACTTTCGAAACTTGAAGGCTCACTCCTTATGTGTCAAATCTCATTCGGTGATGGTCTATGAGGTACAATCTTTGTCTTTCTTTTGTATTAATGCGAGGAAGCGAAAGGGTAAATCTCTTAGACGGACTAAATGGTGCGATGATCCTAACTTTAGTTTATTTTCTTTGTATTTTTGTATTTTGTTTTCTTTTCTAGTTTTATGCCTCGTATCCTCTCTCTAGTTTTTTCTTTTCATGTTAGCTTGCCATTCTTAAAAAAGAAAAAAATATCTAGGATGACGAATAAGTCTATATAAAATTTCCAATTAGGTAATTACCATTTCGTTTGTGCAAAGAATCATAATTAATAACAGTAAAAAAAATCTTCTCGATTAATATCCACTTTAAATATCATGATTTATACCAAGCTAAATTTCCGTTGAAAATTAAAGGGTCATCTAGAACTTGTCTACTCACAACCTTATGGATCATCTTTTTTAGTGTATGATCTAAATCATCGGCTACAATTTTATAAACAATACCATTTAAGGTGGTAGGACGATAATTACAATTAAGTTTCATACTATTTTCCTTTAGTTTTATAATAAAGTAGAGAATTTATACTTATTCGATTGATGTAAAACAATTAAATAATTTGTATTTTTATTAGTCGTTTATATAAAATTAAAAAACCGGTTTGGGGGAGCCATGGAAGGAGAGGGAAGGCCCTGAACCAGCTATGCAAGGACCCGACAAAGACCACCAATAGACAAAACATGCTCTTAGATAGTTATGGTTATAAGTCGATAGATCTCTTTTAAAAACTTTTTGGACACCAAATCTCGAGTTTTATTTATTTGATGTATTTTTAATTCACAATTGTTAAAGACCTCTAGGATCTCATAATCTAACCTTATTACTTAAAAATTTACATGTGATAAGTACTTTTGCCCAACTACAAAATTTTGAGGAATCACATCGCTTGCTATAATGGTCTCCCCACCACTAGATGTCAGCCGGAAAGAATATGGAGCTTGGAATGATGGATTAATGTTTATTTTCCAAATTGTACCCCATAAGTTATCCATGGAAACAAAATTCGTACTTCCACTTGGTGCCATCTCCACAGATTTAAAATCACCATTCCCATCTGCATACTCTATTGCTGCGGCGAACCAATATTTGGTACTACCCTCATCAACTTTGAATGCAATGTTGGTATTTCTATAACTGCATGGCACCCTATCACACGACACATGGCTTGTTTCAACAATAAAAAATGTAATTAATCATATAATAACTTATATAATTCATTGAGTATATACTCACCTTTGATATTGCACCATAAGTTTGCCAAGTTGTCGTAGATTGTGATCTTGGCCAGGATTAGCCATTGCACCAAAAGCAAACCCACTCATATCAAAATGGAAAGGTGCATCGCTACATCCAGGACACTCATCGCTAATGGTTACAGTGATTGGTTTACCTGAGCAGTATGGTGGTTGATGACACACTATCTGCGTATACATTTGCAATTCTTCATCAAGACTAAGCATTTTGTTTCATGTTAAGTGATCAAAGGAACAAAACGAAACAAGACTTAGATGAAATAACCAACTGTACATACTTGAAAACAATGTCCACATCCTCTGCCTGATAAAAAGATGTTGGCGTTTCCTGCTGCTATCATTGATGATAACGGGGGATTCTTCACATCATCCTTCCATCCACAAGCTCCTCCTACTAATTATCGCAAAACAGAAATCAATAAGAGTAGTGAAATGACAAACTAATAGAATTATGAAAAAGATATTTATAACATTTTAACGTGAAACTTTCATTGCATTACCGCTTCCGGCACCAGTTTCATCCCCATACCATGTTGCCAAACCAGCCGAAAACATTTTGCTTGCGAAAGTACTATTGCTAGGAAAGACAGCACACAAACAAGAAGATATATTTACAAAAAAGATGACAAAGGCAACAAAAGGAGTTGAAACCATTGTATTTAACGTTTTGTTTATTCTTGAATGAAGTAAGTGATGGTTTTCAACCTATCTTTGAACCAATTTATAGTATCAGAAGAGTATATTGTAATCAATTTAATACAATTGTGTGAATATAAAGTAATAACGTTAACTCTGTGAATATAACGTAATAATGTCAATTAACTTTGATGTTGAAACGTGTGCAATCTCTCTGTCTCTATCTCTCTCTCTCACTAGAAATACACACATTAAGGAAAGGCATTAAAAATTTTAATTTGGAGCAAAATAATAATTTTAAAATATCTACCCTAATAAATGAAAATGACTTTGCCACATGTCTTCTTCTCATTCATTTGGACACATGGCATTTTCTAGAAATTTTAAAATTTTCTATTTTCCACTTGTCATTTTATTGTATTTTTGATTTTATTAAATTAAAATCCACATTTAATATATAAGGTAATATATATGTAAGGTATTTATTAGAAATGGTTTATATATGTAATGTATCTAATGCATTAAAGTCTCATTAATTTTAATAATTCAAAAAATTTCTTATTTTTCTTATAAATTTAAAGTTTTCAAATTATTAAAATTTAATATTTAATTTTTTTTTAAATAAACCCATGTAATACATGGGTCTCACACCTAGTTAAATTAATGTGTATAAATTAGTTTATATTCTTAAACTAGACAACGATTAATTAATAACATCAAATATGTAAATAGAAAATACAAATATAAGTATTTTTTTTAAAAAACGTAACATTTCTATACATAATAACTAAGATTAAAATCAAATAATTATTTCCCCGTAAACTAAAATCAATATATATTATAAAGTCACATATTTATTTAAATCGACGATTATAATTTATATAACTTAAAAATATCTCTTAATTAATTAATAATTTATTTAAAATAATCTACCCTAATAAATGAAAATGACTTTGCCACATGTCTTCTTCTCATTCATTTGGACACATGGCATTTTCTAGAAATTTTAAAATTTTCTATTTTCCACTTGTCATTTTATTGTATTTTTGATTTTATTAAATTAAAATCCACATTTAATATATAAGGTAATATATATGTAAGGTATTTATTAGAAATGGTTTATATATGTAATGTATCTAATGCATTAAAGTCTCATTAATTTTAATAATTCAAAAAATTTCTTATTTTTCTTATAAATTTAAAGTTTTCAAATTATTAAAATTTAATATTTAATTTTTTTTAAATAAACCCATGTAATACATGGGTCTCACACCTAGTTAAATTAATGTGTATAAATTAGTTTATATTCTTAAACTAGACAACGATTAATTAATAACATCAAATATGTAAATAGAAAATACAAATATAAGTATTTTTTTTTAAAAAACGTAACATTTCTATACATAATAACTAAGATTAAAATCAAATAATTATTTCCCCGTAAACTAAAATCAATATATATTATAAAGTCACATATTTATTTAAATCGACGATTATAATTTATATAACTTAAAAATATCTCTTAATTAATTAATAATTTATTTAAAATAATTGATTAATAATTTTGAGTTTTTACTATTAAAATTTAATTAATTTTTAACAGTGGTTACCATAGGTTATAAACTTATATATATATATATATATATATATATATATATATATATATAGAGAGAGAGAGAGAGAGAGAGAGAGAGAGGTTTAGACTCTATGGAAAACAAAAAACTATAAAAAAACCCTAAAAGTAATAAAAATGCATAAAAAAATTCATTAGAGATCACAATTTTTTTCAAATCTTTTTAATAAAAAATCGCAACCATTTTGTTATTAAATTCTATGACTTTCTTAACTTCAGTTTTCCTCATTGTCATTCTCCTTTCTCAATTACTGCAAACGTCTTTCACCATTTTTGTTGCAATCAAGGCCTATTTTACCCCAAACTTCCGACAAAACTAATTTGGTTCTCATCCCTATTCCTTGTTAATTTCCCCCAAACTATTCGTCAATTTCAATCTTGTCCTTCTCCATCTTCGATTTACAAAGCTATAATTTTAGTGGTTGACAAGTATTGTGACTTCATTGGAATTCTACTTATTGGTTTTCTGAAGCGTTGACTCACCAATCACTTTTAATAAGCTTTTGCAATTTGTTGGCTTTACATGTGGTATGTGTTTTCATATATGGATAGTGATGAGATTAAAACTTAATCTTGAAGATCGATTAGATCTTAAACAGGTAAGTAAATATAAAACAACAAGAACACGAAAATAAGAACAAGTCAAGAATGAATCAAACGTGTCGAATGATTATAAAATAACCCTCAGAAGAGCTCGATCAAGAACATCAACTGTAGAGAATTAGTAGGTTTACAGGAACGATAAAGAAAATAAATGTAATCATAATTCTGTATTTGTAATCTAGATCGTTAACCAAATATGCATGCAAGCATATACTTATATAATTAACCTAAAAGGCTCTCGGTTGGACAGGCCCAAACCGGAGTACAAAATAATCGGACTAATAGCCGAGCCCAATGACGCAATATTAAACAGATCTTCAGCCCAACAATCTCCCCCTTTGCGTCAATTGGAGCGAGATCTTCACTTGTTACTTGGGCCAGTAGCGGAGGCAGGTACTTTCTTCTTCACGGTGTTAAACAGACGCGAGATAAGAGCCAGTATCGTCTGTCTAAACCTGATGTACCATTGGATCATGTCGTTGAAGTACTTGACATCGTCCGCTGTATTCTCTGTACACCTTCGGATGATTGACAACACATGCTCTAGACAAGCAGTGGTGTAAAGATGTTTGTCAGCTAAAGCAAAGAGACATTTCTGTCCTTCTGCTCTGGTGAACATGACCGAATTGCGTCTCGGGTCGATCTTGCCCATCTTCATTTGATTGAGATCACTAGCCGATCCCACAGGAGCTATCTTCGGTTTCTTCTTGAAGACAGTGGCAACCTCCTGATCCATTAGGGCTACCTCCATGATGTAACATACTAACATCCTTTTGAGATGGTCTATAATTGGACCATATTCAGTTTCATTCGTCAAGAGGATGTTATGCAGAACGATCCAATCATGAGGATTTAGGTTCGGTAGATCTGCCAGGGATATAAGATGTTCAGTTTTTGCAGACCCCCGAATCACTCTGAACCGAACATTGATGAATCTTCCTTCGGTATAAGGCTTCAATACCCGAACATTCACTATCTTCTGGGCGCTCCATGTTTGATACTGAGGACGAGCAGCCTTCAGATAGAAATCGATCAGTTCCCTATCAACCTCAGGGTTCGGATGAGGGACTTCAAAAATATTAGAGAAGGCGTGGAAGATAAACGTCTTTCGAGTCAACGACATGTCGAACTGCGAATCGACAGAATTATAGCAGTCGAAAGAGATCACCGGCTCGAGCCATAGGATGCTGGGAGTATCTATGGCCTCTTTAATCATTCGCTCCCGAGTCCAGGCAGGGAAGAGAGTCTTCCTGCTCTCAAGGAGATCGTGGGCTTCTTTCTGCTTGCGTTCGGCTTCTTCAGCCTCTCGCGCTACACGATTGACATCATCATCAACATTGCGACTGTTTTTTCGTTTCAACAAGTCCGCAATGGTTTCATCATCTTCATCTTCATCTTCTTCCTCAGCTATGTTTTTCCCTTTATCCTTCACACCCGAACCCGAAGCTTGACCAGTCGGAGGTGGTTCGGTTGTGTGAGTAGCTTTGGAGGAAGGAGGTGGTTTCGATCCGGACTTTACTTCTCCCCCTTGTTTCGGATCGGACACGAAACTAGGTAAGCCTTCGATTTTGCTGAGAAGGTCCATGGCAGGAGCAAGTTTTTCAGCAAGGGTTCGCCTCACCGAATGATTGAGAATCGGATCGTGTGCTTCTAGGATGTTAGATAGGGCAGTGTGTACATCCGAAACACATGTTTTTATAACCTCCCGTTCGGATCGAAGAGCTTCAAGCTGTTGCTGTGAGTTTGAAAGCTGAGTGCTCTTGACCTTTAGGGCGGTGGTTTTGCTTGCCAGAACGTCCATCAATGAGTTTTCAGCTGCGAGATCCTCTTGAAGCTTAGCGAGGCGCTTATCAATGGAGGCACGAAGGGCCGAGTTGTCATCGCTTATGGTTTGGCGAAGGGTAGCAAACGATGTCAACTCCGTTGAGACAAACTTTGCCAATTGCTGAACGATTGGCTCCAAAGTTGTCTTCGTGGCATCAGCGCTCTCCTGTAAGGACTTCAACAGGTTAGAAGCGTCTGAGAGTAGTTTATCGACTTTTGCGGTCGCAGCCTCACAGGCTTTGGTAGAGGCGTCTATGGCGGCAGTGGCTGAAGCTACAGAATCATGCTGAGCCCTGGAGAAGGCATCAACAATCTTCTGAAGAGCGGCTTCAGAGAGAGATGACTGAGTGTTTGAAGATGAGGCAAGAAGTAGATCAACCTTCTCGTTTAGCTCCTTAAGATGTTTCTTTGTCACTGGAGCATCATCCTCTTCGTCACTTTGAACCTGAAACGGACTGAAGTAGACCGAATCGAAGGTCATGTTGTCACCGCCAAGGAACGGGTTATCTCCATCAGAGGCATGATCTGGAGATGGTGGGGGTGGTGAAGCTGGGGGTGTAGTGGTTTGGGTAGGTTCAGGTTGAGTGTGGGGTGGGGTAATTTCGGGTAGTGGTTGAGTGTGGGTAGGTTCGGTTGTATGCTGGGTTTCGGTTTGAGGTGGTTCGGTTACGGGTGGGGTTTCGGTTACAGGTGGTGTTTCGGTTGCACTAGTATGAACCCCCGTATCAGATACGTTGGTTGTAACCTTTGCAGTGGTTGTAGTTGTATCTGTGAAAATGGGTGGTGGTATAGGGAAAGAGGTTGGTGGAATGGTGGTAGTGGGGGTTATGGTGGGAATGGAAGTAGGGATTGTTTGAGTGGGTGAAGGAATGGGTGAATGATGGATTTCCATGTCTGGGGTAGGAGATCGGGGTGGGGTGTTGCCTCTTTGAGGGGTTTCGCCTCGTTGAGAGCCGTCCAAATCCGAACTCTCGCCTTCTGAGTCACTTGAAGAAGAAGGGATGACAAGCTTTCGCTTCGGTTGAGTCTTCCTTCTCTTCGGCTGTGGTGACTGGGTAGGTTTTGTTTGTTTCCTCTTCCTGGGAGAAGGACCTTCAGGAGCTTTGGTCACTTGCTTCCCTTTTTCCGCCTTTTTGCCCCTGTTCACCGATTTGTCAGCATCGTGGATGGACTTTAGCATTTCCGGTGTAAGTTCCCTCGGTCCTGACTGTTTGAACTCCTTAATCGTCCTGATGATCCTGCTGTCAGAAGGAACATCGCCAAACATTGTCTCCGGAATAGAGCCAATGAAAGAGAACTTGGATTCATCAGAGACGATGATCTTCTTGGTATGAAACGTGCCGATCGAAGACATCGATGCACCTGCAGCAGTGGGGACGTCGAACTTATCCATTGCCCACTTTGTGATAAGAATCCAGAACCGGGCATACGACACCTCAGAATGTCGTGATGAAGAAGAAAGGCTCTGGATGAGCTGTTGCCAGAGGACCAACCCAAAGTCTAAGTTGACTCCGTTGTAAACTGCATACATAATCGACAAGAACAGTCGACTAGCACCATCGGATCCTGAGCTCCGTTCAGATAAGCCCTTGAAGAGGACTGTGAACATGCCGTTCCACTGCGGCGACAAGCAGGATTTCTTGAACTTTGCGACGGAGGTGAGCACCTCCGTATACCCCATATTGTAAAACATGTTGTAAAGATGGCCCACCGGAATTGTCTCCGGATTGATTCTTGAAGGGTCAGCAGCAAGCCCTAGCAGTGTACCAAATCGTTGCCTTGAAATCAAGGTCTTGTGATCAGACACCTCGAAGAACACCCTGTCAACTGCTTTATCGTAATGAGCAGTGGCATACACCTGCAATAGGAGAACCATGGGCACAGACTCAACACGAGATAGTGCAGGAGCGATTTGCGAGTACTTCAGGCACTCGATGATCGGAAACATGTAAGAATCATACGCCTGAGGTGTTAGGTCAATCACCAGGCACTGTTGAGGATGAATGGGAAGGATGTGTGAGGTAGCATGGACGGAAGATGATTCTGCCATTGTTGAAGGTAGGAAGAAGAAGATGAACAGTAAAGATTTTTCGAGTTTTTGCTCTCTTGTAAATTCTGAAGCAGTAAAGAGGTAAATGGTAGTGAAGACTGCCTTTTATAGTGGGTGAAAGGAGAGAGAAAAATCGTTTCAAATCTTCTATGGAAATACGAAAAGGTTTCCGGAATGACAGATGCGTGACAGTTAAGGCATGCGATGATCACGTAGGAGAGAGAGTGTCAGATTCCTAGGATCACGCCGCCCAACAAGCGCCGTTTCAGAACATACCGTTTCAAATCCTCACGCGCCTTTAAGTGCCAGAGGGGTGTCGCTTGAAATTCGCACACGCGTCCATGAGGTCAGGAAAAGAATGGGCGTTTCAAATTCACACGCGCCCCTTTTTAACCACCGGTTGAAATTCAATCCTTTTATTTCCCGCCTGAGTCAGCAACCCTTCGTCTTATCTTTTGAATCGCATCTTTTGAATAAACTGCCCACGTGGATGATTTTTGACCACAGCTTGATAATTAACCACCAAAGCAATAATACAACCTGTAATAATTAGTAACAGAATTTTGGAAAATCAAAGATTTTCGTGCGAAGAGTGTAAAAAGAAAAGAAATAAAGCAACTCTTTTTAGGAATGACTGTGATGTCAATAATGACACGAAACAAATGATCTCGGGCACGAATCTCTTCCTTCAAGGTCAAGAGAGACCTTAAAGTGTTAATGTGGATTCCCGTTGAATTACGATCAAACACTTATTAATAAATGTTGAAAGGCTTCTTTTAATTAGGCTACTTCAGGGTGGCGTTCGCTTTGATTCAGCAATTCTAATCTTGAAATAAGAAAGAAAGTGAACAAAGTACTTGTGAGACCGGTGTAGTCTGTTGAACAAGTAGGTAGGAATTAAGTTTAAGTTGGCTTGGAAAATGTAAAATCTCAAAAAAAAAATTAAAAACTGGATCCCAAGGGAAGAAATGTTATGTTGTTTAACAATTTCATAGGAATCACACAAAATAAAATAGGAGATTTCATGAAGGTACATTCGTCAAATCTTTGGTGAAAACTGGAGCAAATTAATTGTTCACCGTCAATACAGATTTGGTGTTGAATTTTGGGTTTCACTCAGCTCGTAGTGGCACGAAACTAAGATCATCAACACAGATGTTGTGTAACCATAAACCTCAGTGGTAAGTTCTGAGAGTCTCAAGGGTTACGTTGATGAAACGAATGTAATGGAGATGGTGTAAGAAAATAAAGTACCTCTGTTGCGAAATTAAGGACCAAGCAGAAAACTCTTATCTCATGTGAGAAGAGAGTGAGGTAGCTCACGATTAGAATAAATGTGGTAGCCTTATTGGGAAGACAAGGTTTGTTTATACCAGGTCATGAAGGCTATTATTCAAAATCTTATGAGGCTTGGGATACATACAGCAGCATGCTTCTAGGGACACTTAAGTAATCCAACAATTATATCCCCATAAACGAACGAACACAAATAAAATTAAAAGAGAAAAATATTTTTGGAGTTTTTGAAATAGATAAATAAAAAAATTTAAAAGAGAAAAAAAAATAAGCAAAGAAAATAAGACTTGAAAAGAGTAAAAAAAACTTTGGAAAACTTTGAAAAACCGAACCCGAACGTTCGGTTGGTTTCGGTTGGGAAAAATTTGAAAAACCGAACCCGAGCGTTCGGTTGGTTTCGGTTTAAGAAAATTTTGAAAAACCGAACCCGAGCGTTCGGTTGGTTTCGGTTCAAGAGAATTTTGAAAAACCGAACCCGAGCGTTCGGTTGGTTTCGGTTCAAGAAAATTTTGAAAAACCGAACCCGAGCGTTCGGTTGGTTTCGGTTCAAGAGAATTTTGAAAAACCGAACCCGAGCGTTCGGTTGGTTTCGGTTCAAGACAATTTTGAAAAACCGAACCCGAGCGTTCGGTTGGTTTCGGTTCAAGAGAATTTTGAAAAACCGAACCCGAGCGTTCGGTTGGTTTCGGTTCAAGAAAATTTTGAAAAACCGAACCCGAGCGTTCGGTTGGTTTCGGTTCAAGAGAATTTTGAAAAACCGAACCCGAACCTTCGGTAGGTTTCGGTTTTGGAAAATTTTGAGAAAACCAAGGAATTTAGACATGCAATCAGAAAATACTTTTAACAATAAGATAAACAACATTGTACAAGAAATATACAACCAAGAAAACTACCTTAGAAGTGATGAGCGAGTCAGATGATTTAACCGAACCTGAACGTTCGGTCAATTTCGCTTCTTATGTTTGAGGTTGAGAGGTAGTGTGAGGTACTGACTCTGATTCCATCATACCTAGCCCTTGCAATATTCTGTTGAATGATGCTTCAGGAAGAGCTTTGGTAAAGACGTCAGCCAGTTGATCAGTGGTTCTTACGAAGTGAACTTCGACGTTTCCATCTTCCACGTGATCTTTGATGAAGTGATACCTCAGTGCTATGTGTTTGGTTTTAGAGTGTTGCACTGGGTTATGACAGATCCTAATTGCACTTTCAGAGTCACAATATAGTGGGATCTTCTTCATATTGAGTCCATAGTCTCGAAGTTGATTCTGGATCCAAATCACTTGAGAGGTGCAAGATGCAGCGGCTATGTATTCCGCTTCGGCAGTAGACAACGACACGCACGTTTGTTTCTTGGATTGCCAGCTAACCAACTTCCCGTCAAGGAATTGACAACCGCCAGTGGTGCTTTTTCTGTCGAGTCCACATCCTCCAAGGTCAGCATCTGAATAGGATTGAACGAAGAAGCCTGAGTTGGAAGGATACCATAGACCTAAGGAGGAGGTTCGCTTGAGATAGCGTAAAATGTTCTTCACTGCAAGCATGTGAGGTTCGCGTGGGTTTGCCTGAAATCGAGCACAATAACATACAGAAAACATGATGTCAGGCCTGCTAGCAGTAAGATACATTAGTGAGCCTATTATTTGACGATAGAGCGTGATATCAACAGCAGGTTTGTCTAGAGATGGAGTTAGCTTGGTGCCGAATGCCATTGGGACTTTGACTTTGGAGTCTCCCATCATACCAAACTTTGCTAGGAGAGTCTTCGTGTAAGCTTCCTGATTAATAAAGATGCCTTCGGGTCCCTGTCTAATATTTAAACCAAGGAAAAAGTTAATAGGACCCATTGAGCTCATTTCAAATTTAGTCTCCATCAGCTTTCTGAATTCAGCTGTTAGGTTGGGATTCGTTGAACCAAAGATGATGTCATCGACATAAATTTGAACTATCATAAGGTGGTTACCTTCCTTTTTGCGAAAGAAGGTTGGGTCAACCGAACCTTGTTTGAATTTAGACATCTTTAAGAATTTAGTTAGCGTTTCATACCAGGCTCTCGGAGCTTGTTTGAGACCATACACAGCTTTATCCAGAATGTAGCAATGATTTGGATATTTTTCGTTCACAAACCCAGGAGGTTGCTCCACATACACGGTTTCTTCGAGTTCTCCATTAAGAAATGCACACTTGACGTCCATTTGGAAAACTTCAAAGTTTTTGTGGGCAGCGTAAGCAAGAAATATTCTGACAGATTCCAGCCTAGCTACGGGAGCGAAAGTCTCTTCATAATCAATCCCTTCCTCCTGACAATATCCCTTTACTACCAGACGAGCTTTGTTCCTTATAACATTCCCTTCCTTGTCCATTTTATTCCTAAAGACCCATTTGAGACCAACAACCGAGGCATCTGGAGGTGTTGGAATGAGGCGCCAGACTTTGTTCCTTTCAAATTCGTTCAGTTCATCTTGCATTGCTTGAACCCAATCGGAGTGATCGAGAGCAGTGTTAACTGTCTTCTGTTCAACTTTTGATACGAATGAGTTAAACATACAAAACTCAACCTTTGAAAATAAGGATGTCTGTTTTGCCTTCAGTTGTGATCGGGTCAGAACCTTTTCGGAGACATCACCAACCACTTGAGAGATAGGATGATCTCTGGTCCATTTGGTAAGAGGAGGATAGTTTGGATCAAAGGTTGGGTCTAGTTCAGCATTGATCATTTCTTCTGGCTCGGATTGGCTTTCGTAGTCGAGCGTCATATCACCATGCTCCCCCTCGATTGATGAGCAATGAGAAACTTGAGGTTCAGAGGTTTCTTGTGGTGCTGGACTTTCAGGTGTTGATGCACCTTCGGTTAGAGAAGCACTTTCGGTTGCAGTTGGACTTTCGGTAGCAGTTGTAGAGCTTGGCTCCCCCTCGACATGTGAGCTTGGCTCCCCCTCGACTGAAGCATCATTGGATGGAGGTTCATCAGAATTCGATCCTCCTTCATTCATTCTCCTGGCAGCTTCTTCGACAATTTGCTTCATGTGGTCTACCTTGTTGTCTGCTGCACCTGCTTCTGAGAGAGTAGCTTTCTCTGGTTCGTCAAATAGCTCCAGAAATTTCTTGTATAGATTAGCGATCGAGACTGTGACTTGGCCAGTTTGAGGAAAGATTTCCCCAGCTGTGTCTTCTTTGGCCTGTAGCTTTTTGACATAGCTATCGTCAAAAGTCACGTAATAGGTCTCTTCGATTTTTCTCGAACGCTTGTTTAGGACCCTGTATGCTTTGGATGTGAGAGAGTAGCCCAGAAAGATTCCCTCGTCGGCTTTGACATCGAACTTGTTGCGGTGTTCTTTAGAGTTAAAGATGAAACACCGTGAGCCGAACACATGGAAAAATTTCACATTGGGCTTTCTGTTGTTGAGAATCTCGTATGGTGTGAGCGTGAATCGTTTGTTGAGATAGGACCTGTTTTGTGTAAAACAAGCAGTAGAAATAGCATCAGCCCAAAAATAAAGAGGTAAAGAAGCGAAACTTAGCATAGTTCGGGCAGCTTCACACAAAGATCGGTTTCGTCTTTCAACAATTCCGTTCTGTTGAGGTGTGTAGGGAGCTGAGAAGTTGTGACTTATTCCCTTTTCTGCTAGAAATTCTTCAAACTCCCTGTTCTTGAATTCCAGACCATTATCGCTCCTGATGTTGCGAACGACCTTCTTGAGCTGTACTTCAATCTGCTTGATGAACACTTTCAGCTTATGAGTCGCTTCAGATTTGAGCTTTAGAAAGAACACCCATGTAAATCGTGAAAAGTCATCAACAATAACAAGAATATACTTGCTACCACCGATGCTTTCGATAGATGATGGACCACACAAATCAATATGAAGTAATTCGAGTGGTTCAACAACTTCTGTGTTAATTACAGATGGATGACTTTGACGACTCTGCTTCCCCATTTCGCACGCAGCACACAAATGATCTCTGTCGAACTTGAGCAATGGAAGGCCCCGAACATGACCTCCAGTGACAAGTTTGTTGATATCTTTAAAGTTGAGATGAGAGAGTCTTCGGTGCCACAACCAGCTTTCGTCAGATTGTGCTTTTGATAACAAGCATATAGCTGGGTTTCCTTTGATGGGTTTAAGGTTTAGAGGAAACATTTCACCCTTACGCTCCGACTTGAGAATCACTTTCTTTGTCTTCTTCTCAATAATTTCAGAACCTTCATCGTCGAATGAGACTTTGAGACCTGTACCTCCAACAAGCTGAGATACACTGATGAGGTTGTGTTGTAGTCCTTCCACATAAGCCACCTTCCTTACAGTAAAATCACCATTAGTTATCATTCCGTATCCCTTTATGGTGCCGAAAGAATTGTTTCCAAACTTGACGTTGCCACCATTTGAAAGAGACCTGTATTCCCTGAGCTCTTCTTTCCTCCCTGTCATGTGACGCGAGCAGCCACTGTCGATATACCATTCTTCATCGAACTGCTCGTCACTTATAACCTGCAAAAATTAAGCAGATTTTGGAACCCAAAGTTTCTTGGGTCCTCGTGAGCTTTTCATAGGAATAGGAATATTAAGAGAGATGTCAACAAGATATGTTCGTTTTATAAGAGTTGTTTCATCTTTCTTTTTAATGGTGAAAACTTTGATTTTATTAGGATTGGGAGTGTTCGGTTTAGACTTTGGTGTGGACACAGAAACCTTTTGTTTGCCTTTTTGTTCAGCTGACGAATGAGATTTTTGAGAACGAACAGAATGAGCTTTAGAGCAAGATGGAGATGAATTGGAAGAATTAGAAGAATTAGATGAATGAGAATGAGTGGGCTTAGATTGAGATGACTTCTTAGCTGGAGACTCTAGGTGACCCTTTTGCTTTTGATCATTGGTGGGACTGACCTTAGAGTTTTGATCTCTTTTGACTTCAGAAACGAACCTATGCTTTCGGTTGGAATCGTTCTGTGAACCGAACCTTTGCTTTCGGTTGAAGTCATCCTCAGAACCGAACCTTTTCTTTCGGTTGGTATTCTCTTCCGAACCGAACCTTGGCTTTCGGTTGTTGTGGCTCTCATGCTTTTTGACAGGATTGTTCTCAAACTTCAGATTCTTGTCTTGGTGTGAGAAATATGCATTCTGGGATTGCCAGAATTGTTTCCTTTCAGAGAGATTCTTCCTGTATCTCTGGTTCCTTTCACGCTTCTTATTCCTCATCTGCTTCGGTTGATGATGAATATTGGCTTTCATTTTCGGTTTCTCCTTAGCTGGTTCACTTTGAACTGTGGGAGTTTCACTTTGAACTGAAGAACTAGAGGGAATGTCTTCTTTTGCCGAACTACCATTCTCTTGAGGAATGTCTTTCGTACCACTAGTGCTTGGCTCATCGAAATTATCTGGCTTATTCAAGGGTTCTGGTATGTATCTACCTTTACTCATCCATGAGGTTCTTTCTGATAAGCCTACCGTTTCGTTTGCATTATCTATTGGAGCTGACCAGAAGTGCTCATCGCAGCCATCAGCATTGTCTTCGTTTACAATAGCTGTGAGTTCAGCGGTCTGATGTTCGGTTACTCCAGTGACCTTGTACACTTGATTTGGAGTGGTCCTGACCTTTTGATATACAACCGCTTTCTCTGCTAAGATCGGGGACTTTTGTTGGGACAATCGAGCGAACTCCACTGAATTTTCAGAAATTAGATTCTTGTGGTTTTCAAGTTCGTTTTTTACAAATTCTGAGCAGTCAACTGTGTCCTCTACATAAATTTCACTCATGTTGTCATCCTCATTAAGCTCAGATGCATTTTCAACATCAATTTTGTTTTCTGAGCTCAAGTTGGCGTTTAAAGAGTCAAATTTTTGTATGGTTTCGGTTCTCAGTTTAACTCTATCATTTTCATCCAAAAGGTTTTTGAGCATGTCCTTGTGGTCCTTGGATTTAATGAAAGATTCAATTTTGTCCAGTCCATACATATAGGTCGGATTGACGTTATCAGATGATATCACACTCTCACAATTATAAGCTTCAACATCGATTTCATCCTCCTTAAACTCAAGGAAGGGAAAAAATCATGCGATGGATCTTTTGGCCTATTTCACAGTCCAAGTGAAGCTGAGTAATATTAGAATAAAGACGTTTTGCAATTAAACAAAAAACATTCCGCTGTTTTAACAACTTTAAATTGTCTCTTTGCAAATAAATGTTTTCGTCTTTAATTTTAACTAATTCAGACTCCTTCAACTCGATCCACATGCGCCGCTCCTCACTCTTCGAAGACACCCTGCTTAATTGATCGGTTAGGTTAGAATTGGTGACTCGAGTTTGAGTTAAGCTACTATCTAGATGAGAAATTCTTGTATTAACATTTTTTAGTTCTTTCTCATATGAGGATTGTGGTACTTTAAATGAAACAAAAACTGATTGTACCTTCTTGATCAGTTCATCAAGCTCGTTGAACTGCACGCTGAGCGGTTTGGCCGTAAAGCACATATCCTGCTGCTCCTTCGGTTCATTGCTTCCACCATCAGTGTTGTATCCCCTCATCTGAGATACATCGGACACCATGAAGCATCTTCCTCCACTGCTTTCCTCCTTTGCCACATAAGCCTTTCCATGAGAAGGCTTCCTCACTTCATCGTCTTCTGAGTCGGTTGACCAAACTTCCACGCTACCGAACTCGTCAGCAACCGAACCCTGCACAATTAGAGCATTCATGGAAGGGTTAGCGGTAGATTTCTTCTTTCTCATCTCGTCAAGCCTTTTCTGCAACAAGGCTTCCTCATCCTTTTCCTCATCTTTTTCAGCCATCTTTTTGAGGACACAATCCTTAGCATAGTGATTTTTCCCACCACAGTAGTAACAGCTTACTCCAGAATCACCATCTGCCTTCGGTTCCTTCTTGGGCTCTTCAACCTTTGGTTCATTGTTAACTTTTTCTGAACTATAACTCCCCTGCCAGTTTCAGTTTTTGTTGCTGGGGAATCTCTTCTTAATGAACCTCTTGGGGTTAGACACCATCATAGCATAATCCTCAGACGTGAGGTCATACTCCTCCAAGTTGAGGTCTTCATCTTCCATCACAGCTTTACTTTTTGACAGGAGGGCCAGCGAACCTAGGATTGAAACAACGTTCTTTTCCTGCAGCACAATCTTCTCCTGGGACTTGAGAATACCCACCAGTTTCGCCAAAGAGTATGATTTAAACTGCTCGTGGGCTTTAACTGTTGACACCACTGCTCTCCATTCTGACCTTAGACCATTTAAGAATGTAACCTTCTGCTCGATAAGCTTTCTTTCGATGTCATGTTTGATCATCCTGCTGAGAAGATGATTGAAGCGATCGAACGTCTGGGTCACAGTTTCTTCGGCTCCTTGCCTGAATTCTCCAAACTCAGATAAGAGCAAGGTTTGGATAGAATGTTCAAGATCCTTGTCTGTAGAGTACAGTTCGCGAAGTCTATCCCAAACTTCCTTTGCCGTCGTGCATGAGTTGACCAACCTGAAAGTGTCGGACTGAAGGGCAAATCTGATCAATCTTAGCGCCTTGATATTGCACTGGAATTTATCCTTTTCATCTTGTGCAATATCTTTAACATCCTTCAGCAGATCATTGTACTCCTTTTGAGTTTTGATAATCCTTGACGTTGCAGAGTGAGAAAACGGTTCATTGATAATTGCTTCCCATATGAGGTATCCATTATCTTCAGATCCTATAACGTAGTCTTCGAAGTGATGCGCCCAGACTTCATAATCATGGGTATATAGGATTGGAATCTTCGTGGTTGAACCGATGCTATTGGAAATATTGATGAGGTTTGATTGAGACTCGTCCATTATGATCGAAAAACCTGTTTAAAGATCAGACTTGTAATAAATCAGATTAGGGCAAAACAATAAATATCAAGATACGTCAATAATGAGATGACGGCTCAATAAATATCAGTTATTGCGGAAAAACCCTAATTGAAACCTTTTCACAGAAAAGATGTGTATCGATTACACAGCCTCCTGCTCTGATACCAATTGATGAGATTAAAACTTAATCTTGAAGATCGATTAGATCTTAAACAGGTAAGTAAATATAAAACAGCAAGAACACGAAAATAAGAACAAGTCAAGAATGAATCAAACGTGTCGAATGATTATAAAATAACCCTCAGAAGAGCTCGATCAAGAACATCAACTGTAAAGGATTAGTAGGTTTACAGGAACGATAAAGAAAATAAATGTAATCGTAATTCTGTATCTGTAATCTAGATCGTTAACCAAATATGCATGCAAGCATATACTTATATAATTAACCTAAAAGGCTCTCGGTTGGACAGGCCCAAACCGGAGTACAAAATAATCGGACTAATAGCCGAGCCCAATGACGCAATATTAAACAGATCTTCAGCCCAACAAATAGAATTAGAATCGTATTGACGATAATGACAAAAAAAAACTATCTTTTTGTATGTTGATTCCATTTGAGTCCTAATCAACGAAACCAAAACATAAATTAAATGTACTTATTTCATAATTAACTTGAATTTCATGTCCATACTAACCAAAATAGAGAAGCAACGGTGTTTACCTTAAATCAATTTCATTGTTCGTGGAGAACCGCCTATCTATTTGAAGATTCGACTTAGATATTTGAGATTAGAGATTATGATAATTACGATTGCAGGTTTGTTTAGGGTTTCGGATTACCGATCACTGGTGAAGGAAAGAAACGATATGCATGTAAAAAAAAACGAACGAGATTTTAAGGATTTTTCACAAAACGATGTAGTATTAAAAGGTTTTATACCTAAGCATATATACATGACAGCCATATATTCCCTTTTCCCATATATATATATATATATATATATATATATATATATATATATATATATATATATATATATATATATATATATATATATATATATATATATAACACTTTTATTTTAACCATTCATTTATTATTTTAATTTGAATATTAACTTTTCGTATCTAAACATTCTTTTCATATATAATAATAAGTACTTATATATTTTTTAATAATTATTTTTTGTTTTAAAAATGACTTAATTTAGAATAATATAAGTAAAAAACAGTAAAATAAAAATGTAAATTACATGAGGTTAGATTAAAAATAACGATTGATATCTATAAAATATCATGATCGAACTTAAATATGGGCCCATATATGTAATTTTGAAATTTTTTTTACAATAATTAAAAGTAACTCTAAATATAGATTTATATTTAATAATATTAATAGGTATAGTCAAATAAGTTTTTTTAAAGTAATTAATCATAGCACATTAATTTAAAAATTATAATGTATTTAATTTTATTGATGCTTCATTCGTAATAACACTCACTGAATATCATTTCATCATTTTCATTTTGCCCTTTTCATTATATTTTATCTAAAATTTTATATTTATTTACTAATTAATTGTTCATATTAAATATTCGATAACATTTGTTTTTTGAAGTATAAATTTATAAAAATTACATAATATTTTCCATTTATTTATAACTATGACACATTAAAGTTTTTGTATTTTTCGTTTATAAATGAAGGCTCGAGGCAGTTGTATTTCTAGTTTTGTTTCTTTGTAGCATTCATTCTCTATTAATATATAATGTATGCTAAAAAAATAACTAACTAAATGATGGAGTTTTATCAAAACATTTTAGATAGATAAGGAAAAATTAGTTAAAAATAACTAGAAAAAACATCATAAATGGTCATTGTTTTTTCTAAAAATATGGTGAATAGTCTCTAAGTTCAAAAACCTCATAAATGATCCTTGTTGTTTCAAGATCTTTACAAATGATATTTTTTGCTAACTCCGTTTAATTTTATCCGTTAACTAAAAGACATTTTCGTCATTTCACTGTCAAATGGACAATTTATGAACTTTTTTCCTTATTTAGAAAAATAAAATAAAATTATGTAATATACAAAGGCTCTCTCTCTCTCTCTCTCATGTCTGATCGATGATAGGTTTCTTCATAGATACCTACTTTCATATTCTCTCTAGGACAAACAAACAGACTCACAAACTACCATTAAAAACTATGATCCAACAACAAAAAACAAGTGGGTTTGGATCTGTGTTTCGCAAAGTGTTGTATCTGTGACTGAAACGCATCTTTTAAGTCTTTTACTTTTGGTGGTTTTTCTGATATTCAAACTCATGTCTACTCTTACAAAACCTCAATCACCATTGTTGTTCGTATGTTTGTTCCTGTTTTAATCAACTTGATCTAAATGATAATTATGGAAGATGAAGGTAAGACTTTAAGGAAATAGGTGGCCTAATCCAAAACTAATCAAATTTTATTGCATTTTAGACACGTACATACATACACAATGTTCCAACCATAAATTTTTGTTTTGATTTTAAAATCTATGTACTGATACATTTTAGATAATTATTTGTGATTTTTTTCTTCGATGTTCATGAACCTTCAGAATCCACTAAAATATAACAGAGTCCACACAGAGAGAAAATTGACTAGGGGGGCTAATTTGGTCTCTGATTTAGTCTACACATTTGGTATCTGATTTGGTTTCTGACTTTGACTCTCATTGCGGATTTGTGTTTAAAAATGACGACACCATTTCTAATTGTGTGTTTGATCTTTCTAATTGTGTGTTTGATCTGATAGGAACCCTAAATCAATATGTATTTGTTCTATTAATTTGTTAAAACGATTGAAGAAAGAAATTGAAAGAACATTCTATTGATAAAGAGGCCTAAATCTAACTGGAGCAACAACCATTTAAGGGGAATAACACCAACACATCACAAGGATCACCAAAGCAAATAGTTTTGACATTTTTTTGCTCGACTCCTCCAGATTTAACACTAAGCATCTCGTTTAGTGCGTGTTCTTCTGAATCGGTGTTGACAAGCTCTGTAACAAGTTGAAAAAACATGAATTTATCTGCACATGATTGGAATCGAGAAAATGAGACTACTGATTTGCAAAATGTGAAAGAAAAATTAGGCGATTATTGTGTTTATAAATCTAAACTGTTGTTAGGAAGACATTTGGATGAATGTAGTCAGATTCCCATCAATGTTTTCTTGAATATAAAATCAAGTGGTTAGGTTAAACTAAATTCAGGAATAGGTTCGATTCCATAATGGATTGGATTGGCTTGGTCCATCCAAGATGTTTGTGTGTGTTTTGCTGCAATGGGGGGGGGGGGGGGGGGAGTGTTTGAGAGTGAGAGAGAGAGGTGGAATCATTTGTTATATTTTATTTTTCTAAATAAAACAAAACTTCATAAATTCTCCTTGTGATAGGAGTATGATGGAAATGTCGTTTACTTAACAGACAACAACAAACAGAGTTAATGAAAAGAAAAGTTTCTTAAAACTTTTTGAAACTACAGGAAGCATTTGGGAGGATTTTGAACTTAGTGACTATACGTTAGATTTTTGAAAAGCATAGAGAACATTGACGATATTTTTAAAAAAACTATTGAAAAATGTTAACTATTGTAGACATCATTTAATTAAATGTTAAAGTTAGTGGAAAAATCATGTCAATAACTTTGAGTCATTATAAAAATTTCTCCATAGAGATGCTTTTATTGTATAATTGTATAGAGAATTATTTATACTTTTTATAAATATAAAAATATTTAAGGCAAAAATTATTTAATCACAACCCGATTACAAAGACTTGATTAAGTGATATAACTGTTTATGACATTTCTCACCTATATTATAATTTTCGTATTGATTATATATATATATATATATATATATATATATATATATATGTGGCTGTCATGTATGTAATATTAGGTATAGAACGATCTAAATTGACTTCATTTTGATTAAAAACCAGAATTTTCTTTCACTGATAGCTACTTTCTATTGCTTTTGAACTTATATTATTTTTTGTTTTGTAATTCATCTCAACATCTATTTATTTTGAATGTGTCTTTTATTAGACCTCTAGTAGAAGCCTCATAACTTCCTCCGACAACTGCCTTATATATATTTGCATTGTGTTTTCTTTTTCTTTTTTGATGAATTATGGGCAGAGGTTTATCGGGTTTTTAATAATAATTTCAATCTTTCACTATAGTTTTCTATAATAAATTTCAATATACCGAACTACATGTAGTTGGTAAAATATTCTTATAAACGGTTTGTGGTACATAATTAAACTTATAAAACTCCGTAAAAAAATATATACAAAGCCTAACTTAAGCTCTATTAATAGATGATACAAGAAATATGGTAGAGATATATGA